>NW_027286069.1:34925850-35600850 GCF_022747635.1 Hetaerina americana
AAAAATTAATTTAATTATAATTTTTTTACTGCAAGTATGACAAAGTTTTTACTCCCTATAATATCCAAATAAATAGTGTATTGTTACTAAACATATTGACCTATTAGATTGTATCTTAAACTCTGCAAATTTAAGTAAGAATCACGCAAATAGTACCTCGCGAAGCCGATTTTTCAATCATTCCTGTCAATACAGGTATATCATACTTAAGGAATTACCACCAACCATAGTTATTAACCCAAACTTTGGTTTGATAGGTGAGGGTGGAGCTTACCATGTACTAAGCCCAACTATGTGTGTTATTTACACAGCAGGGAAAGATAAGGGGCAGTTCATTTTCCTGTGGTTTCCCTCGAAGATCTGGTACTCAAAAAATCACGCAGCTTGGATGAAGCTGAGAATGCTCAGATGGGTCACTCAGAATCGAATCTGTGCCCTCCATTCCATAGCCCAGCGCCCTACTTGCTGTACCACCACTTTAAGAATTCCAATTTAAAACTTTTTTCAACATCAGGAATAAGAGAAACTGACTCATCTGTCGAAATTGGAAATCATAGTAGAAGTGGTTTTTTAGGGGGGGGCGACCGACAGCTGAGGTCATTTGCGCCATAGGGGATGGACAGGAAAGGATGAAGTGTGGAGAGAAACCCGGCGTCGGCATTAGCCTACTCTTTACGAAAGGCGCCAAGGGGTCCACAGTTTAACGTCCCATCTGACGGACGGCGTAATCACTCAAAGTGCCCTCCACAAAGCACCTCAAGTAAGGATCGAGATACCTCTGAACAATATTCAACACCGCCGGGATTTGAACCTACGCCCTCTGGGTGAATTGGAAATCATGTTGCGAGGCGAGGACTTTTTCTTTGTTCTCCAATCGCGTGCGGTCACGGCTCGTCCTACAGCGTCACGGATGGCCAAATATCACAGCACCCTCGTAAATAATGAACTAAAAACAGCGCCCGGATGGAAAAACAAACGAGTGAAGCATTCAAAATGTAAGTCTGCCAAATCCATTTTAATTATCAGAAATTTAACGTAATTTAACAATTCCGCATTCGCTCCAAAGCAATATGGCATCATAAAAAAAGTATAAATCGGTTAACAAAACACCACAAATCCTTGAAGAGAATCTCAGAATTTTCCGGAATTTTTCGAACGATGACTGGAGCATAAGGGTTTGCTAAAAGTGCTCAAGTAATGCACTTCTCGCATCGTATGATCCGTAATATCAGGAGGAGGTCTATCCGTAGATCCTTGACAGCATCCAATGTATGCATTAACGCATATTAAGTTACGTTACGTAATCTAAGTTTTTCCAATCGGGGGAGGGGAACTTATTGTGAAAGATGAGGAAAGGAGAGGGAAGATTATGGGGAAAACTTCTTGAAAAATTCCCACTGAAATGCGGTAAATAATTAAATTTCAAATTCAAAGATGAAAAATAAATAATTAGAGTCATTTCTAAAATATAAATTGAAAATAACTGAGCACCTACCGAAATGAAATGAAAATTAAGAAGCTAGAAAAAATATTGACCTATCGAAAGACGGACTAAAATTTAAAGGAAACCCCAGATGTAAATGTGAATTAAATATTTAAAAAAACGAGTGGTAGGAAGTATGCTGCTAATTGAAATAAATCTTATTTATGCCAATGGGAAATGCAACGTTAAAAACGCCAACATTTTAAGTACTCCTAGTAATAAGGAGCTGAAAATATAAAATTGAAAATTTAGAGAATTCAGTTATATAAAACTGAATTACACACTATACTATTCTAAAATATAATTCCAAACCTAGTTTGAAGAATGTATGATTTAAAGCTACTCTAAAATACTTTTAACTACTTCCCAAAAGTAGTTCAAAAATAAATTAGTCCTACGCTGCATAAACTTCGGCCGCCACAATCTCTCTTTCGTTATCAGAAAATTGAGATTCGTTTTTCTTTCCTTCTCAACACAAAATGTTGCCGAAAAGATGGTCCTGGTTTAGATTTTAGGCCACCAGGAAGTCTCCTTCAAAATTCAGATAAGAGCGCATTTGAACCCGACGCACTTCCGAGCTCCGTCTTGTCCACAGCGCAAGTCGAGTTTTCAGTTAAGTTCTTACATTCAATGGGAACCGACCTCTTGCTGCGGCCGGCCGTGCACTCCTTAGGGGATTTCGCGCAGGGAGTCTCAAGGAGTCTAAGAGAAGAGTCAGCCGGCTTTTGCCTGAGACGGCGCGCTCCCACAAAAGTTAAGTGCACGGTGGCCCCGTATGTGTGTGTGTGTGTGCTTTGAGGGATGGGAGACGATATGGCCCCGGGAGGCTTAGAGAGAGAGAGAGAGCGTCGTTGTCTCGGGCGTCTTAAACCTCCCCTTCCCCCCATTCCAGGGAATTCTCTCCACCGAGGTTTTATTTATTTTTTCATCCCCGGCCCGGTCCGCTTTACGAAGGAAGGAGAAGCAAGTCGATAGTCGGTCGACTCTTGCCGCGTTGACCCACTCGCTCCTCTTCGTTCGAAAGAGAAGAGGCCCCGCGCTATTCCCGCGCCCACACATTCCCTTACTCCGCATTCCACTACTGAAGCTGCCCCGAGGGGAATAGGGGGGGGGGCGTAGTAGTCCTTAGCTCCTTATTGCCCCAGGGTGCCGACCACGCGAGCACTCAAGCTTTCGACGGACGAACGCAAAAATAAAAGAGGGCAGCCTCGTGAGATTTTATGAATTTTAATCTTCGTCCGAGTCTTGTGAAGACTTCTTACGTAGCTTAGAGTCACACGACCATGAAACTTGAAGGTTAAAGGGGGAGTGGTGTAGGCTTGGCGGTTTTCAGGGTGGGGTTTTATGGGAGGAAGGAAAATAACTTAAAACTCGACAGGAGGGAAGAAGACAAAGGTCAGAAAGGAAGGGACGAGAAGTTTCGAAAGGGGGGAATTCCAAGGAGACAGAAACAAGGGCCGGAGGAAATATTGAGATAGGGCAGGATGTTGAAAGCCAGCGACAGGGGGGGAGTGTTGAGGTTAACGGGGAAAATGTGGCTGAGGAGAGTGGCCCTTTTGGAGGGAGTGGTGAGCGAGTGAGGGAGTTATGACCTGAAGAAGGCAACAGTGCACATAAATGTTCTTCACACTGAGCATCACTATTTTAGAATTCCACAAGAATGTGCCGTGGTTTTTATATTTATCACGCTGAGTCGAATGGATAAATATAGCGGCGGGACCTACGGTTAGAGTCGCGGGGCTCGGTTCGGTCCCCCCTTCCTCCTTTCATTTTCGCCCTTTGGATTCCTTTTTCTTCCTATCTTTCATTTTTCTTTTTGATTTTCCCTATTCTCCCTCCTTGTTTGTGTTTTCCCTCATTTTTCTCTCCAGAGTGCTATTAAAGGTCTATGTACTATCAGAAAATGCATGGAATTGCTACGTAATGAGGAGAATTGCCATCATTTCAAGCAACTGGGTTTGGAATAAAGGAAATTAATTTCTCACGTTTTCCCAACAAAAATGGTTGATTATGTTCTTCTCTTAGTTTGGATAAAGCATCCTGTATAGTCATGGCTTTGAGATCCATTTGGTTACGTATCAAATATTTAATCAAGGCAAATCAGGGTGGTAAGAAGAAATAAAATCTTATAAATTTGATCAAGGGCTTATGAAATGTATCCTGATGGTCTGTGACGTGACATCTCTGGGTTGGTGTATAATTCCAATTCCATGAAAAAGTAGAGCTGCGAAGTTTAGGAAAATAGTTTCAAAAATGATACATTTCTTACTAGATGCTAAAATGTATCGGCAAAAATTTGGGGTACATCTCAAACACCTACGTAGGCACAGGCTTATAGATTTCCTAAAGGGGGAGCGCCAATCATAGAAGTATTGGGAACATACATTAAAAAAATACAGAACAGGGGATGTTAACTACATTGAGAAACCTCTCATGTTAAAACCTTAGATTTTGAGGTTGTATTTTATCGAATAGAATGACCAAAGCTAACAAACCTATTGTATGATATTTTAGGACATATTAAAAGCCTGTTTATCAGTCTGAATTTACCAGTTCCTAAGTGAGTGTTTTCGAATTCCTTTATAGTGAACATGCAAGAGAATAGTTTTCACAGGAATAACAGATAGGACTGGTGGTGAGAATGAATTATATTAGGTAGGTACATAGTCTAATAAGTCTGGTGAAATTGTGATAGGTGAATCTTTGGTTAATCAGTAACAGTATTGCAGACATTATTCAGTCACCTTACAGAACAAAACCCATTTGAATAATAACATCCTCTTGGAGATTCTAGGGGGTCTCCTACGTCAAAATGTTCCATATGATTCCACAGCCCAGGGGGTTTCTGATTAGTCTCTTAAGTTAGAAATCACATGGAAAATTGGGAAGCAGGAGAACTCTTAGAGCCTCCAAAAGCTGGGAGACGGTTATAGATATAAGCTTGAGTGTGATAGGTAGGATATTGTTGTAAACCTGTAAAAACGTAAAAATTTAGATAAGTATTAAGAAGGATAGGTGATACAATTCATAGTAGTAGTTTAGTTTATATATTTTGAAATTATTTTAAGTAAATCAAATTTAACTCAAGCGAAATTTATTTTAAAACGTCATGATTGTGAAGGAAACTGCATATCCTTTCTTTTATCAGAAGAAGAATTGTGCTAGCAAAGAAAAAAATTACAAAATGGTAGAAACTACCTTTAGCAAAGACGTAAAGGTATGAATTGATGATTATTTTTGTATGAAAAGCGGCCTATGAACAGTGATTTTCAATAGAGAAAATAAGGGTAGATGTAGGGTTTGAGAAGTATTTTTTGAGTAGGATGGAAGAAGTTAACTGGCAAGACAACCAAGGAGTGGTCGATCGGTTATGATAAGGGAGGAGTTTATTGGGAGGAATTGGAGAAAGAATGGGAGTGTTGACGATGGAGTTATTGAGTTATTGTTGACAGTCGCCATGGATGGATTGCGGTGACGAGACAGGACGATTTCAAAAGATAACGTTTTGGACTGTATGATGGAATAGAAATTATAACTCGCTAGAGAAGATAATCTTGACGGAAAAGGAAGTTTCATTATTTCCAGAAGTGTTTCAGAAGTCCATATATACATGCCTCTTTCAGTTGACTTTCAAAACTTTGGTCCAAACGATATTTAGAGCTGCGATAACAATAGTTCAATACAAGGTATTTCCGGAGTGAAGCCGGACATTTTTCCTAGGACCCTACAACACACTTTTTTCAAAAATGTTTCTGTGAAAATTGTGCCCTGAAAAGGAAGTGACTCGGAAGTTAACTATATTGAAATACAAGGCTTATAAGATATTATTAATCGAATATCGAGCGGCGCAATCAGGATTTTGGACTGCGATCCTTTAGATTTTTTCTGCCCATCAGCGCATAACTACCAAATTTCCTACGCTTTATTTCGCGGAATTCCCAAGTCCCTGTGAAATTTTGGCAGCAATTGTGTTACGAAGAAAATTATTTAGTGATCACTCAACATAATCAATTACATCTCTTAGTTATTCCTCGATTATCTAATGGATACGAAACGCAAAGGGACAAAAAAGTAATGAATGTTCTAAAAAAAACTGTCTAGGAAAATAATTGGAGGACTTAAACGTATGAGTTTAGCCGCAAAAAAAAAACATTTTTGCGCCTGTACTTACGGAAAAGTGGCAGGTTTTTCACCACAGTGTTACATATGATTCCGATTTTTCATGTTGCGATCCCGAGTACGAAAAAACACCGATCCGTTGTTTTTTTTTTAATATGATCGCCGTGAGTGCAACGAGGTGTGCGGCGGCGTGTGCACGCACGTCCACGCCGGAAAATACACGCACGCACTCCCAATAATTCAGAATAACGTCCAAAATTCACGGTACGAGAGAATCTGAAAATCCGGGCCGGATTCAGACCCGAGTAGGTGCCCTCTTATTTATTATCTGGTTTTATTACCCACGCTGAAATTTTCCAGGTGGATATTAACGAATTGGCATAAAATAGCAGTTTTAGATATTAACCATACCCGAACCACGCCCCCATTGCGCCAATGAGCCACCCGCACCATTAATACTTTTAATCCCCTCTGGAGGTTCGTGAACCCAAAAAAACTGCCATATCCTGAATAAGTGCCATTTTTATCGGAAAACGCGGACGTCCGTACCTTTAAAATCACGCGCAGTCTATGACTACACGATTTTTTCTCTTTGAAACACTTGATGCTCTCTCAAAGGAAACGGCCACCCTTTGAAACATTCAGGAAACCTCGATGGCTAATAAAACTAAGAGCATGCACTTCGATCCGTTTTACCAAATTTGTTCGACGAAAATTGTCTCCGCGGTGGAATTAAATCTTTACTAGAGTGGATATCTTTTCACTGCTGTTCAGTTTTGCGTTCGCACAACTTCTTGCTCGATAAATATTGCTTAATAAACTTTGGGTCATAAGCATACATGTCTCATTCATTACCGTAAGGGCGGCAAAATGTAAGCATTACAACATCCTATGAAATTTCATGTTGATTTAATTAGCCGCTACTCAAGATGAAGGGCATCTTAAGATCATCCGGGAGATGAAGGGCATCTAAGGAGGAAAGGAAGGAAAAAAATCTAACGAAAATCCCCGAAACACCGACCCCAGCGTGTACACGCATACACATGTTAGCGCTAAACCCCGTTTAAAACAAGATTTAATACTAGCCACCGCAGAGGATCGTATATTGCATATGAGGGTACAAAAAATGAACATAGCATACCATTATAGAGACCACCACCTAACCTATACAGATCATGCAGATCTGATGCTCAATTATACAGGGAGGAGATTTTTTCCCAAGAGAGCTAATGTTTTGATCGCTGGAATACAGTCAGATTTTAGTTCTGTATAATATGTCACCTCCATATTACAATGGCTGATGTTGCCCAATGACATCGGTCGTAACATATTTCTACAAGATTGGGGCTGAGCAAGACTCTGGGAGATTGAAACAAATGGATAGCTAACCGAAAGGTCTGCCGAATATCAAAGGTTAATAGACTCGATTAGCTGATCGATCGGCATTCCGTCGTATCGATTCAATCGACTCGACTACTTAAAACTTCTGAATAACCCCCCAGATGCGTTAAAAATTGCTCACCCTATAAATCGCAGCTTGGGTGAAGCTGCCTTTGTCCATCAGTCATCGTGAATCGAACGCGAGCCCCTGGTCAGTAGCAGAACGCTCCACCCACTAACCCACAACTCGTCTCTATTTTTAATTAAAGAGTAGTTTTGTTTTGTACCATGGTAATTAATTCACCACGGTACTTAAAAATTGAAAAAAAGGTGTAAAAAAGTATATCGAGGTTGTTTTTTAGCTAAAAATAAATGCATGATGACGTTAAATTTTGCCTTGCGTGCTCGATGATTCTATTCCATTTATTGATTCATTCAATGCTTAGTGTAGTTTTTATTTATAATAATTCCAATTTGCAGACCTTCGATTCGTACGAGTAAAAAGCCACAGCTGATTGTTGGCAGATCGGACGACTCGTTAGCTTTATTAACTGGGAAATGCAGCCGGGGTAGAAATGAAAAATTTAGCTTTCAAAAAATTTTTTTCCAAACAATTTTGCCCTATAAATATTAGTCTCTCATAAATAATTTGATTTTTATGCGGCCGGGTGGTGGTCGCAATTTTATTAATTTTTTCTACGTACGCCTTTCATTAAAGTAGTTTATAATCAATTTTGTGATCCGTAACTTTATTGCCATTTTTTCCGCCCTAATAATTTTGTAATGTTGTAATTCGTTGAACACACATGAAGTCAGCACAGACGTTCTGGTTCCATTTTGAATCACACTAGGCACTGTTGGTCCAGCTATCTATGTGCATAGAGGATAAATTGAATTGGAAAGTCATCTAAATTTCAATGTGGCAATGTTTGAGGGAGTAAGCGTTAATACGCTTTGGGCATTTGGTAAAATGAACCCTTTGAAAGGTCATCCCTTCTATGTCATGTGCAGTAATGGATTTAAAGAGTCATTAGAAGAAGCGCTATATTCGATACGCGCCCAGATTTTGGGTGCTCAATTATTTCTGCCAAATGGGAAATGTTTGCATAAATGAATTTCAAAATGCTCAGCCACAAAATTTTAGTATTGATTAAACAGACACGACATTTCCATAGCATTAATTGAAAGAAAAAGAGAATGGGAAACTTAAACAGGGAAATCAATACAAATAATCTCTTAATATAATTGGGTATTTGAATGACAAATTAAAATTTGTTTCCGAAAAATGTCTCCATTGCGCGGAATAATTGTTAAGTAATTTAATCAAATTTAATTAAATGCTGTGTTTCTGATAAATTAATTTATCTATTTTTTATCAAATACTATGCCAATGAAAAGAGATGAAAGCGAAAATTTTGAAATTTGAACAAGGATAATAATATAGATTTAAGCCATTCCAATATTATCATCAGAGAATTTCCGATTGATATTTGCTGGAAATCGCGGTTCAAAAGTCCAAAACATTGAGAGAAAAATCGGTCATTGTTTTTAAACGCGACGAAAGAGTGACGATTGGATATTATTTGTTCTTTTTATGCATTTATTAAAATGCAATTTAGCAATTAGCCAGATGGCAAGATTCAGCTGAAACAATCGATAATTATAAATTAGAGTCACAAAAAATGATTAAAAATCACAGTTAAATCAATCAATAATTAGAAGCAAGCCAGATAGAATTGCCAAATCGAAAAATCGGAAAGAAAAAGAAATTCGGTCAATGTGTTTGGACATTCTCTTCTTGAAGCTACTGACGTTTACAAGGAAAGGTTTAAAAATGTCTCCAGTTAATTTATTCTAATTACCAGTTCCCTTATTGAGGAAGGAATGCCTACTTTTGTCACTCCTTTCAATGGAGCATTTCAGTGTCTGTGTTTGATCTCACCTTCCTTTGTACCATCCAGCTGGTGCCTTTACTTTGACTTGTCCCCATTCCTCATTTCCCGCGTACAAAACAAAGCCCAGCCTTCCAATTGCCCGCCTCTTCTTTATTCTTTCCCATTGCAACCACTTAATCATGCCACTTAGGCCACCTTCCATTTGAAATTTACCTAAAACGAAGCAAGCAACTTTCATTTGGACCCTTTCAATTATTTTCTCTAATTGATTTTGATGAGGGACCCTTGACCCATACTTGACCCATACTCTAACTAAGACTAACTAACCCTTTTCTTTGGTTTTTATGCTGCACTCTTTAGGATGCGCATGATAAAATTTAGCGTTCCGTGTAACTTACTTATCGTTATCTCGACATGTTCATTCTATTTCAAGCTATTTGAAAAAGTTAATCCTAGAATCCTTTTCATCAGATATGGTGACCAGATTCAACTGCGTCACCAAGATAGCTGACACCCTACCCGGACCCAAGGATGAAATTTCACCGTTAATATCAGAAGGCGTGTACCAAGTGCCATGCTCTTGCGCCAAATGGTACATCAGTGAAACATGCAGAGCGCTGAAAACACGCATGAGTGAACATCAGAGGGCAACCAAGGCCAAACAGTTTAGAGCATCGGCCATCGCTGAGCACGCCTGGAGTGAACCTGGACACTCTATTCTGTTCGACGACGTTAAAATAATAGCGAAAGAAGAAAAATACTTCCAGAGAATAATCAGAGAGGCCATTGAAATCATTAAAAGGCCAAAACATTTTAACAGAGAGGATGGATATCCACTCCACAGTGCGTGGAAAAGAATTATTCCGCGCAAATATGAGGACGTTCCCTGATTGGCCAAGAAATTTCCCGGTATTGGCGCCGGATTTTCCCTATATAAGACGGGGCAACAAGCTTCTTTTCATCCTTGACCTGAGGACGCCAGCAGGATAGCTGGCGAAACTGTTGTGCATTTTAACGACATACGCGGACGCAGCCCGAAAAATGTGGAAATCACCTACTCATCGCCACGGAAACCTGCGAACGAACGTTAATCCTAGATATTTGCGCTTGTTAACTACCTGTTAAATTTCTTTCCTCGATTTATAATTATATTTCCAATTTGATTCTTTGTTTTCCTTCTGTAATAAATGCGTTTGCTCAGTTTGTCAATCTTGGGTCAACCCCATTCTGCTAACCTCATCAGTCAATATTTCATGTTTTACTACATCGAATGTTTTTGCAAAGTCCATCACAATACCATCTCCGTATCTTATATGATTATAAATATAGACTATGTCCTGAATAATCCAATCGTCTGGGTGTCACAGGTGTAACCCGTGCTGACTGAGACTTATCCAATGGAGTATATTGCATGCTCACTTTATGTAATTCGTTACTGTTCATTCAAATACGAGGGTCATCCGGAAAGTAGTACCCGTTCGTGAAATAAAGACACAAAAGTAAATATTAACAAACATAAAAAATTTTATTTGAAAGAGGATACTTTAAACTACTTCTCAACATAATCTCCAAGCAAATTAAGGCATTTGTCATAACGTGTGACAAGTTTCTGTATTCCTGCTGCATAGTCCTTCACCGCCAGGTCATTGAGATACGCGAGGGACCCATCTTGCACAAATTTTTGCATAATGCAGATGGTGTTTAACAATTTCATGAACAATTGTTCGAGAAACATTGGGAAAATGCTCACAGATGTCATCAATTGTGACGCGCCGATCGTTCCTCACGAATTCGTCAACTGAGCTCACCAGTTGGTCTGTAATGACAGACGGTCTCCCCGAACGCTCATCGTCGTGTGTGTTCCCCCTCCCCATGTTGAAGTTGCGACACCACCGCCGAACAGACGACTCGTCCATTACATTGTCTCCATACACCTCCTTTAATTGGCGATGAATATCACATGGGCGAACGTTTCTTGCATTGAGGAATTTAATCACTGCCCTCACTTCACAACTGGCGGCGTTCTCAATTTTTTTAAACATTGTAAACAATCACAGAAACAACACAGGCAATGCTAGCGTCACGCAACTTGGCTCAGAGAAGGCAGACAAGCCACTGAAGCTATCTGACCTCGTCCAGCGGCTACTCGCGTCGTCAGCACTTCATGCGGCACGAACGGGTACTACTTTCCGGATGACCCTCGTACTTTACAAACAATACAATTCCGGCTCATATGTCTGTAATTCTCTACCGTTACTCCGCTTCCTTTTTTAAATATTGGAACGACTAATGACTGTCACATCTTCAACATTTCCCCTTGCATGCCATCCATTGCATTTATTTTTTCAATTCGCTAGTATTTCATGGATATCTTTGAAGAATATACTAAGGAGAGGGTATTTATGTGCCCCTTGAGACATTATCTTTTCTTGATTTGGACTTCTAATTCCCCTTTTACAATTTGGATCAGGTTTAATGTACACCTAAGAAAAATGCTTTGCGAATTCACTTTCTTGCCTGCATTTTCCGTTATTATTGTTCCATTCTTTGGGCATATTGTTTTAATCACTTGTCTTTCTGTCTTCCATTTTCTAACATTATTGTAAAGGTTATTAGAGCTAGATATGAGGTTTTTCGTGAACTCATTCTGAGCGTTCTTCTTCTTAATTGTTATTTTATTAAAGTTTCCTTATAAATTGCATAATAAATTTTACTTTAATTTTTTCTTTACATGATTAATCTTAATTTTTTGTTTAATATCTTTATCTCTGTGTTATAAAACTCAGGATCCGCGATCATTGTTGGCTTTTTACTTGGAACAAACATGCTCATTGCTCTCATGAGTATTTCTTTGTAATGTTGCCACTCATGAACTGTTGATATTTTTACCATCCCTTAAATGTTTTTATTTGGATTCAATAGCTCTCGGAAATTGTGACAGAGACTCTAGAAATTTATGAAAATATAAAGCCCCTAAATTCTTCCGACTAATGACTAATTTAATAGATTAATCTTATAGTTCTACTAACTACCAACTAACTCTCCCCAAAGCTGCAGACTTAAAGCTGATTTAAAACTCCTCTACAACACCCGAAACTCGGCTATTGATTTCCCTGAACTGCTATCTTTCTTCAACTACAGAACACCAACCCGATCCACCCGCACCCACTCCCTACTCCATCTGCCTATTCCTAGAATATCTCTCACCAAGCGCTCACTGTTATTTCGCCTCTCCTCCCTTCTATATTCACTCCCTCACACTTTCGACCCCTTTAACTTATCATGCAACAACTTCACCACCCAAGCTTTATCCCACCTTTCAGTAAATTAGAATTTTCCCCGGTCCATGCTTGGTTCTCTTTGTTATTGTTATGTTGTTATTGTCTTTTGTCCTCTTTCATGTTTGTTATATTTTTCACTGTAAAATGGCGCTACTGCTGTATGTGAACAATGTTTTAAAATAACTAAAATAAATAAATAATCACAAAAGTTTTACAAAGTTAAATTTACGCAACTCAGGAAATTTAATTAAAATGGTAAATATATCTTAACTAGTGGTTCGATTAGGTTATTTGAGAATATATGTCTACATTTGAGATGTAGTGTGGGTTTCTCGGAAACCCCCACTATTGGTTAACTCTCCCAAGGAGTACCCCCCACGCGACAGAGCAATTAACTTCAACCTTACGAGATTTTCCCTTGCAACGATAGTACAGCTTTTATAAACTCATTGCTAATTATTGATTAAAATTATTTTAAAATTAAAATTAAATTCTTGGTAGATAAACGATACACCAAGTTTTAACCATCTCTGTCGGCTCCAAGTTTCCGCAAAAATACAGCTGTCACTCTCCGGTCCGTAATGCGAACTGCGCAAGCAGCGATTTCCCCAGCGTAACGATAACAGACAGCGGCTTCCCTACCGCAATCATACCTAATCTAACACACTTCAGACACTTGCTCACAATAGCTCACTGAATAAAGCACAAAAGGCCCTCTGTATTACTGATTTCACGCCCACAAAGCTCAATCTGGTACCATATAGACATAATGCCACTCTTTTGACTCTACATGTATAGGAATAATGATGAGGGTAATCAAATTCAAGCCAAATGGCGACCTGATACATATGAAGATGAGGATCAGAAGGTCAGTTTAGGATGTCGCCTCAATTTTCTTCAATCCCGTTCAGTAGTCAGGCTCAATTGCGGCGGGCTTGCAAAAGGACGTCCCACTCGAGTTTAATGTTCTCACTCGTACGTTCGTAGACGCGGTCCATAGGAGGCGTTTTGTACACTCGGATGCGTGAGACCTTTTCCAGTGCGCCCCGCGTATACAGCAAATGAACGATTCCCCGCAAGCAAGTCACGACTCGTGTCGCGGGGTGGCGGCGGACCTGCCCGCGCCACCTCAAAAATACCGGGAATCCATCTCCGCTAAATTGTCCACTTTCCGGGTCGCCCCCCGCGCCGTACGGCATTATACCAGGTGACCGAGACCGAATGTTGACTGCCCGCGGGATGCAATTTCCATTGGCGAATGAGGCCGGGGAGGGAAAATCTCGCAGTGCACCCTCACGAGTGGATCTGAACTTCCACGGCGAGAGAAGAGATCGCATGTTTCCTCGCGCGCCCATGGCCGAATTTATTCCCGTTTCGCCCGAAATTACTTGGAGGCGAAGAAGCGGGGAAGGAATCGTGTGTTGCGTTGCACAATGGAGGCATTTCGTAAAGCAATGAGCGCGAATGTAGATATTTATGGGGTGGACTTTATAGGGGCTCCAAGAAGGACGTAATTGGTACTTTCACCAAGTTCAGCTGCTCATTGAGTTTTGAGAAAGGTATTTCGCTGAAAACATTACAGACGTATTCTTGTGTCAGCTGTACAGTATTCTCACGGAGGAAATAATGTGTTATTAATGTTAATTAATTTATTCATTGGTATACATTTCAATACTAAGTTTAATGCTACCACAGTTGAAGATGATACAACAGACAGAATCTAACTGACGCACAGAAAGGTTATTCCTAGAAAAAATGCTTTCGTATTCAAACCTTCCCACGCCCTCAGGGTCTATGATGAAAAAAACTACAATGGAATTGAATGAAAAGTTTATATTTTATTCTTTTCGACAAAAATGAAGTGTGAACGGTTTAATGGTAACGTTTTTTAACCGACGTCAGGTGAAATTTAAAAGGCAAAATACAGTAAAAATTCAATTTATTTCTTCCGATTGACATGTTAATGAAATCCGAACTATTACACAGAAGTAATTTTAATTGCCAATTCATGAATTCTAGTGTATTGAGTGTGAGAATAATTGGCTAATTTAATAAAACGCCTTATAAAATGATATGACTCATAGTGAGTTAAAATCTAGGAAGGAAATTAGTGTGGTAATTGAATGAAACCACAGAATGAATGAATTGAGAGTGTGGCCCACGCGCGCTTTAACAGGTCTTTTGTCTTTCTAGATTGAAGTTTTAAGTCGATCCTGAAAAAATTGAAATTTTTAGTGTCATTAAATATTTTTGCAACTGTGGTTTATCAATCAGAATTGTCCAACAAAACCTCACCCCTTCTAATTCGGGTTCTGTTTACCAAATCTCTTCCTGGTCCACGATCTCGTGTACAGACACACATCCACTTATTTTAATTTCATCCGAGTGACATTCCACGATAATATTCCTTCCTTCCCGTCCACCTTTTTTATTCAAAGAACGCTTTCTGCATGTGGAGATCATTTAACTCCTAGCTAGGGATTATATAGATTTTGCATTTTTTACGCCTGGAGAAATTCTCATTTTTACATTTCAGGGGAAAATTGTCCTCAAAATACTTCACTTTTCACCTAAGTACCCTTCACCCTTCATTGACCCGATTCACCCCGTAATAGGTCGGTCAAATGAATGAATCCGCCGTTGAAAATTAAAACCCGAGTGCGGACAAAGGAGTTGTCCAGAGCTTCCATTACGTGCGAACGAGACCCCGTGGGAGCGGGTTCATCAGGAATGGGCTCGGCCTTTCTCTCTCTCTGCCTCGCGAGCGAACGAAATTCGATTGACTCGGCAACCCCTGCGTTTGACCTCCCCGTGTCCCTTGTGGTTCCCGGCCCCCTTTCCGTACCTCACCTCTACTCACTCCACCTCACGCGCGGCGAGGCTCGAACGTTTGCGTCCTCCCTCTCTCTCTGTCTCCCTCCCCCTTCCTCCTCCGTTTGAGGCCACTAGGTGAGGAGGAGTCTGCGATTCGGAGAGGACGGAAATAGCCCTCGCCCTCACTCACTCGGATCTGAGTGCTCCACGCAAAGTCTCCGAGGCGGGCGACCGGCCGGTAGGCACTCCGGCAGCGGCGTCATCCATTTAATCGCACGCCCAGGTCGGAACCGGCCCTCGCGGCTCCTCCGGCGTTACTTGGCTCCTAATTACATTATCGGGGCCGGTTGAGTGCACTTAACCCTCCGAGAGGAGATTTTGCACCACGTCTCTCCAAGGAGGTGTCGCCCAAAAGAGTGGCAAAAGTATTCGTTAGTTTTTGGGTCTCATACCGTTTTTTTCCTTCGCATAGTTTATCTACTAAATGATGCGTCGCTTTGTCATTTCGTCGTATACCCGCTTGAGTATCTTTCAACGGCCATGGATGTTTGAATTAGAATAGAAAAATACGCCGTAGGGATCCCAAGTTCCTTCCGTGGTGAAATTTGATTCGTCGTATGGGCACGTGAATCAGAATTTGAAGGTTGTGATGAGTTACTGAACCAAACGGCGAAATCTTTGGTAGCAACTTGGACATTTGCTTATTCCCCCATTCCAACTTCCTTTTAAATCTTCATTTATTTAGTTAGCTTTCTCTTACTAGCTTTTCCTTGGTGTCCCTGCATACAGGGTTCGTCCGGAAAATAAGTGTACTGACTCCTGGGCTGGGCGCGCCGCTCCAGGCGCGCCCAGCACCGCTCTGACGGGCTGCGATTGGAGGGGGGTATGTTGGCAAGCGACGCTGAAAAAGGCAGTCGGCTCTGAGCTGTGGTGTAGTGAGGAGCTCTGTTAACGCGAACCTCCACGCTCGACCCACGTCACGGAACGCAATTCCGAAGTTTTTGGAGCAGCGTTATTCCATCGAATTTGCGGTAAAGCTTGGGAAATCGTCTACCGAAACTGTCGGTATGATTAACCAGGCTTACGGGGAGTCAGCCATGTCCAGAAACATGATCTTTCGGTGGCACAAGATGTTCGTGGAGGGCAGAGAAGAGGTCGACGACGAGTCTTCGAGAGGTTCCCGATGATGCCTTCGCGGGAGCGTTCCAGGAATGGGAACGCCGCTGGAGCAAGTGTATCGACTCACAAGGGTCCTATTTTGAGGAATATTAGCTTAAGATATGTAAAAGTGTAATATTTTTTTTTCCTGAGCTCAGTACATTTATTTTCCGGACGAACCCTGTACATGTATGTTTAGACAACTATGTATTGCACATTGAAAATTATAATCATCATTCACTATTGAAATACTGCAATATTCCCCATAATTCTACTACTCTCCTGTTGGAGGTTGTTTTACCAGCACTTGTTTTGATTTTCAGTTCACCTGAAAGCGCACATTCTCATTTTGCCAACTATTATTTCACATGCTACCACCCAAGAAAGAGAAATACAGGATATCGTTTGAGTACTAGTAATAATTTACGCAACAATTTTCATTGGAATCTTTTCATTTAGGAAACAAATAATTTTGAAATGCTTGGAAACCTACAATTTCATCTGCACACCAGTGCCTAAGTTCTGGAATACAATTTGTTGTCTCAGGCGTAACTTTGTGGAATTTGCATAACATATTGAAATGTAATGAAATAATTGACTTTGTAATTCCACACACTTTATTTAAAAACACGACCCAGGTTTTGACGTGACCTGATGATGACGTTCAACGTCGAAACCTGGGTCGTGTTTTTTAAATAAAGTGTGTGGAATTACAAAGTCAATTATTTCATTACATTTCAATATGTTCTGGAATACAATTAAATACATCTCGTAAATCTGGGATTTGAACCCTTATTCGTATCACCACCCGCTTCACGGAATCAGCGTGATTCTATTGGATAAACAATCACGGCTGATTTAAAAAAAAATAATTTTTAAATTTAATTAGTAAAAGTCCATAAAACTGGATCCGTACAAAAAATTGATTTCAGTCAACGTTTCATTCCAACGCTATGTTTACTTTTTCAGGACAACATTAAATTGTTTCTCTTCGATTTGAAATATAATAACGGTTGAGTTTCTATTGCTCATGATTTATCAAACTACTTTCAAGCGAGAAGGGCACTATTTAATTCCCTCCGCGTCAGGCTAACGACTCTAATAATTTGATTTATTCGGAATTCCGCCCACGAGTCGAGTCCGAAACGCGATTAAAACTTCCGCGGAAGCAGAGCAATCGAGCAACCAACCAACGAGTTCCCAGAAGGATCGCCTCGCACAGATGGAAAATTAAAAGACTCAATTTCACGCCGGTGTCTAGCATACGAGGGAACACGCCGAGGTGTCAACTCGGGGAAAGGAAAGGGGGGGTGGATACCCGGCACCCCCGCTGGGGAATGGCCGCCTTGATTACGTCTACGACAGCGCTGTGTATATGTACGTAAATGCATACACGGCAACCGAGGAGAAGCGATCAACTCCCTTAAAATTAATCAACGGAGTGGTTCAGTCCCCCGAGGCTGGAAGATCCGTCAATTTAAATGTTAACAAAGTCAACTAACAGGCGACGAAGCTCCGAGAAGCGGCAATACGCGGCAGCTTGTCACACGTCTCTGTGCGTGTGTGTGTGTGTGTGTGTGTGTGTGTGTGTGTGTGTGTGTGTGTGTGTGAAGCTTTGCCCTCGGTCTCCTCCTCCTCCGGGAATTCCGTGATAACCGTCCTCTATGTCTCTCTCCCTCAGAACTCCACCGCATTACCCACCCTCCAGTCCCGGGGTGCCCGACGGCGACGCCTTCAACGTTTAGTGAGTAGTTGTTATATGAGGTCGGGTCGACTCCGCTCGGCCGAGTCGCCGCCCATCGTGACGCGGTAAGTTCAGGAGTTCTGGGTCGTGAGCGTCTGGGGTCGGCTGGAACGACTGCTGATCTCCCTCCCCCCCTCGCTCTCTCGCCTCCCTCTCGGTTTCACGAATTAGCACGAAGTTCTCGCACAAGGTCCCGAAGAGAGAGCAGAAACTCGAAGCGAGTCTGGAGAGGTGCTGCAAAGACCTCACGGATGGCTCTCGTTGTGTCTCGGAGTTGTGCACGGCATGTTCCATTTTAGACGGAATGAGCCCTCCCAGTCTTTTACCCTTCGAGTTTTATCAGAATGACCTTTCAGACCACCAAAGGCTTTCCTCCTCATACGTTTCGACGGTTCGATCGTCTAAACGTGTTCCTAACTTGACGGCCACGGACGTTTGCAACTTATGCTGTAGACGGCTGGTATTACATCCACTTGGACGGTGGAGCATTCTTATACGAATTCTAAGAAAGTATGGGAGATTCCGCAATGTTAACTTTTAACGTAGTCATCCGCAAAGTGTGAATTATAATGAAACAATTTCAGGTTAAAAAGGAGGGTAAAAATCCCGGCTGAGGCAAATGATTTTTACCCTCTTAAATTGTTGCATTGTAGAGCATTATTTTCGTTAATAGCCATTTTTTGATTAGTCTTAGAGAAGGGGTGACAGATAAATGAATTTAAATGCAACGTCCACGTTACTTCATTTTTTTGAGTAAATTAAAATTGAATCAGAAATGTAATGGTGAGGGTGGGCATTGCAGTCGTTACCTCCCACTGTGAAGACCTTGCTTTGACTTATGGACAATATGTTTAAAAAATGATCTAATTATTGTGAATGTTATGTGAGGTGCTGATAGAATTAATAAATTTTGTCCTTATTAGTTAAATTTTGACCGGCAGCATTTAAAATTATGAATCCTATTCTGTCAAAGGTCATCTTATAGCTGTGGGGAGGGTTTTCCCAATTTTACCCTCCTCCATATTTTATCATTAATTTATTCCCACCATTTTTGGTAAGACGTTGCCTCTTAGCAAGGTAAGAATGGAAGTAATAATATTTATTGCATTCATTATTCCTTTAAAATACAATAAAAAAATATATTTGGATATGAAAGCTCTGTGTTATAATTTCGGATATACCTGTGTCCGGTGTACAATTGTAAGTGAAAAACATTTTGGATTCAATCTTTTATTCTAGGTCGGATATAAAAAAATCATGGCTCTTCTTCTTCTTTATAATATTCAATAAATTTGAAGTAGTGGCAATCCAAGTCTTTATTACAAAAGTAACGATTAATTTGGAGGATGGTGTTCGTAATTGTTGTTTATAGGTCTGTATTTAGCATTAATAGGTATGTTACATGAGGACAATGAATGCAAAAGGCTTAGCGATGATTTTTTTAACATCCTATAAAGGATGAATTTTTCATCGTACGAGGCTAGGAAGCTTTGATAAGAAATGAGGCTTGTCAAATTTGATTTATGTTTCAGCCTTGAATTCTCTCCTCAGCTAGTCACCCCAGTCCCTTTTCATTTTCCCCGGATATCTTCCACCGCAGGTTCTGTTATCTTATCTAATTGATTTACACGTGTGGATCTATTAACGTACATACCGTCGAAATTAATCATTCTACATTGATTTCTATGCATACATATTGGAAACTCCACGGTGACAAGCTTTGTGGTACTAGAAAATCAATGAGTCATTGTAAGTATCATTAGGTCATCGTCATAAAACGTTACCACAGTTCTTGTAAATTTTATCAATTGATAGCGAGAAATTGATTTTTTTAGGTTTTTCACAATTTGCAATATATTATTGATTCCAACTTAGTTACTACGTCATACCTATGATAAGAATACGTATGTGTTACCATGTTACGGTTAAATCAGATTAATATACCTTGAAAATGACTCAGTAAATTAGTTGAAATCGATTTTTTTGCTAAGAAATTGTGGAATTGTTCATATTTTTCCTTAACCATCGACACGCCGATGCCGGTGCTCCTGCCAGTCGCGGTACGCTTCCTGAAAGACGTCGGCGGGAACTTCGTGACGGCCTCTTCGACGTTATGAAACTTTCTAAAATGATTGAACTTCAAGCTCCTTTTTATTCTTCTATCCAATAAATAATCAAGTGGTGCCACATCGGTGTTGCAGGGCGGTTGGGACAGCGTTGCCATCATGTGATGGGCCAAGTACTCGGTCACGAGAAGGCGATGTGGGACGGTGTGGTTCAGCCTCCATTTGCAAAGATATCCTTCCTGACGCGTGGCGCTATTTTCCGCAGCCTTCCGAGGACTTCCATTAAAAATGTACAGTTCACGGTCTGTTCCTGGTGCACAAACTCGTGGATAATGCCTTTTTGAGTTGAAAAAGACGATGGAAAAAGACTACTTACTATTTTGAGATTATCATTGGTCGTTCAATCCTAAGATTGGTTGACTGCAGCCCTCCATCCTACCCTATCTGATGCTAATTAGCTTACTGGTATTTTTGCAACGCACTTTCTTCTTTATTTTTCCCATGTTTTTACCCCATGGCCTTCCTCTTGGGACCGACCCCTCTATTTTTCCTTCTATTGTATTTTTCATGAATCCATTGTGCCTCAGGGTGTGGCCAATCCATCTGGTTCTTCTTTTCTCCATGGTGTTCCATTAGGTTTGTTCTTCGCCTATTCTTCTGTATACTTCTTCATTTCTAATTTAATCCGTCCTTTTGATCTTAAGTATCCTCCTCTTGCACTAGGATTTGAGGGCTTCTAGTCTTTTCTGATCTACTTTTCCGATGGTCCATGCTTCTGATCCATAGAGTGCCACGCTCCATACGAATTTTTGATGTACAGGTATTGTTTCCTCGTCTTTAGTTCTATACTTTGAACTCAGAAGTTGTCTTTTCATTGTGAATCCTCTCCTAGCTTGATCTATTCTTGGCTTGATGTCCGTAGTACTTCTTCCGTCCCATGTGATGGTACTTCCGAGATAAGTGACGGAATCCAATTGCTCCAATTTTTGTTCTTTTTGATAGTTAAGGAGATCGGGATGGCGCGGCGGCTAACGTTCTGGCTTCCCACCCAGACGCCCCGGCTCAAATCCTGGAGGTGGAAGATATTTTTCAGTGCAATCTCGACCCCTACTCGAGGTGCTTTGTGGAGAGCACTTTGAGTGATTACACCGTCCGTCGGATGGGACGTTAAATTGCTGACCCCTTGGCGCCTTTCGTTAAGAAGAGGCTAATGCCAACGCTGGATTTCTCTCCACCCTTCCTCCTTTCCCATCCATCCCTAATGGCGCAGATGACCTCAGCTGTCGGTTGCCTCCCCTAAAACTACCACTATTGGTTTTTAAACAAATATAGACCAATCTCCTTCGCCTAATCATGTGCAACTTTTGCTAAGACCATACCCCGATAGTGGAAAAAAGTGAGCAATTATCCCAACCCATCTTTAATTTGATGATCTCTCATTGATTTAGAGTAGAACTTCTTAACTTGCTCGTTAAATAAACGAATGAAGCACTGAAAATGACTATGCCTACGGTTCTTATAATAAGAAAAGGTTTCTGCCCAAGGTTCTACCTTATGGAAAATGGATACAACTTCTTTCCAACTGAAAATCCTTTCCCATAAATTAGAGCCAGAATTTAAAATAACGGAAATATAAATGTCCGTTACCGGGAATAGAAGAATATAAAGTGAAATATATCCCACAGACACGAGAATCTAGATCCAGCCCTCCAATGGAAATGTCATAGAACCTGCTAAATTCTTTAGCTCACCCGCGATTTATTTATTCAGTAGAAAATTCCTTGGAAGTCGAAAGGCCGTCCATCACTTTCGTTGCTGGGATTGGCCATAACGCTTTGGCGCGGACCGTCCACTTGAGATTGAACTGCATCTTTTACTGCGGGAGAGAAAGTGAGCAGGGACGGGGGTTAAGGGCTCGGGCGAACGAAACCCAAATGAGTCCCTAGCGGCGAGTTATGACCCGGCGAGTTTCATTAACCGACGGAAGCTCGTGCTGTGTTTTCCTTCTCTTTTTGGTTTTCCTCCTCTCCCTCCCTCTTATCTCTCTCTCTTCCGACCCCTCTCCCTCCTTCCGCCGTCTAAACTTTCACCGGATAGAGTGCGGCAGCCACGCCGGGAGTCGACGCGAGGAATTTAGCGTGGATCCGCACGGGGTCGCACAATCTCTTTGTGTCCTCGTTTCATTTTCGCTGGCCTTCGTGTAAACCCCCCGGGAGGATCGGCAAACGTTGCCGCGTGACCTCAAAATGCTTTATATTTCACGAAATTTTAAAGTACACTCCTCCCTATATAACTGCACATGCGTATGCGATCGAGCATTATGCATTCACGGTTAACTCTGGGCGATCGCTTCGGACAATTATGTAGATCAGATGGTAGAGGTAGGCTAGGTAGATTTGGGAGTGAATGTGGGGTGTTGGCTGCGTGGCTGAAATGTGGCACCCCGAGGGACCGGGACTCAAGTCCCGGCGGAGGTGCCCATTTCATTTCCAATCTCTGAACTGAAAAAGAGATAAGTGAAATGTTTGAGAGGAAGTGGTATATTGAGGAATTCATGGGAGAATGTTGTTGGGATCACTCAAAGTCCCTCGAGACGAGGAATACGAAAAGTCTCTATCGCAAAAGAGCGCGTGTACAACGATGTATGAATGTGACAGATTGACGAGCGAAACGTGCAAGGAAAGGGATGAGTGGCGGACATTACTCAAAGGGTGTTGGTCCTTGAAATAATTCAAAATCAGACTTTTTTATTTTGCATTCCCTGAGAGTGAACGCCCAAAATGGTACATGGGCATGTCCGACTTGGAGTGAGCCCTACCCTCACCTATCAGGACACAGACACTCTGGGCTGGCTACTGTGTTCTAGGATGTCAATGAGGTGGTAGGAATTGGACAGTGTGGGAGACTTTCCTTCAGGCGGAGGCGCCATCCAGACTCAAGTTTTTGATGTGAGCACCATATTCCGGATGGTCTCTTGGAACTCGGCGCAGTGATTTCTTTTACTCGCGGCGTCTCGTTTATGTTGAGGGTGCCATAAATCATTTTGATGGGAAGTGAGATAGGATGTTTATCGTGGCGACACCCGAATTAAATCTGGAATGATAAAACTTAGGCATTAATGCTGTATAAATCTAACTGAATAATGAAGAATATACTGTAAAATAATTGTTAGAGAAAGCAGTAAATATGGCAAAAAGTACAATGCAGGTGTAGAGTTAGTCAATGGAATGTGAACGACGAAATTTCAGGGCCGGCTGAGTGACAAATTAATGTACCGAGACTATGAATACATAGTACTTTGTATTTATATATTATAAAAAAACAAATGTAGTCATCTAGACCTAGACTACTTGCTAAAAAATTACATGAGTTACTTAATTGTATTCGGATTGAATTATATTCATGCTCCATTCCGATTTAATAAAAAAAATATGAGAGCTGCTTTCAGATACTTGCGGTTCGTAAATGTTTTCAAATAGTAGAGTGGTTACTCTTTCAAAATAAGTAATGAAGTTACTAAAGAAATAAAAATACTATCATAGAACAATTTTGCGTTAGTTCCGAAAACAGTGATATCACGACTAAGTTATGAGCGTATTTAGCGAAAGATGCTGATTTCACAACAACATATAATAAATTAATTCATGTAATTATAATACAACTTTACATTTTGAACGTAGAGAGTATATTGATAACGATTTTATTCTACTTTAAATAATCCCAATGCAAAATATTTTAATTATATTAATTTTAATTAAATTTTAATTATATTAATTTTTTACAAATCAAATTTCTACAATTTTTTAAAATTTTCCAAGAGTGAGATCACAATGTTGCTGTATTTGAATCTACACGTAAAAGCTCGCTAAATCGCCACGATAAATACCGAATACTGATGATCTTAACCAAGTTCTGTGCTTTTTAAGAGGTGCTTGATTGTTTCTTTAAAACTTACAAACGCATGCCTTATATTTTTGCTAAATTGGGGACTGTGTCTCAAAGCTGACGTCAGTCATCCGGTGGTAGTAAGCTTCGTTTTTAATAATCTTACCATGGTGCCGCAGCCTTGTACTGAAGTGTTACATCTCAAGTGCAAATCACTCATATACTCTTTAGAAAAAAAGTAATTTTTTTTCGGATAATTCGTGTGTCATGAAATGTTTCCGCGAAAGGCAGTGTCTTTCAAACTTTTTCAGATAGCGTGCCTTGAAAAACTAATCATTCGAGTTTAAATCGATGGCTATGCGTTCGCAATTGAAATTCTGATAAATACTGCAGAGTTAGTCCGAACTCGTCGGTGTGTTAGTGGAATTGAATAAAAGAGGGCAGAGGACTATTTCTCTCTCTCGAGTCTACCACTCGGTTTGGACTCAAATAAACACCTTCCATGTTATCTACGAACTGCGAGACCCCACGGGGTTACTAGGAATGATGTAAGGCCAGCACGTGCTGTTTAGTATTCTAATGCATATCGCCCGCCTGCGTAAGGGTCATGGCTAATACCGCCTCATTGGGAAAAACCGGAGGATTTAGGAGAGGAGGAGAAGGCGTTTTGAAGTGCAGGAGTTGGGGGAGGTGAAAGGCTTTTCGAGCGGTTTATGACTCTCTGGGGAGAGAAAAAGACTTTACTGGGGAAGAGGCGGTTCCAAATTAAATTAAACGGCTAGAGAGACTAGTTGAATAGTGAGAGACGAAAGGAGCTGCCTATGATATGGGGTTTACTCTTTCTCACGGTGATGTGCACGAGTGGCGTCCGTTCATCGGATAGTAAGCGGCAAATTATAAAAATAGCAGAAGGCTTACGGTGTAAATAGCCAAAAGCAAGGTATTGTAGAGCTAATTCTTGGCAAATTTAACACTGTGTATGTAGATATTGAAAGGTATCTACCAGGCTTGCATGCTGGTTGCAGCTCACCAAACCATCCTAAGTCGAATAAAATATTATCTTAACCTACTTTCTCCATCCGCGCCTTTTCCAATGCTGGATGATGTTTGGGCCGTCTCTTGTTTACACTTGTCACTTTTACAACACTCAGTTCAATTTGTGCTCAAAGAGCCATACACAAAAGCGCCCTTTTGTTTGGTACTGTCATATGTTTTGCAGTAACCAAGAAACGTGCATTGAGTTGCCATGAAAATAGCGGTCACATCTCCCAAAACTGTTTCACAAGTAAGATTGAACGTTTAACGTCACAGAAATGAAAATATTTCCTACGGGTATTATATTCTTTCAAGTGTCATTTGCAAATCAAGAAATAAATGTGAGAGTACATTATGGCTCAAGAGAAATACAATATGCATATGTTACCTAGAATATCTTGAGCAAACACTAGTGTAAAATATTCAATTCGATCAATGACACGTAATTCATAGATAATATACAGGATAAAAGGAAGACCATTAATGCCAACAATTGCCCATAATATTTGATTATGGAGGGCTTTTGTATGAATATGCTGCTTCAGTATGCGCCCCCTTAGGGTAGTTTCATAAAATATCGGTATTTTATTTCTAAGACTCAATATTGAACCAGCAATGAAAATAATTTAGTCGAACAAGGATTAGGAAAGGATTTGTATTGATGGAAAATTGGAACTTAAATCAATTTGTAAAACATTAATTTGAGGTGAAATATTGAAAAATAACGTTTCGGACTACATAATAAATTCACATAATAGATTCACAAAAGATCATCCTCGAAAGCTTCTTAATTGACAAGTAACTTTAAAAATATTGATACTCATCGCAAAAATATCACCAACTTTCAGCATGTGGTCACGTCCCAAACGACATTGTAGATTTCTTTCGCAAGGAGTAGTAAATTCAATTCGGCGAAAAACTTTTAACGTTAAATACGGTTGCTGTGAAAAATGTTTACAAAAGATCAAAGAAAATATTGTGAATGATGATGAAATAAACTCGAGGGACGTGAAAATACATTTAGCTCTGGATCCTGAGGCCGTTTTTCTGCATTTATTCTGACAAGCAAGAATCGCAAACGGGAGCTAATGTAATGGGTTGAGGATTTATTTGGCCATTTAGAGGTCTTAAAATAATCATTGTTTCCAGAAACATGCGATAGTTGTGTGAAATTTATTGCAAAAAAACACTTAGCGAAAAATCCATAATGAATTATAATCTAAGCTTTGAAAATTTTCTCTTCGTCGTAAATTTCTCGTTCAAGCCCGTAAAAGTTGACTTAAGCCACATTGATTCATGTAGGCAAGGCTCCTGGGTTTAATAAACTCATTTCTGATATTTGAATAATTGAGTCGTCATAAAAGATCCACTAAACTCTCAGTAAATAATAAGTCAGGTTCAATTTGTCCATTGCGTGCCGAAATGATATATGATGTGGCGTAATGATAAATTTAGTGAAGTTGCTGATTATTGTATTCACCAAAAATATTCTGGTGGACTTTCGTTCCTTTATTATGAAAATGTGTGGGATTTTATTTATTGTTTCATCACAATCGTATCCTTGCGAGGCGAATGTATAAATATCGATGTCATTTTATGATGTGAAAATGAAATATTGAAAAAGTCAGAACATTTTTATTGGTCATTGGTGGAATCAGATGTTATCTATTTTTCAATGCCCAAATTAAGTCTCGAAACTCTGACTCTCAACTTTTTTCTCTTCAATGGCATTCATCTATAATACATAAAAGTAATGTTATGCCTTTTTTTGTTCCCCTCCTTCATGATTTGTTTATTTACATCTACATTGTATTTTGTTTGAGTTTGCTCCATTTCTGCTGCTTGCCCTCATGCACTGCAGATGTTAAAAAATCCAGGAAATAAAATCAACATGCAATACAAATACATTTATGAGAGTCGAGAACTGGGAAACTCAAAATATTTAGTAACTACACAATTGAAATGGATAAGCGCAGTCTCCTTCCTTTGCAAAGACACCTAAAACAGACACTGAGAGCCGCAAACGTGCTGCATGAAATCGTATTTGTCTTTTCTAATTACCTTGTAGATCATTTTGCAATGAGCATATTACTAAAAAATGTCCAGGATCCTGGATTCTCGAAGCATTTTCAGTTCGTTCTACTTTTACCAATATGGTTCGGAATTTTTTCGATCAAATTCTTGGTCAATTTCCTCGAGCATCATGAAGAAGAGAAGTGATAAGGAAAGAAAATCCTGCCGACAATATCGAAATTGTTTTCTCAGTCAAGCGACAGAGAAGAGGAAAGGAATGAATTAACTTCAAGACTCGAGTAGAACGTAAGCAAAACACGTGGACACATGGTAAACTCGTTTTGTGGTAGGAGAGGGCGGCTATTACCCTACCATTACTTCTTAAATAGAATATAAAAAAAATTAATACACGTGCGCATAATTTCTGTGAATAGTAAAAAGTAGGTAAGTATCATTCATACACAAAAACAAATGTGTATATATAGATTAAAAATAAGTCATAATTTTGGGACAAACTTGGTTTATATGTGCATACGTACACACACACACACATGTGTATATATATGTATATGTATATATATATATATATATATATATATATATATATATATAATTAGTATGACTTATTTTTTCCGGATGGACGGGCAGCGATTTCTCTGGCTGGGTTCGAGGAAGGGGAGTCGTGGTGACGTTCTTTCACCACGGATTTGAGGCGGGAAAGAGGAAAGGTGAGGCATTGTCTAAAAATATTTGGATCCTAACTCACATGGTCGAGAAGCTCTAGGTATACCCGAGTGAGAGTTTCCATTTGTTCACCCGAGAGCACTCGCGGTACTACTTCGCACACAACATTCTCATGACCATATTTTCCCTCCCAACTCGATGCACATCCCTTTTGGGGATTCCAAGTTCATCAGAAATCATCCAGACACTTAACCTGCGGTACCCATTCAACAAAACTTCACTCTTGCAAGATTTTCGTCACTTTATAATGTCGAAGGACGTCTTGGATATTCGGCGTCTTCAATATCTTCTCTACCCTCCCGAAACAATTAGTGCCACTGGAGTAGTAGTAGTAGTTTTTAGGGGAGGCGACCGACAGCTGAGGTCATTTGCGCCATTAGGGATGGACAGGAAAGGATGAAGGGTGGAGAAAAACCCGGCGTCGGCATTAGCCTACCCTTTACGAAAGGCGCCAAGGGGTCCGCAGTTTAACGTCCCATCCGACGGACGGCGTACTCACTCAAAAGTGCCCTCCACAAAGCACCTCAAGTAGGGATCGAGATTCCTCTGAAAAATATTCTACACCGGCGGGATTTGAACCCGCGCCCTCAGGGTGGGAAGCCAGTCCGATAGCCACCGCACCTTCTCGATCCCCTTGTGCCACTCGAAAACACCCGATCTACCCATGGCATTATGAACATAACCTCTCTTGAGCATGTCATGAGTCTCATCTCTTTCCGGTTTTAGCCAGTTTCACGCAAAATTTGATGGCGTAACGCTTTTCCAATAACCGGTTCATGACGGAGCGTTACGATGTCACGCTATAGAAGTTTCGAAAATGAAATCTCCGCACCACGCAAAGTCAGGAAGCCAACTGCCACAAGCCTCCAGCCTTTCCTGAAAATTCCCTCCCTCGAACCCAGCCAGAGAAACCGCCAACCGTCCGTCCGTCTATCCGGGAAAAAATAAATCAATACAGTTTTGGGACAGACCTTGTATTCCGACTTTACTAATTGCGGACTCCTTAGAAGTGAGTCCAAGTCATGCGTTTCACCTCTGAAGAATCCTATTTCGAAAGGGTGTTCTCTGCGTCTTTACCTTCGCGCCTCTTAAACTCATTACCGATTCTTTCTTCTACATTATCTTTTATTTCATCCTCGCCAAACTTCGGGTGCTTATTCCCGGCCCGCACCACCTTTCTCTTAATGCCACATCTGTCAAGACCCACGTGCCTTTTCCCAGTGAATCTACTTACGAACCCATTATATTTTGCCGTCTTTTCCTCGAGACGATTGCGTTTGCCCTATTTCCGTCTCCCGCACCCGAGGGCGCTCTTTCTCACAGTCACTAGGCCTCATGAAATTATTTGTAATAAAATAATCCTTGAGTAATAAACTTTATGCCTTCAGTAATGGGTGTCAAATTTCTTGTTAGCTGTATTCTATTGCGTTTGGGAGGTTAGAATTCCCTTTCCTCTCCATCCCGTCAATTGGTCATAGTTATGAAATATTGTTTTATTTGATCATGTTCAAGTGCGAATGTTATTGCGAAACTGTATAGTGAACATTTGCATATTTTGAAAATAATTTCTAA
This sequence comes from Hetaerina americana, assembly GCF_022747635.1. Lineage (NCBI taxonomy): Eukaryota > Metazoa > Arthropoda > Insecta > Odonata > Calopterygidae > Hetaerina > Hetaerina americana. Next base: position 34,955,040 of record NW_027286069.1, read on the forward strand.
GCAGTTTTTCACCGGCGGGAGAAGTCCCACGATGATTTAAAGGCAATAGATTTTTGAAGAATCGAGACATCATACATGGAAAGTAATGAATCAAGCGAGCATACTCCAAGCTTGAATACGAAATTGCACTTTTAATTCCCCCTTTTGTTTCGAGGGTGTTTAATTTATTAATTTAATCTAATAAATTGCATGTTTTAATTATGTGCGTTCTACGGCGAAGTATGTTTTATATGGATGGCTCGAAATTCTCGGATTCTGCTTGGAGAGCCTCGCGTTTAAATACGATAACCTTGGGTTGCGTCGAACAGACGACCATTGCTAATTTTTTTAGGTTGAAGGTGTTTTAAATTAAATAGGCTTTCATTTGAAAAGATATGGTTAATAGCTAGTTTTTGTCGTAAAAGTCTCTGTATTTTATCAACGTAAACAAACAAAAAGCCGAAAATAAAATGCACACGGTATTGTTGCATATAAATATTCCGCAGAATTATAATACTACACCCATGATATCGACTGATGTCTAAACTTGGGATAGCTCTCTGGGTTACTTCACTATACAGATCAATGAATGAAATGAGAAGAGATTGTAACTAGAATTGACAAAAGAAGAAAAAAACACGCGTTCTCTTTACTTTGAATATAGAAACAATGGAATTGATTGTTACGGCTAAAATGCTGCTCCCCTGCAGACTATCAATAGTTTGTCTTTCGGTCCATAGGCTTGGAGTAAAAGGACGCATGCATTGCCGTCAAACTTCATACCTCGAGGCCTTCAACTAGGGAAGGAGACAGTTTTTACGGTGAAAAGGTGTCAGCAAGGAACATCATTTCACTCCAGGCCTATCGATCGACAAATTCCGTAGTATGAAGTCTCATCGGTGATCGAACTGGTATTTTGAGTGGTTTATTGATCGATTCTCCCTGCCTCCGGGGAACCAATCTCGATTTCTGGAGGTGGAGACGTTTTAAGGCACATTGCGACCTGTAGGTACTTGGGCCTTGATCTGAGGTCACTTCACGGGAAGTATTCCTTCCGTCAGATGCGGCATTCTGTAACGGTTTACACTTTCCACTTTGGTGTTCATGGTGGAGTAATTATCCTTCCCGGCCCCTCATTAAACTTCCCACTTCTTCATGTCCCACCTCTACCCTCTCATAAACCAATTACACCAAACTATCTTAACCCAATTATCCACCCCTCCCAAATAGATTCAATAATCTTAGCAGTCTTGGACCTTCCACAAAACGTTATTTAGGCGAATAATAAAACGATGAATTTGGCACACTCTTATTCATAAGTTAATAATGAATTATGAGTGTCTAAATACCAAATCATATTTATTTCCTACAATTTTGACCCCGGCATTGGGGGTGGCTTGGAAGGCTACAGTTTACCCCACACCAAAACTAACAGTTCTTGTCACTGACATCCAGCTTATAGGAGGCAAAGTGGTTTTTGGGTGCATATTTAAAGGAAAACATGTTTATCTAATAAGCCCCGAAGTTTGTAACTGCCAGTTGCTGACTTAACCTCAAGCAATTGTGTTGATTTAGAGTTAAAAAATCTCGTAAATACTATCTCTCTAGGAACAGATTTTCCATGAAATTACCCATTTCGATTATAAGTACAGGTTGATAAATATTGAAAAGACTACGAGCCACTCACGACTGCAAGTGTTCGGCAAGCTTTTCCCTTGTGGCCCTTAGTAGATTCGTTGATTTAGTTTAACGCGGCAAATATTTTCATACGATACCGAATGACATGAAGATAGAAATATATTGATGAATGCAGTATTTTATTTCTGCTTCCTTATCAGTAAAGTAAAAATTGTTATTCATCGAAGAAGAAGTTTTTGTTTCATCTTCATATTGATTTTCTATTCATGGAAATTAAACCAGATGAAATTACTTAAATACAGTCATTGCGATAGCTGGGAACAATTACGATTGTGTGTGTACAGGTATATATACATATAAATAAATAAATACATAAATATATATACACAAATATATATACAAAAAAAAATATATATATATATACACATTTTTCGGGTACCAGATCTTCCTGGGAAACCATAACCGGCAAAGGGAAAGGAACTGGCCCCGATACCCTGATGTGTCGATTTCACTCGCCGTTGGTCTTAGTACTGGGTGAACTCTACCATCACCAACCACACCGACCTTCGAGTTGATTAGTGATTAGTACATGTGCATATATATATATATGTATATATACATATATATATACATATGCTTTCGTAGACGTAACACGGAAGTGCCGAATAGTACAATACACAGTAACACACAATATAGAAACACAAAAAAAGAAGAACACTCACACGTTATTTCTTGATATTTCGACGGAAACAATCCGTCTTCCTCTGAAGATATAGAAGTAATGACTGAACATCATTACTTCTATATCTTCAGAGGAAGACGGATTGTTTCCGTCGAAATATCAAGAAATAACGTGTGAGTGTTCTTCTTTTTTTGTGTTTCTATATTGTGTGTTACTGTGTATTGTACTATATATATATATACATACATACGAGGGTCATCCGGAAAGTAGTACCCGTTCGTGCCGCATGAAGTGCTGACGACGCGAGTAGCCGCTGGACGAGGTCAGATAGCTTCAGTGGCTTGTCTGCCTTCTCTGAGCCAAGTTGCGTGACGCTAGCATTGCCTGTGTTGTTTCTGTGATTGTTTACAATGTTTAAAAAAATTGAGAACGCCGCCAGTTGTGAAGTGAGGGCAGTGATTAAATTCCTCAATGCAAGAAACGTTCGCCCATGTGATATTCATCGCCAATTAAAGGAGGTGTATGGAGACAATGTAATGGACGAGTCGTCTGTTCGGCGGTGGTGTCGCAACTTCAACATGGGGAGGGGGAACACACACGACGATGAGCGTTCGGGGAGACCGTCTGTCATTACAGACCAACTGGTGAGCTCAGTTGACGAATTCGTGAGGAACGATCGGCGCGTCACAATTGATGACATCTGTGAGCATTTTCCCAATGTTTCTCGAACAATTGTTCATGAAATTGTTAAACACCATCTGCATTATGCAAAAATTTGTGCAAGATGGGTCCCTCGCGTATCTCAATGAGCTGGCGGCGAAGGACTATGCAGCAGGAATACAGAAACTTGTCACACGTTATGACAAATGCCTTAATTTGCTTGGAGATTATGTTGAGAAGTAGTTTAAAGTATCCTCTTTCAAATAAAATTTTTTATGTTTGTTAATATTTACTTTTGTGTCTTTATTTCACGAACGGGTACTACTTTCCGGATGACCCTCGTACATATATATATATATATATATATGCACATGTATATATATGTGTGTGTGTGTGTGTGTATATATGTATATATATGTATATATATATATATATATATATATATATATATATATATATATATATATATATATATATATTGATTTCCCTCTTTACAGATTTACTGCACGTTATCAAATCACCAAGTGTCTAAATCACTCCAACATCCAGCCAGACCTTGTAGCAGCTCGCAGAGTGAAATGTAGATGCGCATATTTTGTAAGTAATTTTTTTAAAATTTACTTGAATATATTTCGTCAAATGATATTAAATTATGTATTTCATTCCGATGTATCCACGATTTTTATTTTGCAAGTTTTTGGCCACACGAAAACATGCCCAGATACCTGTAAATGAATATCCCCGGGGCTCCTCTTCTAATCTTTAAATTACACGCGTGATTTTCCCGAAAAAAATACCTTTGCTATCGGCATGGGATGGATATTGCAGGGTATGTGAAATTAAATGTCCCATAACTTCCGGGAAAGGGAGCGGGAGCTTCGCAACCTTCGCGAGCAGGTCGAGTAAGAAAATCGAAGACCAAGGAGAGTAGGATTAGAAGAAGGGGCTGCTATCTCCAAGGCGATATTGCGTCTGGCCGCAAGGGCTCACCGAACGTCTGCAACCTCTTACGAAAAATCATTAATAACCCCTTGAGGAAAGGAATCGGTCGCCCATCGTTATCGGCAGCAAGGCGTTGCCCTCGAGGTGGCCGGCATTTGGGACCCGGGATGAGGAAAGATTGGCTGTGTGGGGTTTGATGGTGCAACCCTCTCCATTGTCATGAGCTCCATCATTAATATTTAATCTTTTATCCGCTTCGACGTTTCTTTTTACCCCATCTTTTTTTACAAATTCGTTCAATACGCCGCCATTGTTCGGCAGCAATATCTTTTTCTTCGAGCCCTCGAGAACTTGACGGGTTTCGCAATATGTATCCTTCGGGCGTTGTTTGACTTTCGCGTAGAAACTATCCGAATTATATATGGGAGATAGGGCCTTACGAACTTGGTTCCGCGGCGCCACGCACTTAAGCAGGGACTACATAGGTATTGTACGCCATTATTTTAGGTCAAAGGATTGGAAACTCCACATACTAAAATATAATGTAACATATGATATGAACATTATCTTAAAATGTGATTGTATTCAGATTCTATTACCACACTGCTGATTTTGTACCTCCGGAGAAACCGTTTTATTTTTGGATCATTGAATAAGATAGGTACGCTGTCCCAACAAAATGTTCACGTAATATAATAGCTAATTGCCGGAAATGACTTATGTTGTGCAAGAAAGAATACAACTCTTAATTTTACCAATGACTTATATTGTTCACGCGTTTAGCGATCGAGTACTCATCTTTGAGAGAATTGTTTTTGTTTTTTTTCCAGGCGGTGACTTTGCAAGATTTCTCGTTGTCTTCCTCTAATATGCGAATTAAAGATAAGATTCTTCAGAGCGGGTAAAAAAAGCAACTGGGTGTCAGAGGGTGTTTTGATAGTATTCATAAATACGTACATCATAAGTGGTGAAGCCTATCTCTGTCAGGTAGCAGATAAACAATAATTTGATTTTTATTTATTGTTATTCACTTGTAATTACTAATGATGTGTTGTTTTCCGTTAATGTCCACCAATGCATATCTAATTAAACTCTACTAAAGTTTTAGATAAATCAATTTAGAAAAATATTGGAAAGCTATGAATTGGGAAACTCTTACAGTCCGATGGCTACGTTACGAAATATTTGAAGTTGCATGGACAAAATCACATGATATGAGGGTGGTCCCAGAAGTGCCCGACCAAACAAAGAAAACAAAGGTTTCGGAGAACAATGTTTTTACTTTTCAACATAATCTCCTTTCATCCCTATACACTTTTCCCAGCGATGTTCAATAAGTTCGATACCCTTTTTATAATAAAAACTGCTTTGCTCCCCAAAATAGCCATTAACTGCCGACATCACTTCTTCACGGTTGGAAAATCTTTGACCACCGAGCCATATTTTTCAAGTTTGCGAACAGGAAATAATCAGAGGGGGCTAAATCTGGCAAACAGGGTGCAAGAGGTAGCAATTAGAACTTAAATTCATGGATTTTGGCCATTGCAATTATGGATTTGTGAGCTGGTACATGGTCTCGATCAACAACACTTTCTTCTAAGCCAAATTCGGCTGCTTTTTCTTGACTTCTCCACTCAAACGTTGCAATAACTTTGCATAATACTCTCCGTTGATAGTTTATCCTTTTTCAAGATAGTCAATGAAAATTATCCCACGCGCATCCCAAAAAACCGACGCTATGACGTTGCCTGCAGATGAAACGGTTTTCCCCTTCTTTGGAGGCGGTTCTACCTTTTGAATCCATCATTTTGATTGTTCTTTTGTCTCGGGTGTGAAGTAGTGGACCTGAGTCTCATCCAAGGTTATGAAAATTCTACTTTGTTGCTGTGAAACTTTGCTAAACACTCAATTGAAATATCTTCACGACATTGGTTTTTCTCGAGTGTGAGCACCCATCTTGCACACAGCTATCTCATGTGCAAATTTTCAGTTAATATGCGATGTACTGCACTTTGTTAAATGCCTACTATGTCTGCTAGTTCGCGCACTTTCAGTCGACGATCATCCAGTATTCCTTTGTGGATTTTCTTTACCGTTTCTGGAATCGTCCCTTCATTTGGTCGACCAATGCGATGCTCGTTTAAAAGGGGGGTGGGAAAGCTCGTTTAAATGGCCTCGTTTAAACTCTGCTACCCATATTTTTCTGTTGTAAACGAAGGAGCAGACTCATCAAGAATAGTGTTCAGTTCAGCTTTTAAGTTGGTTGGGCTGAGGCCTTTCGAATAAAAGTATTATATCACATAACGATGACCATTTTTCTCCATTTTCACAAATTCACTGAAAACGTTCACTATTGATTGCTGCCAAGCAAATGCTAACCAACGTAACATCTTCAAATATATGCTTTATAGATTGCATACTTTCTAATACAGTGGTATTTTTCAAACAACTACCGCCATCTCTAGGTCAGGTCGGGTACTTATAGGTCTACCCTCGTAATTCCGAGGTAATAATTGAAGTTTCCATAAGACGCCAATGGTTTCTCATCAAAGACGCAGTCACTCTGACGAAGAATTCCGCTTTCAAGCTAAAGGTCATTGTGTCTTTAAAACGTCGCCTGCTTCCTTTTGTCCGGGAAAAATGACTCGTTCGTATATTAAATTTTTGAAATAAACGTCTACTTCCTTTCAAGTGGAAAGTGGGATTTTCTCCCAAGGCTGAAGTCATATCGCTGCTTGCATTTCGCCAAGGAAAAGCGTTACGTGACAAGAAAACCTCCGCGGCGGTGGTGGGATTCAAACCCATGGTAGGTTAACTGCGTAGGTTAGTCGCGCGAGTAATGTAGATGCCTGTTACCTCAAACGTCGCGGGTTTGATCGCTCGCACGTGCATGTCGTGTAAACACTGGTGGTCCCGCACCGGGGATGAATTTTAATGAGTTGAGATTGATCTATCCGGAATCCGGAGATCACAAGAGATATCCGGAGAGCAGAGAATAAACATCGAGTTAGTTGGTTCGATATAGTTTTGCTGGTGTATCAAAGCAGACAATGACGTATTCTCCAGACCATGTTACACGATCTTATTTAAGTAAATTCACGTTAATATATTTCAAAGAATGTGGCGATCCTCGTTTCACAAACGCCAATTTTTGTTTACAATATTAAAATTTGTTTTGTTCATAATGCGCTACCGCTACTCTGCGGTTCCGGAGCTTAGGTGAAATTTATTCGTTCAATCGCACGAGTTAAAACCTAAATGGTAATCATAGTATATCGTGCCTACAGGTATTATAGAGCGTTAGGCTACAAACCGTAAGGTCCGGGTTCGATTCTCAATGACCCTGGATGCCTCCGGGTTCATTCCGGCTGTGTAATGTTTTGGATACGAACTCTTTCCATGGCATGACGTATTGTCATTTTAGGTGAAGCTTAGAGATATGTAGCGGTGGTTAATCTGGGAGTTCATCTGAACCCAACCTTCATCGGTTTTCATCATGGGTTATCAATCCGAGGATTGTTTCGTAGCCGCCCTCCAAGCTATCATGTTCCCTTTCCATCTCTTCAATCCCTCTTAGCTTCTTGCAGAAATACCGTTAATGATAAAAAATAGATCTTCCTGCAAGTCCACAGGCGATACCGGGTAAGGAACTCTCCCTCCTTGCATTAAATGTGTCAGTTTTACACGCTGTAGGGCTTGCAGTTAGTGTCAGATGAGCTCTTCCCTCACCTATCAAACTAATCTTTAGGTTAATTACTGAGGGGTTGGGGTCATAATAGTTGGAAAACTGTTACATAGTTAAGTAGTTACCCGGTGTTATCGAACCGCGAATGTACCTTCAGCTGTTCCGTACACACTAACTTCTCTGCCTCCCCATTCGCCGTGAGGTAGTTCAATGTTTCCCTGTTTCCCTCTTCCCTATTCCCCAAGCCCCCCCCCCTTCCTGTTCTCCCGCAACCGAAGAAGCCTTAGGGAGCAGAGAGGGTGCGAGACGAGGTGACTATCCCGAGAGCCGAAGCCAGGACTCGTCTTCCGCCCTGCACCCCACACGCGCCCTTTGGTCGTCGTCTCTCTCTCTCTCTCACGCCAATGGGGGGGGGGGGGGGGAAGGGAAGGCGGCGGTCGGAGATGAATCCCATTACACCCGCCTTGGGCCGCGTTGAAGGATTTCCACTGTTTTTGAACACTAAACGTTATTATTGGAGACGTCATTATTTATCTCCGCAAAACTGCTTGCGCAACGCTTTCATTTTGAATCTGCGGGGTGAGGTGACCTCTCGGGCGGAAAATTAGCGCAAAAGAATAAGCGGGCTACAATGGGTTTTTTGCCCCGTGGTCCCCCTCCCCCCTTCCAAGAACCGCACTCGCAAAGTAAAGGATTTTAATTGAATTTCTGTATCTCATTTTCCTACGTCTCGCGGGATCAGACGTTAATGTGTACTTGTTTGGGCACAAGGGCATGTTTGGGTAAAAAAAGATGAACGTTAACATTTGGTTAAAAATGAGACAGGTACTTCAATGTCTATTTAACGCGTTGATATGCTGAGAGTATTTATTATTAATTAGTTGCCTTCATATCGATGTACGTATGTCTTTCATGGAGCCAGAGAATAAGAGGTGCTGCTTGTCTGAGCTCTGCCGGAAACAACGGGAATACCTGAAATACATTGAAGTAATAGTTTAATGGGAGGCGAACGACAGCTAAGGTCATTTGCATCATTAGAAATAGATTGGAAAGGAAGGATGGAGAGAAACCTGGCGTCGGCGTTAGCCTACTCTTGTCGAAACGCGCCAAGGGGTCCGCAGTTTAACGTCCCAGATTTTTTAAAGTCGTCTCCACGATCATCTCATTAATCATTGTAATCCACGGAAAACTTATAATGGCCCATGTTCCTTTCACGCGCTGTCAACAATATTACTCTAGAGAAAAACATGAGGAACGTAGGATTTCAACAATTCATGAAATTTATGTATTCCCTTGAGCAGGGCGAAAGAAGGCTCGAAATAATAGCGAGAAGAAAAATTCATACGTTTTGAAAATTTTGAATCCTCAGTTCGAACTAAAGAAGGCAATGGAAATACGGACACATGGTCCTAATTTGCATATGCTCACCTACCCACTTCACTCTAATCGAAGCCAAAATGGGACACTTCGCACCAAAGCTCGCAACGCGGGGAACAGTTGTTCACAGCATCAGATGTTCCGACTTGGGACTTGAGCCCGTCTTGGATTACTGCGGCATTGTGTCAAAGCCTCGGGTGTCTATTATCGCAGATTTTCTCGTCGCCAAAATTTCCTCTAACGCGATCCCAACCGACTGCTGAGATGACGACAATATTAATTCGATGTACAACTCAATTTTAATAATAACGGTTCCTTTGTGAGTGCCTTGTAATAGGAGATGCAGTCGTCAAATCCAGTGGAATAATTAACCGTGCAGAATCAGAGGATCAGGTTATATTCGTTCCCTACACTCGGCCGCGAAGCATCTTGGCGGTTGTTCTCAATAGCTATTCCTAAGGATGGCAGTTCTAATTCCAGCGAAAGCTAAAATTTGGCGATGTGTGAAAAAATAAGGTCTAAGGATATTGATATGATATTTATTAATTGACTTTGTGATTCCTAACACTTTATTTTAAAGCACAAACCAGGTTTTGACGTTGAACGTGCATACCTGTGTGGTGTTTTTAGATAAAGTGTGTGGAATTACAAAGTCAATTATTTCATTTCATTTCAATATGTTACGTAAATTCCATAAAGCTACGCTGGAGACGACATTTTTTTAAGGTCCAAAGACTTCAGATATTCGAAATCAACTCAACTATTGGGATACATAAACCATTTTTTTGTTTGCATTATTATTTTACTGTGTTATGTTTAGATATTGTTTAGTAAATAACCACCAAATTTATTTTAATCAATTCTAATAAAACATTACTTATTATTTTAAAATCAGGAATTTAAGTCGTTCGTGGCGGTTCAGTTTGATTGGAGGGGATAAGGTCTTCGCAAATTATTAGTACCTACCCATCAAATTTATATCACTTCGTGTAAATGAAATTATTTCAATTATTTGCCAATCAGGAAGTTAAGCCTTGTTAGTAGTCTTTATTGTTGGGAGTAGTTTGGAGCTTAAGTTTGCCTCTACGTAGCCTAATTGGGTGTAGAGTAATCATCATCTTTGAGGAGACATACGAGGGTGCTCTGAAAAGTTTCCTTCATTACAAAGATACAAGACATTTTTTCTGAAATTTTTTGAAATTTCTGAGGTCGGAAACTTTTCAGACCACCCTCGTATACCATCATCCCAAAGAAAAGGTAATTTCTACTGATCTATCCTTAGCACATTCCTTCGGTTTATTTCATTTAACATAATATCTGTCCGTTTTGCAGTCCACTCTAGTGTTGACTTATTTTTAATGTGAGTGTTCCTGAATAAACAGCCCAATGTTCCATATTGGTTGTGTTTTTTATAGTAGTTTTTGTGGGAGGCGACCGACAGCCGAGGTCATTTGCACCATTAGGGAGGGACAGGAAAGGATAAAGGGTGGAGAGAAACCCGGCGTCGGCATTAGCCTACTCTTAACGAAAGGCGCCAAGGGGTCCGCAGCTTTACGTCCCATCCGACGAATGTCGTACTCACTCAAAGTGCTCTACACGAAGCACCTCAAGTAGGGAACAGGATACCTCTGAAAAATATCTACCACCTCTGGAAGTCAAACGCGGGGCCCATAGGTAAGAAGCCAGTACGTTAGCCTCCGCGCCATCCCGATCTCCTGTGTTTTTCAGCTAGAAATTCTTGTTCGACTAAATGACTGCTTGGAGAGAAATCGTAAAGAATTGGTGAGGGAGAAAACGAATCCGTCCACCTCTTAAAATAGAAAATAATTTAATGCCAAAGTGTAATCAATACAACAGTATTACAAAACAGCTCTCAATTGTTTATGGAACTAAATTTACTTTATTATCCCGATCACCGTAAAGCTCTTCAAATATCTTTCATGTAATTATCCCGAAACAAGTGACCATTATGCTGACCTTGAAATTTGTTCAAGATGACAGAAACCTCGGTGAAATACTAGACGATTACCAATGAATCGCCGGAACGTTTGATATTTCACAGTAATTTTTGCAATGCAGACGTGAGAGTGAAGAAATGAGAGAAAATAAAGAGTTGGAACCGTAATGAAATTGAGTGTAGTTCGTCAACCTGAGAAACATTCATTGGAAAAAAAGGCTAAATTCATGTGCTAAAAAAAATATACCATTAATTAACCACTATTTGGCTGCGTAGATTTTCGCGGCGGTGGCTTGAAGAATTCTGCATGTCCGGGTTTTCACCGCGTTGTTGTTTGAAGCCGACAACAGTTTCGACCTGAAGACGCCGGATGAAACTTCGGCGAAACTGTTGTCGGCTTCAAACAACAACGCGGTGAAAACCCGGACATGCAGAATTCTTCTAACCACTATTTGCTTTGGGCAGGTGGATGATGCATCCACCTGTCCAATGCAAATTAGAAGGCCTCCACTAAACCGATAACTACTGCTAAAATAAGTATTTTTTAGTGCAACCAAAGCCGTTTGAAACATCGGAGCTTACTAATGATAGTTGTGCTTGTAAGTTGCCCAAATTAAATTCTAGAAGATTTAACTCTCTTAATTTATATAGTTTTTTGTTGGATGATAATATGCAACAAACAAATGGAAGACATTGAAAATAAAAAAAGAAGATGCTTATGACCAGAGCTGTTTTGCTGAGATATTTCTGTTCCATTTTATTCAATGTAATTCCAGGTCATAGTTGCTGCGGAGTATTTTCTCCATGGGTTAATGCTCGACTAGGAAACCACAGCGCAGAAAGAGACTGTATTACAAAATTTCCGCAGCCATTTTATTTGTCAAAGAGAATCTCACATGCTGCGCTAGACTTTAGCTCTTTTTTATGTCGTTTGTAAACTCTCAAAGACCTTGTTTCTTCTGGAGTTTTCTGTTATGACAAGATATTCAATTAAAAAATGAAAGACCATGCATGCTATGAGGTCTTTTATTGAGGCCGCGAACGACTTTTGTGGAATTGACTTCTGTGGTGATTAACAGGGAGCGATTACCCTATATCTCTCAATGTTCTCTCCGTTCATTTTCTTCTTTTCCAAAAAATACAAATATTTCGTGGAAATAACACCAAAATAAATTCTATTACTTTTTTACTTTTTCCTTTTTAACTTCCTCGGTTGTCCAATGAAATTTACCCGTGCCCTAGTCGAGGCCTTATTTTAATCACCCCGTTACACCATTAAATCAAAGTTGTTCCTTGAACGTACGAATTCATTCTATTCTTCTTTTCCGTTTTTTCATTAAGAATATACTCTTTTGGTATTTGACTTTAAATTCTTCCTCAGTATCCATATTTTTATATGAATCTACACCTAAAGGGCAACTCTTTCGTTGGCATATCTTTTATTTTTTTCAAACTGGGCATTTTCAATTCTTATGGGACCGCAATTACATATCTTACGAAAAGGAAATAAACATAATCCGTCGAAATCTTATATTTCGATATGATTCTAGGTACTTTGCTTTTATGCATCTACTAGCCATTGCTCCATGCAAACAAACCAATCAGCTCCAAGTGCAGCATAATATGGTGAAATAATTTTTCAGGAAATCGTTTGAGAAATTGAAGTACTTGCGAAAACCATACCCCAGAGAAAGAACTTAGAAATGACACATCAGCTACAATAAATATCCTCAAGTGCACGCCTAAGAGTAGTTAGTGTTAACCAGCGGTAACCTTTAGCAAACTCACGTTATGATGGTTGTGATTTACCGTAGAGTGTTATAAAAAGTGATGAAGCTTGAAGCTTGGTATGGCCCTAAACACACTAACTCTCGTTATGTTGGAGAAACATGTTTATTCATCGATTTTAAAATTATCAATTTAAGTTATTATACCTGCACTAAGGTAGGTTTTGGGCAGTTCCAAATGATTATGATCTCCTAAATGTGGCAAGGACTACCTTTTGTTTGCCCTGAATAATTTATATGTTCATTTCTTCTGACTTTGTACCTTCCTTTGAGCCGTCTCAAAAGCCTACTCTTTTCTATAAACAGTTTACCAGCGTTCCTCCTTCAACATCCTATTCCTTTGTACCGTACAATATTCCCTCAGCCCAATTTGCTGAATTTTTCGGATTTGTCCTATAGATTTTCTTTCTAACCCCACCATATATGAAACTCCGTCATTATAACTCCCTTTATTTAAGTAAGTAATAGTATAAGCATTTGCATCAAAATTGAAATTTGGGGACGAGACTAGTTGCTAATTGAAATTTTGTGCTTAAGTTTTCGCGGCGTCGATGGCGTATTCATACCTTCGAGGAGTTGCTGCGTCGCGCATTGTGGGAACACGATTTTCTGACTGCACTAAATTCATATTTTCGTTAGTATCGACGGAATAACTGTTGGGGTCTCAGAGGGTATCGCAATTTTCTTTTCTAATGGTTTATCAGCTAATTAAAGGGTATTAACAATAAAAGTTAAACTGTCACTTTTAAAATGTATATGTGTGTGCGATTGCCTATCTAGGATGTTGAAAGGGAGCGTAGCCACAAAGTATCTTTATTGCGTCACTAAGTACAGGGTTCGTCCGGAAAATAAGTGTACTGAGCTCAGGAAAAAAATTTATTACACTTTTACATATCTTAAGCTAATATTCCTCAAAATAGGACCCTTGTGAGTCGATACACTTGTTCCAGCGGCGTTCCCATTCCTGGAACGCTCCCGCGAAGGCATCATCGGGAACCTCTCGAAGACACGTCGTCACGGCCTCTTTGACGGCGTCCAAAGTCCCGTATCGCGTTCCTTTCAAACTCCTCTTTATCTTCGGGAACAGAAAGAAGTCCGGTGGTGCCAAGTCCCGGCTGTAGGGCGGGTGCGGCAGCGTTGCCACGCCGTGCTTGGCCAAGAAGTCCGACACGACAGGCGCGGTGTGAGACGGCGCATTGTCGTGATGCAGCCGCCAGATGTTTTTGATCGCTGGCCGGACGCGGGCGACTCGTTTCCGAAGCCTGTCTAGCACTTGGACGTAAAATGCAGCATTTACAGTTTGTCGTTCAGGTACAAATTCGTAGTGGACGACTCCCCTTTTGCCAAAAAAGACAATGAGCATCGCCTTCATCTGAGATTTGCTCATGCGAGCTTTCTTTTGACGGGGTGATGATGGGGTGTGCCACTCCGCACTTTGTCTCTTCGACTCCGGGTCGTACTCAAAGATCCACGTCTCGTCACCCGAAACAACGTTCTCTAAAAAATGTGGATCATTTTTGCAGTGATCCGCAAGTTTTTGTCGCGATTTCCAAACGATTGAGTCTTTGATCATCACTGAGCACTTTCGGCACCAACTTTGCACAAATTTTTCGCATCTGTAATTGGTGCCTAATAATCTCGTGCACTATTGTTTTTGGCACATTACACTGCTCTGTTATCATCCGAACACTAAGACGACGATCAGAGTTCAGTGCATCGCGAACTTTTCGCACATTTTCGTCGGTGAGTGTCGTTGATGGGCGTCCAGGCCGTGGTTCGTCGTCGACTTCTTCTCTGCCCTCCACGAACATCTTGTGCCACCGAAAGATCATGTTTCTGGACATGGCTGACTCCCCGTAAGCCTGGTTAATCATACCGACAGTTTCGGTAGACGATTTCCCAAGCTTTACCGCAAATTTGATGGAATAACGCTGCTCCAAAAACTTCGGCATCGCGTTCCGTGACGTGGGTCGAGCGTGGAGGTTCGCGTTAACAGAGCTCCTCACTACACCACAGCTCAGAGCCGACTGCCTTTTTCAGCGTCGCTTGCCAACATACCCCCCTCCAATCGCAGCCCGTCAGAGCGGTGCTGGGCGCGCCTGGAGCGGCGGGAAAAAATCAGTACACTTATTTTCCGGACGAACCCTGTATTGTCTATTTCTGGTCTATTGTTGAACCTACTTGTTTGTGTTGTAGCCATCTGATCTAGAATTGTACATTTTGTCTATTTGCCCCAGCATTGAAAAATAAAGTGCCCATTAAGTGATGGAATTTATGATTGCATTGCATATTTTCTGCGTACATTGTGTTTTTCTTTTCAAGTAGAGACCATTTCACTTGCTCATATATATTATATTTTTTTCATCTCAACCTTCTAGCCGTCAACGGAGTCAATTAAGTGAACTTGAGTTCCACTTTATAGAAGGTGTTTTACTTCCTCGGAGAAGAGTTAATGTTGCTTGGTTTGGAAGAGGTCTCCATGGGGATGTATAATGCATTTGTCTGAATTTATCAAAAGTATGCTGAAACGGTCCTCAACTATTGCGGCTCTGGATATTTTCCTGTCGTCGAAAACTCAAAATCTTCGTCACTCCTTGCCCCGGGAATTTTGCGATTCCTCGTTCAGAGGATGAGCACGTTTGGCGCCGTGAGTATCGTGAATTTCAGTTTTTGTACTCCGAAGCTGGCAAATTGTGCCAATCGATGAGCCACGCAAACTCTTTCAGGGCATAATTTAGGTAAGAGGTGACGTCAATTTATTGTTTGCTGGATAGAACTTGATATTACCGCATGTATAAAAAAAAGAATTGCGTCCACTCCTGTTGTAAACACTGACAGGTTAAGATCCTGGGAAAATCTTCTCGTTGCATAGTCGTAGCTCGGCAATACATTTCCTCATTTCGGCTCGTAGATTATAAAACCCATTTATTGCCGGGGTCTAACATGAATTACCATTCTTCCGTGCTTCAACTGTCCGCTGACAATTCATGGAATATTGCTACCATTTCTTGATTTCTATGGGAGAGGATAAGTGAGGCAGGCACTCATTTTTTTTATCATGATCGACGCTTGCAATCGTCACGTAAGCTCAGACGAAAACGTTTCTAACGACGAAGTGCCTCCCAGAAAATCACTAATGACCGCTGATGTGTTTCCTCACAAAAAAATTTTAACCTCGGCATGAGATAACAATTAATTTAGGCGCCCACCTGCTCTATTCTATGTCTCTGGGTCATGATCTTTGACAATAACAGAGGATATAATATCGGGAGCGATAGAATTTGAAATAAAAAGAGGGAGTGATGAAGGGAATGTTGGTCGGGCTACCAAGTAAGAATGGTTTAAAAAATAGACTTTGAAAAACATGTAGTAATGATATCAATGTAATTAAGACGGGAGTGGAATGGAAGGAATTCAATTCCTAATTGGGCCTAATTCTACAAGGAATCAGTTTTTTCGAGAAGAATTAACGAATTTGAATGGGTCAGGAAGTAATGCCGACGGATATAATAGAAACTTTCATCATCCCTGTGTCAACAAGGAAACAATTCAGTCAATAATGAATAAATACATACACGAAAAGACATCGATAGGTCGATAATTTGACAGAAAATATGCATCAATCCAATATTGACTTTTATTTTGACTTAATTTAGGTCAGGGCAACAATTTAAAATGTCATTTCACATGCGATACTTCAATAGATATTTTTCCTTTTTCCGCTCTCAAATTTGAATGGATTTTCCAGGCCCTAAATTAGAATTCACACTTTAGATACTTTTTAACTTATTTTAATTTTAAAAAGAAAATATATTAGTAAAATGTCCATTTTACATTGTCATACGTAATATTTTTATTTTATTGCTAAAACTATCATCCCCGAAACGAGTTTACAATGTTTTTATACCATAAGACATTTTTGGTGCTCAATACTCCGAACTCAAGTTTCAGGGCTTTGCAAAAAATGTCATGTTTTTATCTAAATACCGGTATGGGGCATGCAGTGATTCCAATGTCTAGGGATTTAGGAATTAGGGCCGTTTTGAGGATGTTGTCATTGAGTATTCATGTTAATTTTAGTTAATAATATCTAATTTTGCAACAAAGGTTATACCTTTATCGCTAGCTAGAGAAATCCCCAATCAAAGAGAGGAGGCAAAAATAATAATTGAACACAAAACCTAAACATTTTTCTGAGGTTTTATCTTTATAATTGAGAACAAATATCACAAAATATCTGTGAAATAAATTCCGTTACATTTAATAAACAAAGAAAATAGTCACAAAATTGATTTCATACTGGAGAATTGTACATTAAACACTTAATAGATACACAAGAAATAAAATATTTTAACAAAAGCCGATTGAAGTTATGGGAGGGATATTTTCGTCGATATTATTTTCTGCCTTCCGTTGCACTCTTGGGATGACTCCTGTATACTATATTCATTTATGAAATACGTGGATTCACGGCTGTAATTTTTAGTTTTCTCTTTGTAGCAGTATTGAAGATATCAATCATTGAACTACGAAGTAAATTTAAATTACTAAAGTCATGAGCGATTTTAGGGATGGTATTCGTATTAGGAATAAATATAGGAGGAGGAGGAAGTATTATAAATGCTGAATGCGATACTCTTATGAACACTATTTGTCAGTTTTTAAGGGCCTTGATTTAATTTGAAAGACCTATTCAATATTTAGGAAAACTAACTTTTTTGGCGCATATACCGTCTGTATTATTTTGCAATTTTTCACGGGTAATTTTTTATTGTAATTTTAATGATCAGTTTATCGCCAACTACCTCAAAGCGATCGTTTGGTAATCTTCATCAAATTGAAATCTCTATTCATAGGGTAAGGTTTTGCTTAGGAAAATTTCAAGGGCATGACTTCGGCGGGTTCCCCCTTCGCCTTTGAACCGGTCCGCGTCACGCACTCTGGGATTTAGGGTTCAAAACCGCCGCTCCTCCGACTTCGCTCTCCCGCCGAATCCGTCGAATCTCTCACGCCGACGAGGGGCACGGGACGCGAGAAGGGCTGCCGTACACACGCGTCCTCCACCGTCCGGGGGGACACCGGGGAGCACGTCCGCCCGCGGCAGAATTCGAACAACGCGCCCCCATGCCGTCTCGCAGCTGCGTGCGGGGCAACCCCTCCTTCCCTCCCGAGGGTCCGTTCCCTCCACCCCCCGCAGGAAGGGTCTGCGGGGCGTGGAGGAGGCGGTGGTTTGAAGGGAATTGCGCTGGTGCGCCGTGTTGGGGTCCGATCAATAAGCCGAGAGGGACGGGGGGGCGTAGTGGGGGCGGCGGTGTGGGCAGGGCGAGGGAAGAGAGGGACGGCGGGAGGGAGAGGGGAGAGTGGGAGGGAGAGAGGACGGGTGGGTGGCGGTGAAGGAAGGGGAGGAGAGGTTAGGAGGGAGTGGGGAGCGGGGGCGGAGGTCGGGGGGCGTGTGAGAGGAGAAAAGGAGAGGGCGGGTGGGAGGGGAGGAAGGGTGAAGAGAGGGCAACAGAAAAAGAGAGAGGGAGAGAGAAGTGAAGATAGAGCCCGGGTGCGGTAAGAGAGGCGCAGTCGCCGCGCTCCGTCGAGCGAGAGAGGCGCGGTTGTGACCAGAGGGGAGAAGCCGGAGGGAACAGGCGGCGGTTACAAGACCGACAGACCCGGACGCAAAGGTTTTGGACGGACGGAGGACCGGGTGGCAGATCAAGAGGAGAGACAAGAGACCGAAGAACCCTCTCTTCCTCCTCCTTCCGTCTCCACCGCAAGAAAACCTCTCCGTTCCGCCGCCGCCTGCTCGCTACGAGACTGCGGAGTGAGCGCGCCGGGATCGAACATCTATTTGGGAGCGGAGGAAATTACCCACACACACTCACGTAAAATAAGGCAAGCCCTTTTCGACCGGTCCCTCCCTCTCATTGAGAGAGAGAGAGAGGGAGTAGGGGGTTGCCGACGACGCAGAGGAGCTGCGACTCTCCCGCACCGTGCTGTGGTGCGGCGGCCAAAGCAGCACCACTATCAAACCCCACCGTCGCCGGTCGCTGCGAAAGGGTGAGGACCCACCGCTCGAGAGAAACTCCCCCTCTCTTCGCACCCGCACCAAGAGCTGAATGGTTTGATGCGGGGCCAAGGCACGCGAGGACCCAGTGCCATCTACTTGGTCGGACAGACGCTCCTTGTCGGTGAGTGTTCCTGCGTGGTGATTGTGGTTTTGTGTCGTCCCTGTCGATCAAGGAAATTTCGTGACCCTAGCACTGTCCTCTGCGGGACACCTCAGTTAATTTTTTTTTCAAGGTGGGTCGCACGCGGTGAGTCTATTTGTTTTGGGGGCGACCGGCCGACCGCGCGCCCTTTCACCTCTCTCATACCCATTCTCCTCCAGGCGCGATGGCTTTTAATGCGGCTCGAGGAAGGAATGGGGAGCAGGTGAACGGGGTAGTGCGGGAAAGCGGTGTGGGGAGGGACGGGGAGGCGGGACAGAGCGCTTCGGACTGCCGCGTGTCCTTCGCCGCAGTGCAACCTCTGGTCGCAGTGCTCTCGCTTCTCCCTCTCCCCTCCCCAGGCC
The DNA here is from genome assembly GCF_022747635.1 of Hetaerina americana. Taxonomy (NCBI): domain Eukaryota; kingdom Metazoa; phylum Arthropoda; class Insecta; order Odonata; family Calopterygidae; genus Hetaerina; species Hetaerina americana. Next base: position 34,974,309 of record NW_027286069.1, read on the forward strand.
CGTCTCGCCTCGTCTCCGGCCGGTGATCAATTCATTCTTCCCTTTGTGGGTCATTCAGAATGGAAAGGCTTTGGTGCCAAAATACATGAATCGATATTCCAGTCCCTAATTTAAATGCCTCCCAAATGGTCGAATGTCATGATATATTTCTAAATGATGGGTTACGACATTAAAATGGCTTTTCTTTGGGAGAAGTTTGGTTTCACTTCTAGCGACCTGACAAAATCGCTAACTTTGATTTGGCTTCGAGGATACCACTTAGAGGGCTTGAAAAATGTTAACTATTGTAGATATTGTGCGTTTCATGTCTACCGACATTGTAACATGCATCATGGCACAGAATGGGTTTGAGTAATGGTGGATCCACATCTACGACAATAATTCTACGCTTATATCAGTAGTGTTTAGGTATTCATATTGTTTAACGCGTATTGTTTTCGGTCTGATTGTGGACCCCTGTCGTAATACTCTGGCAATCAGGGTTTGCATATGACGTTTATGTTTTGATTCATGTTGCCATCCCTAATGTTATTCCATTGTACCATATGAAATAACGTGCCGAAAGTGGTTGACACTGTTTTGAGGTGGATCATGAGGTGTGTCCGTACACGCTTACGTGTGTGTGTTCGCCAACAGGGCGCGTGTGAAAGACTTCCTTCCCCTCACTCACTTTTCTCCCATCCCCTCATCCCCTTTCGGTTCCCGGACGATTAAAAAAAGTCCGAGGCGCTTTGGTTTCAGTCATTTTCCCGTTCATTGCCTTATCCCAACGTGGTTCATCACGAGGTGATCGCCTTCAATTACGGCATTTGGGGGCGGAGGGGAATTGGAGGGGGAGGGGCTGAACCGTCGCGTGATTTGCACGTATGAATGTGTGTGTGGAATGAAAGAGAGAGAGTGGCGGGTGTTTTATGAGCGTCTGTGCAGAGCAAGGTGTGTTGTGTCTCTGTGTGTTACCACGACGGCTCACACCCCCTTTGTCACAAACGCCTCTACGCCCCTTCCTCCGGGACCAACATATACGCTCCCTCAGCCCTCTAGACCCCCGCCCCCCTCGTTGTCCCCCGTCATCCCCACGCGGTCGTGTGTGCACCACCACGGCCGCGTGTCCGATTCCGACCCATTTTTTTCCCCCGAGCGCGTTTTTCACTGCAGAGCGGCGGCGGCGGCGTGCGCCACCCCCTCCCTTACCCCCTCTCCTCTATCCCTCACTCCACCCCTCCCTTACTCACGTTCGTATCCCACCATCCCCTATCCCTTTAGACCCCCCACCAACCGCTTGGCTCGCCGCGTGAAGTTGGTGGGAGGTGAATCGCGTTCCACGCGCGCTGCGTATCGATTTTCCACCCCCAAAATGTCTCTTTAATCCCCTTCCGTCAATTCTTAAAACTGATGAATAATTTTTCGCCGCCGCTGCCACGGTCAATGCCTTGTAAGGTGATGACGGGAGGTGAGAGGGGAAGTGGGGAGGGAGGAGGAGATGGTGTGTAATGCACTAGAAACCTTCAGTCCGTGGAGTTCCTTTGGATTCCACGACGAAATTCCCAGCTTGCAAAACCGCGAAGCATCTGTTTTTCAATCTTTACAGGACCTTTCGTTTTAATGCGCCGCAATGAATCAACTCGGAATCGAATTCTCCTTAACAAAACTTTCCTAAGCCTTCCCGTAATGTTTGTGGTTAGTGTGGATGTGCAAATAATGCGAGTGTGTGGTTGGTGTATGTGGTTTTAGTCCTTAGTTCACTTTTAAGAGTTTACTCGATGAGGTATGACAAAGCGGTCTTTCCGGTGCAATAAAATATAAAATACCCCACGGGAGATTTATTACGTTATACATTTATTTTAGTATAGAAATAATTTTAAGGATTCAAATCTTTTTTCCATTCCTTTACACTTTACTACAGTGACTTAAAGGGAGCTGAAAATTCCCTTATGCATTGTTATAGTTTGTGTACAGTATGCACATTTAGAATTAAGTTTAGCATGTAAGCAATCAATGAATTAATCCCACTTACGTACGTATGTAGGTTTGGCGTCAACTTACAGTACAACTGTATATAGTTATCATTTACGTTTACGTCTAAATCCATAAGATTCTGAGATAATTTTAAGATATTATATTATACGATACGATCGTATAATATAATATCTTTCTATTTTTCAGACATAAAAATAACTTTGAAATCATACCATTAGTCAGTCAAGACACGCACAATATTAAGTTTAAGAGTAGCTCATTACCCATACATTCGTTGTTCTTACCATTAAGGATAGCCCGCAATCACAAGTACTTGAAGAGTAGTTTAGTTGATCGTAGAAAAAACTTAACTCTTAAAATGTGAATCGTGTGCTCATTGCCACAAATCGGTTCCAATCCACGACCGAGACCCGAGCTCACCTAGCCCGTTTCGCCAGGCAGCTTTTGGGCGTCGGCGCGGACCCGGGATGTGGAAGCTCAAGGGCAACCCCGAAGGTGTGCCGTACCGCGGGAATGGTGTCACGAGCGCGCAACGCACGAGAGCGCGGTTCACCCAAATTTGGGGACGCCCCATCGCCTTCTTCGCCCGAAGGAACCTCACCGCGGGTTTCCGCGGGAAGGCCCCCGGGGCGAAGATGGTCGGTGTGGACGGGCGAGGAAGCGGCTGAAACAAAATACTCACCCCCGCCCAATTCACCCACGAAACAATACGCACACCGTTTATTCCCCACCCCTGCTCCAATTCGATACGGTTGAAGTCGTTCGGGGAGGGAGGGAGGGTGATGGTGAAAATGGAAGGGGTCTCAAAAGTTGAAAGGAAATCTGTCGTTTCTTCCTCCTTTCTCTGTCTCACTCCCTCGCCCCCTCAAGTTGTTTCGGGAGCGAATGCCGTAGACGGAGGAATGGTAGGGGTGTCGCCGCCCCTTCGAACGAACCAACTCTCTTCCCCCTCCCTCTCCGGGCCTCGCCCTGACCGCCACGTCCCACCGGAGACGGTAGACCTGGTGGTGTGAGGAGGGGGAGGGTGTGGTTGGGCGGTGAGACTTGTCGAAGGGGCGTCGTGGGGGATAAAGGGATGGCGAGTGACTACGGGAACTGTTCGAGGGGGATGGCCAGGGAAGGGGATGAGGAGAGGGGCGGGGGTTGCCGCCTCGGGAAGAGGAGTGGAGTGGCGTGTTGGAATGGGTGAGACTCCCACGAGGGGTAAGGTGTGTGGTGACGTCAAACGGAGTTCTCGCTCGCTCCTCCCGCCTCTCTGTCTCTCTCCGCCACCCCGCCAAATCCCCGCCCTCGCACACCCCTCGTGACACACCGACTCTATAGTGTTGGCAGATGGGTGATTGCCTCTGGGCGATTCAGCCAGGGCCGGGCGTGTAGGAAAGCAAACGCATGCGTTGCATTAAATTCCAAGCCATCATTCTCCCATCTATCGCACTCTCACGCGAGTGTGCGCTTGTGTGGGTGCGTGCACGATGCACACCTATCACACAGAGAGGTCTGACGGAGTCGACCGGGAAAGTTTCGGATTTCTTCGAGGAAATCGCGAAGGAGTTACCGTTTATGTTTAGTTCTGGAAAGTTTTTCTTTACTTTTGGAGCCGCGACTCCTAGTAAAAGATCGGTCCCCATCTCGAGCTCTTATTCTTACGAATTTTATTCGTTCCTCTTTGGTTTGTTTTCGCACAGACACCCGCTTACATAATTACAGTCACAAAAGTCCCCGACGTGCGACCTTATCACGATCATCTCTGTCGCACAAGACAGCCTCTTTCTTTCTGTCTTTTCACGCAAAACTTTCAGTGGGTTATTTCGTCTCCACATGGCTCTTATGGGCTTTTTTCCTTTTCGCTTTTGTGACTTCCTTTTCGTAGAGTCTTCGCACCACCTCCTAAAGGTTAGCATTGGTTTTATTTCATGAACTCGTTTATCGCTCTCTTGTAAAGTGATTCAGAAGTTCCGGTTCAATGTTTAACAATGCCTTACATCGTGCTTACCCTAAGTGGAGCAAGAGGCAAGTCTTGGAGCTGTAGAATCGACCTTTTTGATACCATTCGATCCATCTTCAGCTAGATAATTTAGCCGGATGCATACTGTGATTCTCGCATTTTTCCGCCGCTTGCATTCTACTTGTAATTCTCATCTATAATTTTCTGCGCTCGGGCTAAGCACCCTGAGGAAATGGGTATATTAATCCGTAATGGGTCGATCCTTTTCGCCGCCGCATAATGTCGCACCCTGTAAATCTTTCACCCTCAAATTTCTCATCACTGTTTACACTATAAACCAAGTACTCCGCAAACATCTGTATCTCTAACCTCTCACCCATGGTAATGTTTCACCACTGCACCAAATACTGAGGCACAGTAGAATATCATTTGGAAAGAGAATCCTGGATCGCAGTGACTCCGGTAACATTTATGACTTAACTTGTGTATAACCTTCAATATCATGGCTTAATTATTCCTCCGGGATCTAATTGGTCACAGTAGTCCTCTTGGCGTTGGTATTAATCGGTATTTCTTCAGATGGAAGATATTCATATGAGTTATAATTGTTCTAAAAGTGGCACATTTTGTATTGGTTTTACCTGGCTCTCAAAAATATTATCAATAATATCCTTTCAATTTTAAGCACGGCTCATTAATTATGTACTGCTGTTGCTTAGGTTCCACGAGGAAGTTGCTTGAAAGGTATCATATACATGCAGAAACACCGTATTGAAATCAAGCAAATAAGCTTCATAATTCGAAGATGTTTTCGATCATAAATTCCCTGGCTTGCCAAATTTGCCTCGTTTAAGCACCGAAGTTCGCATCTCATCTCCTTTGGAAATGTTCAGGAAATTTACATAGTTGCAGAAGAATATTTTTAGCAAGGAGAGATACGATAAACGTTTTCAGAACCTTCTAAAACCTTGTCAGGCAGTTAAATTAACCCAAGGTGTTCTCCAAAGCTCAACTTAGTCAGAAATTGAAAAATCGTTTCCTGCTGAGAATTGTTGATCTTTGACAAGTAGCTGAGTTAGGTTTGAAAACGTAACACTTCTGCTTGGACCATGGGAAAGCAATTATTTAGTCCATGAATCGATTAATTGCTGCTTTACAATCGTTTCCATCATTACTGAAATGGAGAAAAACGCATTTATATTAATCCAGACACTTTTCATGACCTTTAATATTAGTAATACTCATTAGTACTATAAATTTCCACATAAAGAGTCAATAGGAAGTGTAGAGTATCTCTCACAAGAGAAATTTTCAACCGAGCAACCTCAATAGAACATCTGTTGATGTACAATTACTTAATAACTGCCCAAGTACATATTGAACTTATGTTTGATCCAGCTAAGTAGAGAATATGAGCAGTTACCATACAGATATGATTATTGATTTTAAGTTTCCTCTTGTTTAAAACATTTAGTACTTAACAATTAATGGTTTTTTATTGGGTAAAATGGTGTCACTCTTCTTTCATTAGATGACTTCTATTTGAGTAAAATTTTCTACAAAAGTTATGCACTGTCAAATAATCTTCCTGTCTGGTAAAAACAATTAATTTACAACATTTTACTCTTAGCCTATGATCCATCCTTTATAACATCCAAATTTATTTTCCAATTGGATGATTAATTTCAATTTAAATGAACTTACTTAATCTTCTCTGAAATAATTATATAATCATCAATTTTATAATCCTATGTCTTATAGGAACACTATATTGTGGTTAGACAGTAAATATTTTTATTTTGCTGTCTACTTGTTTCCTCCTTCTGTAATCTCAGTGAATCTCGTCTAACGTAAATCAATTGTTGTTTTTCAACCCTCTTTTTCTCTTGATATTTAAAATATGTGCAGAGTGGATAGACTTTCCTATAATACAATTATTGTCGAGCGATCTTTCGTATGTACCTATTTTTCTGAAAAAAGTACATGACGATGCTCCTTCACTAACAGGGCTTTTGTCTTTTATGACAGGTTTCTTGTCATGTTCATCATCACGTGCTCTTTTTCCAAAACAGTACGCCACCTCCATCTCCCTTCAATGCAACTTTGAAACTCGCTTTGATTTTCTTCAACTCCACATCACATTTACATACGACAAACATATCATTGTTATTTTAACTCACACAATTATTTTGCATCCTTCATTCAAATTCATCTGCTATATTTTTTGCTTGAACTTTACGTTAAATATCACCCTTATCGCATTTTATTGTTTATTTCCGAGGCATTCCTTTCATTTTAAACGCAAGACAATCAGGTTCGCGTAAATTATTTGCATAATTCATGACTCAGTGTTAAGGTAACTACCCTAATATTATGTTTGGTGTATTAACATGGTGTTGATACTCGTACTTTTATTTAGAAAAATATCTTTTTTACCTGTGATGATATGCTAACGTTTGGTGTTTGCAACCTTGAGGTGTTACGCATGTTGCTGTGGTTGCCATGCGCCGACTTAGTTGTAAAATCGGCGTGATGTGTTGAGTGTTGTCTGGAAACAATCCCCTTTCGCGAGCACGTATTCCGGGAGCAGTGGTTTCCGACATTGCACAAGGGTTAGGGGCACGTTTCGAGTACCCCCGTACGTACTTCACTGAGCCTCTAAGGGACCCCTTGAACCTCCGCCTGCTCCCGGACGCAACCAACCAACAGGGCACATGATTGAGTGTTCCATGAGGCCCACAGCCTAACCACGTGAGCCGAAGTGTTACTGGTCCGTGTATGTTGTGTGTGTGTATGTTTGTGTGTTGGGTCTAAGCGTTGTCGTGGGGATGCGCCGTCCTTCTTTCTGGATCGTGATCAGGCCTACGAGTGGAATGAGACCATTGAGTCAATTGTGCCAAAATAAACCCTCCCGAGGTTTCCTCACCGGTACAGGTCTAATTTAAATTGCGGGAAAATCGCGTCGCTTTTGCGGCCGCCACGCCCCGGACCGTGGAGCAGTTTGGGTTTTCTGGTCGGGGGCTTGCGGACGTGAGAAGAAGGGAATTGAGACAAATGGGGCCTTACTGGCGCCTCACGAGTTGCGGCTTTTGCCAGGATTTTCCTGCGCATGCAGTTCCAGAGTATCGAATTTATCTTTCTTTATTATCGACCAACCATCTTCCTTTAAATTGAGGGATCGGGCGAGATCCGCATGCCGCTCCATCCAGCTCTATTCCGCATTCCTTCCTCATCTTGAGATTTTCTGCATCCCAGTTATAGTTGTTCTTATTCAAAGTTTATTTATAATATTAAAAAAAATTGTGGTTCAACCTTTATCGAACTAGCACTATATTTTTCGTTGAAACAATCTTTTTTTTAATCCTTTCAGAGAGGAATTGTATGCAATAGGATAAAAGTGTACAGTTCTTTGCAAAATAATTTGTATATTTTCAGGGTATAAAAAATATGGCACTCGTCCATATTACCAAACTTGCTTTCATTCCAAACTAGTTGAACGTAAAAGTTGGTGTAAGAAACGGATATATTACATTTACACGGTATAAGTTTTCGAAATGTTTCGCACAAATCGACGATAACTTAAAATGTAAAATAATAATTTTTTAATGCACAAATTAATTCAATGAATCTTAAAATAAATTTGTAAATTTTACAAATTAAGTTTCTTTAGTAAACTAAAATGGTTGGTTGATTGATAGGTGCAGTTTTTAAAAGTTTGTAATGTTAAACATAAAATGTAAATTATCAAACTTGATTAGACTGGCACGCCAAGGCGGAAAAGCCGGCAGGATTCTAGGTTTTTCGCATCTGGTTTTAATTGAAACAATTCCCTCACTCCGCATTAACACATTGAACATTTAATCGTGGATTAAAATCTTGAATTAATGCCTAAATTTTGGAGATATAAATATATTAAAAAAGACAAGAAATGCGAAATAAACCGTTGACTCAAAGTCATAAGATCCGGTTTTATTTTATTCAGAGATAGACGTTAATACATTTCGAATGTTATTATTACAAGTTGACCCATGAATGTTGTCTTGTTCTTCAAACGTAATAAATATTATCAATGACTCTTCGTTTCGAATGAAAAATTTTAAACCAGTAAAACTTGGGAGGATCTATTTTGACTTCAATCAAATGAACGAACGCCTAATAATGAGAGGATTGATTTTCCAAGCGAGGCTAAAATGGGATTCATGACCAAAAGGATCTTCCACTCGACTTCGTACTGTGACTCGCTCATCAAATGCATTAAGTTGCCAGTATTTATTTTTTTAGCAATAATGATAAATGGTGTGCTCGCTTACATGTCTTTTATTTTTTTATTTTTTTTTGCCTCGGTGTATGAGTGTCGTCTCATCTCATTGGTGTTTTTCTTACCCCCAACCACCTCCGTGTCCATGCGTTGATGCGAGTGTGTGGTTCAAATTAGTTGGCCGTCTTACTCGCCTCCACTCTCACTCCCCTCATCCTCACCTCCGCAACCTACACACCTACACACACACACCTACACACACACACACACACACACACACACACACACACACTCTGGAGCTCCCAGCCGCTCGTCCTCCCGGTGAGGGGCGAGCCATGGACAAGGTGACGAGCGTGATGAGACAAAGTTTGGACCAGCTCCAATGCTCGGGGGTGCCCGCTCTGCATTGTCGTCGTGTCATAGAGTGGATATTTTTAAAAACTCTGCTTTCAATCCGTACAGAGCAAGCGGGACACTCATGTCCCCGAATTAGCCCCCTCCTTCCCGCTCCCCTCGGGGACACATGGATTTCCCCCGACCCAATTTCCTTTGCCGACTAAAGATGCCAGATTGGCGTGTGACTTAAAAGAGGCTGTTGTCCCCAAACAATGCGTCCCAGATCGGGAAATTAAAAACGAAGTTACTCAATTTCACGGTCGGAGAACACGATGGAGATATGCCCATCCATCTGAATTTATTACAAATTGCTCGGAAATGAAAAAAAAACAAAGCATTCATTATTAGATAGGTACGGGCTTTTGCTTACGAGATAGGAACGAGCTCTCAACCAGGTTCATTGATCCATAAGGCTCTACCAAATACTCAAGACATGATACGATCGAAAATATCATTAATCCCGCTGCAATCTATATGGTAATGTTTATATACGACATGTCTTTGCGTCGCTGTGGACTCGTTGGCTTTTCGAGGGTCAACGGGATGATCGAAGGTTGTTTAGCAACACGTCTTTTTCTTTTATCATGCATGCGGTCCATCTCATGAGCAACCTTCACGAATGTTCGCTCATCAGAATCTCTCTGCTGTCGGTAGTGTACAAGCGGTCGATGCTGGACAGAAGTTGCGAAATAGGGTAAAACATAATCTAAGATATTTATGAAGCGGTATAAAATTTAAAATTGAAAATTTTCATTGAAATTAGTTAACTACGTGGACCTTTAGTAGCACAGATGTTTTTATCCCAACGGATTCAATGACATTTCCCAGTTTCTCAATATTTAAAATTTGAGTCCAGAAATCTTTCAACTATTCCGTGACAGAAACAATCTTAACTCAAATTGCCATGCTTTAATCGCTGGACCCGGATGCACGTGACGAATTGCATAAAGTAAACAGAATTGTGCATTGCTAAAACGTAAACCTGGTCATATTTTGTTCATAATTGTGCCACCGTCGATGTAAACTTGCACAATATCACCGAAGTATAATTGTTTTCCGTCGCACTTGAGCGTGACGTGAATCTTTGGAACCTGTATTTCAATGGTAGACGCGCACTCCAAATTCAATACCCTCCGAAAGCGATATGCAGTTTTTTCTTCATTTCTGCTGTTAGGGATGTATAGTGTGCCGGCAGATGTGAGCTTCACGTCCCTTCCTGACGCTCAATCAAGTGGTCCTGAGGTGGGAGCTCCAGTAGTACTTCTGAATACACTGAAATCACTACTCCATGTCTCATCAGCCCTTCCCTAGCTAGCCATCCATTCGCGATGAGTTCGCCCGTGTCATCCCCTGTGCATATCAATTACCCATGCACCCTCCTGCGTCCTGACTGCATCTCCACGGATACAATCTCCAATCCGACGTGAGTGTTGCGAGTGGTCGCGCCATTGGCCCGACCAGGTATGCTTTACTTCTCGAATCCCGCCCCCCTCTCGACCCCGCCCACCAAAATCCCATCCCGTTGGTACAAAGAGGTGTTGGCAATGACAATGATTTCCATGATTGGTCACCCGTTTTTTCCAGACAATTTTTCCCTCTTGTTTCCTGAAACTTTTTCTCTTGACATTTTGAAACGGATTTCATTTTTTACCATTTTGACTAGTGTGAATTATTAATGTTAGTGATATTTAAATGAATTCCGTCAGCTTTCGGCATCCGTGAGGGTTATGTTTGGAAATGGCATCCGCTGCGGGTCACACAGTGTATTACCGTGCGGTAAGCAATAGCTGGTGTTCCCAGGTGCAGATTCCCATCTCGTACACAAGGAAGTTCATCATCAATTTTAATTTTTCACCGGAAATAATATCGGAATTCGCTTTGGTTCTTGTTTTGTCACTGCAACTTCACTGCATTGTGTTGCATTTCTTAACCCAACGTGATCAGTTAATAGACAGAGCTAAGTCTGCAGTGCCTTTTCCTTCCAGTTTGTTTCCCCTGCAATTTGGTTGCCACGTAAATAGCAGTTTAAACAGAGGCATTTATTTGCTTGAATAACCAATTCTGCCATTTTTAAATGAAGGCCATTAAGGATTTTCAAAAATTTACCCTATCCTGCTGCATATTTTAATAATAAATATAAAACATGAACAATTTCCGTTAGATTTATTTATATAACTACCTTTTACATATTGCCGAGCGACCATATGAAACTTAGATGAACAGCAAAGTTTCTCCGATGCTTACGTCGGCATCTTCAAGATACAAGTCACTTATAACCGGGCTTTCAGACAAAATGGGTCGGTGAAATGTCATTTCATGAAATTACGCGAGATTTACCGAAATATAAAATAAAGTTTTCAGAACAGTTGCTATCAGTAACTTACGCTGATTTCCCCATGTTATTGGCATTCGCAAGCCTTTCACCCAACCCTTCGGTAGAATAAAACTTCCTTTTGGTTACACCTTTCAAAAATGATGACTGATATTGATGTAATTTGGTATACTGAATAAATTACATTAAAATCACTGGTGTTATTACGTACTGTAGATTGCTCTTGTAATTCGATTTATTTTTTATGGAATTGACCTTTTTTACAAACAATACCGAAATTTGTATAATATTTCAGTATTTTTGGTGAATAATTTTTACATATTGATTATAATTGACTGGAATCGGTTTTAGCTTTGCGCCCTTGATTTTGCTGTCCGGAGAAACCACATCTTTTTTCATGTTACACCAAATCCGCGACGTGGAGGTCGACTGCATCAACAAGATAAGTAAGCCCGGGAGCAAAGGATGTCTCATTTCTGACAAAACCCTCACGGTATGGTCCAGTTGAGGGCGCTAGACACGGTCCGCCCCAAGGAGCTGTTGCATTTTTCTGTGCGGGCCAAATCTTTGATTGCTGACGGTTGCCGGCGACCCAAATCAATGAATGAGCCTTCGCAGATCTCTGGGGCTGGACCCTGAATGAGGGTGACTACCGCGTAACTTTTCGATCCCTTTAAAGCTTCGGGTGAAATGCATACGATGTTGTCCAACCTCACCGCCTTTGACTGGAGGGACACGTCGGCTTTCGCCGAGGAGACGCTGACGTACCCCTCGGTGTCATAAACGTCAAATGCCATTCCACCCGTCGATCATCGGACGAAAAGCTCCGTGTCAGTCCCTCACAATTGCGCCCACATTATCCGCCCCCTTTCAGCTGTCCTCCAGCTAATAGGAAGATGGGAGAGGGACCTCTCTCACAGGGCCCGCCACTCCTTTGGCGCGACCCTTTGCCATTTTTTTCTCTCCGACCTTCCCCCGCCCCCTCCCCCATGTCTCTTTCTCACTCAATTCTCATCCCCGTTCCATGTGCGCCTTGTCGATGTCCGCCGCTGTCAATATTTAAACCGTTAGCTGAGGTGACCAGGAGGAGGGAGCAGGACGTGGAGGTGGTGGTGGAGGAGGATTGGTTGGGGTGTGGAGGAGGTGGTGGTGGAGGAGTCGGTGGAAGCTGTGGAGGAGGAAGTGGTGGTGGAGGAGGAGGAGATTGTGGAGGAGTGGTGATCGAGGGGTCGTCGTCCGCGTGTGTGGTGGGCCGGGGGCAGCAGCGGTGGACTGGGGGCGGTGGACGGGGGGCAGATACGCTGGGCGTAGGGCCTTTCGAGCCCCTATCGTGATCGGGGGCCCTGATTATGTATATATAAACAATATAAACATATATATACACCCACCTCTCAGTAAATTCAAGCATAAAGATTAACTACGGACGATTGAAAAGGAGGAGAAGAGAAAAAATATTGCTCAGATTGGAGAGTGAACTGTGAATACGCTTTAAGAGGAAGGAGCAAGGAAGGGAGAGACATCATCGAAAGCAACGACAAATTTTAGATAAATCATAAGTTTTTTTTTGGTCCAGACGAAATCACAAGGGATCGAGAGAAAGAAAAAATAAAGCATAAAAAGAGAGAAGCTAGTGTGTGATCCCGCGTGTTGCTGTTTCCGTGTGCTCTTTTAGTGTGGAAACGGGGGTGGGAGGAGAAGAAGTTTGGGCGGGGGAAGAAGGAATCAAGCAAGCAAAAACCAAAACACAAAACAAAAGGATTGAGAGAGGAGGAGGGAAGGGTTGTTTCCATCTCCATCACCATATTTTTTTCTCGCAAACGTTATCAGAGGAGGTGAGGGTGGGAGGAGGTGGAGGAGTCGGGGTGGGTCCTTCGTGCCCATCCCCTTCGGCTGTCAAATATGAGCTGGATATTCTCCGTTCCAGGTGAGTGGACGGGGAGGAGGCTGTACTAGAAGGCTCGTTTTGGGCGGGAGGGGGGGCGAGGACCGGGAGCAGGGGGGTGTGCGATGGAAAAGCGGGGTTCGGGGGTGTTTTGCGAAGGGGAGAGCGGGTGGGAGGAATTGCCGCCGTTGATCGCACCCGTGAGTCACGACGTTCCCCTGGGGGACGGAAGTCCGGAGGAGGAGCCGGAGGAGGGTGCGTATGTGACGCGATGTCATACGGGGAGGAGGGGACGTGAGGTTATTATTTTTCCAAGCGGGGAAAAGTTCCTCCCTTCGTCGGGGACGAGCTAGCGAGTGGGAGTTGGACGGATCGCGGTTCTCTGCCAGCACGCACCTCAAAAGGCTCAATTAAAGGTACGGCCTGTAGGGTTGCCACCTCTTCGACTCACTTGCGGAATTTTCGATGAGCGTTTAGAGACGCTCTTTCTGTTCATCGGTAGACACGAGGGCATATAATACGGTGATGAGAAGTCCAGAAGCGAGGAAGGAGGACTCTAAATATGTCCCAACCAACGGTGAGAGTCGGTTTACACGTGTAATCATGGAGAAAGTTCCAGTGTAATTCCGTTGGAAAATAATCGAGTCATTTAGCCATGTGCAACTGCTCCAAGGAGCACATGACATGGCGAGGGAACTCGTCGAAGTTTTTGCCTAAGAAACATAGATTATTGATGTATTATAAAATAATTATAATAGTATATTAAAATAATTTTCAAACATTTTCCGTGTCGTTTCCCTAAGGAGAATCTGTTCATAAATGGCATTCTCCTTTTAAAAAACTCTTGAGCGCTGCGGCAAAGTTTTAGTGACACGTAACTTTTCACTGAAAATGTATCCCCAAATTAATAGCAAAACGGGTGGAGAGGAGGAAAATTTCACTGAAAAAAGAAACTTGGGGATTGGTTTGTGAGATGATGCTAAATCTCGAGGCATCAGCGTTTGGCGGGACCCCCAATCACGGACCTTCGATTCAGTCGATCGGTCTACGATAGATGAACCATACACCAAAAGAGATGGGACGTGCCCGGGCATCGTTCAAGTTTTGAATGAGAATGCGGAGGACGTCAGCTGTTGCTCCGTTTATAATTTTGCGATCCTCTTACCTTTTTTCATTTTGAAGCTCCGCACATATTTGCCGGCTCCGTTGAACTCGTTTCTTCCCCATACAAGAATGCCCTTGAAAGGTAAGATCGTTCAGACTGTAATGGGAGCCAAAATAGAATCAATCGGCTCGTTTAAAAAATTTGCGAGACGAGTTCAGTATGAAAACTGGGAGACATGCTTAAAATGTTCCCATCTCTTTGAAAGAGGGAAAAGAAAGAACCAGAATATATATTAAACCGTTTGGCCCCCGTCGTCATGGGTATGTGGACACTGGTGATCATCGGTGCAAAATTCGTTGGATGCGTGGTTGTGAAATTCTTAACGTCTTGTCCACATAGGTGGCAAACCCTTTTGTGACAGGCAGCTATCATTAATGAGTAGTGGGGTAGAGGCTATCGAACAAAGCTCTGTGACGGGAAAAACTGCACCAAAGTGCCCCGAGAGCCCTTTCAACCATGACTTCTCTCGACAAGGCGAAGTGGCTCTAGTTATTTTGGCCTCAGAATTCCTCCTATCATCCTCGCTGCACATTTGCGTGCGATTTTAGGAAATCGATATTATTTTCAAATGAAAGTGCATGGATAACTGCGCAATCAGTAATCAGATTGATAAATAAGCCATAAATCATAATGATACGAAGCAATTGTTTGATTAAACATTATTTCCAATAAAATAATGCAAATAATAAAAATAGCATTTATTCATACGATAAAAATTTTTGAGCGAGGTCTTTAAACCGTAACTGAGGAGCCATTCTAGCATTTTTTCTATGAATTGCTCTGTTAATAATCATTTAATGAAACATATTTTTAATTAAAAAAATAATAGAAACAATCAATATGCTTCGTAAAATATTGAAGAAAAAATTTAGCCTAAACTACGAAGTTCACCTCAGTTTCTTTGCTTTGGATCCGTGAATGAGTGAATATGCATAGTTTACAGATCGAATTACATGTTTCATTTCGCAAGAATCATAATGGCAGAACATCATATCGCTTTGCGCCAAGAAGTGAAAATTATTTTGCGGCATGAAATAATAAAAATCTTAAAAATACATATCATTATATGCGTTTTACAATTTTGTTGAATAGAACTTCTCCGGGCGTGCTTAAAAAACTATGAACTAAAAGGACAGAAAAAGGTGTCAGTGGCGTATAACCATCGGATTCACGCAGGCAGAGCTTTGAGGACCTCGCCCAATCAGTTGGGTCCGATCCTGTCCAACTCCCGCTTAGGGGTATTCAAACTCATCGGTCCCGCTTGTTTCGCGGCCGCTTCTCCCGTCCGTCCTCCGACGTTCCCTCATATCAGGCGGCATTTCTCTCACCCCCCGCGCCCCCCCCACCCCATCCCCCCACGCCACCTTTCCCTCCCGCGCCACCCCACAGTCGCCCCCCCCACAAAATTTTCTTCGTTTTCGATATGTCTGGATTGCGCTTTTCTGCACAAATGCTGCCCACATGTTTTGTTTGAACAAACTTTCCTATTAAATGCACCATTCTTCTTTAGCTCTCTCTCTCTCTATCTTTTTCCGTCTGTCTCACATATTAATTTCTTTCCACCCTCCTCCTGATAATGCCACCGTTTTCTTTCACCGAAGTTGCTGTTCGTAGATTTTTTTGCACTTCACTTTGTCGCCTCTGCGGTTACTGCCTGCAACAGCTCATCACCGCTATTCACCCATAGCTTTTGGCGCTGCGTGTTTGTTTGTTTGTTTGTTCGGATTGATTGATTGATTGTCTGACTGATTGATTACTGATGATCGTTTTCTGTTGATTTCTTTTATTCTACTTGCACGACTGGAAATATGAGTACAAGATGGTGATGATAGCTTGTTTTGTCCGTATCTAACCTCTTTGTCTTGTTAAAAGGGAGGTATCTTTCATTTGAAATGCTAATGTTTAAACGATAAATCATCTTCTTAAAATTTAGGAATTTAAAAATACTCTCTAAACGTTTTATACCAATAACATTTCTTATGTATATATATTTATATATATATATATATATATATATATATATATATATATATATATATATATATATATATAATAAAAGTTAATAGGCACTACATTTGAAAAGTGTGACATTTAGCTTTAACTTATATGTATAATCTAATAATATTACAGCATGATTAAATGGGTGCAAATATATAAAATACTTATTATTTAAGTACCTAATTTTTTATCAATCGGAAAATTCGAAATAAATTATGTTTGAAAATAGTTTTTTTCTTACTCTAGGAATTTGGCAATAAAAATTCTTTCTTCATAGTCTGTATGAATGTTTAGGTATGTTATTGAATGTTTTTTAATTGACACTATCTTCCATGAAAGGTTTTTTCTTTCATTAGAATTAGTAAATCATCTCAACATTTTTACAAAATGAAAAACTGCATTCATCCTTAATGCTAACAATCCAATAAATTTGAAAGAAATTTTATTTATATTCTCCCAGCGATACCAATTAAATTGTATGTTCTATTTTGCATTCCAATACACTTTCCAGTGAGGTGCTTACCTAAATACTCTGAATCAACAGCAGTCAATCCTCTGTCGCAATTTAAATAGCTTTAAAAGTTGAATTACTGTATTTATCGTATTTGAAAATGTGAGAATGCACCTGAAAAAAAGAGATTCTCACAAAAGTCCGTAGCAAGAGTTATATTAAAGAGCTTACTCTTTTATGGAGAAAAAAAAAGTATTATTATAATAATCAGGATGAAATAAATGACAGCGAAGTCTGATGAAATTGTTCAACATTTTACGAGAGCCCTTGTAGGTGATATTTTGTTATTATTACTCCATAGATTTCATTACTATGGTAAAATTATAATTGATGTTCATTTAACTATCTAAGACAAAAAATTAGCTTAGTGTTGGTAGGGTCCTAAAATTTTAAAAATCCTCGATCTATTTGTATAATTTTGGAGTGTTTGCTCTACAATGAGATATCGCCTTAGTAATTTTGATCTTATAATTGGAATTTCAATATTTCAAGATATCCTAAATTGGACTCTTCTTCATTATCGTTTCTAAAATTTGCAAGTAATACGGGAACTTTGCTCAAGAATTCATAGCTGTAGTTAGAAGAGTATACTTTTATGATAATTTTTGCACATATAAAGAGCATTGTTCTTTTACATTAGTTGAATACTGGCGTAAAAGTTTTCAAAATCATATGTTTGTCTGCATTATATTGGTGTGTAGATATGTTTATTAAGCTTAAAATAAATCAAAAGTGAGATTTGATCACCAAGGTTTGATAATAGGTTAAGAAAATTATTCTTCCGTCTTTCTTTTAAAAGCGCTAAGAGTAATCCTCGTGTGTAGAGGGAATCTTTACGCCAATGGACGGCGGCGAGAATTGCCCAGGGTCCTCGCCAAAACTCGAGCTGCTGTCGGCTCTGTTTGTGCATCAAGGCGGAAACTTAGATATCCCGATCTGTGAGAGCGAAGACGGAGAGCAAACGTTTGCAACTCGGGTGGTGCAAACGGAAACACCCAAACGCCCTCACCCAAAAAACTAGGTGGGAAATGGTGGCAAGAACCGTGTTCAACATTGGTGGTCGCCATCACCTTTAAGAATAAAATTTGTCTAATCCACCCATAAGCGTCGGAACGTAACAAATATCGTGAAAACAGACAAATAACGTGCCTTTTGCAAAAAGGCCTCAGTAATTACAACCGAGGTAGATGATTTCAACCTTTACAAATATAGTACTGCTTATTTTTGCGACAAAACTACTCTTGTCAGGCTAGATGGCAGTGGTCAGACGAGTGGAGGAGCGGTGAAGCATTTATATACTTTAGAGGAAAGAGGTATACCAAATACTTACCAACAGGGTGCGATCAGATATCATTGCCATTTAAGAGTAAATACTGTTGAAAGTCATTTTGATTTTTTTTCAACTTTCACAGGGACTGGCAGTGGCCTATCAATTTTGGTAAACCATTGGGGATATTAGGGAGGGTTAATTGAGCCTCCTTCCCACCGTATACGTACTTCTCCGCTTAATTACATGGACATTAACATTTAACGCAATTTATCGCGGGATTATGGCGCCCCGACTTCAGTTTGGAACGTTGAAAACCTGTTGTCGAGCTTGAATGCTTCTAGGTATACCTAATTTATATTTATGGATTGTTCATCCGGCAGCAATATTAGTTAAATATATGTTACTGGAATGTGTTTTTCCTGGAACGCCGAGTAATCTCTACGCAGAGAAGCGTAAATTTATCTGCCTTTTAAGCATTTAAGGCAACTGTTTATGGCAAAATTTACCCATAATTATTGTGCTTCCGGAGAGAAATTTACGCAATTTGAAATGGAGATCATAATTTTGGTGCTGCGTAGATGTAAGCTTTAGGGTTAAAATTACGTTTAATTAATTCCTACTCCGTTTTAAAATTGTATCGGAAATATATGTAAAAATAATGTAAATACACTAAAATAGACTAAAAATTTATTTTTTCAGAAAAATCCTGATATTTTTATGTTATTGAATTTATTTTTTGTCTATTATATACCTTCCTTTAGTACTCACCGTTTTGCTTATTTAACAATAGCCCTCGAATGAAAAGGTTATCTTTACAGTCGTTTTTATTACACCAAATTTGGTAATACATGCTAGTTTCTCTGGAAAATTAGATAATCTTGTCTAAAACTGAATTAATATCGACGAGATTAATTATTTTCAGTTCTCATTGGTCATTCTTAAAAATTATCATTTTTAAGCAAAAAATTATATTGATATAGGTTAAAGTTATAACTTGATTAATGGGAAGTAATACATTGCATAGGTGATTATTATGGTCATTAGTATTATTGCGCTGGGTCGGACAATAAAATGATTTCGATGGACCCAGGCACTATTCACTAACTTGGCTCAATTAACGTGAAACCTCACATTATATGTTACAATAATTTATACTTTACATCTGTATTCTTTCCTCCTCCCTTAATTCCATTCAAAATTCTTAGTATTCTGCTTTCTTTACCTCGCTTTCCAAGCCTTCTTCTTTTCTTCTTTCTACTACCATCTTAAGCACCTCATTCCCTCTCAGCATCTGCATTCAATTGCCTTGCCGTCATTGAATTACCGCAAAAACCTTTTCTCTTCTCTTACCATGCTGCAGACTTCTTCGTTTATTTTCCTTTTCGTACATTTTATTTTTTTCCATTCTTCTCCACACCCACTTCTCAAAGTCTCCCAATCTGCATTTATCTTCCTCCCTTAATAACTAAGTTTTTGACACATAGAAGTATGAATATTTGTCTTTCCTTGACGTATTTACTTAGAGCGTCTAATCCCACCTCATAATAATAAGGGATAAGTGGCAAAATTGGAGGAGAGTACTAATCGTTGTATTATAAACAGCTTTATAAATATATATATATATATATATATATATATATATATATATATATATATATATATATATATATATATACATTCAAACACGAAATCCCGCCAAACGGCGAATAAATACTCATATATACAGAAACAGATATAAGGAAAAGGGATAGGAACACATATAAAGGACGAACACAATAGAGGTGGGGAAGGCGGAATCGAACGGATCACAAGAGTAAAAATATTTCCTCAACCGGGACTCGAACACCGGATCTTTCCACTTGCCGGGCGGATGCTCTTAACCACTTGATCTATCGAGGATAGTCAATTTACCCTGAGATCCGTGGGTCTAATATGTCGCCAAGCGCCCCGATTCTTTCAGCCAAGAGATGGCGTCAGGGGGCAGTTTCACCCATCAAAGGAGAAATAGACAATACACAAGGAAAGGAAAGGACAGTGGGTTAGAATTCATACAACATCATACAGGAAAGGAACAGTGCGTTTCGTGGCACGCATAGCCAGAAGAAAGAGATGAGCCACATTGGCCAAATACACATTCAAACACGAAATCCCGCCAAACGGCGAATAAATACTCATATATACAGAAACAGATATAAGGAAAAGGGATAGGAACACATATAAAGGACGAACACAATAGAGGTGGGGAAGGCGTTCGATTCCGCCTATATATATATATATATATATATATATATATATACAAACACACATATATATAAATCAGCTGTCGGTCTCCTGCCTTAAATACTACGATATACATAACTCAAAATTAAAATATTAATAAATGATGAAAGTTATGACACTGAATTGAGAAATTATTTTGAGAAAAGGTGTAAAAAATTCCAAATTTTTAACGAATGAAGAAATAGGGAGCAGTGAACATTTTATGTTTATTTGGACTAAGCCCTTTGGAATCATTTCATTGAAATTTCAGCAAGTTGTGGTAACGGTATTGCCTATACGGTATGACCTAAAGAATTCTGACGTTTGAAATTTTTATAGATATATCAAGGATGACTATCTGATTGGAAAAAAGATTGGTCATCTTCTTCTGTAGGCGTAATATGTGCACCCCATGGGTGTAAATTGGTAAAATGGAGATCAAGGTCTCCATTAATAACTAAATAAGAATACAATAAAATACATTATAAATTAATTCATAATTAATAAATATAAGAAACCAAAATAAGCTTTACAGATAAACTAAAATCTTGATCCATTATTGCTAGTTGATAAACTTCTGTTGATTAAATTTGAATGGGGAAAAATGGTGATATTTACCTCACGTACGGATTATTTTAAAAATCACGTCTATTTGTTAAGCTAATAACTAATTGATTTTAGGCAGGTTTAATTACAGTGCCTAGTAGGTACAAATATAGTATGTGTTCGACAGAAGTGGACTTTGTTTCCGATATAGCATTCTGGGAATTGAAATTCTTCGTTTAATCGACCCAAACCCCTTTATGACGGCGATGTGGTACACGCTTGTCTCTTCTTCCCCTCCAACCTCCTCGTTCCTCTCCTCCCCCCACTCTCTCTCTACCTTAAAACCCCTCAAAGCTCATGCTTATCGGAAAATTCCCCTCGGGATAATATCAAGTGCTTCCTCTGCGCGTAGCCTTGAACTTGACTACGGTAGTTCATTTTAAAAGTATTTCCAAGGGTATGTATCGTCCGGGTTGATTGGAGTATCGTCTGAAGAATGTGAAGGCCACCACTTGTCTATTATACCCTCTGAGGAGCACTTGCAATGGGATCTCTCAACGTTTTAACGGATTTTAATTTAAAGCATATTTTTTCTAGAGAGTATTAACGTGAGGAGCCACAGTCGAGAGTTTTGCCCGGTAAAACAATAAATGAAAAGAATTAAAATGATAAAAAAGATTTAAATAGGATTAAAGAATAAATTAAGAGTAAAAAATATGAAAATCCCGCAGAGTCGTTTGCATAAAGGTCAACCGTGTCAAATTGCAAAGATTTATACGTGATATGCAAGAATTGGAACCTAAGCCGCAATGAATTTATTTCTTGTGGAAAATTTTAATTATTTCCTTATTTATTCTAAGATATAAGGATCCATTTGGGGCCGTGTTCTTTGGAGGTTCAGTTATATATCTCAATTGCATTGATGGTATAAAATAAAAACTTAAGATCATTTAGGAAAATCTGGTGAATCTATTTCTTTACTTGCAAAAATAGACTTGGAATTTAGATTCATCTTCGTGCGGAAAGAATTAATACAAGTAATTATAATAATTTCCAGATAAATGTTTTAAAATATATTCTAACTAAAATACTCAAGTGCCCTGCACATAGCTATATTTCTGGCTTCAAAAAGTTGGTCTCGAATGAAATTTTCTCTCCCCCAATGACGTGATTTCAAAAAGGGCAGATGAAATTTTAGCTCATGCTCGACAAATTTGCAAAATTAATGATGAAGAATTAACAAAGAATATCCCAAACTGAAGTATGTAAGATATAAAATTTAGGTGCTTCGCTAAAATTAAATTTATTCGAATTTTTGGTGTTTTGGATAAAAAACAATATTTGAACCGAATTTAAGAAGTATTATTGAAGGTGTCTCGGGAAGGAGGGGCAACACCCTTGCTCCTACCTACCCCTTGATTCACGATTGTATGCGAAGATAACGAAAAATTGGCAACTCCCAGGAATTGAATGAATTTGACTTTGCATTAGGGAAATGAATAAACTCGGCGGCATGGAAGAAAATATATGTTCCTCAGGGAGTATTGATTTTCTTGATTTTTGGTCTGACCGGCGGGTTCATTAGCTATCTAATTCACTGGCAATGGAACATTTATAACATTAACTATCCTCCATAATTGGGCTAGGGCGCGAAAACTATCCTTCCGACGCAATCAACCATCGCAACCATACGTCGCTATATCCTTAAATAAATCCTAGACAACTCGTCGTCTTATCCGAAACGTCAATTAAAAATTTACTAAATTTTATCAGCTTAGGTACTCGTCATATTTATGGATTAGGAATTCGGACGATGTTTGTCTTTATTTGGCCCGCTGAACGTGATCCCGCCGGATAAATAGCCGTATTACAGTGGACTCTCAGCGTTGCGCGCAACTCCGTATTAGGCCCCTCTGGTACCAAATCATTCAAATCATTTAATCGTGTAACTGCTCCGCCTTGCAGATTATAACTGAATCTTAGCCAATTGATGATGGTTTTAGAGATAGAGATAAGGTAAACTGTTTCTTAAGTGGTGACGCTTAAATTATTTGTAAGTTAACTTGGATTTGTGAGCTATGGTAAGCATACTCCTGTAACTTCATCAATCATGTTTCGGAAGCGACTCAAAGGAGTGCGGTGAATTCTCAACCCGGGTTACCGAGACCGGCAATGGCGGAGAAGCAGCAATCGTCAATGGTTAGTTTGAGTGAAGCTCCATAACTACCATCTGAGCCATGCGACTCTATGTATAAAAATAATATCAACCCAGCAGATTAAAATGGGATCCAGAAAAATGTAAATAATATTATTACCGAAGGTTGTCTAGCGATTGAATCAGGTTGTTGATGAAAGCTGAGGCTAACCTCCGCTAAACATCACCCAGTACGGCAGTAGAAACTGCAAGACCCTAAACTACAAAAGGCATTCTTAAACCCCGCATACTTTGAGCCACCCTTCATTCCGACCAACATGCCTCTTCTTCTCATCCCTCGCCCATTCTACCCTCTTCGGCATCCTTCAACATTCCATCGCCATTCAAAATGCCCTGCATCTACTTCTCCCGCCTCATCTTTGAACTTCACACGACCACCCTCTTACTCATTTTATCCTTCCCCCCCTGGGCCTAATTTAAAACACGCCAGACTAATAATTCAAAAGGGAAATGAGGTGTGTCGCCGCCAACGGAGGCAATGCGCCGTGATGCCGCACGCGGCCGGTTAAGCCGACGGTGGGTTTTCAGCCATGTACCTCACCCCTGGCGCGGCTCTCCAGAGGGGTCACCGATCTGGGGAGTACGGCATGGAGTTGCGGCCGGGAGGGCCGGGGGGGGGCAGTGCGAAGGGGAGGGGTCAGGGGTAGCGGAATTCCGGGGGCACGGGCGAGGGAGGAAGGAAGCTCACGTCCATGCCGGCGGACCGATAGGGGCCGACGACACCCCCGCTCTTACATCGAATGGATGGGTGGTGAAGGGGGGAGGAGGGTGGTGAGTTTGTGTGTGTGTTTTCCGGTGGGGGATGGAAAGGTGGCGGCGGGGCGGGTGGTGCCCACTTTCGATGGAGAGCCCTTTAGGAAAGGAAGGAGGGGGCTCTGAATTAATCAAGGATGATCGGGGAAAGGAAACGCGGGCGAGGGGCGGGAGGGGGGAAAGAGGGGCGGGGGTCGTGTTGGAAGTATCGAGGTACGGCGCATCAATTAGTGCACCCCCACGCTACCGGGAGTCTATGGTTGCAAGGACGAAGGGGGTCGACGTGACGTCCTTGTCCCGCTGCGCGCGGTCCTCCTTAAAGGGGGCTTTGATTCCCCTTTAAAAGGGTTCTCTCCTCGTAGCCACCTCCTCACTCACTGGCCCACTCTCCGAACCAACCCCTCCCTCATACCATATCGACCGTATTCTCCTAGCCCCCCCTTATCTTACCCCCTCTTATCCCCCTCTCCACGGGCAGCTCATGCAATCCCCTTCCCTTTCCTTTCAAAACCCTTCGGCCGTACCCTCGTCCTCCTCACGTACCCTCGCAACCCCCCCTCCCCCACCATTTTTCCCTAGAGTCTCCTCCATTCTCACTCCGAATTTCTCTCTCTTCCTTTCGGAAACCTCTTCTCATTTCGAAGTGAAAGCACGCACTCACGTGCGAGAAGAAACACACGCGCGCCTTTGAACGAGATGGGCTGGGAGTCACAGTGGCGAGCTCCCGCCCACGCCGAGGGAGGACGGGGAACAATCCGGCAGAACGCTGGCGAGAAGAGGATAAAAATGTTTGCAGGGATGTAAGGAGGAGGGGAGGGAAAGGGAGGGTAATGGTGGAGAAATATTCCACCCCCGCAAGAGCTACCCCTTCTCCCTTCAACACGGTCGTCGCCATACATTCGCGAAGCTCACCGTCAAATTCACATGTCGATGTAATACGAGGGAAAATATCAATGAAACAAAATCAATGGAAAACAAAATTATAGCAAATTCTGAGCAGACAGCTCATTGGTTTTAATAAATGCCTGAGCTTGCCTCTTTAATGATAGGTCTTTCTCTCAAAAAGCCCTGGTATGTATCCCATTTCGTCGTAGGAAAAATATATCGGGCCCCCTAATTAGTCTTGGTTGTTTTTGTTTTTGACGATCGCAAATTATTGGAGAAACGACATGCAATTATGTATAAAAATTTACAGGATTAAGGGGAGAAAGTAGTAGAGAGGAAAAAGTTAGTTTGGAGTAAGAAAGCAAGGTGGGGGAAGTTCACAGCATCATTTAGAAGAACATTAGTGTTTTCATACAGGATAGAGGAATAGAGTGGCCTTTTTTGTTTCATTTCTGTGTACATTAATTCAAAGATGTAGTAATGAATCATTAGCACCGGTATGTTCATAGAAACTTTTTTCTTACATTTAATTTATTCGAAAGGGTATATACCATATCGGTTTGGCGGTGATATTCCCGAACATTGTAAATATACAATTTTTTGCTCTCCTTACAGCGAGAAGTTTATGCCTATGTAGTTTAAATAATTGCGATTTGAAAATCTCTGCCTACCCTAATGGTAGTTACCTTAAGTTACGATGAAATAATTCCAATCTATAACTACGTGTTGTAATACCTAGTAAACCTACCGACCGTGTACGGCAAGTCCCCCGTTGGCTGATTGAAAGGGGTTTGAAAGTGGGAAAATGGAAGCGAAAGGATCAGATGGGAGTAGAGGCCATTGAGTTGTAGCAATCACGTATTGTTGTGAAAATAAATGAGTCTATAAATCTATTCTTTGTTCGAGATATCTCAGGTCTCGCTTAACCTTTCGTATAATATATCATCAGCTTGCATCAACAACCGATTGGAGTAAACTTTGTGGTTTCACGCTTTACATCGCAAAGGTTTTGTATATGAGGGACATATAAATAAATACATGTATATTTATGTATATACATATATGTATATACGAATATGAATAAATAACGTACTAAACGCATCGTACTAAATAACAAAATTCGATGGAAAAGCATGTTCTTCTTCCCTATAAAAATAAGAAAAGATTGGTGATTTGATGTAATAATGCATAGCATTGAATATCCTACAGATCTATGTCTACATATATATATATATATATATATATATATATATATATATATATACACACACACATATATATGTGGTGAAGAATGATTGCAAGGTTCTGTCCTATCTTTTTTTATAACTCCATATTAGTGCTAAATCTTCTTTCCACTAACGACTAAGGGGAGAATAGTGAAAAAAATGTTTTGGAGACTGTAGGTTTCGCCAGCTGTTGTATGTGAGTTTGTGGTTGTGGTATTATTTCCGAGGGGTCCTTCTCGTTTATTCGGTGCGGAAAACTCTTCCCATATTTTTTCTGCCAACCGAAGAGCTTTACTTTGATTGGAATCGCGGCTTAATGCCCCACCCCACTTCCGTGGTTGTTAGGCGGTTTTGCAGTAGTCACGTGACCGTTGGACAGGAAAAACTGGAATGGGGGTGGTGCCGGAGGAGTTTCAGAGGCAAAAGCGAGCCCAAAATATTAAAGGGGGTGATTAAATACAAAATCAAGCGTAACCGATTGAATCGCTCATCGGCTTGCCGTAGGAAGTCTCTCAGCTTTCGAAGGCACCTGGTTAACCTTGATTGTTGTGCTGTTCCAACCTGAAGTCGTCACAAAACCTTGAGAGTGAGAAAATGTGTGGCGGACAGATGAAACTTGTTGTTCTTTATTTTGTGGAATATATCCATTGAAAGTAATAACTCATTGCAAAAAATTATATAAATCCACATTTTTTAATGTTTCACAAAAAACTTACTTACACAAAAAGAATGTATGTATGTTTACAAAAGTAAATTTATTTTTGTGACTGTTTGGGAACGTTTCCCGTGAATAATAATTATTAGCAATAGCTGCATTCGATGCAATAATTCTGTAGGTACTAGAAATAAATATTTAATAAATGAAAAAGTCAAATCCAAGTACAAATAGTAGTTTCAAAACAAAGTACAAATGAGATTAGTTGCCTAACGCCACAAGTCAAAAGGATGGGGTAAAGGGTAAAAAAGGAAAGGGATGAGAAAAGTAAATATGAATATGCGTATACAATAACAAACTGATTTTCTCCACGAAATAGAATCGCATTTTCATACTTAGATTAGAATGCGTAATTAAAATTCTTCGTTCACAGTTGTGCATCGTTCGGTCAACATTCTTATTATCATTTAAGAGTTATTATATTTGTTCATGTAAACACGATTCTTTTTAAGTTGTTTATTTCTAATAACTCATAATTTGCATGAAAATTCACTCTTTTATTACATAAATGGAATAAAGGAATTTACGAGGAACACACAGAATGAGTATGGAGGAAGAACCTCGTTCCCAGACTAGGATATTGTCCTCCAAAACCGAAGGACTACTGGCACTACCGTACTTGAAATCTCGTCGAGACCATAGAGCCATGCGCTGCAAGAATCCCATTTGCAACTCTGTAGCGAGCGGAGAGGAAACAATTTCGGGCAATATTGAGAGGACGTCACCCGAGTTCGGTCATTATGAAAGTAATATCCATGAGCTCATTCCCGAGCCACTTAATTTCTTTCCCTATTTCGAGAAACATGCACGCACTTCAGTCATAAAGCCTTTGGGGCAAAAGAATCGCGTATTATGGAACCGGTCGGTATTCGACATAGTAATAAAAATTTGACATGCGTATAGCCTCAATCTCAAAAGTTTAATAATTGCAAAAACGGCTACTTTAATTTTGTGCAGGGTACTAATGGGGAAATAACGGGGAACGTTCGTGAAGCCTTTTTGAAAAATCAGGATTACAAGTCTCTTCACAGGGCAAATATACGCTCAAGCTAGGAAATTCGTTTCCGAGGACGAAAACTAGGAGAGAAATGCAACACATCACACAAATTTACGCTCACGATTTTGGGATTCCAATCACCGTAAAGAGTTTTCCGAGCTCATTACCATAATAACCATTCATACATTCACAGCAGGAATGCAATTCACGCATTTAAATTTTCCGTCACTTGGGTAGGTAATTGAAAAGGAGGCATTCGTGTACCCGGGTTGGAGCTTCACACACCCCCACCCACCTGCCCACATTTAATCCCGGATAAGCGGGTTGGGGTAAGGGACGTCGCCGTTCCAGCAGCCGAGGATTTCTCGGAGAACATGGGGCTGGTGGGATGGAGGGAAGGGTCGGCCGGTGAAAGGGATTTCGCAGAGGAGGGAGGCCTTTGCAATTTTCGGGGACAAGTGCACCTACGTGTTCAATGAACGCGCTCGGATTCTCCGACGGCTCTCATCAACTGCCCGGTAAATCCTCCCCTACCCCCGGTAACTCTCAGTGAGTCTTCCCTTTTCTTCCTCCATGGCCGGATATTATTTTTTCCCTTCAACCAGGCCGCGGAACATGCCCACTCGACTCTTTTTTCGATAGAATGTATCGGAATCCAACGTCGTCGTTCCATCCTCCCTCAACCCTCGTCCTCCAATAAACACGCCAATTGAAATGAGGTGCACTTAAAAGAGAGTGGCTGCTTTATTCGTTGATTACTTGAGAGAAGATCTGGATGCTAATAATAGATAAGAACTATAATAATGTACTGCTCCCTGTACGCTTTGCACTAATAAATAAAATGGAAATCAATACCTAATTATGGGACTCTGGAATAAGGTGACGCCGTAGGTAACCACCAGAATGGAGGATCAAATTCAAAGAATGAAAAGTCGTTGAATAAATTTCCACCGTGCGCATTATTCAGGTGATTTAAAATAGATTGATTGAAAACCTCAAAAAGTCTCCAATGTGCACAAAAATCTGATTCGTGCTAAGTTTGACCATAGATATAAAAAACAAAATGTCTAATGATAAACATGCAGCATAAAATGTTTGCATTAATCAAAGAAAAACATTTTACATTGTTTACACACACTTGAAACAGCTATCATATGAAAAATTTACTGAACATTTTTGGGGGTGAGGAATTACAGAAATTAGGAGAGACCAAAATAACATTGGCCTTCGTATTCTTAAAATGTCACCTTGTTTGGTAAGAAGAATGCGTGATTAATGAGAATTTCAGAACAGCTGAAATGTAATATTCTGAAAAAATTAGACAAATAGTTTCGAAAAGATTAATTTTTAAACTCAGAAACTGCAAATTAACTGTGGTAGTCAATTCCGCAGGTTTTGTTAAAGTGATGAAACATATTTTTTTCATTCACAGTTTTCCTCAACGAAAATCTTCTACATAGATTATGAAAAATTGTCTCTAGTCCGTTAGAGGCGTTCTACTCTCGCAATATTGTTTTTATGTATAATTTAGGAAGTATTTAATATTTTTTCAGAGATAAATAAATACATTCAAGCACATGAACTTGTCGGTGAAGAAGTCATATCGGCAGTTAACGGCTATTTTGAGGAGCAGGACAGATCTTATTATAAAAAGGTATCGAACTAATTGAAAATCGCTCGGAGAGAAATCGCTGTACATAGAGCTGAAAGGAGATTATGTTGAAAATTAAATACATTTTTTCCAAAACTTTTTGTTTTCTTTATTGGGTAGGGTACTTCTGGGACCACCCTTGTAGAGAGTAGAAATGGCAAACTTCTGTTAGCTGAAATACTCTTAATTCGTAAAAGACATGCTCAAAAAGTGTACCCGCCAAAAATAGTCAGTCGTAAGCTAGGGACATATCTCTCTAGTTTGTGGC
Source organism: Hetaerina americana (assembly GCF_022747635.1). Lineage (NCBI taxonomy): Eukaryota > Metazoa > Arthropoda > Insecta > Odonata > Calopterygidae > Hetaerina > Hetaerina americana. Next base: position 35,003,558 of record NW_027286069.1, read on the forward strand.
TTTGCGTCAGTTACTTGGGAAATGTTTTGGTAGGGAAAACGTCAACTCAAATCGACATGAGCGCGATCGTATTCCAAAATAGAATAAAAAAATAATATGTAAAAAATAATTATTATTATTTTATTTGTTTTCATCGCTCTAATTATTTTTTGATACTATATTTTATAAAGTTGCTCCTACGGTTTTTAATCATAACGATTGTAGAAAATGATGCAAATTTAAATTTGGCGCGAGAGAAGGAAGAGATAGAAAGGAATCGTGATAAAGAACGTAAGGAAAGACGGAATGGTTAAGGCAAAAGGTCATTTCGGTAACCCTTTCTTGAATCCTCGCGCGTGTCGTGACGTGGTTTCGATCATGATGAGGGGGGACCACCGTACGGGCTGCTTGGTGAGGTCGGCTGCCGATTAGGTGGGAAGTCATTGAACTCCCGCATCTGCCCATTTCATGACTCTCCTATCTAACTCCTCATATCTCAGAAACTCTCCACGTTTTTACCTCCCGGGTTATAGTCGGGATACTGTATTGACGCAGTTCTGATTCATCACCCGCTTTCCATTTGAATTATTCGAACCAATTAGGGTATATGACCCCAGGTGGTATTCCTCTCCATTTACTCCGCCTCCCAGTTTAAAGACGAACCACTGTAACGAATTACGTACTCCCGTTGTGTGTACATGTATAGCCCCCGTTATCAACGATGGATTTCAACCTAATTGATGGTTTCTGACGCATAATGTTCATGTCTTAAACTGCATTTGCCATTCCAAATGTAAAACAAGAACATAGCCTTCTTTTTTGAGTCAATTCTATTAGAAGAAATTTAGTGATTCGCTCGCAGGTCTTTCAACCTTAACGACTCCTTGGTTTTAATCAAAATGATACATTTAGTGGATAAAAATGGGGAATATCCACAAAGGATAGAGACACTATTTATCTAGAAAGCTGATATCATTGTTTCAAACTCTACATTTAGAGTAGGAATATTTATTCAATGTGTTTCAAAAACTGGTTGTTTTACGATTTCAAAATTAGTGTGCATATGTGTAATGGTCGTTTTATGTTCCCTTTAATTTCATATTCTAAACTTGGACAATGACTCATGACTACCCATCTGAAAGAACTAGAAGGTCATTGAATAAATAAATATCAATTTATATTTATAATAATGGTATAAATCAACAGCACCTACCTACAGGCATAATGTAGAGTTATTTGAATGAGCTTAAGATGGTTTGTATCCAATAAAGTTCATAGATTTAAATAGCTTATGCAGGAAATAATGATAGCGGGAACTTAAATTTAATATTTATTACTACGAATTACTATTGATACTAATAGAATAATAAAATTTCAACAAGAGTTCGGATAAATAATATTAAATGCATGAGCCCATATTTTAAGATAAATTATTAATGAATACGCTGCTCTTATTTCGGGTATATCCCTACTAAAAACTTAATATATTAGTCTGAGATAATTCTGATAAGAACATACGTTTCATGATGCATATTCATTTGAGTTTGACAGAGAATATCATTTTGAAAACTGTATTGAAGTTCACTTTGGTAAACGCTGAAGTGATAAGGTAAAAAACACGAGCATAGAGCTTTCAATCAAGTAAGCAATGTGGCAAAGAAATTTATTTTAAAAAACGCTGGAGAAGGAGGCATGTGGTGTTCAAGTACTTTGGAGAATAGGGCTCCTTAAAATACTTAATAATTTGTTGAGCATGAAATCAAGTTTTCATAGACACGAGGAGCTCAAGCTTGGTTGTAACTTAATGACTCACTATTCACGTGGTCATTACTCTGGTGCTGACCCCTGCCATCTGGAAGAACGCATCACGCAATTTAAAAGCGCTTCGTGTGTAGTCTAACCTCCAGGATATAATCTTCCTACTGAAGCCTTCAGTGTACACACTCATTGGGAACGCCAGACGTGACATTGAAAGGCAATCTACGTAGTTGACGGCCTGGAAAACATAACCCCTTATCATGCCTTCGTTTACTTTTGTATCTGCTCGTGTCACTCAAATTTCTTCAGAACATTCTAACGGGGAATCGAATGCTCAGGCTACGAACGTAGGCATGGTATACATTATGTCGATTGCCGTATTTACGAATTTTTATACCTTGAGGTGTTCTTCTGAGAGGCTCATCGAATATTCTATTTCTTCGTGGCTCACCCACATGGTTAAAGGTAAAAAAAGGGAAATATTGAAGAAGCGATTTAAACGTAACACGTATCATTCATTATTTTACGATAGCTTCAGGTTACATTCCTCCTCATTCTTTTGATTCGTTAATAATTTTTGCGGAAATGAAAAAAATGATATATTAATAATGAAAATGATATTTTACTCCACCTGCGATTATTATTGGGAGGGTTATTTGGTTATTTGTAGCCGTTTGCGCCATAGCACTGAGGAAAATCCTTTATCAGTAATGGCCTAGAGTTAACAAAAGGCGCTGAGGGTTCAAAGATTTTAACATCGCGTCCGATGGACTGAGCACTGCATCCAAAGCTATTTCCTCTTAGAAAGCAAATGGAAAATAAATAGATGGCCACTGAAAAATCCGGTACCACTGAGATGTAAACCCACACCCTAAACTTGGTAGTCTACTGGTCAACACGATACTTGGATCAAGCTCATTATAAAATGACCATTGCCCCAGATTGTATGGAGGGTTCTAAAACGCCTCAAATCTCTCAAATATGTGATATGCACCCGTTCAAATATGTTCTTCATTTCTTCGTACTACATACGTCCTGATTTCATTCTGAGTGACTTCCATAGCGTAAGGCTTTGTCATCAAAACTGAGTCAAATAAAAATTTTGTACCAATGATAGAATGCTCCAATCATATTGCGTGTGCTTGTGAAGCCACTCGGAGTATATTAATAGTGAGTACAAATTATCCGTATTGGATATTTTTTTAATAATTAGATGCTTAATAGTTGGTAGAAATAGTCGTGCCTGCATGGGTGAAATTTTCAGGGAAGAAATTCACAGTTCTTTGTGGGAAGTATTGACATATGCGGGTGGAAAACATGGGGCAAACCTGAGAGGGGAGTCGAGAAGTGACCTGGGTCGACTCGGGCGGTCGGTTGGACGATACAAATAAACAAACCTCTTCGTCTTGCATTATGCATTCATGACCCGAGTCCGTGGCGTGGGGCAGTGAGTGGCTGTGACCGAGATGGGTTTCCTTCTCGGTCCCTTTCCGTGGGAGGGCATTTAAAGACGGACCGCCCTCCCCCCTTCTCTCGTATGTATCAGTTTTCAGATCTCTCTCTAGTCTTTCCGAAGAGGTTCATGCGACGGGGTCTGCGTCATTGTCCAAGTGCATTTGCCATCCGGTTTAACATGGGAGTGTATCGAAAAACTAATTCGCTTAGTATAATTAAATAATAGCATAAAAATAATTTTGGATTGACGAATTATTTATAATACGTATTTGCAACTACTTTTCCCAACATGATTGAGTGACAGTGCAAAGTCTCAATATTTCTGAAGGAGCATAAAATCTTTAGGGGGGTTGGTAATAAAAATGTTTGTTTGTTGCCCCGGTTTTAGAACTCATTTCTGCATTTGAGTAAAAGCCACAAACTGTAAATCTCTCACAAAATTTTTATTCCAAAGTATTCCATAGAATGATCGTATCTTTCTTGCATATGAGTACTTGAAATTAAACACGAAAATCCGCTCGAGTACGTCTTATTTATTCATTTTTTGCAATAAACTTCTACCAGGTTAATGTCAAATTTACGAATTGTAGTCAAAAGAGTTAACTTGCGTATCTACTTAAATTATTTATTGTATTTTAAGCCATAACGAGAAAATAAAACGTATTCTTAGCGCATTGTAATACATGCTTGTAATACATTGAAAAGGACTTCGCGGAAACCCAGCCATACCCAAATACTGTTAAATTCTCATATTTCAGCGTAAAACCTTTTCAGAAAAATGTTGCAACGGTAACATAGCGGATTCACCCGCTAATTGGCACCCAATGGCAAATACATCGTGGTGAAAAAGTCTTTGCCTGCACTGGATTTTGAACCTGATTCTCTCGATTAACCGTTTCTTCGAAAACCTATAGCGGTTAAAGATTTTTCCACCGTTAAGTTTTTCGCAAATGCCTCGGAATAAATATTTGTGAATGGGAGGATAGGAGAAAGCTGTTTTAAAAAACCAAAGGTTTCTCTTGATCTTGGCTTTGCTTTGCAAACACAGTGCCTTTGCGATTCAAAAATTTAGCCACAAATAAATAATTTTTATAAAATAAGCCATTCACGTTCTCGGGTACCAAAAAAAATTAGAAATATCATTTTTGCTATCATCTTATTTGGTGGAAATTTAAAAGGCTCCTCTAATAGCTCCGTTAAAATAAATGTAGACATAATTCAATTGAAAGTTTTTCAATAAAAAAGAGAGGGCGATTCATGCTGTAGATAAGTATTATGAGCCATGAATATATTTTGAAAAAGACATTCACACTTTTGAAATTTTCAGTAAATGATGTGTCTAAAATGTATGCGAAATTATTTATTTTTTTCAAATTAAGCGAAAAAAACGATACAATGGATTCATTATTTACCCATTTTCATGTATAACATTGAAATTCTCCCAAAAATAAAAATGCTTGCATTTATCAGTTATCGATCTCTTCCATTTACCGAATTTTGGGTAGCCTAACATTGAGGGCATCGACGCTTTTCATCAGAGGAAAAGACTGGTATCCATAACGTCATGAGAATTTTCATCGTATCACCACGACACTGCGTAGGCCTTCGCTTGCCGAGTCTTTCCCAAAAGATGACGAACTGTTCCCACTTGCCTCTTCCGCAGACGTCACTTGGGAAAATCTCCGATAACGTAGTAGCCATTCCCGAGTGGGCGATAAGTTTTTCGGCATTTTTATTTTCCTTTCTTTAGTGAAGGGTTGATTTTAGCAGAAAAGTTGTGCTTTCCAAATACTATTCTTTCGTCCATTGGCCGAAATCGCGAGGGATATCGAGGTTTTGTGTCAAGATGAACGACCTCATTAAAATGTCTCTTTTCCAAACACAAAATGACTTGCGTGAAGGTCACCTTGAGCCCAATACGGAGTATGATATTCACATGAAAGTGTAGGGAATACCAACTAGTATTTTTCCCTACACCGCTTGTCTTTTCTCAGAAAGACCTAATACTACAAAATCCCAAAGCTCAGATGATGGCGAGCTGTCAATACCTGAACGCTCTACTCTTAAGGCCACTGCGCCCTTTGAAATAGAATACATTGCTATTGCTCTGGGAGTATAACTTCCTTGTAATGTCTTTTAAAAAAACATAGATTTTCACAACATAATTGGCAGACGTGATTTTCAAGTTAAAAAAATAAATAAAATTTTGGTTATTCTGTTATGTTACAAAACAAGAACAAAATCTTTAAATAGACGGGTGTAAACTTGTAACATGCATTATAAAATACAAATTATATGCAAAGAGTGGCGTTTAAATTAATAAGATTTTCATAAATGCTAAAGTCATTAGGAAAAGACCATAAGCATCAAGCCATAAGGCCACAATTGGGCATTTATAGGTTAAGTACCGAAAATTTTGCGAAGATTAAATATGAAGTACGTAAATACAGATTTTGTCTCACATTTGTCGAACGGCACTAATCAATTACAATAACACAGTCCTTTGATAACTGAAATATTACCTTACTTTAGCACTATATGGCATAGATTTTAATAAGATAATAGCTGCAAAGTGAAGAAATTGTTCATGTTTCCGGCATTTGGGTAAGTGGAAATTTCTGGTTGCGTGTTCTTAGTAACATTTTGGTTGCGTGTACACAATTCTTTCCGCGCCACTTCGACCGTCTCCATGCTTAATTTCCACCAGTTCGTGATCACTCGACTGGGCCCTCTCCCGGATGGATCCCCGTGATCACGTGGGGGCCTCTCCCCACGTGGGGTCGAGGAGCCCTATCACCCTCCGCCTCCCCCTGCCCATCCGCAGCGCGCCCCGATCGACTCTCCTTCGTTGTGCAATTGAGATTGATCCACGCCAAGGCTTAACAATCCTACTCCGCTGGCAACCCCCTCCCCCCCCTCTAACCCTCCCCCATTGAAAGTCGGACTCGACGGTAGTTCGGGACGACGGCTGAAACATCCCCCACCCATTACTTTTTCACAATCTTCCTTTTTTTTTCATTTTCCTGCCTCCCGACACCCCTCTCTTCCGTCCACTTCACACACGGTGCCACTAGAGAGAAACACAATTGGCGTGGGAGTCGATGAGAAGCCGATAGATTCTTTCATTTCCGCTCCACTTCTCCACACTCATACGATCTCCTCGTCCCTCTCTCCGCTTCTCCTAACCGTCCAGCTCTACATTCTCCCCTTTTCTCCCTCTCCTTCTCCTCCGATCACTCACTCAGTCCATCCCTCTATCCTTAACTCTCACTTGAGAACCTTCAGTGAGCCACCACTTACCACCCGCCCCCCGCCGACACCGCCTCAATTCCATCCGCCCTCCCGCGACTGAACATCCGCCGCCTCGGCGTTGCGACTTTCGGCCGTCAGTAAATGCTTTGGTGGTGGGGGCTGATGGGTGTTGCGCGTACGCGGGGGTGCCTCTAGAAGTATCCTCGCTGCGTTCGAAGTCCCCGCTAAATATTCGTCGCTCACCTCAATTTCATAAATTCTCACGGTTGGTGTAACTTTTTTCAGGAGACTCGGCTATATAGGGGTTAGCAAATGATCGTTATTAGATAATAAGCAAAAAGTGCATCCCGAGACGTCCTCGTCTGCAACATCAAGAGAAATTTATGAGGATTAGAGATAAAGTACATATATAGTTGATAATGTTGAATTTCGGGGTAAATAAATTTCTAAATACGTACTTTCAAAACTATTTGAGAAAAATATTTTTCCGAACAAGTACCTTTCTTTAGAACTTCAATTGTCTAAATGCCTCCCTTTAGGAAGCATAACAAAAAGAAAGCGATTGAAAATATCCAAGCTGTGGAAGTACTGTGAATCGTAATTTTTAATATATATGGTTTAAAAAATGCGCAAATTGGGAAATTCAGATACAGAAAACACTAAATATTTTTTCTCGGAGAATCCATTTTTGGGAATAAATGTAAAAGATATGCACTAATATAATTATTAAGAGTGTCACACTCTTTCATGAAAGCGTCTTTGCCGCTCACTTTCATCTCCGAATCCATCCAAATCGTAATACAAGGTTTGCCAGAAATAGACTCGTCTCCATCACTCTCTCATTTAATTTCCTCCAAGGAAATTCACTTACATACTTGAAGTCGATTGGTAGACACACTCGCAGTCATCCTTTTACCCTTCCTAACCATCTTAGCCTGAAACCTATCCCTCATGTGCGTAGCTACCGGAAACAACCTCACACAAACAACACGCACACTCCCAGGAGAGATCTTCGCCTTAGCCCGCTCTTTTCACGGTTGAATATCATTGACGTAATAAATTCCTCGGCACACGAAGAACTGTCGGGAAAAGTTATGAGAATAGGAAGATGGGGAAACTATTCTAACGACCGAAATTCCTCCAACCGTTTGGTGAGAAACTGAAAAGAAAATGAAATCAATGCTTTGCAAGTTTCCCCAAAAATATTTACGCTCCCGTTCCATCTCGCGAGTCTTAAACCTCTTGGCCTCCTGAATCCTTCTCGAGACTATAAACAACTCAGCCAACGCCCACTCGATCTCCACTCTCTTTCTTTCTTCCTCCGCCTCGCCGCCCAACCCTCCGCCGGAAGCGCTTCCCTTCCCTCCCGGCCTCCTCCGCCTTGACCTCCCGCTCCCCTTTCCGCATTACCCCTTCGCCCGTTATCTCCCACCGCCACTGCCGCTCTCCCTCCCCTGCATCCACCCGGCATCCATTTCATTACTCTCCCACCCTCTCCTTCGACCCCCTTCACCTTTTTCTCATTCTTTTGATATCTCATTCTCTTTGAACTGGTTCGCTCACGCAAAGTTTCCCGTCCCGACATATAAAAACTCCGTCGTCATCGTCCACGTCGTCGCCTGGGGTTTTGATGGAGTGAGGTCGCGCAATTTTCCCCGACTCGGTCCCTTCACGTTTGGAGCGAAGGAGATCATTTTCGGGGGGGGGGGGGACAAATACCCGAATATGTGAAGCCGTTGGTTCGAGTCCCTCTCGAATTGTGTACGTCGTGACGTGATGCGTGCGGGTGGATCTAGCCTACTGCTCCCGGGCTCGGTATGATTCACCCTCTCTCCTCTGCTTCCCCTGCTATGTTCCCTAATGTAGGTATACTGGTTCCCTATTTCAGGGACACGGATCTGATTGATAAGATTTAGGCAAAAGGGAGTGAGGGTTTTAGCGTTCGGTAAACTTTGTAAACTTGACGGTTGTATCCTCGTAAAATAATAAGCTTAAAAGAAATTTCCAATTAGAACATGTGATCTTCTGGAATTCACGCCGTCTTAATCTTTTAATGAAATGAAAGCCCTTCTCTCCCCTCTCACCCTCATCTACCGTGATATCCTGCGCCCCTTAGCTATTTTGAGTTTTAGGTTCTCTTTTGGAAGGCTGTTGTTAACAGATAAAGCTTTGCATAACGAGACCATTTAATCAAAATGTATTTAAGTATTTGCCTTATCACTGTCTCATAGCTATCCCGCCTAAGGAGAATGGTTTTTGAACTTAGAAATCGTTCCATTGTATTGCACATTAGCGGATGACGCCGTTAAAAGTTGCTGTCGCGGCATCTCCAGTTTCACCGGCAGTTTCTTGGAATATTTTTTTGTCTTCGATCCTATTGGAGAACTGAATGTTGAAACCCGTGTGAGTCTAGTAAGTACTAATAACAGCACAGTAAGTCCTTCTCCGCCAGGCCTCACACCAGCAAAATTTGGCACACTTTTGGTCATTCTTTTTTCGGGGCGGTCTTCAGTTGGATGGAGGGAGGATAATGGATCCAAACCATATATTTCATCGCGTTAGATATTATTAAGTACTAAAGTACTTTTGTTTTCACCCACTTTATTCTTCCTGTGTTAATATCAAATATCTTCTTCCTCCTCTTCAATCGGATAACTGCGATTTATCCGTTCCCTATTCCTTTGGCCTTTCCCGCTTCTAATTGTGATTTCGACGTGGTTGGTCCAGCCTTGCCACCCACAGCGCAACTTACTCTCAGTCATTTAGCTGAGGATGTTGAGGTCAAGGCCAAATAAGCGGCCTTAGCCGATCAGTAGCGCGTTGAAGGATTTCAGTGCACACAACACCAGGTAGTGTTAGAGGTACACGCCCCAGCTGCTGTGAAACCGCGAACCCTGTGTTGCGGTTTGCATATCCTTTTACCACCGCTCCAAAGGAGGCAGGCGGGTCTAAATGAAACGATCCCTGCACCGCACGAAGTCAAAACCTCAAGCCCTCACCTAAATTAGATTTTTACGTTTATTATTTTCTAAGGGCAGGTGGGTTGGTCTAAAAGTTACGAAAGTATGCTCTAGTAGAAGTGTAAATATTTTTGTAGATCATTTTAATTTTCCGCGGCATGAGTCAAGACAAATAATCAAAGGTGGGGGCTACTCTGTATGCCAAAGGTTTTCACATATCCACGTTCCAACTCTAACCATACATCGATTTTAATAAATGTCACCAATCCATTTCTACCTAGCCTCTGTTTTCGGATTTGAAACGTCACTCCGATATTATATATTTTACTATTTTAACGCGGATCTTTCGATGCAGAAAACTAATATGGTTATGATATAAATATTTCCCCCTTTTCCTTGAGTAGAGTGGTAAAAGCGGGCTCTGAGGAAAGCCGATAAATTTTTCTCCTTCTCTAAAAGTAATATTCTGCAAATATACAGTGTTTAACACATATGCCGTTAATTTTAACAGTAAACATGTGAAAACAGAAAATAATATTTAATTTTTGTCCATGGTACCAATTCTTTTTACCAAGTTTTTTATAATAACCAACACACACAAGTACTGTCTTCATACCTAGAGCTGTACTCCAATAGATAAGAGAAAAATCAGTTGGCTGATTACTTGGAATAAACTGTCTAGTAAAGATTAGTATGTTATTAAATGCACGAGCATCTTGTATACCTATTACCCAAATCGTCTCTACGAGAGCCTACTACCCAGAAGTTGGTGCGTACCTTTCCTCGCAAAATATGTTGGTTCTCCAGCGTCCCTTCTTCCAATTGTAGTAATTTATTCTGCACGTCCCCTGTCCCATTCCTTTAATTCTGTTGACCTTCCCTCCCCCCTCTTGCCATTCAAACAGATGGGGGTACACTTGACATGGGAACGCGTCCATCGACGGTGAAAGTATACGCAGTGATTCTTCCTCTGAATTTAAAACACCTACGGAACCGAGTTTGCATGATTTGGTTGGTGAACCGAATTGCCGCGGCGGAGAGAGAGAGAAAGGTTCGCGGCAAAGAAATAAAATTAAAAAATAATAGTCCTCCTCTTCACCGTTGGAACAGTCGATAAATCCTCACGGCGCGAGTTGAATTAGTGACCATACCGGTCCCGTAGACCCCACATTCGACCGCCCGCTCTTTCTCTCCTCCTCCATTCCGTATTGCTTGTCCGTCTCCTCCTCGCCCTCCACGTTTACCTTTCCTCGCTTCTCTTGCTGACTCCTCCTCCCACTCGGCCGTGTCTGTGCTCGAGGGAAGCCATCAAAAATACTGTCCTTCTCTCCCGGAGCCCATCCAGAGGCGGGGGAGGGGAGGGGGAGGAGGACGAAGAGGAGGCGGCCCCTTGCCCTCGCCCTCCTGTTCCCATTCCCTCTCGCTGAGTGCTCCACTCAGAACCTGGCGCGCATCCAACGGGGAGCGACCGGTACCATAAACATCTCATTCCTCCTCTCGCCCCCTCCCTCCCTTCATAGGCCCCTTAATCTCCATTCCTTTCCCTCTCTCCCGATCTCTACATCTACGTGGTACCCTACAAGCCACCGCTAGTGTGTGCGGCAGGGGAGCATTCCACGCTAGGCATGCAGCATGAAAGTTAGAGATTGCCTAATTTTTAGTTATGAATAATTACGTGAAAAAGGAAAGAAATATCAATAACAGCTAAATGTGCTACAGTTTCTTAGAATGAGATGCTTCTCTATGCGTGCGAGACGCCCTGCTTGCTACAAGCCAAGTTATAAGGCCGGTAACAAGAATTAATGACTTCGACTCTCTCTCCCTTTCCATACATCGCCCACTCTTCTCCACCTTCGATCCATTCTTTCTTATCTTCCTTTTCATCTCATTCTCTTTCCCTGCAAAATTTTATGCCCCTTCTCTCTGAGGACTTAAATAAAAGAAGGATGAAATTTAACTTTTTATTCTTCACATATACTTCACATCATCAAAAAGCATACTTAGTCAATCTTTATTTCCTCTTCACTGTATTTTTCGTGAAAACGATTCGCAGAGTCCGAGAACCTTTTGTTTCTCTTGCACTATTCTTTACGGTGATTATTTATTACTATTATCCATGATCCTACGTTGCCATATTGAACTGCCAAAATTAATTACGAATTTTAAAAATTCAACATTTCTTGGAGAGCTCTCTTCAATAACATTATGCTACATGTTCATATTTTAGAATCTTGGTCGATTTCCGTTGTTCATATCTTGTTTTTAATGGAAATGTATTTATAAGGCAAGAGTAATGGCGATCTCAGTAAAAAGCGTTAACTTCTTTGGCTGTTTCTCTTCCTTGCACTTATCACTGTCATATCTCTCCCTTCTATATGCTTTCTTTCCGCCCTCTGACACTCGTATTCAATTTTTATGTCTTCATGTTTCGCCTTCAAATTTTGAGAACCAGAATAGTTTTCAAATTATGTGTTTCACGATCCTTAGAAGTAGATAACAAAATAACTCTTATCCCCATCATCATTATCACTTCCTCCCCTCTCTTACCACCTCCTGCATCCCTTATCGTCCACCGTCACATTTGTCTGCACTCTTTCTGGGCCATCTCCTCCTTCTTCCTCATTACTTCCCGGGCTTTCTCCGTCGATTCCCGTGACGTAAGCGCTGGAATCGTAACATTTTCCCCCGACGGGCAAAAACTTCTGGCGTGATAAATTGCACTCTTTCCACTCTCGCCTTTTCTCCCGTTCCTCTCTCTCCCCTCTCGCTGTAACCCGCTCGCTCTTTCTCCATCCCACATTTCCGCCACCGTTCTATAAATACGCCACTCCTCCCCGCCGCAAGTCCCTTCGAATTCCCTCACTACCCTCCCCTCTCTCCTCTCTCACCTAATACTTCCCGCATCGTTCTCTTCCCATTCCTCCTCCTCCTCTCTTTAGTCTCCCTCCATCTTTCTCCTCTTCCGCGCTGTGCCCCTCCTCATTGTTTCCTCTCCCTTTTCGCTATTCTCTCCTCCACCCCATTGTGCCCGGTCACTAGATTACCTTGTGCTGTCGCATTCGCCGCGATTCTATCCTCGCGTTTTCCGCCCTCAGCTGTCACCCTGCTCGCTCGCTCATCGACCGTATGTGACGCTGGAACTCCACACCCCGCAAGAGCTCCCCCACACCCCCCAGTAACTCCCTAAGCCGGCGAACATGCCTCGAGCGAAGATGGCGTCGTCAAAAACTTTCAATGCCAACTTTGCCCGCATTGTCCCGAATCCAAGGCGAAATTTCGGTTGGACAAAAAAAAATTCTTGCCAGGAAGTATAGTACATCCCCCCTTACTCCTCTGAGTCTCAGATGAATCCTTACTTCAGCCTCCTTTCTACGGCAGAAAAATTGGGGTGGAGATTTGCCTTGCTTTCCGGATCCTGTGCTAATTAATAATGCCTAATGGATTAAATTGTGTGTGGCGAGTGAAGGCGCGGGGGTTCATGCGGCAGAGGTTAGCGGGGCTGGTAGGGAGGGAGTGAGGGGGGAGATCGGGCCCACGTCATGAGCGGGATGACCTTGCCATGAATAATGTAATTGGAGGAAAAATACGAATAAGAGGAATAAATAAAGTGCTTCGGGATGAGGAGAGAAGGCGGGAAGTGAAGCAGTCCATCATAATAGTGAGTTAACGAATTGTGAAATGAATGGGGAGACTTCAGTATCACATCTTAAGATCAGGCACTGATAATGAAATGACAATTTAATAAGTCTACATATTCAGTGATGACTATTTTTATCCATCTCTCTCTCTCTCTCTGCTATTTCTCCCTTTCATTAAGGATACGTGACGTGGCATTGAGCATAAAATTTCCAAAATTGACATATAATGTTTTCATAAATGTATGAACACATATTTATTTTTTTAAATATTAAGGTGAGCCATTTTTTCTTTTGACTGCGTTGATTTCCTCTGTTTAAATTTGCTTTTCATTTTGTATTTGGCCTCTCTCTAATGGTGGTAATAAAAATATGCATACAGGGTGCGGCGCTTAAATCCGGACAAATTTCAATTTGAATTTACCACTACATCGTAGTTCCAATTTAGGTAACAATTAGTGTTCTTGAAAGCTATAGGCATCTAGTAAACAGTCATAACCTCAAAATGGACGAGATGTTACATACGCGGAGTACAATCGAAGAGGTGTATATATATATATATATATATATATATATATATATATATATATATATATATATATATATATGGGGATCGAGATGCTGAGGTGGCTATCGTACTGGTTTCCCAGCCAGAGGCCCGGGTTCCAATCCCGGCGGTGTTGACTATTTTTCAGAGGTATCTCGATCCCTACTTGAGGTGCTTTTTGGAGGGCACTTTGAGTGAGTACGCCGTCCGTCGGAGGGGACGTTAAGCTGCGGACCCCTTTGCGCCTTTCGTAAAGAGTAGGCCAATGCCGGCGCCGGGTTTCTCTCCACCCTTCATCCTTTCCTGTCCATCCCCAATGGCGGAAATGACCTCAGCTGTCGGTCTCCTCCCCTAAATACTACTGCTACAAAACCATTCTCTACTCATTCTATCTGAGTTTATTCCTTAGTCCATATGATTTTTGTGATTGTTCCACATCCCTCACTTTTAATATTCCTATGACTTGACAATTGGCGCATTATAGTAGTGCACCCCCATGAACGTCTTGGTGTGCCGGTAAATATTGAACTCAGTTAATGTGAGATTAGGTTCGGGCTCGAATCCATGTGATGCTCCAACACACTTACGACTAAACTCATAAGGGTGACCTTTACCATTCTTCCGAGAAACCGGCGTAGTAGTAGAATGGGCTCAGCATTCGTATACAGTGTTCAAGTTTGGATAATGGCTTTAGAAACCGTAAGGTAAGCCCAAGTTTTGCGATGCCCTGACCGTCATAAATTACTAGAGACCCAGAAACACTTAAGGGAAAGGAACGGATCCCATAGTTCTTAATGAACGAACTCGAAAGTACGAGTTACGGTAGCGAATCGGGTCCGCGATAACATGTCAAACTTACCCTAAGGTTTGACGAGTGTTTTGATTTGGAAATCAGGGGAGTTAGGTATAAGAAGAAAAATTTTCTTGCCTCCATCCAAACTTCTAGGGATACGTGACTTTTTCATTTCTCGTTTATCTTTGAACGAAACCTCTCCGTCTCTCTTCTCACACTGAAAGGTTATCTTAAGAAACGCTCATTTCATTATAATATTTCTACTTCCTTTGAAGTAACAGTAACGTTTTACTTAATTATGGTTTGGAAATTAATTGAATATTTTTATCTAATCACAAGCGACGGCAGGAGTTACATTTTAGCTGTTTTTGTTGTACGAAGGAATAAATAAAATTCCGAAAACATTATTTACAATGTCGTAGATCCCAGTATTAGTTCCATCAGTCGGTAGTTCCATAAAACCAATCGTAATAATAGTGAATCGGATTGGTACAGAAGCTATTGTCATAGTTTCTAACCCCGAGATCCCGGGCTCGAATCCCGGCGGTGACTGGTATTTTCAAAGGTAACCCGTTGGGTTTAAGGGATGTTTGTTGGAGAGTACTTCTGCAGTAATCTGTCCATCCGTAAAATTATGGACTCCTTGGCGCCTTTCATTTTTAGGAAACTAATGCTGACGCCGGACTTCTCTTCACCTTTCCCCAATTCCCTGAATATCCTACCTCTGTCAAAGTACCCACCTATGCCTAACGGCGTAAATCATCTCAGCAGTCGGTCTCCTTCCCTAATGACTTCCACATATTCATAACAATGGCCGGGGAAATGCGTTGTTAGAGCATGTACAAACGTGGTTTTGATTAAGTTGAAACTAGGACTACGCTAGAGCGGTAGCCTATTTCACTCGCCTAGAGGTACCGAGTAGAGAATATGCACACTGTACCAATTTCACGTTGGAGTGAGCAAGCAACATGGGAGTTCAGTCAGTCGATGGATTCAACCGGGTCAACGGAAGCAGAAAACTTGGGCTCGTTTCGAGGGTTGTAATCATCATCCCGACGGGCGGGTACGCCGGTTCACGACTGCGATTAATGGAAGAGTAAAGGGCCAAAAGCAAGTAGGAGTAACGCTGTCCTAAAGCCATAACAATCGATAACCTTTGGCAGTTCCCGTATCATGGGTTAAATGGAAGAAGGGACCATTTGGTCTCAATTTCGCCCAAATAAAGACCGCTATCTATCTATCTATCTATCACATTATTTTTCTAGTCTCAGCTCCCTCTTCCTATTCCATCCTTCTTCCCCCCTAAACCCCCCTCCTTCGACGCTTCCCGTTAATGTTTCCCTTCCAGAACCTTTGATTACATTGTTGCATCATTAACTCTGAAACAAATCCGAAAGTGTCCGGTCGGGTGCGCGTCTACGGTGTGCCCATAAGAATTATATATATATATATATATATATATATATATATATATATATATATATATATATATATATATATATATATATATATATATATATATATATAATAGATATATATATATACATATATATATCTACATACATATATATACATATTATATATAAATATATATATAGATATATATTTGTAAGTATGTATATATACATAAATGTGTACACTCCATTCTAGAGGTGATATGGTGCGTGATATTAAACACCACCACCGAATCTCCGCGGCACAAACCTCTGTAATTCCCTCTACTTCCAAAGTTTTGAGCACAATTTTAGCGTGAACAATAAATTGGGCCAAAATTCGTCGACGTATCCCCTTCTCAAAAAAGAAACCCCCAGAAGTTATCACTCCGTGAGCCCTGTGATGATAAAACACACAGGTATTTGGTAAATGACATAAGCCGTGCTGCTGGGGGGTTGCGTCGTCGTCTGTTTACTTGAGAGGAAATGCTCGCGTCGAAAAAGAACGAGGACATTGAGCAGTACAATGGGCTCCGCCGTCTTCAGGCAGTGTTTTCTCGTTACCGATAGGGATGAAATGGATCATTTTATCTTATTCTTTTAGTTTCCAGCATAAAAATAACACTCCACGTCTCGATAGCTCAGGGGGACTCGGAATTTTTTAGCGCTTCCGGACTAAATGTTTTCGCCAAGACTGTGAGAAGTTTGTTTGTCAATTGTGTTGAAACGAAAAAAAGTAAATTAATGATAAATAAACTGGAACTTGACAAAGTGTCGAGTTTTAGAATCTAAACGCGGATCGTATGTGGAGTTTACGTCACAACTGAACTCATAACCCGTGTGAAGTTGCAAAAACAATTTGTGTGAGATTCCGTTAAAAAATATCTTGCGTGGGGCATCCGGTACACACCCAATAGTAATTATTTGTTTCTTGTAGTCAGTCACTTACTTCTCGAGTGGTTTTATGCACAACACTGGACGTTTCTATGGAAAGCGCGGCGAATGATCCTAATGGCTCCATGATCATTGATGGTATATTGTCATCAGTCACTTGCCTGTTCTCGGTCACTTGCGATAATTATTTGCAAATATTAGTTCAAATCATAATAAAATTATGGCGTTACTTAGCACAAATAATTAATGTTACCTTTTAATTTCATAAGCATAAGATCAGTTTTTTTTCCATATTTTCATATAATTACCGTTAGTCCGGTTGTCCGTGGCATTCACCCGGAGAGCGCATGATTTCCCATGGGGTATTTGGGGGGGGGGGAGGGGGGGTTTACTTCTTAGCTTTTTCCCGCATTTTCCGTCTGTTACTTATTTCCCCCGAAGGAACCTACTCTCACCTCCCATCTTTTTCTTTTTCCTAATCTCTTCATTATTTCCCTTTTTTTCGATCCAAATCTTATCTATTCTAATTTCATTGTAATTTTATCTTAGAACTGGATAATTTTAACTGATGTTGGAACAAGTTAATTTCTCACGCGAAGTGAATTTTCCACTAGCACTCTATTAGAATATATCTACGTTGATTTGCTTGTGGAATGTGTGATGCTTAAAAAATCGAACATTTAGTTGATTTGAAACATACACAGACACAAAAAACATTCTTTTGGGTGCCTTGAATAATGCAGTGTTTCTTACAAGGAATAGATATGGAAATTATTTATTGCTATTACATGTATTTTTCAATTTAATTCTTTCAAAAGTTATTTAATCGATGTAAGATACCGCTTAAACATTTCAATAGCATAATATGATTCTACGTAGGAGTTGGAAGTTTATTTTCTTAAATAGAATTATTGAATATGATTGAAAATTGAAACTAAACGTTGTTTTCCCAAAATATTATTCATCCTTATTTGAGTATCTGCGCAGGAAAAACGTCAAACAGTGAAGTCGGAAACATCCACATGATGATAATTAGAAGTGGTTTTTGTACTATGCCGCACGTAAAAAATGCTTGGGTCTTATTTGAAAAGGTGTTAACTAAAGCTAATTACACTTAACGAATATTATCATGATTTGAGAAAAAAACTCTTACGTTGGAAGAAACATTTTTACAATTTCAAAGTAGTGTGAACTTTACATAAACTTTGGTGATGGGGTAGAAATTAATGTCTCGTTAAAAAAAAGCTCTCTCATCTAAAACTAGAATTAAGGGAAACAAGTTGGGCATTAACTTTAAGTATAATATAATACTCTCTATTTCACTTCCGGCATAAAAAGAATTATTGGAGCCCTACACTATCACCACAGATTAGATCACCTAGACTGAATAAGTGAAGCAGACTCCGAAACAGAGAGATTTATGTACCTGGACCATTTTTTTCCATCTCACGGTTCACGACCACAACGGAATCTAAGTTGAGCGAGACAACGCAAGGGTTCTCGACATTAACATCTGTGATCCATGGACCTTGTTTTCGTCTGAATTTCTCCTTTACAAACACCCTATAAAATAAATTCTAGCCTTTCCAACAATAATTAATGGCTGATTTTCTGCTGGCACACGCCCTCAAGGTGACTCATTGGGTGGACCGATCCGCCCTCCTCCCTCCGAAACCTCTGCTCCTTGTTTTTCAATTCACTCGCTTTTCGCTTTTTTTTGGCTCCAATCCCCGCCTCTTTTCCCTCCGCCAAGTACTTACACTGTTTTCAGTTGTGGTTTTTCCTTCTCTTCCGTACATACATACATTCACACATATATATTCTACAAAAACCCGCTAAACGGCGAAAAGATCTTAATACATGTATAAGTAGAGAAAAAAGGGATAGAAACACAAAAAAGAACGAACACAAGGTTAGTGGGAAAGGTCGAAGGGTGCGGATTCCAAGCAGAAAAAATTTCCAAACCGGGACCTAAATCATGGATCTTATTATCATCTTTATGCCGCCTTATATCCCTTTTCCCTAAACCCATGTGTGGGTATATACATACATACCAAACCACACAAACACACCATATGTTCACAAATGTGAGTATAAGGTTAGTCACAGGCGTGGTGACCTTAGATACGAGCGACATGGAAACCTTAGATACGAGCAATACTTGTCTGACGAAAAGGACGCACAACTTTGTTTTTCGAATATGTGTAACCAAAATATTGAAAAACAAAAATGCAAGTGCTTTTTTGTGTTTCTGAGTCTTCTATGCCATCTTCATCTGCCTCTGACACGATCAGTATACAGCTAATGGAACACAGATAGGACGTAAAGAGGACACACTGGCAGAGAATTAAACCTTCCAGCGGTGCGTCAACCCTTTGCCAGGGAAATTGGAATGCATTTCGGTTATCGAATAATTTCCACAGAACCGTTTCATTCGATTTCCGCTGAAGAAGGCGGATAAACCGCTAAAATATTTAAATCCCTGTGTATCCTCAGTACGTGTTTTCTGTATTTACGTACTTGTATCCTGATCATTTACTTTGTCTCTCGCCGCTCGCCAGCTTTTTCCGGATATATATATATATATATATATATATATATATATATATATACATATATATATACATATATATATATATACATACATGCATATAAACGAGGGTGGTCTGAAAAGTTTCCGACCTAACAAAGATACATGACATTTTTTCTGAAATGTCTGACCACACTCGTATGCATATATATATATATATATATATATATATATATATATATATATATATATATATATATATATATATATATACACACACACACACCTACAGTTATCTCTCTCCAACGGCAAGCGATGCACATCAATTCTGCCCGCCAACGCCGCTCCGAGAGGTAACTTATCCCATAAACCCTTATCTCTCTCACCTCACGATTCTCTTCTTTTTTCCCCGCCTGCTTCCAAGCCGTTAGCCGCGCATCCGGATTTACGATAATTGGGGAATTCACGCTCGCTCGGTGCTCTTCGTTTGCTTGGCCGCGATGGGCGGAGAGAGGGAAACGGTTGCGACGACGTCGGCGGTGATAGATACGCAAAATTTGCATCGGGTCGAGTAAATGGAAGCGGCTTTTTTTTTATTCCCGTTTCCCATCCCGATTTCACCCTTAGCGCCGCGGCGCGTTTTTCCGCCTCGCTGATATCTTCTGCTAAGCTCTTCGGTCGTGACAAGCCGTGAGCCTCCTTTTAGATGTGAAACGCTGGCACTCCATCTCGCGTGAGATCTAACTGGCTCAGTAAGGGTCAACCTATTTCATGCTCCTCAAAATGTAAATTTCAGCCTGATCATCGTCCTGATTGTCCTGTATCATTCATTCACACTGAAATACTAGTTAAATCCACACAATCATCTAATTGAAATTTCGATTGTTTGGAAGATTGATAAATTTTCCGAATTTGCGTGCGCTCCTCTTGGTTTATTTTTAAAGCGAAAGATGACGGCATCATTGTCTCCTCGACGCCTCCACGCGTTCGTCGATAGTTTATGTGCTTAGCTACCCGGAATCGAGGTTGCAGATGAGGGTAAAAAATTCAAATAAAGCCTCCGCGGCTTGGAAGAAGGGACGCCGCCGCTTCGAAGCGTGGGATCGCTCGCCGCCTTCGGAAGTGTTATGGGAAAGTTTCGCGTTCCGAGAAATTTATTCAAGAGCTCTATCGGGAAAGAGTTTTGCATCGTCTTGTGCTTTATAGGCTGCTGGCGGAGAAGGGAATGGAGGGAAAGAGGACTTCTCCATGCGGTAAGACCGTCGATATTCCCCCTTCACGGTGCTTGCTCTCTCTCTCGAGATCCGTCTCGCCCATCGATTCTCTTAAAACTATATCGCGGCAACGAAAGAAGTAGTACATTATTTCCCCGTTGATCGCAGGAGGAAGCGTTTATTGTTTTAGCTCTCTGCGGTAGCAAAACGCGGCATGTGATTGGATTCTTCATAAAATTAGGTAGCAAAATAACCAAAATCGTCTCTCTTGGGTCTCAAATTGTGACCAACCGAAGAATGTTTTCATAGCCGCTCAAATAAAACAGCAAAAAATCAGAAGCATGGTTACGAATCTTTATTTTTGGAACCTAGAGTTAAGTAATTATGTTTTTTAGGTCACTAGTCTCAAGTTTTGTTCGCATTATGTTGCCTGTGGATTGATTTTGAGTCCTAGGTTATTATTTCTTGAATCTCAGTTTAGAGATATGTGGAAAAGGCTATTCGCCGGGAAAGCACAAGATCATACTTCAGTTTAGAGATAGTTTACACTTTTTCTGTGCACTTGGATCGGTGAATAAACGTACTTCGAGCAAACAATTTTCTTTGTACCGTATGTCTAACGGTTCAATTACTGAAGTCCAAATTATAGTTTTTATCAATTTCGATATTTGAGATTATGATATCTCTGGCGTGAATGTAGACCTGGGCTAATGGTGACTATATAACAATAGCAAAACAGAGAGACCTAGTTCAAGTTATTTATAATTTCAAACCAAAGTTTCATGAGGTCAACTTTTAAGGGACGCATTGAGGAAATATAGCCATATGTATCATTTCAAGCGTTCCGAAAAATTATTTTAATTGTGATTTAAATGGCATTATTTTCGTTGATTTGAGATAGCTTCATTAATTATATTTGGAAAATAAAGTTTATAATTTATTTCATTATAAATTGAAGATTGTGAAGTTTGCTAAAACATCATATTCCTGAGAAATAGTTCAGCTACTCTTTATCCATGTTAGTAGGACGCCTCGGTTGTATTATCACTCTTTCTGACGGTGGGATACAGCTTCCTATTTACATGAGATTCGGTGTGAATGACGCGGGATGTGGGATAAGGGTCGCGCTAAACTTGACTATAGGAGACTACAACCTATTCAATAATCGGAGACACCGAAACTCTACGATTTTCATTCTGTTATTTCCTTGAGCTTTTCTAAACTGGAACAAGAGCGAGCCAATAGTACCGTCTATCACGTCTTTCTCTAAGCTTGGATTCTGGATCCCCATCAATCCTCAAAACAATAGTAAAATGTCTCAGCCGTTCCAATAACACCCTGCAGATGTCGTACTCGAGTTTCCTCTTGCTCTCTCGATCTGTGTTCCTCTCTCCCTCTCTATCCATTCCCACGCTTCCCCTCTTCTCCCCAAGAGGTGACCCGATTCCGGGCCGGAGACCAAACTCACACACACAACCCTCGGTCGAATTTCCACCAATTCCGTGTCCCTCAATCCACTCGCACTCCCGGCCTGGTTTTCCTTCCACCTGAGGACCCCACTCCAACACCCCGACCTTCCCCCTAAACCCTCGGGAGGCGTTACGGTCCCCTGGACACCCTGCATCCCCGTTGATGTTCCGATTCCCAACTCGTCGTGCACCACAAAGTTGATTAAGTCTCGCACACTAGTTTTCTTTTTCCCTCCAAGGGACGCACTTGAAGAGATGAACACGTCAGACCTTCCATCGTTTCCCGAGTCTATAATTCGTTTCCCCTCTCGGTAATTTTAAATCCCTCAATTCACCTCCCTTCTCTCTGTATAACTTAAGGTCCAGTTCCCACAAACTTCCCCTGACCTTCTAATACCTGCTCGACCAATCGGATCGGATGAATGGCTCCACATTGTTAATTAAGTTGGTATTCATGGCAATGATTCATATTCTTAGATTTAGGACTTATTTTTATTTCACATGCCATCATTTGGCACTATTACAATTGATTAGCACACCTGTTTATTGATTGCGCAGGAAGAATGTTCAAATCAAGAAATATTCAGGAACTGATATTGAAGAATCGTTATTTCTATCGGACCTAATTGATATCATTTTATTTAAAGTGAGTACTGAGGTCAATCCTAGTGAATCCTTTAAACAATTATCATGAGTTTTTAAAGAAGGAGAAAAGTTAGCCGGACTTGTGACGAAAATCAAAATACACGCTTAGGTTAAAATATATCTGATTTCGATGAAACATTCGTCTTACTTATTACCTACTAAATTACCTCCTTAGTTTTAAAGTCAAATTCTCCAAACATTTTCCTTTGGATTGACGAGATGTCAGTAAATGGCTCTAAATTTTATATCTTGCTACCTCTCCCAATTATAACAGAGCCTGACTAATTGATTATTCTACGATATAATGAATACTTTTACCATCTTCTCCGGCTATGGATGTAATTTAATAGCAATTTGCATTGCATAGAGTATTATTTCTAATCAAAATTGTGATACACTCAAATGAAATAAAAAATAAACTCATTAAATAAGAGCATGAAGTGCATTCGTTTTTCAACGGTATCTTTGTACTCCCATAAAAATATCATGCATCACACTGTTACAGCTGGCATTCAAGATCTATTGCTTTTAGGTTTACAAAAGAGCCTTAATATTTTAACATATCCGTAATCCTTCAGTAAATTTCAAATGCCGAAGAGAATTGTTAATTGAGCAACTTAACTACAACCCACGAGTACAGCAAGCGAGTGCCAGTTGTATTTTATCAATTCTGTTCTTTTATTTTCTCCAAGCATAATTATATACACACATATATATTACACGTTCGTATACTTTCTAAGAAAGAGGGCTTCATATTTCTAACGTTACTGGTCATAATTGCGGATAGGGAAAAATTAATCCTTGCATGAGCAACTCATGGAATTCGCAGGCAAACAAAATTTCTAATCAAACACCTCTGGGAAATAAATGGCTCCCGTTCGCTCTGAGTTTATTCGAGGGGCACGAAATATTTTTCTTGAACGACGCCGCCGCGTTCGTCGAAGAACTTTCATGATGTCGAAATATTCCGACGAAGACATTCCTTCCCCCGCCCCGATCGTAACAAAAAAGGATCTCTCGGAATATTTCGATGAATTCCGAGCGCAGTCCCCTTATCATTTTTACGCGACCCCGCGGTTTAGGTGCTTCGCCATCCAGCCGGTTTCCGAAAGAGAAATAAAAATTGCCACTGGGGTTTAGTGAGGTCGAGAATGAATCGGGAGGGGAAGGGGAAAAGTGGGCATTACATCCCGTATCATTTCTCTCTCTCTCTTTCTTTTTTCCCTTTTTACAAACGACTCTTCGCGCGTGAACGCGTATATTTTCCCATGAGCATAACGACCCCAATATCCCCACCTCTGCCGAGTCCTCCGGCACCCACCGAAGTGGAACCACTGCCTCCTCCGCCTTCCAACCCCTTGGAATTCTTGAATTATTCAAGGAGTGAAGTTGTGCGGCGAGGGGAAGAAAGGGTGAGGGCGGGAAGGGCCTCACCCGCTTGAACCTTGCGCCGCCGAATCCGACCTCCCGGCCGCCAGCCGCTGGGAAACGTTTTAAACATTTCATGCGCCCTGCGGGCGGGGTGGCGCCACCGCGGCAGGGGGACCTCGCAACATCTCCCACCTCCGCCGCCACCGTTCTTCCCTTCGCCCGCGTCTCCCACGCCTCGACCTCCGAGTCGACACTTCTTTAACCCACGGGCTACCTTTTCTGAGGGAGAAACAAGGACCCTGGGCCGTCGGGTGGAGAAGCAAGGGGGAGAGTCAGGGCGTGTGTCGCTAGTCGTCTCCCGTACCCACACGAACACTCTGGGACGTTACCCATGTGCCCGATGCTTGCTCGTCATATTTCTCATTGAATTTTCAAGAGAGAGGAAAACTGTCGAGGTGGCACTTATCTTTAGGAATATGTAATAAATTAATAAACACTTTTTACCCTTTTGTGTGCTCGTAGACATTCTTGGAGACGTAATATATAGCGTTTAACAAAATTGATCAAAGCGGTGTATAATATAAAGAACACAATTAAATTAACTGCTATCAATTTCCATTTTTACTTAAAATAATTCTATTATATTCAAAATCGGAACGGTCGTGAGCATCGTTTTTGCAACGACCAAGTCCCCATCATGCTCCAAAGCTAAGATTTTTAGGGCAAGCGTTTGTACGGAAAAAATATTAAGTCACAATTGGTATGATTTCTATAAGTTGTACAAGTACTTGGAGAAATTATTTATGTATTTCCGTATCTGGTAGTAAGTTAAACCAAATGAATTCAAAATTCTTGCCCGATGATGTTGGAGGAAGATTCCATGGAATCTAGGATGCTGACCTAAATATATATAATTGTACAAACAGTGAAGCGAAATAGTTTTTACATAAAATAAAAGTTTAACATAAAATTTAAGTTTCTAAAAATATCGAATACAATATTTTTAATAATCAAGTACCGCAATAGTCATAAATATTAGGCTCCAGTCCTCAAAAATGTACGTTAAGAATTCAGTAAAAAGCTATTTAAAAAATTAATTTGGATTCATATTATTATAGCCGCTAATCTGTTTTCAACTCTAAACCTTTCAAGAGTGTCGGTATTTTTGGGAATATCTGGCCTTTTTCTCCAAGCTTACAGCAGGTTGAACGGTATTTACCCTCCCCTTCTCTGGAGTCGCCACTTAAAAGTAGCCAATGACGATTATTTCCGGCATATCTTAACCTCCCTCCTCCATGGCATGCCCGACTCCCTAACCGGCCAGATTAGCTAGCTGACCTTAAATGCGCAGAATGCGTCAGCAGGCGAGCTCCTGCCACAGCAGGTAGCTCTGACAAATAGCCTAGAATCACGGCGCAACAAATATGTTCGGGGAAGTTATACGAGCGTCAAACTTGAGGTTATCCAGCGATACAATCACAGCCCCGCCGGACTAATCTAGATGCACTGCTTATCTCTCCCACTCACGTTCTTTGCGTAAATTTACATGCAAACACTTCATACACACCCGTAATATCCTATTCCAACTATATTAATATGCATGTGTTCATGTGTTTATGTATATGTAATATATATATATATATATATGTTTATGTAATATATATATATATATATATATATATATATTCGTGTATTCATCATATATATTTCATATATATGATTCATATATATATACATGAATGTATATATATATATATATACAAAAATATATATGCATATACAAACAAATAAATAAATATATATATTTATATATATTGGAAATGGAACGCTCTTCAGTGACGTACAAATGCATACATAAAACTATTGATGTAGATTTTTTAAACGCAGGAACACAAAGAAAGGATATTCACATATGTAGTTTTGACGTTTCGACGGCACGACCGTCATCATCAGAATACCGTATGCCGTTCTATCTCTCTTTCTCTCTCTCTCTCTCTCTCTCTCTATATATATATATATATATATATATATATATATATATATATATACATATGTGTACGCATATAAAGATAATTAAACTAATTCGTTTAATTTTATAAAATCTAAGCGTAATAACGTCTCTCAATAACCCCAGTCGATGAATCATATTTGAGAAACGACCTCCAAGCACAGTTAACAACCGGAAGGTCAGTTTGGAAGGTGATCATAGAGCACGTACAACCATTACTAAACCAGACGGCGAGTGAAATTCATACATCAGGGTAAGGTAAATATAAACACTACCGAGAAGTCCCAACCAGTGGTAAGTATCGAAGTAATAATTAGTTAGATAGTTAAATTATTTCATGTAGCGAATAGCGAAATTCATTCCTGTTCATTCGTGTTGTCATTCCTATGGCATATACTATTACCTTTCGTTCATATGCACAATTATATGATAATACCTTCTCTAAAGCGGTCTTTTGGTTTTTACACTGCACCTTCATGACCCAAGATAAATGTCAGAGATGTATCAATCCAATAATAAGTCACACGATCAAATTATCAGAGGTATTTAAACATGCATATATTAATAAATGATTTTCAAATCTAAAGATGATCAATTGCCGAGTGATCACAAGTTGTAGAGCTAATGTACGATTTTGACTGTTTAGACAAATGGTGCTCACCATTCCGCAATCTGTATCATAATCTTGCATCCAAAACATTCATCGAAACTCACGCGGGAATTCGTCAGGGGTGACTTTACGACCCCAATGCATCGTTGTTATATCCTATACATGCGTGTTTGTAAATTATTGTATGCTAATTAAAAAACGTCCCTGAATCTACATTAAGGCAGATTTGCAACAACTTTAAAGCAAAGGTGTTAACAGGGTCTACAAAATTCCACTTTTTAAGAGATCTGTATATAGATTCAGATGGAGTATCAGAAAAGACTTCTTTTTGATTGATTCTTGATCCATCCTTGTTCGAAGTCATACTATCAATTTAACTGCGCACCCACACGTCACATCTGCGTTTACTTCACCTATCAGTAGAATCAAAGTTTAATTTAATGTCAGTCTCCCAGAGTCAAATTCACAGCGTCCATGCGAACGTGACTCGAATCCCACGTCACCAAAGCCGCTGCCGATGGATTATCGGTTGAATTATTCGGTTCTCCTACATGGGAGGGGGTATAGAGAGACTTTCGTGTCTTTGACGGAAATTCTTCGTCGTGCTTTTGTTTCAGGGATGGACGAGTGGGCGAACTTCCCGAGCGGAGAGTCTCCGAGAGGCCAAGTAAATATTCCATGCGCCCTCGTGGCTCTTTCAGAGAATTTCCCTTCTCGTGTTCCGTCCCCGCCCACGGTCCCCTTTTGATATAAATGAGAAGGCTCGTGGCATGGCCTTCTCCGCCCTGTAATAAGAATAATACGGGCTTTTGTGCCCGCGCTCTCCGGCTCTTTTACCGCGCACCGCCTCCTCTTCTCGGGTTACCCCCTCCTGATCCATTGCTCCCACCTCCAACCGCAGCCCATTCGCCTACCGCACTCCCACCCTCCCTTTCCCTCTTTGTTTCTGCCAAACCGCATTTAATCTCGCAAAATCCCACCCCCCTCCCGCTCCACCTCCTCGTCGCCAACCCCTTCCTTTCGCGCTCCCCCATCCATTTCTCTCGGTTCTTGCGTATCCCGTTCCGCGCCGAAAAGTGACGACGAGTATTTCGGGGCCACTCTTCAGCGCTCTCGTCCCGCCCAATGCCGGCGCCCTCTCGAATCACGGGCCGCGGCGGTGGTCGGGATGTGGCGGGGGTCGTCGAGTTTTCGCTTTGGTCTCCTCCCCCCTACTCCTCGCGATCCTTTTCTTCCTATCCCTCTCTACCCATTCCACCCTCTTGTATCCTCCGCGCCCGACTCATCCCTCTCCTGTGCTTAGAGAGGGATGGCCCGGAGTCGTGCGGTGGAAATTCCGGCTGGGATGAATTGAGGGCGGAGGGAAGAGGAGATGAGGATTTTGCGCAATTTGTGAAGGGGACGCCCGGTGTGCTCGGCATCGAGGTGGCCTCCCTTGGAAGCTTCGGCTTGTTTGAGGGAGGTAACCCTTGTCAATCCTCGCCTTTTCTCTAATTCTCTGTATCCATCCCTCTCTTCCTCTCGTTCTCATTCCCTCCTCTTTATTTTTTTCCCTTTTGACCTTTCAGTTCTCCTCTATCCACATCTCTCATTCTCTCCCCCATTTTTCCCCCTCGCCTTCGTTTTACCTTTTATCCCCGCTCTCATTGTCACTTTCCTTCTTCCTCTACTACTCACATGATCAATCTTTTTCTCTTACTCTTATATCTTTATCAACTTAAATTCACTATATCTCAAAATCCCTATATTACCTAGGTATCTCCCCTTATTCTCTCACTCTTAATCTTAATATTCTCTCTTGTTCTCTATCTTCCTTTCTCAATTTCTCTTCCCTTTTCACAAGCACATTCTCTCTATATATTTCAATACCTTTTACTTTCCCCATTTTACATTTTTTATCTCTTTCTTTTTAGCTACAAGTCTCTTACTCCCCCTCCCTCTGACTCTCATGCTCCCTTTAATATTCTCCTCTCGTTACTCATGGTCTCATGTTCTCTACTCTCCGCTCTTTGTGTCTCATATTCTATTATCTCTAGTCACTCTCTTTGATATACTCACATCCCTCCAATTCCTCCCTCTGTACTCTTAATATACCGCATCAACTCTCTCCCTCTGCTCTAACTCTAGATCCTCTCCGTATCTCTATTTATTCTCTTTCTCTCAACTACCTTTATATTCGCTCTTTATCGCCCACCTTCTGGACATCCTCTCGCGACTTTTTTACCCTTATCCTCCCGCTAATACCTTATCCGTAAGTTCTTTTTTTCCTATTTATCTCTATACGTCTAACTCTCTTACCCTCTCTCTTTTATAATCTTCTCTCTGCGCTATCTCTCTTACACTCTTTTCAACTCCCTTCTATACTTCCCCTTTCCCTTACTATCCCTCTCATAATTTCTATCCTACCCTCACTCCTACTATGTCTCTCCAACGCTCTCTATTAAGTTATGTACCCTGTTTACTCTATCATATCTTTCTATCCTACTCACTTTATCCTATTTTCTCTTTCATACTCAATTTCATTCATACTAATTCTCTCTTACTTACTCTCTTCAAAACACACTCAATACTGCACCCTCTCTACTACTATTACCCCACTTTTCTCTCTCTAATACTCTGACTACTACTCACTCTCCACCCTCTCTTTCTCTACTGCTCCGGCCCCGGTGGCGGTGGGGTAACGTCCTCGCCTGCCAACCCAGAGGCCGCGAGTTCGATTCCCGCCCAGATGGATTTTCCTCCATCGTAGGGCTTGGTTGTACGTTATGTCCTAAGGTTAGATGGAAGAAGAGACTACAATTCTCTATCTCACCAATTTAAGTCGATAAATAAATAAAATAAGGAAATAAATACTACTATCTCTCTCTACTACTTCATCTCTAATACTCTCTCTCTAATATTCTCTCCCTAATACTATAAACCACTCTCTTTAATATTCTCTACCTGTAAAACTCTGTCTCTCTCTACTACTATATAAAAGTCTCTTTCCTACTCACGATCTGTACTGCTCTCATTCTACCATTCCCACTTCACAACTATTACTCTCTACTCCTATCACTCTATCATGATCTATCTCTCTCTCAATACTACTACTTACCTTCTATTACCTTAGTACTTACCTTAATAATACTCACTGTTCCTACTACTATCTCTTTTACGCCTTCTCTCTCTACGAATTTCCCTCTCTACCACTTTCACTCTCTCTACTAATTTCTCCACATTTTTCACCATCTTTCCAGTACTCTCTCTCTCCTTTTCTCTCCCTCTCCGTTACTATCACTCTCCTTTTCTCTCCCTCTCCGTTACTATCACTCTCCTCTTCTCTCTCACTGCTACTCTCTCTCTACTACTCTCTCTATACTAATATCTCTCTACTAATATCTCTCTATACTAATATCTCTCTACTAATATCTCTCTACTAATATCTCTCTACTACTCTCTCTCCCTACTACTCTCTCTCTCTACTACTCTCTCTCTCTACTACTCTCTCTCTCTACTACTCTCTCTCTCTACTACTCTCTCTCTACTACTCTCTCTCTCTACTACTCTCTCTCTCTACTACTCTCTCTCTCTACTACTCTCTCTCTACTACTCTCTCTCTCTACCACTCTCTCTCTCTCTACCACTCTCTCTCTCTCTACCACTCTCTCTCTCTCTCTACCACTCTCTCTCTCTACCACTCTCTCTCTCTACCACTCTCTCTCTCTACCACTCTCTCTCTCTCTACCACTCTCTCTCTCTCTACCACTCTCTCTCTCTCTACCACTCTCTCTCTCTCTACCACTCTCTCTCTCTCTACCACTCTCTCTCTCTCTACCACTCTCTCTCTCTCTACCACTCTCTCTCTCTCTCTACCACTCTCTCTCTCTCTACCACTCTCTCTCTCTACCACTCTCTCTCTCTCTACCACTCTCTCTCTCTACCACTCTCTCTCTCTACCACTCTCTCTCTCTCTACCACTCTCTCTCTCTCTACCACTCTCTCTCTCTCTACCACTCTCTCTCTCTCTACCACTCTCTCTCTCTCTACCACTCTCTCTCTCTACCACTCTCTCTCTCTCTACCACTCTCTCTCTCTCTACCACTCTCTCTCTCTCTCTACCACTCTCTCTCTCTCTCTACCACTCTGTCTCTCTCTCTACTACTCTGTCTCTCTCTCTACTACTCTGTCTCTCTCTCTACTACTCTGTCTCTCTCTCTACTACTCTGTCTCTCTCTCTACTACTCTGCCTCTCTTTACTACTCCCTCCCTCTAGACTACTCCCTCGCTCTACTTTCTCCACTGCTTTCTCTCCAGTACTCAGGCTATATTACTCTTTCTCTACCACTTTTCTCTTAATTTTTCGCCGTCTTCCCCTTTCTTTAACAATAAATGTTTCTCTTTATCCTAGTTCTTCGTATATTTCTGCTCTTAGCCTAGTCTAATAATGTACTCTCTCTCCCCCAACTCGGTTTAAAACTCATCTCATTTCTCTTTACGCACTCTCCCTACGCTACTACTTCATTTTTACTTTTTACCAGTGTTAACTTTCTGTCTACTCTTTTGCTCTCCCTAGTACTTTTTTAATTTCTCTCTCTTTATCCTCTTTCTCCCTACTCTCTCAATCTCTACTCTCTATGTCCCCTTTTTGAATCTCTCCTACTCTCTGACTCGTACTTCCTATTTCCTACTCTAGCTCTCCTACCCTCTCTACTGCTATCTCTTTCTACTACTCTCTTTCCCTTCTCCTTTGATGTCCTTTTATTCTCTTTCTCCTACTTACCTACCTACTTACCTCCTTTCTTCTCTACTCCTCTTTCTGTACTACTCTCTCTCTCTCTCTTTACTCCTACTCTTTCCATCCACTATTCTCTCAGCTACTCTTTCTCTCCTAGCATCGCTTTTTCTCTCCCATACTCTTTTTTTCATTTATACTCTTTCTCCCGTACTCTTTCTCTCTCTCTCCTAATCTTTCCATCTCTCTCTTTCTCTCTCTCCTACTTTTTCTCTCTCCCCTCTAATGTATCTCCTCTCCTTTTTTTCTTACTTTCTCTGCTCTCCCACTCTTTTCTCTCTTACTCTCTCCCTTCTATCTCACTGCTCGCTTTCTCCTTTCTCTCTGCTCCCTCTCCATTCTCTCACCTCACTCTCTCCTCTCTCTTTATATTACTCTCTCTCGATCCTGCTATCTCTCTGAATCCTACTCTCTCTATCCTTCTTTCATATTATATTATTCACTCTCACTCTCTCCTACTCTCTCTCTTTATCAAAATCTTTCTCCCCTATTCTTTCCCTCTCTCTTTCCAATCGTCTCTCTTTCTTTCTTGTCTACCCACCAGCTATCGTTTTTCCTATCTCTCTAAGTAATATGTTCAGTCTCATTTAATTCCTGAGTATTTTATCAGTAAATGTTTTCTTTTATTCTTCTATTCTCCTTTATGCCATACTTAACGTATTCAATATTTCTTGGTATTTACCAATTAGCGTTTATAATGCTCTGGAAGAAAAATCCACCGAGGTCTATTTTAGCGTAAATCGGTTTCGACAAAACCAATTTCAGTTGACTTCGCTGCGGCGGGAGAAAGGTTCGATGCCGGTATTAAATAGCTGCTTACAAGGATGCAAAAAATGATTGATCGTTAAGGCAACTAAGTTGAAAAATAGCTAAATGCTCAATCTTTCCAATGATGTACCCAAAGTCGAGAATAAATTTGATTTTTTATGAAAAAATTGGACACCTTACTTTTCGAATCGCCCTCGTATCTCCAAAGGCTGGGGGGCTCCCCCCCCCCTACCATGGCATTTGAAACTACTCCTTTTCTTTATCTACATGCTAAACTCTTCCTCATATCTTCTGCACGTATTCTATTTGCTATTTTCTCCTTGGCCTGTAGTATTCATTACTCCATTTGAAAAATGATCTTAAATTGTTTCTCTTCATAGACAACAGATTTTTTTTGGCATATACGGTAAACCCGAGTTGGTTCATTATTTATTAATGATAAAATGTATTGAAATCAAAATTATTTTAAATGTATCTTCTTAGTAAGCTACGGTCATTTCAGGAATATGTTTTATTAGATGAGCAATACCCACAATTTTTTGAGCGCTGAGAATTTTCTGAGGATTTGGGATAATGGAAGGGATCACTGAGACACGGAAGAGTAAAGATACACGGAACGTTATTATCACCTGATTTCACCGAAAGGGCCAAAAGCACTACAGTTGAATTAACCCTCGTGTCGGACGTTCTGCATACGACACCTTAGTAGAGACAGGAACGCCTATTTAAATCCTGACACGTCGGGAATCTAAACCAAATCCTTAGCATGTAGGGAGAGGTTACCTCACCAGGAGATTCCCGGACTGATTTCGAAGCTAAATACATTGTACTGGTTCCATTTAGTTAGTCAGCCTGGCGGGATGCATGGAGGATCTAGGGCAAACGTGGTCATTTGATGCAAATACCTGATATCCCGTGATTACATTAATCTGGAATACGCGAGGCCGTGGATAGTCCGACACACTCGAAATAATCACGGACCCCCGACGCAGTCCAACCTTCTTCCGTTTAATCCCACCTCCCCAGTGCCCTTTCCCCGATTGCCGCCAGCAAAACACCCAGATCTCCTTAACGGGTCGCTTAGATGTTTTTACTTAGGATTTCTCTTTGGTGTTGTTTGCGAACTTAACTGCACCTTAATTTAGACCCACCTCTGTTTTCCTATTTCTCCTCTATTCCACCTCCAGCATCCGACCTCAGTGTTTTTAAACCAAATCCCTGCCAAGGCACGCCTCTCTCTTGCATCCTTTGAGAACCTCCTTCCTTCCACCCCCACCCGCTGTGCAATCAAGTCTTGCATCAAACGTCCTCTCTCTCCCCTTCCCCCCACCCCCGTGAGTGCTCCCCGCTCCTAACTTGGCACTTTTACCACTCCACTCATCCGCGCTCTCACTACCCCTAAGACGCATCACCGCCCCAACAGACTTCTGAGTGGGCGTCCTTTGTCCCCCTAAGGTGTTGGGCGAGGCCTCGCAAGATTTATCGGCGCATGATCGAGGCTCAGATTTTGAATTTCGCCCAAACTCTCATGTAAAGTATCACGTGGAATTAACATGGCTTCTTTTCAAATTTTATTCCTCTTCTTCTCCTTGGGTATCCCGGACTTATTTCCGATAATGCCCTTAATCTGACGTGGTCATGTAACATATCTTTAGCGATCGACCTATGCTTCTCTCTCCACTAAGCTTGCTGTATTTTTTCTACCTTTGCCGTTCGTATTTGTAATACATGTTCCAGATAAATAAAAAAATGGTAAAGTTGTATGTAATTTAGCATTTTCTGCACGTGTAGTGGGTGCGTACGAAGACAGATGATCGTAAGTCTTCAGAAAATTTAATAAATGAAACTCGCAAAAATTGCAAATTAATTTTCTTAGCATATGAATTAAGTTTCGTGCTTTAGAAGAAAAAAATGTGATTTAACTTGTTTGCCTTTTGTTCAGGTAATTGTAATTACGGAAGGTACAACCACGACGACTCGTTAGATATTAATTTTCGACTGAGCTTAAGTTGCGTGTGCGTTTCAAATGAAAATCATGGGCACTCTAAACACTCGGAGAGTTAGAAGATTGTCCTTTAGGAAACATCCTCACCTTAATAATTGGTCGAAACTAATGTATCATTCCAAGGGTCTTGGTTGATTATTATCTCCGAACAACGCCCTTTTCTCTTAGAACGAGAAACACGCGCTCTATCTTGAGTGTTGCACAAAAGCTGCAATTTATATCTTTCAAATGAGTTCCTTTCGGCCGTTTATCCCTTCTTCCATTCGTCTTGATGACGTGTAGTTATGAAACTGCATTTGTTTCCAAATTTTGAATCCGTTTCTACCACATATTCCTCGATCTCCTGTTTGGAACTTGATAAAGTCACAATTCTGAATAAAATAACTTTCCGGCCGTTTCCAAGAGGCCCACCAATGTGATTATAATTGTGAATGCCTTACAAGTTGAAACAAATTATAGTCACCTTGTATGATTGATTTATTATATGATGACATGAATTTCTAGTGTTAACATGTTTTCTACAAAGTTGATAGTGAAGGTGGAAACATTTAATCGAATAATTTCTCCTGAGAAAAGTTATTTTATTAAGGGTAGCGAAATGTCTAATTGGGCTATATCGGTTACAATTTCGTTTCTAAAGGAGTTTCCCATTTTATCAAATCTAAATAACAGAATGAGTTGTTTCACAAATCACAGAATAACATTTTTTAATACACAATTTACGATTATATCGGTGGTAAATCGAGGCTCGGAAATTTGTCACTCATCAATTGAGCGAAACAAATGTGATCTACGAGCGAGATGGTATGAGTATTGATAGAATATCAATTTGAATAAATCTTTAAGATCACGCATTAAAGTAAAACTTTGATAGAACCTCTGTAGTTGCTTTGTTTTTTATCAGCGTGATCTATTCTATAGAGTTATTCGTATGGCGGGGGCTTACAGTAAACCTTCGCCGAGTACCTGTGACAAATAGAACGAATGCACTCGATGGCTTGACGACGTGGATATTTACGAGGGTCATCCGGAAAGTAGTACCCGTTCGTGAAATAAAGACACAAAAGTAAATATTAACAAACATAAAAAATTTTATTTGAAAGAGGATACTTTAAACTACTTCTCAACATAATCTCCAAGCAAATTAAGGCATTTGTCATAACGTGTGACAAGTTTCTGTATTCCTGCTGCATAGTCCTTCGCCGCCAGCTCATTGAGATACGCGAGGGACCCATCTTGCACAAATTTTTGCATAATGCAGATGGTGTTTAACAATTTCATGAACAATTGTTCGAGAAACATTGGGAAAATGCTCACAGATGTCATCAATTGTGACGCGCCGATCGTTCCTCACGAATTCGTCAACTGAGCTCACCAGTTGGTCTGTAATGACAGACGGTCTCTCCGAACGCTCATCGTCGTGTGTGTTCCCCCTCCCCATGTTGAAGTTGCGACACCACCGCCGAACAGACGACTCGTCCATTACATTGTCTCCATACACCTCCTTTAATTGGCGATGAATATCACATGGGCGAACGTTTCTTGCATTGAGGAATTTAATCACTACCCTCACTTCACAACTGGCGGCGTTCTCAATTTTTTTAAACATTGTAAACAATCACAGAAACAACACAGGCAATGCTAGCGTCACGCAACTTGGCTCAGAGAAGGCAGACAAGCCACTGAAGCTATCTGACCTCGTCCAGCGGCTACTCGCGTCGTCAGCACTTCATGCGGCACGAACGGGTACTACTTTCCGGATGACCCTCGTAATTTTCTAAGGGAAAAAGAATACTACGTATTTTCCACAAAAACGATTCAATTTGGTACAACTATTTTTTTAAACGAATTGTGTACCTGAGAATGGCACCTTTGCGTTGAAACTAGTTGTACCAAATAAAAAGGTTTCTGTGGAAAATACATAGTATTCTTCTTACATTCGAAGTAGAAACCATTCGGAAAATATCCTTATGGAGTACTTAAAGTCATCTACTATAAATCTTACTCTTATGGTGCGCCGAAACGATCCCTAATTTGTCTAAATGCGCCTTTTTTAAACAAATATTGAAGTAAAAAGTGGAGCACTCACTATCCCTGTCCTCGACGGGAGGATGTTTTGCGTTAGAACGCTCGTGTAACTGTTATTACATTAAGACGGAATAACTTATTCGAGATGGAGGCCTATATCTACGTAAACTACTTGTCAATGCAGAAACTTTGAGTTCGTGGACCGATTCCGACGTTAAAGTCTTTTGGGAGATTGTTATGAGAGAGCTTTTCCATTTGGTGAATGCACTATCGCAAGACCACTCCATCATCCGTGGTTTCTCCATCATCACAATACAGACGTCGAGTGTCTCAGAACAGTGATGTACACCAAACCAAAGCGAAAAGCAGGACGAGAAGTGGAAATACTTCCTGCAGGCCGAACCGGCTGGCGCGTTTGTCTTGTTCACGGGGGAATAGTTTCGCAAGGAAGTTGTTGCATGTGTGTGGCTCTCGGAGTTGAGACCTTTGGGTCCTTTTAACAAAGTTTTCCGTCCATCTCATTTACTCGCTACAATTTTATCACAAAATCCCTCTCTATAGTTTTCTCCTCGAATACTTTCACGAAAGAGATAGAGAAATGGTCTGTGCCACAAACAAAATCGTTTCATATATCCTCCGCCTGGCGGCGTTTACATTACCCACTCCCCAGCAACGCAATCCAAATTTCTTAATCGATGCCTTCGCGTTGCATTCACGTGTTTATGGATTTATTTACGTGGAGCAAAAACTCTCGACCAATATAAATCAAATCAAATTAAACCCCTGACAAAAAATTAAATTGGCCGAAATATTTGATTGAGCTGGAAAAAGGTTCGCCTAATTATTGGAGCGATTTTGTAGATTATTGATAGTAAATACGAGTTGTGATTAATATCAACTCCTTAAATTCATATATGCGAGAGCAAATTAATGATACATGGGATGCTAACTCCCATGTGCGGTAGTCCATCCACCTTTCCGTGTTCAGTTCATTCCCATTGTTATTTATTCAATTGTAAGGATTTATCAATTCATGAAAACGTAAATAATTACATGGTTCCCAAAACAATTGTGCTTAATGAGTTATCAGTACTCACTTAAGCGCGTCTCGGCCTAACCCATGTCAACTACTAGTTCGTCCGTCGTGATGAGCTTCGACTCCACCTCAGGGATTTCTAAAATGCCATCATTAACCTACGCCCAGGCCCTCACTGTATGGATCCACCCCGCTGCGCCATTGGAACACTTACCCTTCACAGTGATCTTTATCCAGTGCTCTCAACTTTTTATTTTGTTTTTCCTTGTTATTTTTCGCGGTTTTCAACCAAAGTGGTGATTATTCAAAGCAGCACGGCGGCCAGTGTTACATAACGTGAGTTGACTCGATTAATATGATAGCGTGGTGCCCAGACGAGATAAGAGATAAATGACGGTGAATGCGAAATAGCTGACATTACATATTACTTAAACAGAATATATTGAAAGCATTGACGAAAGAAGCATTCGCAAGAGGAAAAGAATTTTTGACAGGTATGCTTAGTAATGATGTGAAAATAATATTAATAAATAATTGAATATGGAACTTAGGGCTATGTGGTTATGAGACCAAGGAGATGATCGCCTAAATTCACCCTATCTTTGGAGACTGTGAATTTGCAGTTTGGTTGGGATTATTGTGAATGGGAAAGAAGTTGATATTTGAGTAAAATATTATTCGAGCTGGGGCAAAATTGTTTACTTATACCTAATGGCTAACGGAATTCGGGCGAACCTCAAAAATATTTCCGAGTTAAGTAATATGAAAGCTTTCCTATCAGATACGAAAACATGTACGTTTAAATGATTTTTTAAATAAAATTCAAGGTTATTGTTTAGCCTCACTATTTAGTTTCTCTTCAAAAATATATTGTATAACGGATGGAAATTTATACTTCGTTGACCGTCTTTATGTCTGAAAATATATATTAAAGTTAAAATGTTATTTGGAGGGTTCCAATAAGCATTGATCTAAGTGAAAGTTTTTGGTTTTTTTTCCATATACGACTTTTCTCGTGCGCAAGGCTGCTCTCAGTAGTGAGCAATAGTCCTTAGTCATTTCAGCCGTCGCATTGTATGGGCAAATATTCACTTTCAAAAAGTCCGTGTATCGCTTACGCGCGAGACAAAAAAACTCTCCAATTAATGCAGTATGGCATGAATGTCACAAATCCTGTTCTGAAAGTAGCAATTTTTTACATACAACTTTTGTAGATAAAATGAGGATGAATGTGCGCTGAATGAAACCGATTTTAACTTCGGGTATTCTGTGAAACAATTAGATGCATCTGGTTCTGCAGCTTAATGACTCATTTGCTATGAATCTATAAATTAAGCTCAGGATGGAGGCCGAGGGTAAACATCCCTCCGTAGTTGTTCTGGGTTCAAAGTGACATTTCCTGCCCACTTCTACTCTCTATCCTCCTTCCTCCGTTTCCCCTCGTGCCACGATGCCTCATACCCCCAGAGCCCTGCCCGGAAAGCGGAGGTGAAGACGTCGGTCTCTCCGTGCCGGGGAATGACGAGAAACTGTAAATGACCTCTTACTGTTCACCGCGGAAGCCCAGCCGCGACAAATAAAAACGACCAAGTGTCTAGTACACTGGCCTCCCACTTCAACAGCCCGATTTCAGGACAAGGTGGTGATAGACATTAACCAGTGGTATCCCGATCCCCACTTTTGGTTTTATGCGGAACTCTTCAATTGAAGAACATCGTTCGTCGAATAGGACGTCCAATTGTGACCCCTAACGGCTTTCGTTAAAGAGCTAACATCCCAAAGCTTATCAAATTACCCTCATACGCATAATGCCGCAAATGACAGGCGTCGGTCTCCTTCATTGATTACTACTGCAATCACAGGAATGACATTACAGGAATAATTTTAAAACTTCATCATACATATTGCTGATGCAAAGTTTAAAAGAGACAAAAGGAGTCCCACAAGTATTTCTATGTGAACGGATAAGGCAATTAAAATTAGATGAACTCTGTGTTCTGTAATCCAAAACTCACACAAATTCAGTGAATTCAAAATTTTTTGTTGACACATGATCAAATATTATTTCCAAAGCATAACCCTTATGTTATTTCAGAAGTATGAGACATGATCAAATACTACCTCAGAAGTATTTCCCAAATATTATTTCAGAAGCATTTTTCAGGAGAAAGTTTCTCCCATTAGCGAAACAACAGCCATCGCCGGGCAACTAAACAAAAACGAAAATTATTCAGATGTTTTTTGCGTGCTGCCAAATTATTCCTTTTTTTGTCGGCTCAAACGATGGCCGTCTCTGGGTTGGAAAAATTTCCATCTCCTTGTAACATAAGTTCTTTCTGGAGAGAAATATGCAAAACTATTTTTTATTAGACTGAGTAATGACCCTCAAAAATTTAGCGCGCAGTCTTTTATGGCGGACCAGTTTTCCATTAAAATAATAACAAAAAAATTCGTCATTACGTCACGCTAATTCAATGACAAGCAGTAATGGCCGCAAGCAGTAATGACAATTTCCGTTGTAAAATAAATGCAAAAAGAGAGAGAGAAAGAATGAGCGATTGAGGGAAAAAACCCTAGAGAGCGTGTTTTGTATGAATTCATCACTATGGAGTCGGTACCTTGACGGCGGTGGGGATAAAAATAAAAATGCGGCGGAAAATATTGCACCCACACGAATTATGCAGGGAGAGAGCGGGGAAATTTCTCGGAAGAGGCTAAGATGACGGACAGAATAGGGAAGAGGCCGGGGACCTCTACAAGAGGAAAAATAGGCACAGCGCTTTATCCCCTTCGGAAGATGGCCAGGGGGGGGCCTTCCCCCCCGGGACGGTGAAGGAGTGACGGCGGCCCCCTTCCTCATTACATCCGTGAGCCCCAAGTGAGCCCGGGCCACATCGAACCTCGTGGGCTCCATTTTATCCCAACTGCCACCCTCCTCCTCCTGACTCAACCGACCCGCAGGCCGGGTCATGGGCAACACCGCTCCGGGGCGACCCCGCGTTGCGTTCCGTCAACCTGGCACCAAGGCGCCGCGTCCTTGGGGATTTGCCACGCTATGAAATGTATTGACCGAAATATCGAAACTCACCGTATCAAAACAACATCGCTTTCCCGACGCCTGACTGGCGGCGGCGGTGACATCGATTGTTTGTTCCAAGTCGTTCGATATAATGCGATTAATTTCATTAACCGGTTCTGCATATAGCGACCACGCGATAGTCACAAAGTAGTCCCGGTCGCAGTCAGTGGCTGTAGGGAAAGTTGGGTTCGGATTTTATCTGATAAAAACCGAGTCAGTTTTGATAAAAAAAGTTTACGATTTTTATTTATTTATTTATTATAAATATAATATATATACATAGGGAATCGAAAACACAGCATCTTTGTCCAATGACCTATGCTATACAACGCTATTGCGACACTTGGCACTTAGAATGAAACTTAAAAAAGTTCGTAGCCGTAAATTTTTGGAAAAAGAGCAATTCCCACCCGAACGCCTGCGCCTGCATTGGGAGCACCGAAATATAATTTGTAGACTCAATTAAATACCTAGGTGTTACCCTCACTCACGATCTCTCCTGGGTGAAACACATACGGAGAATATGTGAACTAGCTGACAAAAATTAGGTTCTATTAGAAGAGTACTTGGTAAATGTAATGAAACGTTTAAGAGAAATGTTATCTGTCGTTAGTTATGCCTCATTTAGAATATGCTGCAAGTATATGGGTTCCTCATGAAGTTGGATAAATTTCCGAAGTGGATCGCATACAGCGTACAGGAGCTAGATTTGTAATACGGTGTTATGATAAAGTTAGAAGCGTATCCAAAATATAAGAGCAGCTAGCCTGGGAATCACTCACGGAGCGAAGGTTAAATTACAGATTTAAGCTCGTGCAAAAATTGGAAGGAAATCTCTTCAGTAGTGATGTTGAAAATGTATTATTACTCCCATCGAATTACGGTAGGATAGACCATGATAATAAAATTAAAGATAATAGGAGTATAACAGATAGATTTAAGATGTCATTTTTTCCACTAACGATAGGGGATCATAATAACATTTTTCGACCGCAGTAGGATCATGTTCGGGTAATATAATTCTGGTGTGTATTCACCCCCTGCCACACACCCTAGCGGTGGCTTGCAGGGTATACATAAATAAATAAATAAATTGAGTCAGTTTTGATCAAAAAAGTTTTCGATTTTAATATTTATCGATGAACTTTTTCACGAAAAGACGCCCGTAATGATTCATTTTTCGACATATCAAAAGATTTTTCTGTCTTATATTGGCAAGTAAATCATTTTGATCGCTATAAAGTGAGTTCTTTTTTTTCTCCCACTAACATGAGAATTGCCATGATACTATAGTATTTCATATCATTCCTGTCGTTCTATCACGTTTTATTAATGTAGCGTCCATTGTTTTTTTTTCTCGCAGTAATTAAAAGATTATTAGTAATGAACATATTTCCCCGAATGTGCCATAATGCCGCACAAATTATATGTTATAGGATTTCTCCGTAATAAATGCCAAAATTAAGGACGATTTGATGGCGTCACGCCTCTTACGCTCCTTCTATCGGATTCACTACACCACACTAACAACCCCCCTAGCACCCGATACTCTTTTCTCGATGCGTCGAGAAAAAAATGAAAAACCCCACCCCTCCACTTCCCACCCAATATACTCCGACGCTTAAACACTCGGAGCTCCCAAGATATCGAGTGCTCTCTCTCCTCGGGTGAGTCTTTCGACGACTACGCCACGCTTTCCCAGCGAAACTTTTTATTCAAATTTACCAAATCAAGTTGGGAAGGACTCAAGTCGAAA
Organism: Hetaerina americana; assembly: GCF_022747635.1. NCBI lineage: Eukaryota > Metazoa > Arthropoda > Insecta > Odonata > Calopterygidae > Hetaerina > Hetaerina americana. Next base: position 35,045,557 of record NW_027286069.1, read on the forward strand.
AGAAAAAAAATCAGAGGCGCACATCGTTGCAAAAAAAGAGAGAAAAGGATTGAATTTTCGCACGAATTATTTTGATCTCGAGGGAAGAGATCCAGGCCAGAAGTTTTTTTGTTCCTCTCTTCCTCTCCGGAGAAAAAGGTTAATCTGAACTTATTTTTTTCGTCACGAGAAATGTTGCGACCCTTACTTTATCTCTCGACTCCCACTCGTCTCGCTCCTGCCCTCTCCCCCACTCTCAACCTCACTCCATCCCTGCCTCTCTCTCTATTTTATTCAGGAGCGTATGCTTGTGGAAAGCAGTTTCTCTATGAGCTCTCTAGTTTCAGGTCAGCATTAAAACCATGACCTACGACATTATTTATACCACTAAGCAAAGTATAGTAACCTCTGAGTATTTGAATGGTAACAAAATTCATTCGCATTAACATTATGAATACCACTCTCTTACCGACATGACTCTGGTATCCTACAATAAACTAAGCGATCGTGAATTCATTGACTAATTCATTTCTTGCCATCATATCCAGTTTTACTAGTTTTAGAAATTGTGTAATTTACCGATTTAATTAAACCGAAGGTTAGTTTAATAGGTGAGGGTGGAGCTCACCTCCAACTTAACTCTAGGGCGTGTCGGATTCACATAGCATGTAGGAGGCTTGCGTTGACTTCATCAAGGAAGGCATACTGTAGAGGTGATACACTCGAGAATTTTCTACATATAGTAATGTTTTTTTCTATTTATGATGTAATTTTAAGAAATAAAAAGTAATCCGTATCTTGAAAAACGATACATTGTGCAGATAGGATTGCACTTATGATGAACACTCTAACGAATATCCTTGATCGCAAAACGGATACTTCAACTATAACCGTGTCGATCTGCGTGAACCCCCGCGAAATATTTTCGCCGATGCTCATCTGTTGCCTTGAATTTTCCACAAGACCAAAGCCAGCCGTCTTCAAAGCGGGCGATTCGTCAACTGGAAAAAAGTGAGTTTGGAGTGGAAACAGAAACATTCAAAACTTTGCAACCATTTCGATGCCTCAGCTAACAGTTTTTCTGTCCCTATAACATAACGTGACATTTGTGTGACCTTTTCTCATATCCTTTTACGTCACAGTCGGTCACAAATTGACAACGCTCCCTCGTGAAATAATGCGCCATGTTCACCCTTTGCTCTTCCCATACCCTTTGAAATTTTTAGATCTCTATTTAATCGATATGCATCGGTGTGCCTATTGATCTGTCAGCTTGACACACTGAGTAAATAAAATAATCCATCTACAAAAGTCGCGTAATACTAGTCAAATGTAAAATTCAGTTTATTTTCGCGTGACATCACAGTCTCCGCAACCCTTCCCTCCCCAATGACTCGTATCCTGACGTTGCACAATAGACGGACGTCCCTTTGCGAAAGTTTGGGTTTCATATTCGGCCACTCCAGATTTGAGAACTCGAATCGCGTGCTTTTCATTCTTCCCATCCCCCCAAAGGAGGAGAAGTATTCCCCAACCGATCCCGTAGACTTCCACTCGAGGTGACTCAGTACATCCTCCCACGCCGAATCCCGACCCTCTCCCCGCTCCCCTGCTCCCTCCCGTAGAGAGAACCTCTCCCGCTTCTTCTACCTCGTCGTCCGACCGCCAGCGCCGCTTCCGTCGCCCCTGGCGCCGTCCACTCCTTCCGCCGGGCCGACCGCTCGCGCCTCCATCTGCCGCACCCGCCTTTGATGATCCCTCCTCCCCCATCCTCTCTCCCACTGATACTAACTCAAACCCCGCACCTTCCCCCTCCCTCCATCGTCCCTCCCTCTCCTCGGGATCCAAATACTATTCGACACTCCCTCGCCCCCACACCCAACATCCATTAGAGTGTGGCACGCATCCTCTCCCCCCCACCCGTCCTCTTTCGTCACCCCTCCTCTTTCGCCACCCCCTTCTTCGTCTCACCTTCTTCTCCCTCGATCCCCCACCCCCTTCACCGAAGAACCCTCTCTCTCCTTCCACGAGACTTCGCGGACGGTTGAGCGTCGAGACGAATCCTCGTCGCCCGTGCCCCTACGACGACGACAGAGAGGTGGTTCGTTTTTCCGTGGGGCCCGCCCGCGTCGTCAAACGGGATAGCCTCAGAGTCACCTCCCTCGTCGCGCAGGGTGGAGTCTTCGGGAGGACGCGAGGTGAAGAGCCACCGGCCGGAAGCGCGCACCGGAAGGATCCAGAGAGAGAGACTCTCCACTCCCCCACCGCCCTCGCTTGCCGTCAGACACCCTTCGCGAATTCCCCCCTCCCTCCGACTACCGGGAGGTCCCAGCCGTCGACTCAGTTGTTTTATATACTGTAATTTTTATGTTACTTTTGTTCTCTTCGGAATCTTTGGAGTGCGTCCCAGTTGCTTCCTTCCACGCGCGTGTTTTCCAAGTGTCCCCTCGCGCACCTAGCCAACCGGCAAGAAAATTATAGTCCAACTTCTCTCTTTGGGGACTTCCAACCAGCGGCTTCTGCCCCGTGCCAGCTCCCCCGCATCTGAGGGACGCATTGATTCATTTCCGTGTCCGCTTGTTCCCACGAGGAGAGGAGAAGAAAGGTGAAAGGGGTGAAGAGGCCAGTTGAAGAGAGGGAGAAAGGCATTAACCCTTTCCACCTTCGTCCCTCCCCCACGACGACTCTGCCCCCACCCCGCGTTCGAGACGCAATCCGGCAGCCAGCGCCACCGGACGCGGCCAACTTGACTCGATTTCCGACGCTCTATTGTCAACCTTCCTTCAACTTTAATGTACCCCTGGGCTGCTATCGGTGAGTAGTTGAGACGACCGCGAGTCCATCTGTCGGCGACACGGATGAGGTTTGAGGGATGAAAATAAAAAGGGAGTCAGGGGGTAGTCAGTCGGCCGTGGGGAGCCAGCACATGCTGTCTTCTCTTCCTTACCCCTCTTACCCAGTTCGTGTTTGTTTCTTTCTCTATCTCTTCGCCAGCCAAGGGACATTATCCGACGGATGACGCACCCATTGTTGTTCCAAAGGCGGTTGAGTAACGGCCTCTTTTGGCTGACTGGATCTTTTCACGCGCGCCTGGCGTATAATGTCGCCGGCCATGCCTGTGCCGTATCAGGGAAGCCAGGAGAGGGCATGGGATGGATGGAGGGATTTATACGTAGGGTCGCAAAACGAAAGAGCAAACCATCAGTCGAGTGGCGTAGCGAAGCATTGAAGGAATTCAGAAAGTGGAAGCAATCTTCGAAATGTGTATCTCTGAACGAAAAACTGCACTAGGCAGAGAAAAACTTTTTGAATAAATTATTTCTCTTTAACTGGAGGGAAAAACTCCGTAAACACTACCTGAAGTTTAAGTTTTATTCTATACGAGTTTTATCCTATTATCTAGAACAGTATCAAAGCACCAGTTTTTTATTTAAATTTCGGTTACGTTGATGGTTATATCAATGTTGTGATTGATCGGATTTTGATTTCCTGTGTTAGTTTGATGCATTTCATAATCTAAGCAATTTAACAGGTGTTATGTGTTTCGATGATTAAGAAAGTAGGAATTTATTACGGATAAGGATTAATTTAATTCTTATTATACTTCATTGAATTGCTTCACTATAAGTTATCAAAAGCTCTGTTAAAATATCCAATTGATTTCTCTTTCAAAGCAGAAGTTCACTGCCATATATTGACCTGAATTTCCTACAGTGGCGAGAGACAATCTTAATTCTTTAACCATGACTGGGAAAGTAAGAATAGTACTGAATGAAGTGTTAGTAGTTTAGCGCTAGTTATAATAAGCAGCAATTTTTTTGAGGCACAATGCGGAAGTTTCTGATGGATTCATTCAAATGTGAATTAATTCCTGCTTTCCTCAACGTACATATATGTTAATATGGTGCTTGTAGTGTAGCTTCATACAGTTTGGAAACATTGACGCTGAGTGACTATCCTAATTATTTAGTAGTATGGAAACGACAGTTAATTTAATGCGTAAGATGGCTAAGCGCATTTTTCCCCTCGTTATTTTCAGGAATCTAAACGCAAGTTAATGCCTATTAATAAGTACTGTGAATGAAAAAAATACTGAATAAATTTATTAGGCTAATCCCTGACGAAAAGGCGAAGTGTCAAAGGCATTATAATAAAACCTCACCTTATTGTAACAAAATCTTACCTTAAATCCATAAGTCCCCTCAAAAGGCTAGCGTACAATTTTATTTCAATCATTTTTTCATATTTATACTCCAGCCTGTATGTAATGCATTTATTCCTGTGATTAGAATGTCATCCCTGATACTATGCCTAAATAATGCTAATGTATTACGAAAAAAAACTTAAGGACATTTTTTCAATATACCCAGAAGCTTCACTCAGCTCAATATTTTTTTAAAACAAGATTCGAATTGAATTCCAATTTTTCCTTTGCCGGGGTAAATAAGTACGTTTATTTGTCCGGGGAAACGACATCTTTCCGCTGAATTTTAGACTCGTAAGTCTTGTCGCAGGGATTTCATTAAGTAGGCAATTGGACGTAGACAGTAGATTTGTAAAGCTTACTCTCAAAATGAGCTTTCAAACCGTTTTTTTTTTGTAATTTCCACGTAAAAGGTTTTTGAGCTAATCATTTGCCTTTCCGACGACGTGAATAAGTAAGTTCATGCATTGAAAAGTTTGAAGTTTCGTCTAACAGGTGCCCTTCGTGGAGTTTCTGATTGTGTTTGCTTTTGTCTCAAAAGTTCTTTTCAAGTATTTTGCGCTGGTCTCCCATTTTTTTTTGTTATTTTTTAACATCTTGGATCTCATAGACTCTCTTTCCCTGTCAATTCCCCGCGATTATGGATACTATTTGAACCACTCCGTTTACACGAGGCCTGCCCGTACTTCGTTTTCCACATCTCTGTCGTGCGTTTCGTTGCCTTCTTCTTGAAAGGGCACTCAGATTGGAACTCAGTGGATTATTTCTTAGAGAAGGGTGATGGTTGGTGGAGATGGGGGAGGTGAATGTGCGCGAAGCAAAACAAACAAGCCTTGTGTTAACAGAATTTCAAGTCGCGTTAAGCTGTTTGTTTATCGCTCCGAATGTAAACTGGGGCATAAATACATTTTGAAACGAAGACTTCTGATTCCACGTTGAGGAGCTAACATAAGAGGAGCGGATTCCTTTTGAATTTCTCATGAGTGCTCCGTTTCGTGTTTTTTTCTTATCAGTTCCAATTGTTTGCCCTCAGATGAATGGTTTTTTTTACCCATTCTTAGCGAGTAGTTTTAGGTAATGGACTTAGACAGCGGTTTGTACGGGCTAAAGCGTCATATTCTCCTACGTACAATCGTTACAGATGTTCTGCGAAGGTTTGAGGGTTTTATAAATTTCGAAGTGGAGAAAGAACCTTTCATAGAAAAAACATAATAAGTCAAATCGTTCACCTTGAGTTTGAATTAAAGTTTTTCAAAAGTGCATATCCGATGATCGTAATTGTATTTTCTCTTCTAAAGTTGAACATAATAATAGTTGACAGTTTACCAATAAAACGTGCGAAAAAATTATTTCAATCAATGATGAGGGTGTGCGATCTATAAAAATCGCCAGTTGAAAAGTTCAGGCCAGGAAAGATGAAGTGGGGGATTGGGTTGATGTGGTGTCTTGCACGCAGGCTTCCACTGAGATGGACTGGATTCGAATCCTGGAGACAACAAATATTTTTCGAAGGTATTCCGATCTCTACTTGAGGTGTTAAGTGGAGAGCACTTTAAACGAGTACGACGTCCGTCAGTTGGGACGCTAATCTGCGGAGCCCTTGGCGCCTTTCGACAAGAGTAGATTAATACCGACGCCGGGTTTCTTTCCACCCTTCCTTTCCCATCCATCCCTTATGGCACAAATGACCTTATCTGTCGGCCACCTCCCCTAAAAAAAACTACTAATATAGATGACGTGGTTGCGAAAATGTAATAGGCCCATTCTCCTCCATCAAATTATTTCGAAATAGACATTAGCTATTTAATAGTTATAACCCCCATAAAAATAAAACTCCTCTCATAAAGTACAATAAATGGATCAAATTAAATATTTAAAACTTATTTTATTGAAAATAGACTGCAGACACATTAGTGCGAGTCCCCATAGCTTGCCAAGCTTTTACTAAATTCCAATTATCATTCTTGCAGGCATTAATACGAGTAGGTTTATCGACGTGCTTTTAAAGACCTATAATTTGGTATTATTAGATTTAAGTATGCAAAAATACGATAAATCTAAAAACGGTAACGTTCATGATTCCCGACCTATATGTATGCCCACAATTGCTTGCGAGTGCTTTCGACTGACAATGGAAACAAATGCCATGGGAAAGCTTTAGAGAATTTTTTCAACGAGCATATTTTATATACGTATATATATTATAACTGTCAACCGGAAGTTTGGTTTTTTAGCAAAAGAGGGTTGAGCCCACCTAATACTTAATATCTAATTTAATGAATTACACCCGCTTAATGGCGCGTGAAATTCCGTCATCATGGAAAGGGGGGGGGCAGCACCTTTCCCTGAGCCGCCAATGGTTTCCCTGGAAGATCTGGTATAGAAAAATCACCCAACTCGTTTGAAGCTAAGTGCGCCCACAGGCATCCTTGGGAATCAAACTGGGCCCCCGCGAGGGAAGTAGGTAGTTAAACGCTCTACCACTTAAATATCACGTCCCCTATATGTCACGTCCCTATTATATGGTATATTTTCCTTGGTATAAGTTTACACAATTAAAAGTGTTCACAAAACAACTGCACGAAATATTTTAGGTGCACATTTTATCATTTTTTCTAAGGCCCATTATCTTTGTAGTAGCTTACATTCTGTAAATAATATTATATTAGTATCATCTCCTGTTCCCACAATAAATAAATTTTCCCAGGGAGACGTTATAAGCATTGCTGTTGAAAACACATTCCAGAGTGTTTTAAATATCTCTTGCAAAAAACAAGTCGTATAGTTATTACTCCGAGTACGGGAATGGAAATGGCAAAGCCTAACCTTACTTTATTTCTCGATGAAGGTCTAGTGCATCGTTTATGGAAGACCTGTCTATCATACGGCTGTACGAGATTGGAGTCATGTCGTAACTGCCAACACACGAACGAGTACATATTTGCTTTTCAAATATGAAATCGCTCATTCCTAGCTATCTGCTAAACTTTAGCCTGTCCACGGATGCAAACCATTTGAAGACCGAGACCCAGAATAAAGAAAGGTCAAATAATGAACGAGATGACCATGACTCGCGGTTGTAGAGCAACTTCACACGATTATGTTGAAGAAAATAATAATCTGCTTTGTAAACTTTACTAACATTTGCCCTGGGACAAAATGGAGTTTTAATATTTTCCCCATCTATTATCTTTTTTTATACATTAGTGATATTTTATACTTGTAGGAATGCTCTATTTTTAGGCTAATTATATTACCAAATCAATTCGCAGTATTTTAGGATCCTGTCTTTCTTTTACTTTTCTGTTTTCATTCATTTCAATAGTAAATAAATATAGTCTCAGATTCGATCTACAATGGCTTCGTACGTAATCAATATCGCCGTCTTGAGAGTAAGGTTTTTTGGAAGTGGGGATTATCTGAAGAGGCCGATTCGGAGATTTCGCGCGTCACGGGCGAGGGGAAATTTCTCAAGGCCGGCGTCGTATGCAACACAATCGCGGCGGGGATTGAGGGAAAGCCCACAGCCTCTCACTCTCTCGCCCTTATGCGAGAAAGGATGCGATAAATAAATCCAGGCACTCTTGAAACCGTCCGTCATTGAAGACAGGCGATGGGTCTCTCGCGATGCGTAAACGAGGAGAGATGCGGACCGCCACCCGCCGCGAATCCCCCGCCCTCCAAGGGAGAATGAGAGGAGCGCTCTAGGCGGAGGCGTAGCCGGAGAACTTCGCCGCCGGCGAATCGCGGGGTGCCAGCCTCGCATCCCGCCAGAGCGTCGCCCGCGGTGAGCCAATTGCGAGAATTGCATTCGGTATAATTCGATCTCGCTGGAAAGATTAAATCTGGGAGACAAAAAATCAGGGCGAGGCTAAGGTTTGTGTGTGGGATGAATCTTGTGTAAGTGGAGAGAAACCACCTGAAAAGGATACCGTTTTTTACTCTCGTATTAATCATATTCTTGTGTGGCATAAATCTACAATATTCTACGAAAAAATGCTTGGTAAATAAAATCGAAATATTAACACTTTAATATTTTCACCTGCCGTCGTTGTGACTATAATCGAAACAGTTCGTCGAATACTTCAAGAACGAGTGGAAGTATCGGGCTTAAATTTTGAACAGCCTTTTATTCATTATTGAGATGGCTACGATAATTCTGTAGCGTCGAATTAATCTTGAATAGGAATAACTTTGATGTAGTGACATGATTTTGGCTTCCTAGGAAATACAAAATCTATAGCCAAATGTCTTGCGAAAGAATTAAATTGAAAATCACGATAATCTGATTTTTAATTTTCCCGAACGCTTTTCTATGTACGTAGAAATTCAGTCCAGCCCGGTTGAGGACTTTCGAACCTTCCTCCAAGCGTAATCTACTGGAAGGATTTAACGAGCGTAAGGGATTTGTAATTTTCTCACGATGGTGGAGTCATCAAGTGAATATGAAAAAATAATCGAAAAAGCATTTTTAAAATGATATTTACGTTTTGAAATTGTAAGGATAATTGTATACTGGCCGACCTCCCTCTTCAAACTCCATCGGGAAGTTTTTAGCGGACAAAAAATGACAAGTAAGGAAAAAACAAAAGCTCCAAAGGGATGGAAAAACGTTAAATACAGTTTCTGCAGCCTATAAGTTTAGTTAAACCATTGGTAAAGTTTTGCAAGGGGAGGGAAGGAATCCTGCGTTAACCAAAATCCCTTCCCAGTACGAAATTACGTGTCATTTGTTCGGGACGTAACTGAGGTGATCCGCGAGCGTAATTTACTGCTGTCCAAAACTTTCAGCGTTTTATCATGTTACGAATAAGAAAATGTGGGAAAAAAGTGTGGGAAAATTTTCGTGCCATCGTACCTACGACCTTCGTTTGATTAATGATTGGCATGTGAACTTTATTCACAATCATGAGGAGCTTTATCATTGAAAGTTACGTTAGCAATAGAGCGCGCTTAGTTTTAGAGTAATGTAGAGCCCATGTAATTTCTGATCATATTTACTTAGTTAAATTTTTCCCTTGCACCGTATCTTCCATAAATAGGCATTTTAAATTGTTTATTGCTTATTTCAGTGTTTGGAACAATATACCTTTGCTTACAAGTTAACGATTCATAAAATTCGAAATGGGTGCATTGTCTGGTACCCACTAGTTGGTATTGGTGTCTAGCAACAAATACATTATTTTTCGCAATGGTATGAGAATATCGATTCTATCGACAGCAATACTGTAGTCGCAATGAATATAGGGGGAAGTGCTAGAGGCGGAAAGGGGGAAAGGAGAAGGTCTACTTCATTCTTTGATGAATAACAAAACAGTCATTGCGCTTATTTCACTCATGATTTGGATTCTGAGTTATATAACAAATAAACGCATTTTCATCCGAGATAACGGTGATATTTTGTTCCATAAATATACAAGCTCCTTCTCTACGCCGTATCTTTTGTACTGTAATGTGTAGTGAAGTGTCCTATACCTCCTCAGTTCGTGTTTACCTGGCAGCGGAATAGGGTCACTTCATTAAAATTTTCACACCCGAATGAGTTTAGGGTGCCTTAGTTGGAAGTAATTCTTGCATCTGTGACATGAAGGAATGCATTGCCAATAATTCCACAAAAACAAACGCTCAATGACATCTTGGGTGACACCTACCTATCTTGTCCGAAAATATTCAGATTTGCTACTTCTACCCTTAGAATTCTCGACCAGATTTTTTTTAAACCTCGTCTGCCGACATCAAATCATTCGGGGTTCCTCAGAGCAGCAGAAGGGGTGTGGCGAATGCGGCCGCTGCAAAACTTCGCCCACGATTTGAGGGGTCGAAACGGAAAGGCCGCTCAGCGGGCCACCCTAAGGAAGCGATCGGAAACTCATCCGGGGCGCTTCGCTAAGAAGTAAATACGAGCTCGTGCGTTCAAAAACATCGGAATTCGCTCTTTACCGCGGACGAAGAGTCGGGCTAAAGCTACGATTTCATGCGTCCGTTTTTTTTCAGACTGCCACTTGGGTTCCGCTAGTGTTGAGAGATGGGCAACTTCTGCGGCGCCGCAACCTTTGGCGGCTATCTGCGTCCTAATTGACTGCGCTGTCGGCGGGCGACGCGGTGCTGCAAAAACAGATGCATGAAAACGTATCTTTAAACTCCGGCAGGGAATGGGGACGTAGGTCAGCCGTTGACTTCACCGCGCTCGAAATTTGTTTGCTGGTTTTTCCGAAATGTTTAAGCAACGGGTGGGCTGTGTGATAACTTTCCATATCTGGGAAGATGAGTTGATGAACGTACCCTGGAGTGGGTGGGGGAGAAATTGGCGAGTTGGGGAAATGTAGAGCGTCATTCGCTGTTAGCCGCTAACCTCACTGGTCCCGAAATGGCAACTGCAAGAACGCCACCGGAGTACTGTTATATTTCTTGCCCTTCGCCAAGACCGGGCCCTTTTTTACCCTTCTTTAATCTACAAAATCTCTTCCCTCTCTCCTCACCCTCACCGCTCTCCATTGGTTCCCGTCTCCTCTCGCGCCCTCTCCCCCTTCCCCATCCCCGTTCTATTTTCGCCCACCCCCTCCTTCACTCGTGGCATTCGCGTCTACCGTCCGACCGGGGACGCCCTCCGCGGTTCCCGCCCGAAGGAAGACGCAAAACACTCGTCCATTGTTTCGTACTGCTGTCATAATGGGAACGCGGTGGCGGTGGTTGCCCAAGCGTTCGGTCTCCCTGCTGAGCTGCGTTTGTTATGCCACAAGTACCACCCCTTCCCGGCTCTTTCGAGGGGAGAACGTTTTAGTGCAGCGGGCGTTGAAAGGGAAGCAGGTCAAGCAGTGCTGGTTGCTTTAGAAAATTCCCGAGTGTGGTTTGCGTACTCTCGCATTTGATTTCGGTTGGACTTGAGCGCTCTGCTTTTCTCTATTAAATTATTCTCGTGTCTTCGTCTTTTCAACGGATTGCGCGGCATTCACCTTGCCAGGGTGTAATAAAATGTCAGTTGATGTATTTAGATGTAGACTACGTATTTGTGTTCTGAATATGGAACTCGAAATATCATCGACTAAAAATAACTAAATAATTATCAGCATCCTCTAAATTTCACCAACTCTTAAATAATACTAACGCAAGCTTAAGGAAATACGGGTGTTTTTTGTATATTTATCTAAATTTAAAATACGTGTCTCATAAAAACTATATGTATAAATATATATAAATATATATATATATATATAGTATATATATATATATATATATATATATATATATATATATATATATTAATGACGGCCGTACCCTTGTTTCTTACCGTTCTGTGTTTAAATGTCTTAATCAATGTTTTATATACTTGTGCGTCACAGAAGAGCATTCTAGTCTCTAGCTGTTGAGTACCATCCTCCTGGAGGGCTCGGGCTCGATTCCCGGGGACACCTCTGGGTACCTTCAGCTTTACCTAACCTGTGTGATATTTCGGGTATCTGATCTATCTGGGAAACCATAGGCAGCAAAGGGAAAGGTCCTTCATCTAACAAACTGACATTAGGGTTTATACTGCGGTTTGGATTTTATAGTTCTACATCTGGGTAACATTTTTATGATGGGTTTTATAACTTATTGTTTGTTAATTTATTGCGGAATATTTGTTTAGAAATCTTGGAGATCTTACCTGCCCAAATTGGCAACCTGTTTTCCTTTTTCATGTGAAATGAAGTAGAAATTGTATATATTAAACAATAAAACTATTCCTAGGTCCCTCATACTAAGCAGGTACGGCTAGTTACATCATACCATTTCTCTTGCTCTCATGGGCTTACCTTTTTCATTCGCTCTGTGTGATTTCATTAGTAACAACGCAAAAAATCTCATCGCTCCTCCAAATGTTTGAGATAGACAATGTATAGATGAACGAATTTAATGAAGGGAGGAAAAGGAAGACTGGGATGTAAGTAGCATTATTCCGTATGGATGGATATTTAGAGTGTATTCCGCGGGACGTGGCGTTTTGCGTACCTCTTCCAGAAACAATGTTCCATCTCAGTTGGCCGAGAGTTGAACGAGCCATCAAGGTTACCAATCATTCTCTAATGATCTTTCGAGGAAGTCGTCCAATAACGGCGCCAAGGGCCTTAACTGGCAAGTTGTCGGGTTTACGCTGTCACTCGCATTGGCAGTGGCATAGAGGAGTCCTTGTTTGAGCGTGACATTGCCCACTTGCCATTAGCCAATTAGCCTTGCAACGAACGATTCGCACCGAGTGCAGGAACCGCAGAGAAATAAGTCTTGGCCGGGGGATTCGTTATGTTATCACGCCTCTTTGTGCTCGTCCATTTCTCTAATGACTCTGTCTTGCCGCTCGCTTCGAAGTGGGAAACCCTTCCAACTTTCGTTCGCTCCCGCTAAACGTTTCAAATAGATCCGCAGAAAGATCGAGGTCGGCGGATAATTTCGTCCACTGAGAAGACGACCGAGTCTTTTGCAGGTGAGCCCAGGGTGAACGCCCCGGGTTCGTTCAAGGGCCTCCTCCCCCTTCCCCGCAGGCGCTTCCGACTGGCCCCGACGAGCGTTTCCTCCACTCGCCGGAAACGGAAAGCATAGCTGAACGTTCCGATTCGCGGCTTCGCTGTACTATTTGGACGTCTCATATAAGTACCTACTTGGGACGTGAAAACTTGCGCGTGGTTAAGTAGTTAAACGACAAAAGAGGGAGTTTGAGAGTCAATTATTGATTCGCAGTAAATTCTGTTAATTTGTCTAACACTGGAGAGGGAAATCAAATTGCACCCGGCTACCTCTACTCTATTGGAATCGTGTGGACGGCTCTAATTTCTGCTGTAGACAAATTGAAGGGACCAGATAATGTCTATACGCTTTTGTTGAACTACTATCCTGCAATAATCTTTAGAAATGTACGTTTCATAGCCTTACTTATTCCTTGTAAACTTAAGTGATTGTTCGTTACTGTGGATTTCCTGGCTTTCCTTAAATGAATTTAAGGGTTCTGAGGCAGTTTATTAATGTTAACAGTCAGTTAACAGGTCATTGTAATTAGCGCATAAGGTTAACGCTGTTGGTAATAAGGGGCACCGTTTTTATTTGCCCGAATTACACTGTCTGCGAATTTAAAATTTTATTTTGATTTGGAAATTGCTCTCTGAAGGTTTTGTAAATATAGTTGTAGCTTTGGGATTCGAAATCACGGAAGTTGAGAAAAAGACTTATTTTAGGAGACGCGTAGCTTATTATTGAATTTTAGGGTCAATATTTTTCTGTATTTGCAGCAAATTTTTAAAATATGGCTCAAATGGCTGTAGAAAAACTTTTAGAACCATTTACATTATATATCGTAAGTGTACACATAAACTCCAGTTTTAATCGTCGAAATCCAACGGAGCATCATCTTGATCCTGATGACAGTATCATCCGGAAAAATCTCAATCGAAGAGCAGTAGGGTCCGTTGATTTGTAAGCGATTTCCTTCAGTCTTTCGGTGCTATTTTTATATTTGGACGCTCAAAGTATGAATTTGGATGCATCCATTATACTAAGTGGATGCTATCAGAGGCGAGAACCTGTCGATTCCCTGCGGTTTGGATCGCTTCCGATATAAAACCCGAATGCTATAGGGTCGCACCGATTTGGTCGCTTGAGAACATTCTCGCGGTTGTCTTTGGATGGCCATGCGTCGCCAGACACTTAATACATGACACCCGACCAACCAATTGTTTTGAGATAGAATTCCGTGCTTACTAACCTCCACGTTTCCTCAGACAATACTTGTCATTCTCATCGAGCGACTGATAAATCCAAAAGGAATGTATAATTATTACTATCGATTTTACTCGCGGAAAAAACAATAATCGATTTTGGGAGAATTTTTGAAAAGTGGGAATAGCTTGAGAGAGAGGCATAATTAATTTTCATGTGTTGAAAAGTTCAATATTTTTGGATTACATTCAGGCCATAGGAACTGGGAATCTCCCTTCGGGTTTTCCTTTTAAAAAAGGCTTCAAAATAACTCTCTACTCCTCTTAAATCAGCCCCCTCTCGAGTTTCGCGGAACTTTTACGACACTGCTATCCCCTTTCCAGTTTATTAATTGTTTATTGGTATTCTCAAAATGAGAAAGGATCAAATATTCACAACTGCCTACTGACTTAGTAGGATTTGTTGTTGTGTTTTCGGAAATCATTATTTTGAAGCGTTGTTGGTAGAGGGGCGGTGCGATAAATGCGGTTTTATTAAGAGAAATCGCTGCCGAAAACTTGACCGGGTACAAACGGCATCGAGGTCAGACAAGGAGATAAAATATTATCACTACCACTAGTTTATCTGAGCCCTTACAAAAACTTTATCTCGCCTCTCATGTAGAGAGAGTGCAATTTGTTTAACGAGGTGCATGAGTTTTGCATTTCATTTATTGCTTCCATTCGCCATTAGAATTATTCTAATGCCGAATGGAAGCCATTATTTACGCATATAATTATTTACGGCAGAAATATTCCTCTGGGTTTTAAATCTACTACAATCCCTAGTAGTGGCTTGCAGGGTATATATATATATATATATATATATATATATATATATATATATATATATATATATAAAATAAAATAAATCATTAGCTAGGTTATATCTCCTTCGGCAGGAATTGCATGTCATTCATGACTGAAAGACAATTTTTTTAATCGCCATTCAACCACGCTGTATGTTTTGTACTATGTTTGCTGATAATTTCTACATTTTATTTTATCTTGCAAAAAGTTGAGCTAAACCAGAGTTTCGAAAACGTTTTCATTCATGCTATCTATCCTCGGGACGCCGGAAGCTATTCATCTCGGTTCATACTACGGTATTCTAATCGCGATAACGCAAAAATTCTCGGGAAAAAAATGCACAGCCGGGGGAGGGGACAAATTACAAGTGACGTACGAGGATGAACGTCCGCAACGATCGACTCAAGGCGTTTATTCTGAATATAAATTCGCATCCCTCCATTTGGATAATTCGCGAGCAATAGAGGTAAACCTTTATCCAACCTTCCGCACCGAGGCAAACAGCTGGAGTCCACCCACCTTCACGCGCCGCCTCCCCCTCGACACACCCCCTTCCCCCATTCGAATTCCATGGGGGGGTAGGGGAATGATAGTGAGAGAGGAATGGATATTTATTCGCTGTGTTTGTTCTCCAGAATACCCAGGGGGCGGAATTCTCTCCCCAATCCGCATTTTACTCTCGAAGGGCTCTTGTCTTCTCTCGAGTTTGTTACTGCCTTCCCCTTTTGTTTGCATTTGAATCGCCCCGGGAGGAGAGGAGGAGGAAGATGAAAAAAATATAACATATGGGGAAGAGATATACGATTATCTTGGCCTGACGCCACCAACGCCGCGGTGGCAGCCTCACAAACATGGCTCTCTCTCCCTCGAGTAAAATGAGGAGCAAAACCGCTGTCCGGGAAAGGGATGGATACATTCTGACGTGCCTCCTTCCCCGTGCCCCGCATCCATGGGTTCATTATTTTTTCGGAGTCCTCTCCAAGGCGCTCTAATTAGAGGAGGCGAGCGGGGACGTACACTGCCACCTTCGCCGTCCGAAAGTGTTTCGGCGGGCGAATATCGCCTCGGATGGATAGGTGGGAGGAAAGGGGTGGGCATGCTTCCTTCGAAGCTCGTCCGCCTTTTGTTGACCACTCCGCTTGCCCTTTTCACCTCTTGATCTCCAGCGGTTAAAGAGCGCAAGTCCAGTAATAATGACTGGTTGGTGGTCAAGTGGTAAAGGTTACTGAGCATGTCCGCGGGCTCCCTTTGTCAACCGTTCTAACTTCAATCGCATTCTTTCTTCCTCGTCGTTCATGCTTCGGTTTTCAAGAGGTGTACAGTTATTATTAGTAGTAGTCTGTCGAGTTGGGGTAGGTTTTTGATGGATTCTGGCACTGTGCTCCGGAGTCCTGAATAAAATGACACGAAATATCGTAAATATCTCATCATACACTTTGTAATGACTCATTCTTTAGCTCTGCATACATGCTACCTCAATAAATCCGTACAAAATGCCTATTCCATTCCTCCCTTTATCTCGCATTCCAAGCATTTTACCTCTGTTACCATCTTTAGCATCCCATTGCCTCTCATTATCTCCTGATTTCACTTGCCTCAGAATTTCTCCCAAAAGCCGTCTCTCTTCCTATACCACGCCTAGGAATCCTTTTATAATTTTCCTTTCCCTCCATCTTACTTTTTTCTCAAGGTACCTCTTTAAAAGTGTGGCTCAATCATTCAAATTTTAACATCCTTTCATTCAAATTTTGAGAATGGAAATGATTGAGTTATTCATTTGAATATATGCATCTAACTTGTGACCCTATCCATCCAAATTAATTAGTCGGTCAAAATAGTTATCTATTTACGGGTCATGAATGCTCGAGAATACACAATCATTAGACTTTCATCCTGATGGATCCAATGATTGGACTTTCATTCCCGTCATGCAGGTCACAGTTAAGTTACACGAGTTGATTCCTCGCCTTGTTCCGCACCCAGTTATCCAGATTAATCTTATACCCAGGAACTCATTAAACCTGGATGAAGTTCAAGGTATCCATGAGCACCTCCTAGATTTTAATGGTAAACTTAAAGTAATGAGCATGTGATCTTCTCGATGGAATACCTCACCACTTCATTTATGAGTCATAGTAACGAAAGGCTTTGAATTCTTTCGAATTATGATTACATTAGGTCACTATCGCATTGGCATGTCTTCATTCGCACGTAGCGTTGTCTTTTATGGCGCGAGTTTGATAACCCCTGGGGTATTTCCTTGAAAATTTAAATTTAGTTAATTTAGTAAATTTATGAAATGGTGATTTAACAAAGTTGAGAAGTCCCAATTCGACAATTCCCCGTCATTGGATTGAAAATTCTTCTGATTTTATCCCTATCCCTTGTTTTCATACGATTCAGAAACACATTTAGTATCGACATATTTTTCAGATTTTTGTGTAAAGGTTTCGTTGCAGTGTTCTGTTTGCAAAGTGTGCGAAGTTTGCACAGTTCTGAATCGTCTCTTGGATAAAAATAGAAACTTTAGAGCGTTCTCGAACCGATTAATTACCGCGTTCTCATTAATTTACTACTTCAGCATGTCTATTGGAGATTTTTGGTAGCACTTGGTGTTTACACGTGAACAATCTTTTATGGAATCGTCGTTAGGCCTGGTTTAATTTTTCAACTCCATATTCCATCACTAATAATTGTCTTACCATCGGAAAAAGTGCTAATAAAAATACTATCATATTGCTAATAATTTTACCATTTACGTATAGCGAATTCTCAAGGAAGCGAAATATAGTTCAAAAATAGACTACTTAACTTAGTCTGTTCTATTATGAGTAGGCAACGTAATAAAATGACTGTACATCTATTTAGTTTAGTATGGTTACTATCTGAAAAATCTCGTGAAAAACCACTTAAGTGCAGTCACTCGTGGTGTGCTACCAAACGCTGTACATAGCTACGGATTCGGGTGGAGGGGAATGGTATCAAACGTTCCTTATTTCAATATACGCACCATTTAAGTTCCTTAAATGTATTTCATTATTCATAAGTAAACAAATTTACATTCTCTAATTCATGGAACTTTAATCATAGACGAGCTTACCCATTATGTTATCTAATGGATCCATTACATCTCACTTGGACGGAATCCATAACAAAAACACGAGTTAGAATGAAATCGACGTGGTTATTTGTAACTGTTTCCAGCGCCACATTAAGTCCGATGCTTCCTTCGCTGTCAAGGACTTTGATTTCATTGTCGCACCTCATTAACTTGCGCCAAGTCGTTACTCGTTAGCTATACGTTTGGAATCATAAACTAGGTATTTGAATTTCAGGAGTGCTGTTTAACCGTTACGACAAAAATGAAGTCACCAAGTTTCGTATCGCGCAGGAAGCTATTGACTTTATTGGTCTACAAACGTTTGACCTGGAATTCAGCGTGCCAGTATCTTAAAAATAATCAATTTATGTTCGCTGGAGTCTAGAAATCCCCAAAACCCTTGATATTACTGTGAAAATAAGAAGCATTTTCTAAAATTATTGCTAAATTACAGCGTTGTAATTCTTCTCATACAAAAATCATGGATGGTAGTGATGTTGGTTGGATGATGGGTGTTTCGGGTCAAACGTTGAATTTTTGAATTCTTGAATTTTTACATTAATATTTCAAGAATATTTTATTGACCCGGTTGGATAATCTTCTGTGCTGTGAATTTGACTTCAAAAGAGCAGAAATTTGGAGGTCAATGTTATCATAGTAAAATGATTCAATTAGGAGTTTCGGAGCTCCGTTCAGAGTAGGGTACTTACGATTGGCGATATAGAAAAAGAAGACCCGTGCTCACTTCATTTAATTATTATTTAAATAGTATTATTTTTGCCGTTTTCGAGTTAATATTTTATGAACTATATCCTACGTGGCGTTATGCCAACCGCAGAAATGATTACGGATATTAAAAAATGATAACTTAAACAATAAGTCATTAATATGATAGCGTGTTTCAGGAACGGCATTTTCTTTGTTGAAAATTTCTGCATGAAATTTTTTTAAATGAGAACCGTTCGTTTTTTTAACATACCATACCTTTGACGACTCCTCTATGAAGTTGAGTTAAGATTTCGGACACAACCAACTTTTCTTATCTTCTGTTGGAGCATAGATTTCCACCAAAGATACATCCACGATGATTTACAGAAAAATGTGTGTTTTGTAGGCAATATATTACGTTGAGACGTATATTCCTCCTCGGCATACCTTCTTTACATTAGCGAAATTCATTTTGAGGGATTATTGCTCAAAATCTAATGGTATTCTCTATGGTATAGAGCAAAAACTGTCTCCATGTGACCGCTTAATCTCGCATTTTCTTATATGGTAGGAGTAAGTGACGTCAATGGACCAGTCATGGTTACGTGAGTAATATACAACATGATGTAATTAATAGACATAGAATTCCCATAAAATATTCCTAGTTTGGAAGATTTCTATTTAATAAATATTAAATTTGCATGGTAGGGAATGTGTGAAATACTCTTCACTCATAGGTTTGAGACTAAAATCCTTTGACTTAAAGTATTCAAGGTACTTAATTAATTTCGTCTGGACATAAAATAGTTTAGCTATAGAGAAAGAGTTAGACAAAATTCCTATGGTAGTACCTTACGCAACTATGCATTCATAGTCAAACATTTTACTGTGTCATGCCCATCTACATAGGTCTAGATTTGAAACTTTTGTGATGCTTCAACTTATTATTAAATATCTATTTACTGAGTACTGAAGTTGAGTAAGTTGTGTATTATCTAGTGCACTCTGGTTTCAAAATTTCCTGGATGCTAATATTATGTATTATTTCTAGGATAGATTTAAAGACACTCAAAGAAATGTCAAGTGGCTTGGTGTGACTGCACAAAGGAAAAGTGGATATACCGATGCAGCCCTGGATGGGGAAATGCATTGGTTTTGATATTCGATACACAATATTTTCTTTCATTTATAAAAAATTGACACAAACATGGTAAACAATATCTTAATCTTTTCTCACGATTCTTACTTATCGCTTGGCCTACTTTGTATCCGAGATCTGGTGTAAAATTTCTTTTGTAAGATGGAGCTTCCGAAGCGGAAGGGAAGAACTCTTAGTCCACCAATCAAGGCCCTGCTTTATTTATATATGATAGTCTCCCATTTACCTTGTCTATCACCCTTGAGAGCTGGCCCCTGATTGGTGGACCAAGTATCGTAGTCGCTTCGGCAGAGATTTTCGTCAGCTGTTCGGCGGGGTGCGTGGAAGGACCAGTTAATAATTTGTCGGCGCCTCCTGTATCATCTTGAGGCGCTGATGGGCGTGACCCCAATTTTGCCCGGTACGTCAGGACGGCCCTGTCCCCCGCCCGTGCTGGCACGGCTTTAAATCCCACGTCTGACGCCACTGGATCCCGGAATAGACCCCTCTTCCCCCTTGGAAATATACCCACTGCGCCAACTCACGCGGAAAGCGAAAAAATTTCCAAAACAACGGAACAAAACTAACCGCGCAGTGCGCGCAAGCCCTTGACATTTCTCGGAGGAACTATCGTAGACCACACATTGGGAATTTGTTTAAAAGAATGCCTTGTTTTTTCTGTTTTTTTTTGTCGAGAGCAAAGAAAGTGTTTCTCTTTTATATCTCTGTCACTTCTCTCTTTCTGTCTCTCTCCCTCATCACTCTCTCCCGACATTCCACCCACCCCTCCCTATTTCCCATCTCTTTCTGAGGGTCCCCCGCTAGAGGGAGGAGGGGCCACCGACGGCTGACGGGTGAGCGTCGCCGCCGAAGCTCCCGCCTCGATGTTTCGGCCGTGCACTCTCGCGCCTTTCCGCGGCGATCGCGCACGTGAGAGAGTGAGTGAGCAAGCACTCTCGAGTCAGTGTGTGATCGGGCCGGTCCAATCGGACGGCCTTGCCGACTGGTCTGACTTGATTGTCTGACCGGAGAGTAGGACCGAATCAAAAGGGTGTCCGTCCGCGTCCATTATCGTGCGAATTCCCTCCTTTCCAAGTTTGTTCTGGAGGAGGGATTCACGGCGCCGAAAGTTAAAACAAAAAAAACAAACAAAAATAATGATAATAAGATACCAAATACAGCACATTTTATTTTCCTACCGAAAGTCATGCAAACGATTAAATGTTGTTTTTTTAATTTTGACCGGGGAAATCACCTATTCTGGAGCACGCCGCCGTCCTTGGGAGTTACGCGGGGCACTCTTTTCTCCTATGGAGACGGGAAGCGGTCGCCATTGATCGAATGATCGATTGATTGGCCGATTAACTGATCCACTCCTGCCCTTGAATGGCTTCCCCTCGGGAGGTTTTGCGACTCTGTGGCTTTTTATTCCAACTCCCTTCGCTTTTCGCCGCGCTGATCGTGAGAAATGCCCGAGCCGAAATCGTGTCCTCCATTCCATTTCCTCCGCGTTTGAAAAAAAAACCCTTTCGACTTCGGAGGTAGAATTTCCTGACAGGCGTACCTCGCTCAAAAATTATTAGTAAACTATGAAGATAATTCGAAATCACCTCCAAAATCACCTTCTTTTAGCGACTCACTATGCTTCGGTATAACAAAAATTGAAACAATTATATTGTGTAAACACGTGTTTCACGCAAAGTATTGTAATTCCATGTGAAATGTATCGCAGCAACTTTTTGAGCAAATCGAAGCATATATTGGTAAAATCGGGACGATTATCGAACTGTTATAGGAATTAAAAAGGGCATTGTTGTAGCCCGACATTTTTAGAAGGCTCTATACAAGTATAGAGTAAACACACACCGCCATGTACGAGTGAATCCACAGTTATTTAACACGTGACTTAGAATAATTTATCAGAAAGCTCACCTTTCAGCGTTATCAGTTGTGAAAATGTACTTAATCACCGATATATTGCTCCGATAACTTAAATGAAACTATTCAGCAGAATTCAATTCGGAGATTTTGATCTCGCTAAATGAATTTATAAATGTAATTGGGCATTATTGTCTTCTAATTTACGATTTTGACCGTGAACTGTCAATTGTTGTTCCAAAGAAAATATTTCGTCAAGCTTTCTCTTAACCTTTATTGGAAAATGATTTTCATCGGAGGTTTAGGAAAGGTACATTTTTCATGCATAAAGCCCCGAGTAGTGGGAAATTGAGAATTCAATTTACAATTTTGGTAATTTTTTTCACCACGGCATTGACTTGTTTAAGAGAGGCCATTAGAGTACATATATTCGAAATCGAATCTCAAGTCTCTTCCCGCAGGACAAAATTACTGCAAATTTCCACCCCTGGACGCTAGTTCGGTTATGTTCACCAGTTCATCATTATCGCTATGAGTATCGTGGATCTTCCCAACGTGCACCTAAGCCTGCAGGCTTGGCGCGTGCTCCAGACGGTGATTCTTTACTTTCGTGCGCCGCCACTAATGCACCAACGTTCCATTTCCCTGAAGTACGCCGGAAATCCCCGGGACAAGCCATTCCACATGTTTCAAAAGCCAGTGTCACGATGAACACTTACCCAAGCCCGTACCATTTTCCCATAAGGACATAAATAAGAATGAATTTTTTACCAACATTGAGAAAATTTCATTATTTCTCACATGGTAACTTTGAAACTATAATTATGAATATA
Source organism: Hetaerina americana (assembly GCF_022747635.1). Lineage (NCBI taxonomy): Eukaryota > Metazoa > Arthropoda > Insecta > Odonata > Calopterygidae > Hetaerina > Hetaerina americana. The sequence goes on from NW_027286069.1 coordinate 35,067,929, forward strand.
TTTCATGTTTTTGTTCAATTATATGGAAGGGATTGTGAGAAAAATGTAATTATTCATTTTTGCTGACTTTATCCAAAGTGGGTTTCGCTACTTGGTTTTAATCTGCCATTTTATGTCACTAACACTCGATCTCCATATATTTTTTCATTCATTTTTATCCACTGTGAAAATTAATTTCTCTTCGTAATGCACACCTAATATTTCCACAGAGTCACGCCGAAATCTTTGAATTCCATTCGACATTTACGAAGCTGTTTATTCTCTTCGGTTTATTCTCTCCGCCCACAAGTGATATGCAAACAATTGAAACCAATAGTTTTCACTACCTTGCAAACGCTCTGAAACATTCTTCGTCCTCGACTAGATAAGAAGGGAAAATGATGAGTTCCTCACTCTTCTTTCACCTTGAAAAATTCTGTACTCTCCCCCACGCCGACGACACCTGTGCTGTGACATGTGCTTTAGATTATGCGGATACCTATTAAAAATCCGTGCATCGCCGGATATATCTCTCTGTAGCTCCTAAATGTTCTCTCCGGACACCGAAGAGTGTGCCCACTGCGGAACGATGGAGGATTTGTACTGGAATTTCACGGGAGGAAGATCTTGCGGGTTGGATGGGTAGGGGGTTGTTAAAAAGGACTATCGCGGGTGATGTTTGGAATTTTTTCAAACTGAATGTTGTTGTCATTTATTTTTTTCCGAGAAGAAAAGAAGGATGAGGGGCGCCGAGCACGTCCATTCCGAAGCGAATGGCGCGACCGGCCAGGCTCCTCATCCTCCCCCACTCTCTCCCCTCTTCTCCCTCTCCCCCGCTCCAACCACCCTCCCTCCCCCCTTTTCTCTCTTATCTCTCTGTCTCGTTGCAGTCGTCCTCCTTGCCACAGTTGCCCATTCGGCGGAGGAATGTAATCCCTGTAAGTAGTGAAAAGTTTTTGGAACGAAAAATAAGAGTAGCGAATGAATGGATGTAATTATTTTCATTATTTTGTATCATTATTATTTTACTTTTTTGTTCATTTATTAGCGATGAGATATGTGTCGCCATGGGCTCGCAGCATATTGGGATATGAGAAAGTGTCAATGTGTACACTTGACAAAAGATTATATATTTGTGCAAAGCTCGCAAGACAAGAAAAAAAAAGCTTTTGCTTTGTTGGTGTCGCGCTCCAGCCCGGAACCTTCCGTGCCCCCCTCTCTCCAGCCCTCAGCACACCCAACTGCCCACTCCTCCTCCCCCAACACCCCCTCCCACAACTGAAATATTTATAGAACACCCACCGATCCTCAGAAAGTTCCCCTTCGACGTTGATCCCTTTTGGTTCTTTGTGCCTTCACTGTTCCCCAAAGCCTTGCGTCACGCGCAATGCACACTATCCCCCGCCCCCAACGGCACACCCCTTTATTTATTTTCTCCGCAGGAATGACAAATCCCCGCATCTGTCTCTTTCTCTTCCCTACTTCCATCTTGCTCTCTTTCTTATCTCTCCCTTTTTGTGTGTTTCGCAACTTGTTTTTTTGTACATCTCTAGTTCTATCCAGTTCTCTATCTATCTCTTTCTTTCTATTACTTATGAAGTACTTATCCGCCCACGGCAAAAAAAAGTTACCTATGTAAAAGAAAGAAAAAAAACAAAAAAGAAAATAAATTGAAGGAGAAGATCAGGTGGAACCCTTTTTAAAACTAACGACCAATGATGTCTTCGTTCTCCCTCCCACCCCCTCTCTCTCACCGACCTCCCTCGCCCCCCCCTCCACTCCACTCCACCTCCCCTCCTTCCACAATCACTCAACCCGCTACTCGCCAACCCCCATCCCCGCCAAAAATTGACTACCTCATCCCCATTCCTCACCCCCTAACTTTTCCTCCGCAAACGCAATCTCTTCTCAAACCGCCCGTAAAAAAAATTAAAAATAACACCCGCCAAACCGCATACCCGGCCGAATCACTCAATCTCACTCTATATCTCTCTCTTCTCTCTCTATCACTTCCTCGACCTCATCTCACCCTCCGCTTCCAACCCTTCCCCACCGCGACCCCCTTCCATTCTAACAACTCAACCTCCACCCGCCTCGACCGGTTCCCTCCCAACCCCTCTCCCTCGCTCTCTCTCTCTCTTCTTCTCTCTTTGCAGTGATACTTCTAGCAGCCGTGTCTCTATCCCAGGAGGAGTGCCAAAGTGAGTAATCGCCGGAAGAGTGGATCGGGGGGGGGGGATTGAAGGGGTTGAAGTGGTCAACATTTTGGGTGGGTGGGGTCGGGTTGGTATTTTTTTTTGGGTGGAATCGGTCGGAGGGGTATATTTTCGAAGGTGCGGGATAAGGGATGGTAGGGAGGAGGAGGACCGCTGAGACCCCTTGATGGAAGGGGTGGGCCTCACATTTGGGTCCGGTGGACAAGGTTTAGGGCGGTGGGAATGGGATGGAAGGGTGAGGGCTATGGCGGGGTTGCCGAGGGAGTGGCGGGTGGGATCCGAAAGGATGTCCACGGGGTAATGTGAGGACGTTTAGGGATCAAGGTGCGTGGATGGGTGGGGGGTCGAGGTTGAATGGGGGGCGGAAGGGAGGAAGGTGAGAGCGGGAAAAGACCCACGCCTCTCCAGTACTGGCACCCAGTCGCGGAGTAATTCAATCAAAGTTGTGGAACAAGATTTAATGATGCCTCCGTCAACGGAAAACGCATTCGTTTATTTCTCAAAAGCACCCTGTTAGGAAAAGGAGACACTGAACCGTAGTGAAAATAGGATTGATTTAACTGCAAGACTTATAAAATTTTAATTATGGTATTTTTTCAATGATTGTACCAAGATTAGTTAATGGGCCAGAGTATGACAGTCAAAATCACAAGAGTTTTATTTAAAGCTTTAAGAAATTAGACACCGAAGATATTGGTTATACCTGGTCATTTTCGTGGAAATTGTAATTTAGTAGCAGATAATAATAATAATATCGCTTAGGTTTAAGATGAAGTACAAGCATACAAATTTCATTGACGATTTAAAATGCAGAAACAGTAAATTACTCCCTCCCTATCGATGAGTAATTCCGGTTAATCGGCCCAGATATAGTCAATTCGACGATTAAAAAAATCGTATTTCTACCTTTTCCTCCATCAATCTTTCGCTATATATTTTTTTTGGATCAACCCCTTAGTTATTTCTGCAAATCTCCTCGGGGTGGAGATGGATTGTTCGGTAACCACTGAGTAATTAACGAAGGGAAAGTTTGGAGGAGTGCGCGGAGATTGGGGGGGGAGAGGGGACTTGGGGGTTTGAGTACGGCCGGGAGCGAAGGGGAGGGAGCGCGCGTACCCTCGAGCCCGGAACGAGACCGTCGACCGTCACGCGTCACCGGCCTCTTCCCCCGCTTCCCCCCACGAAATCCAAGTCGGGGAGGCGGTATTCCCACGTCTCGGACTGCGTGGCGTGAGGCAGGAAGAGTAGAGTGGGGTGGGATCACTACTGAAAGGATTCATTCACCCACCCCCTCCATCAATCTATAGTTCAGGATATTCCCTTGATTTTTTTTTGTTTCCCGCGCTAATTTTTCCCGAGGGAGGTGGCTCATTACGACTTGAGAGGTGGACATTGTTTCCCAGACACAAAGCGTCCGACGTCGCCAAATGGCCCACACCTGTCCATTCTGTAGGAGAAATGTGAGATAATCACACATTTTGCGCCCGCTTCGTTCGCCCGACGTTCGTAGACTAGTTCTTCGTTGGTGAACATTTAAGATTCGACTCGAAATTCCGTGAACCCGGGGGCATTTTAAGTCGCGTTGGACTCTTTCAAGCCCCCCTGGACGCATATTTTATCACTTTGCTTGTTTTAGTACAGCTAACGCTCATGAGCCAAGATACTTACTCCATCTTCATGTGGGTTTACAGTTCACCGAAGAGAGCCGTTCGCCAGAACTTTCGAGGAGTTACGATATTAAACGCGAAACGCCATTTTGCAGCTTAACATATCAAAGGTACTCGAAGACTATATATCTGTCGGTTAGTTACCACGGGTGTTGCATTTTCATTCAGGATTCATATTTATAGAGCAAAGGCTGTCAGGGATAACCTCATCAATTGTAAAGAAAACAGGTGGAGGTCGATAATATTTCCCCTTTCATCTTTGTAGCCTTGAACACTCTAATAAAATGTTCTATATTCTCAATATAACTTTTGTAATTTAAGTTTCACTTAATCCCATGGGTTGTAGATAAAAAATGAAAAATATTCACTAGCTATAGTGATGAGCTATTGAACCATCCAGTCCATCGAAGAACGCCCCTCCCGATTTCCAAGCCGCCTTGAATTGTTTTTGCCCTAGAAATTGATCACTAAAACCAAGACATGACCTTGATGCACGCTACGCTGACGTGTGAAAATTATAATACTTAAGAACCATTCGAAAACAGAGCTGAAGAGTGTTGACTTTAGCAAAATCCATTAGTCACGGCTGAACACGCCCATAACCGCGGATAATTTCCCTTTCGCCATCCGCTTCATTCGATAAGTTGACAAAAATATCCCTGCAAATAACCGCCTGTCATATTACTTGAGCTTTTATAATTAGAAAATATTTTCATCCCCATCAGCTTACCCTATGATATTTCAAAGGAGTGCCCCATCTTCTCACGCGTAAATAAATGACAAATTCTGCGCCAAGCGATAATTCGTTTATATGCCAACTATGAGAACCTACGTAATTAGAAAGAAGTAATCAAATGTTAAGGACTCGCCAATTAGTCAGAGTATACAAATGGCATGGACTGGAGAGGTATAGAAGTTACAGTAAATTAATTTTAAATTATTTAAAAATCAGTGTAAATAAGCAGAAGAAAATGAAAACACAGCCGTAAAAGAATGAATCCTGGCACTGTAACAATGCAGCACCCTGTACATCTGATGGGTCCATTTTCAAGATTTTAAATGACCGAATGACTTCATTCTTTGAGCTCATTGTGAAATACGAGCGAGGCTCCTCATTTACTGGGTCCAGAAACAGTCTTGACATTAAATTTATTCCGAATTTCCGTATACCCGGAAAATAATACGCCATCCCAATGCTCTTTACCTTCTTCCAGCAGCAGCTCCCAAGGACTCTCTTTCTTCCCTCAATTCCTTGTCATGCGGAAAGGAAAAAAATTACATCGTTCAATTCACTGGTTCTGAGGAGTGAGTGGATATTTTGACCGTCGACTCAATGACGATTGCGTCAATAGAGCTACAAAAGAGTTATTGTCTCTGGGCGCGTCATCCCACCCCCCTGTGATCTCAAGGTTAGCGTGCTTTTTCTTTTAAGGGTTCAAATACGGTCGCGAAAAATCCTCGTACCAATGAGAGGTTCCTCGTGATCACTGTGCGCATGAAAGTGAGAGGATGGACAATTAAAATGTCGGCGTACACTTCAGTTCCCCCCTCACACCTCCGCCGCCGCCCACCTGTCGAAAGTCGTATGGGCACACGCATTCCCCCAGCGCTCCCTTCAGAGGCGAGCGGCCGCTATTTGGCATTAGGTTTTCTCGAGGAGTCGCGCGACGAGGATCTCTGCGGAGGATCGAGACGTGTTGAGGAGTGAGTTCGACTGGATGGAGGAGAGTTAGGAGGCTTGGATCGGTAGGGGGGATGAGGGGGTTGCTGCCTAGTTGCGGAATCTCCCTCGCGATGCGCCATCGGCGACAGAAGGGCTTGTTGACGGCCGCGGGATCCAAGCCCATTCCATTTGACGGGACCACCGATATTTATCTGTCCACGGTTCGAATCCGCTCGATTATTATTAGTCAAGCTCCGCCCCTTGAATGGGGGTATTTGGCTGCACGATGACACAGACTGGAAGCGACTGGTTTAGATTTGAAATGATACATTATCTTTCGCGATGGATTGAACGGAATTAGAAGTAATGGAAGCCGAGTAAAACGCTCGCCTTTAAGCAGGGTGAGCAGCATCACGGAGTCGTTTGCCTTAGTTGTGTTACCTTTGGTAGGGCGTTTAGGTTTAGCCACCGAATTTGCCGGTGAAGTCCAAATTATAACTTGAAATCATGTCCCGCACGGGACGGATGGTTTTACGTGGTTGATTAGCCATGAGTCAAGAATTAGTTTCGAAGTACCGGTGACGAATCCACAAAAAGTGGCAATAATAAAATATCATTTCCTGTTATAAAGCGTCCCAGATGGTCGATCAAGTCTTCTCAGTTCTAGGAAATTTATTTCAGCTTTTGCTCAGAAATAGCCGTCATTGCGTATCCGGAGCATAACGCGTTAAGCATAACCGGTTACCCTCATTTTCCAACCGATAGTTAATATTGTTTCTAACTTAGAGAAAGTAACTTGTATTTCATCCGCGTTCCCAATAAATTTGATGCTTAAAGAGCAGTTAGTCAAGTCCTTTCAAGTTCATTTGAACGTTTTCAATACAGGGGTCACACTTTCAAAAACGTCCAAAGTTATAGTATACCTTGACCAGCAGTACGCACACGATTTTTTTGCCCCCACCACTTGGCAGGCCTATTGACTTCGAGCATTTTAAACGGAAATGATTTCAATACACGAAATTGCACGTTTGCAAATCGGGTAGATAAACGCTTATGTTAACATAATGAGTGCGCGGATATTATTACGCGCATGCCTCAGGCCAAAATGGCCCTTCAAAGAATATTTTTGATGTAGTATTCAGTTAAAAATGGCTGCTAGATATTATCCATCGTTAGATGCGTCTAAAATATTTTCCGCGTTGGCTACCGACTGCGTCGAATGACCGAGGACATTGAGCAGCGCAAGGCTTGGTCCATTTTGCTCTTCTAGATTAAAAGCGCTTCGTCATATCTCTCTTTTTCACCTTCATTCATTACTCTCCCAATTCTATTGCCCCTACTGCTGCTGACCTCCACCTCCATTGCTGACACACCGAAGCCGCACTTAGGGTTAAGAACCGACAACAGACTACCACAAGCGATGTCGAGGGGAACCCGCTCACCTCCCCTCTTTCTTGGGCGAAAGAATAAGAGAAGGCGGGAAGAGGCGACGTTGAATCAATTCGGCAGAGCCCTCAACGTCTCGCCTCAATGATTTCGTCAATCCGTACTTAGAGAAGCGGTCTGGTGACTTGATCATATTCCGACCCCGTGCTTTCTTTCCGCCTTTTCTTTCCTCTCCTGCCTCTCCTCCCTGCCGCTTCCCCCACTCCGTTTCTCGCTCCAGTTCCTCCCGGTGAGGTCAACAGCCACCTCGCCGGGGTTCCTGAGGCCGCCGTGCGTGGGAGGAGGGCGCGCGGAGGGAAGTCGCCCTGATCGGGTGTCTGTGGCCTTTGGCTGGTCCGCCGACAACCACCGCGCCCTTGGGGAAGGCCCTGGAACGACCATCACCTCGGTGTGGTCACGGCCCCGTACCCCAACCACCCGCCGAGCACGGAGACCGTGCGTTTCAGGGCCCAGGTGCCCTTACTGAGAGGCTTCGCGATCGATTTTATATTTGCCTGATCCTTCGACATTGTTTTAGATGAGTTACTCCCACGTACGGCCTGTCTGGGGGCCAAACGATGGGTCAGAAATGGGTGGGGGTTTAACGGATACTATGGCTTGTGATTCTAACCAGATTTGTATCACCTTCGTGCATTAAGTCGAGTCGAGATGGATGTCACACCCGATACGAGTACTTGGGTGCGAGTGAGTAAGAGTATTGTGTACGGAAATGCAAAATGCGTCGTTTGGTTTTTGATCGCAGTTTTGGTCTTATTTCAGTTTAAGAGCAATTATAAATAACGTAATTGAAACGAGTACTCTCTGTGTTTAACACACTCTCATCCCTCCATGTTGCGCAGTTAATTTCCCAATTTTGATCAAGCGACTGCTCGGTTTAGTTTGTCGACTATAATTTCTAGGCTGCCCGCCCGCGTGTCATTAAATATCATTGGATATTACCACCATGGTTACTATTTATTCCACTTCATTTTCCAGAATGATCAATGTCAAATGCAAAGTGGAAAGTCACCAGGTATCCTCTGGTCATATTTATTGACTGCAGTCGTTATCGTAGCTCTTGTATTGCTTTATCGAAAACGAAGAAACCGGATCGCCATGTTTCGTTCACACGAACTTCTAAAGAAAGTTGAAAGATAAATCCGGTATATTCAGACAGTAGGGAAGTTATTTTCCCTTTATGTTCTTTGATAAGAAAAGAAAACTCGAAAATGGAAGTTTTATCGCCGTCTTACGCCTCAATTCACCCATCCGAGTCCATTTCTCTCGCTTGCACGTTACGTCCCCGCCATCCCGTAGAAGATATCTCACCTCACTCCACTGAAAGATTAGTCGCCCACCTCAGAAAGTACAAGGCTATTATCACGACATTAAGTGATTCTCTTATGCCCTTATCGTTTCATGTGGCAATTTTTAAATTCATATCTCAGTTTGATTTTTATATTTAAACTGTCCGCTTGAATGATATATTTTCGGTATGTCCAATTATACACACTTCTCCGCTCTGATTAAATTACCTATTTCGATAGTGGTATGTTTATGAAATCATCTCAATATATTTTAATAGACAGTGACCTTCTAGTGAAATATAGCAGAACACGGAAAAACATAGAATTAAGTTGGTAATCAGCCCTTAGCACTTGTGCTCTGTACCGTAATGTATATCAATCTCGCGTAGGCTTCACACATCTAAATCGATGAATAGCATTGCGAATACATTTGTTTTTAGTTCTACCACTAAAGCGACAGCGAATTACTCGCAAATTTCGTTCTTAGTATGAAGCAAAGAATGAAATTCTTTTTCTTACTCTTTTCTAACTTTTTGGCCCTTCCTTTTCTCTTCGTCTGACGTCAAGAAAACGGGAAGGGTTGCCAAAATGGGTCGCCCGGGCGAAGCGCTTGCTTCTCGCCACTTTATTCAATTCTTTTTCAACTCCGGATGCCCCAAAAAAGCACGGTCCTTTCCCAGACGCTTTCGGTCGCGAGAGGGTCGACGTGGGTTTTGAGTGTGGGCTGTTTCGGAGCGACGGAGGATGGTAGCGGAGAGTGTACGAAATAGCGTGAGAGCCTCGCTGATCCCACCGGATATCGACTCGACGGGAAAAGGGTGGGAATCGTGCCAGGGACAAGTACCATTATATGTAGTAACACTTCGGTGGATATTCAAGCATGCGAGTGTTAACACTCGCATCGTTAATTTTTATGAGCCGTTTACGTTCGAACTTAAGGTAGGATACGATATAACTGCTATTAATAAATAACATTTACCCGAATATATATATATATATATATATATATATATATATATATATATATATGTATATATATATATATATATATATATATATATATATATATATATATATATCTGTATATATGATAGGATATAGATGAAAGGAAAAGGGTTAGAATTACACAACGGGTAAACACAAAGTTTATTGGGGAAGGTGATGCAATATTTCCCGATCTCTTGCATCCCCATCTTGTTCCGTAGCCATTTCAATAAATTATATTAGTTAATAGGTAATGTTTTAGGTGTAGTTTATAAACTTTCCTTAAATTTTCATTTTATCTCCTACCCTAATAACTCGTGCATAAGCAGCATCGATGAAGCCGATAGGGTGTGATAAAATTCTGATTTTATAGTATGCTCTTATAGAACTGAGCTTTCTGCTTCAAATACTCAACTACAGCCATTTAATCTTACCAGGAAAGTTAAATTTCCCCGATTCGACACTTAAAAAATGGAAAACTTTCCAGGATTGAGTCCGACCGAAGAATCCCTGCTCAAGGGCGTTACTTGAAGGAGGTTGCGCGGGAGTCGCTTTGTTACGAAGAAGTTCTGTCCCGATTCCCTCGTTAGGTCACGTCCTTTCGGATCACTTTCTTGTTGATTCCTTTGTGGGGTGCTCCACAGTTTATTTTTGCGACGCATTAGGTTCGAGAGGCTCGTACACATAAATAACCCCTCGCGAAGCACCCCGTGATCTCGGGCACGCCTGCACGCCCCTTCCCCTCCTCGGCTCCCATTTCTCCCACCGCGGAATGTTTTCATTTCTCCAGAGGCGTCGTGACGGAGTCGGGACGAACACTTTCGCGACCGGGTAGGGGGGCGGACGCGCCGTCCAAGGTTATATTTCCCTTCCCCCTTCCCAAATCCGGCAAGACAAACGGCCAAGGCAGGCTCAGGATTAACTCTTTCCATTCCGCTCCGAGTGCTCCGGGCGAGAAGATATCCTTTCGGGAAATTTAGCACTCCGCCCCTCCGCCCCGCTCTCGCAGAAAGATTTCGTAATAACCGTCTCTCCCCTCTCCCTCTCCTCATCGCGCTCTTTCAGTGCTCCGCGACGGTAGCTTCCATTGTCGTGCGGAAGGCGTCTCCGCTGTCTATTATGCCGGCCTCGTTGAATGAACCCCAGCGCGACTTGCCCCAAGTTTGTGGTACGTTTCCCTTAATGAGTGAGGAGGAGGAAGGCTCGGGTTTGGCGAGACACTTTCAAAATATCCCTCGTATATTCTCTAGTCTTGCCAAATTTTGGCGTTGGATTTAACAGTAGGTTCAATCTTGCACGTTTTACTGTTGTCTTTGATCTGCGTTTCAGCATATCATTGTTATTACCCTCACGACGCAATTGACTAAATTAAATGGAACCACCTAAGTACGAGCAAATGTGAACATATGAGAAATGTTTAATTTCAGCGAAACGGGAATGCACGTGTGCGTCGTTCGCAAAATGAGTATAATGGAACGAGTAGCTGCACTCTAAGACGATTCAATGAAGCGTGTAGGATAAGTGATGGAAATACTCTTCAGGCCCATTCCTCCAAAGATAGGAGCACAAGCTCGCGATTTGGACCGCAATGCTCCGCTTGACTCCCTTTCGGAAACACCACCGTAATTCCGTTTCGATTATACCCTCTTTCGAGAAATAAAATGCAATTGCGAGTCCAAGGTCGAATGAAATCGGAGCAAAATATTTGTAGTGTTGACGGAGGCATTTGGTAAAACCTTTCTCGAGCGAGAGCAGTACGTCCATGCACACAAAATGTCTTTTCGATTTTGTAAAAGGCGCCGTACCAGTAGAGAGACTCGCAGTTGGTTAATGCACGCACACCACGGGACGTGGATTATTGGGTCCAGGAAAGTTTTAAGGGGCGTGGACTTGGGAGGCGGTGGGGAGAGAGCATGGAATGGTTTGGCTGGTTGGTTAGTTGACTTGTGGGAATGGAGCGGGTATGGGAAGGGTTTTATGATTAATGGCATGAATGTGTACAATGGAGCGGTCTGGGAGAATTGAAGAGGGGATCGGAAGGGTGGGGCGAGGAAGGGGGGAAGGACCTTCCATGGGGGGAGTCGGCATGAGGGTTGTGTGGCGTGGGGCGGAGAGTTGAGGGGGACCAGGATGGGGGTGGTAAGGCGGATGGGGTGGGTGGGTGAGAGGGTTTGGGGGACTTGGCGCCGTGACCGCAAAACACATCTTCCTGCCCTCCGAAGCCGTCGTCCTGGGCACCCTCGGGATGCCGGACAACTCCATCCAAGATCCATGATTTGGCCTGCCGACCGAATTCGGGATCGCCTGCTTCGAATCCACACCCCGCTCGCTTCTCTTTCGCCTCTCCTCCCACCAGTCCTCCCTCCCTCCTCACCCGAGAACAAAATAAAACCCGAACCCCCCCCCCCGAATAAATAGAGTTCGTACCGGAACAAACCCCTCTCCCTGCGTCTAATCGTTCGCAAGATTTCGCGTACCTTTAGATCTTAGAAAAGGAATGCGCCGAAGCACATTTGACCGCAAAAGCGACCAGATCACTTCAGGATCGTCCTAGTAAATGCATTCCCCGCGGATTCAAATTGTATTAATATTGGAAGGCCTCACGTCGCATCACCGACGCATTTTACGATCAGGAGTGGTAGGGTATTTTGTGACGCTCTGGGTGGAAAGCCCTTTGTCCTCCCATCATACGGAGGCTGTAGGAAAAAATTCGCCCCTGGAAGAAACTTCTCTTTGACCGACACTGCCCCAGGAGTGGCCCACTCTGAAATATAAGCTTTGGCCACTCGCCTCACTTTCTCTCCCAAAATTGCGTCTGCGTCGCCCTTCGTTAAGGCTTTGTGGGCTCCCCATTTCGACCTTATGGACAAGCCGCCCTTGATTACAACTCAAGCAATGTCTCGTTGTGCGTCTTGAAAGGATTAAATTTACGAAGTTGTCGTATATCAATATAATTTATTCGTTTCACTAAGTTAGGGTATCACCGGAGCTCGTACAATCTTGATTAAACGGTTTGAATGAGCATTTCATTGCAATTATGTGGTGGAGTCCCAACCGATTTTTTTAGGAAATAGGTTACATCATGATTCATGTTATTTCCCGTGTAGCAAGCTTCCCATGTTCCTGCGAAGATTATTTCGTTGATTATATTTAACAAAACCCTCCGAATGTATTTGCGAAGCCATTCCATGAATAGCCAACCCTAACTTGGAGGATGTTATTAATGCATTCCGAAAACAGCAGCCGGAGATCAACCGTTTGAATTACTCTAGATATAAAAGGTGTTTAAGTTACCAGTTTCAATAAATTTAGCATTCGAAAAGGGTTGATCCTTAAAATGAGGTAACTACAGAGTGATCCCCACTTTAGAACCGCTCACTTCGCCATCATAATCAATCATTCTCCTCCAGAGAAATATAATTAACTCCAGTTTAATCGCCTTTGCACTCCCAGAGAAATACCTCATAATAATGGATTGGTATTGCAACTCTGTTAAGCTTCCCTTTTGCACGGCGCAGCGTCTTTTTAAATTCGAGCGATCAATCAAAATAATAATGATCCGAAACACCATAAATATGTCCCGAATATTATTTTTTCCGCCGGTCTCCAACGACTGACAGTCTAACCGTCTGCTCGGTCTCTCGGCCAATTTTCAAATAGCGTTCGCGTTGAGCCGTTGATGATGATCTTTGAAGCCGGAAAAATTTCGGTGCCGCACCCACATCGTCCAATGACCAGAGGGCACCGAATGTCCACCCTGCCCCCTCCCTTATCCGCATTGTTTGACTCCATTTCCCACCCCTCTCCCCTGCGGTCGCCATCCACAATTCTCTCATAAGCCTCCTCTCGTCCTTCCCTCCCTCCGCTCCTTTTCACGCCCGCCCCAACCTTACCCTCCCCTCCTACTCCTGCTCTCCCGCCATCCTCCGCTAATCCCCATCGCTCGGTCATGGGGTTCCACCCCCACCGCTCCCTCCCTACTCTCCCTCGCCCACACCCACCTCCCACACATCCCTCACCTGCCCACGTATATAGGTACTTCCCTCACTCACCACCTCGCCCTCTTTCTCTCTCTATCTCTCACTGTACGGAAGTTTTCAGCATGCGCTTGCCGAACATGCTCGACTTTCCTCCATTTTTTTCTCAACCCTCAACCGTCAGCTGACACGAAGCTTATCTCAGCGTCTTGAATCACACCAGAGCAGGAAGCTGCGGAATTAAAATCGGCGTGACGATTTGGTGGTGTCATTGTGTAGAATCTTGGAGTGGTCTCAATAAGCAAAATTGTTTTTCTTTTTTTTTAGTTTTCTTCGCGCAAAATTGGATTTCAATTTTGAAGAGATGATATTGGATAATGCCCGTGTAAAATACGCCACCAAATATCTCATGACCAATTTTCCAAAATTAACTAATGACGTCGGCATGATTCATTTCCTCCCGTAAGCGTCGGTTAATCTTTTTTGATGTCCTCAGTCACTCCGTGGTGATTCATTCAAGGACCGAAATCAAATATTTTAATTATTCACCCCATGCTATGATTTTCAATGAGAAAATCGAGTATTCCCGGCCCTGAGGGCCAAGTGCCCGCCAGTCGAACCAAAGGTCGAACCACTCACTGGTTCGATTCCCTCTAATGTCATGGGCGTTGTTTGATTTCTCCTGATTCTTCCAACGGGAAATCTCTGCTGGTCAACAGGGGTGACTTAAAGGGATCCCAGAGGCAGATGGACCACCAGCGATTTCCAGATATGCATTTAATTCTGTAGTTTCTACACTGCTATTTTAAGACCTTTAGTGATTTCAGAGCTGAGATAAGTATCGTGTAAAGAGAGCCCCTGAAGGGACTTTCCAACGCCCGAAATCCTCCCCCCCTCTCTCTATCCCATGCCCCTCCCTCCTACCTCTAATTCTTTCCACCATGGCAAACGTCCGCCCATTTGACCTCCAAATGGGGCGCGTGCATGACCTGTGTATTGTGGTACGTATTCGTTCCCTTCCCCTCCAAACTCCTTCCCCACCCACCGTTGCCCCCCCCACTCGCTCTTCTCTCCCCCTGGATTCCGCGTGTCGACGGCGGGTCCCGCGATGCGGCGCCCTCCTCTCCTATGGCGGATGCCAGCCACTCTCCTGGATGTGGGTCGCCCTGCGCCTGTGCCTTCCCGTGTGGGTGGTGGAGGTGCATACGAAAAATCTGCGCCACGTCGTACCCTAGGGGATGTCGTCGGGACGACGACGAGAGGTCCGGAAGACGAGCGAAGGGAAGCCATACAGTTTTGCAGGTGCTCCTTGACTTAACGTGGGGCGGTGTGGGTCGGCAGTGGGGATGAGGGGGAGCTTCGCGGGTTTTGAGGACTCGCGAGGACTCGTGAGATCGGTGGAGCTCGCGTGTTTGCCTTATTAAACGTGGCATCGACGGGAAACGTAAACTGTTTTGAGGTTAAAAATAGCCCGGTGCCTCCGATAATTCGATTCTTTAATTTAAAAACAAAAGTTTTTTTATCGAAGCGAGGGAACAAGGGAGGAGATATAAAGGGATTAAATAGAAACGGATTTTCAAGTTATAACTGGGCCGTGTTCGCAATGGATTTTTTTTTGTCCGTCCCCGCGCGTCTCAGTTCCACGTTCGTTCCCAACGTTAAGTGATAGGGTGGACCTATTTAATGTAGCACAGTTTAACTCCGATTCGCACTCCGATCGCTGGGACCTTGGTATTTAATTATCTACCACCTTTCGGATTAGGGTCGAATGCTTAAAAAAATACTGTAGATTGAGATTGAAATAGCGTTTAATGCTACAATTTACCGGAGAAAGGATTAATGAATTGCCATTTGATCGAAATATGATGTAAAATACATCTCGTGAAGACTAATTCGCACCTATTGACGAAACGTTCACGCCTTCCTTTACAACTTAATGGCAGCGAGCAGGATTAGCGTTCCATTTTATTTAGGTTCTTCTGTTGATGTTGGCAGGTTGATCAATGAGCGAGTCGAGAATAACCGAGAAAGAAATCCTCTTTGTATTAATAACTACTTTGAGCTCCTTCCTGTGTATGTACTTGGAGCCTTTCGAGAGGGGCGAACCCTCGTCTCCTCGCGTGCGTGACCTCGACCGTGGCAACCGCAGGGAGAAATAAATCCCGTCGTCTGTGAGACACTGCGGTTTGCAACTCTCTTTTGTTTTTCTCGTGATTTTCCATCGAGGCTCCACGCATATCATTTTTCGCCCGCCGCGTCGCAAGCCCTCTCGGCAGGGCCGTGCTTCTCCCCGTACGCACGTCAGAGAACGATGCCTTTGAACGGAGTTCGCGCCAAGAGAAATTGCATTCACTTCGAGCCTAATCTCCATGGCGGGGACATTAATTCGTGTCACGTGACACCTCGGGCCACCAGTCGGGGAAAGTATTTCAACTCTCAGGGGAAGCATTAATTTCGCCATAACAAAGGCCCGACGACAGGTCCTCGCCACCTCCGCGAAAGGTTATTACTGATTGTGTGAGCAGGACTCTCCGGACACAGGGGAACGGTTGGTCAAATCGGTTCGCTGGCTGTTGGAGACCATTTCTCTCGTCAGAAAAGACAGCTGCTGGCACTAAAGTCCTTTTCAAATGCTTTGAATGGCGTGTAGGACCAAATATAAATCTTTTTATTAGGAAAGGTGAAACTAAGCTTAGAGGATATTCATGAATCTGACGAGATGTTGTTTCACTTCCCTTGTGGCCTTTCCGTTGATAAAATGAGGCTTATTTTCTTACCCCACTTACAATTCATAACTTATTAGGCTGATAGAAACGAGAATTCTAATTTCCAGGGCCAAGTCAGAACAGGACTCCTTAGAAATAGTCCTCACAAGGAAATATTTGACGAAGGCCCAGTCCTTCTTCATCCGGGAAACTTAAAAAAAAGCGGGAAGTTCATTACGAGACTCATAGAAAAGAACTAGTCTTATCTATTTCGCCGAAAGTGACAAAATTGCAATTGAATCATATGTTTGATTTTTAGATCATCTCTGAAAAGCCGTGCTGGGGACCGTACCTACACCGGAACCGGACGGTATTTTTCGTATTGGAATCGGAGAGGATTACATTCCAAATCAGAAAGATTCGAATCGAAAAGATAATATCTATGTATATAATCGAGAATAAACAATTGCGTATCGATTGAGATTTTTTTTATTCTCGTATGAACCAAAAGACTCCTCGTATCCCACCCGCACGCTCTGGCACAGGCACCAATTGGGACCCACACCCGAATGGAGATGAAAACTCGCGTGGGGCGATTATAAAGGTTTCGTCGACGAAGTCGTGTACAAAGTCCTCAACAAGGTCGCGCTCCGAAGAATGTCTTCCGGACGTTCTCTTCGGGAGCCTTCCTTTGTCCCTTCCCTAGCCCCACCCTCCAGTTCTCCCCTCACCCCGCTTCCTCGACGCGTGCCCCCGACGCTGGGGTACGTGTGCTCGACAGCCTATGTGCGTACGCGCGCATTCGACTGCACCAAGCCCCGCGATGACGACTGCCGCGTCGGAAAGCCTCGCCGCCGGCCGCCGCTGGTCGTCTCTCGATTCGGCCGAATGCGTGGGGAGGAAAGTGATGATACAGTCAAACTCATATATAGCGAGAACCTTTGAGTACAGCGACATCTCGGAGTAAAACTTAATGACAAATGAACAAGCGGAGGCTTATTCGCCATACAAAGGATTAACAATAAGATCATTTTTCTATTGCCCCTTTAATATTTTTTCCCCTCCTCGGACGCCTCCATCATTTCATTTGTTATTCCAAATTCCCGTTGATAGTTATTTGCCAAACAACTTAGTTACAAGATGATTTTAGTTAACAGTGAGGGCTTTTGGAAAATAATTCATAAGCTAAGTTAATTTTGATTGTTTTTATAACCACTGAATCGCGTGCATAAGTAAAAAAAAGGACGCAGATAAGGAAAAATATAAGGAGAAAGGAAAATTAAATTTCCAAGGAAAAATTATGATGCATCTGGGAACTGAACCAGAGACCCTTCACTATTCTTTTCCTTGGGACTTATGTTATCACTAGCGCTTCTGATCTTAATTGTTGCATTGCCTATTTTTCTTTTGCCGTGCATCCAATGTATTTTTAAAATCGCCTAATACGGTTAGTAATTATTTTTTTAATACAAAGACGCACATAAACACACACTTATATGAAAGTAGTCGTGTGTGTGAAAGAAGGACTAAAAAGAATGAACGTGCATGCATGTTGCTACATGTAACGGCTATCACGTGGAATACGCAGTCTTCGGTGTTTTGCATCTCGCTATAACCGAGTTTGACTGTATTGAAATGGATGTGGGAATGAAAAGAAATTTGATAGAGAGAGACCAAGCAGTCGTCCTCGCGTTTGGGTGTTGGTGTGGTAGAGCTGTGTTTCTTCATGTCACCATCACCTAACCATGCATTTTGAACGGTGTCCGTAAAGCTGTGCTTATTATCTGTTTGGTGTTCTCATTGTTGCCCGGTCATTTCCATTGTGTGGATAAAAACCAAGAATTATCTTGATGCCTCACTTAACTCAGTAATGTTTTGAAGAAAGCCACTTTAATTATTCAAAGATCATACTAACGTGTTCAATGAGATTAAGAGTAAAAGACTGCAATTAAGATGCACTTTTGGTGTAAGTCGCTCTTCGACTGTTTTGATGGGTCCTCTGTATAGTCTTAATTTTAAAAAAAGAACCCGGTAATATAATCATTCGTAGTCATAAAAAATAGCGGCAAGAATAGAGCCGCTTCATTTTGAGGCATTACCCTGCTGAGATTGGTAATTTGAGTCTAATACTCTTTATCTCTAAAAAATGTTTTTTTGCCATAGTTTAAATGTTTGGTATTAATATGTAAATATTTGAAGAGTGGCTACCTGGTCCCTAAGACAGATATTGACTGACTTTTGAGAATTTTGACCTATTTTGACTTTAAAAAAAAAAGCTTCAATCACAGCATGAAGGTAATGCGACACTGACTGTTTCCACTAAATGTGTTTGGAGACCCGTAAGTGATCAGCTGTCTTGTGTTTACTGTGTAGTGCCTCCTTGGGATGTGTAGTACACGATGTTTTGATGTTAAAAATGCCTATAACTGTTTCTTCTCTGTCTCCCTCGAAAGCATTTTTTGACTGCTGCCGCTCTAGTGTGCTCTCTCTCCCCCCCCCCCTTCCCCCCCCTCCATGCCGCTCACCTTGCACCTTGAACACCGACGATGTCCCCATGAACAACACTGAAATGTCTCTCATCCCTCCCTTCCTCCCTCTTCCCCGTCACCTGTCTCTCTCTCTGTGTGCCTTTTTTTGTGTGCGTTTTTTTTTGTCTGGCATGCGCCCTTTTTTTTGCCTCGCCGAATTGCCTCGTCGTGTCTTTCGGTGTCTTGCCTGCACAACGATGATGATGATCGTCACACGCCACCTGTCTCACCACATCAACTCCCTCTCGTCCCGTCGTCTTCTCGCCGCCTCGTCGCCGTCTCTTCGCCTCACCGCCGCCGTCTCTGCGCCGCTGTCTCGCCTTCGTCTCTGCCCCGTCGCCTGCCGTCGGTGCGGTCCGTGTCTCACCCACCTCCTCGATGCCGCCGCCGTCCGACCACTTGCCACCTCCAGCTCGCTCCATTTACTGCTATGAGTGCGACAGTTGGGCGGACCAGAGATGCAGGGACCCCTTCAACTACACAGCGTTGCCCCGGGACCAGCCGCCCCTACTCACCTGCCACGGCTGCTGCGTCAAGATGGTGCGGAACGTGAAAACGCGTGAGTGTCCGCCTAGCGACCCGCCACCGTTCGCGTTGGTCCGTCCGCGCGGCGGTCGGCGACTCAACGCGGGAACTTGTATATGGTCTCCCAAGGATGATTGTGTGCGATTGAGTGGATGGAATGGAAAGCAAAGGAGGATGGACCCGTGTGGATTTTTGTGAGTTTGGGGACTGAGGATAGTGTCTCGAGTGGTTCTTTCATGATCCTCTGTTGTTGGAAAATAGAGCAGCTAAGCTGGGAATCACTCACAGAGTGAAGGTTAAATTACAGATTGAAGCTCTTGCATAAATTGGGAGGAGATCTCTTTAGCAGCGATGTTGAAATTGTCTTATTGCCCTCATCGTACTACGGTAGGAGAGATCATGCTAGTAAAATTAGAGAGATTAAGTGTAGAACAGATAAGATTTAAGATGTCATTTTTTCCACGAAAGAGAAGGGATCATAATAACATTGTTCGACCGCGGTAGGGTCATGTTCGAGTAAAAATTAGTCTGGTGTGTATTCACCCCCTGCCACACACCCTAGCGGTGGCTAGCTGGGCATATGTTAATAAATAAAAAAAATAGAGAGAAGATTTCAGGATTCCACTGCACGAAGTTCGTTCGCGCCTTGGATTCGATTCACTGCCACGTTTCTTTTCCTTGGCCGCCGCAAGGGTCATTGAAAATGATGCAGTGCGTCGAAACCAGGTCGTGACTCGACTAGATTTAGTGGGATGCTGGAAGTCTTGCATTTCGAATCAGGATGTTTCCATTATTTCACTATTTCTCGTTGTAGGGTACCATGGATAATTTTAGCACTTCATGTAATCATTTTATTCGCCGGTTCACAATGGTTTTATATCAGGATGAGTGAAAGTTGGTATATAAGTATATGTTAGTATTTAGTAAATGCCGTTATTTATTTTTTGAGGTTATATTACGAGAAATTATTTCTATCACATTTTTCCGTCATAAAAAGCGTAAAAACCTGACGATAGAGGGCAATAAAGAAACGTTGGGTTTCCGTGGACCAATATAAAATAATATAGAAAGGAACTGGTTTTAAAAATTTGAACATTATTTATTTGAACCCTGATTTTTGCTTTAAATGGTAATTCCATTCCCTCTTTTTACTTTTGATATGTTTAACCGATAGTTATCTGAAGAGCCTTATATTCTGTTCGCTAAATTTCTATTCGAGTATATTCTATATCTATTTAATAAGGCTGATTCCCGGTATCTTAGTCCATGTATATCAGCCAATGGATATCTTAATATAGAGGAAGAAAGAGATTTCATATTAAAAACAAGCTAATGTTAGGCTAGGCTTCTATAGTGGGCTAGGTATCGTATAGTTTTCAGAGGGAAATTATTTTTGAAAAATATATTATTTATCGTTTTTTGGTGGTTGTAATAAATGTAGGGAAGCTACCACCAAAAATTTTTTGTAAAAATTTTACCCATTCACTAGGTACCTCAAAATCTAGGGGAATGATGAGTAATCATTACGTCGACATAACTGTTGATCCTTAACATTTGCGTCGGTCATATTAGCGCTGTTATGATGCTGAATTAAATTCCAGATGAATGAGTTGTCCCTATCGTGCATCATTTGAAATTAGGCTTCAGTCATCACTTTCCGAAAGGTTCCCTCACGGCGCGATGAAAGAACTCAAAGCCTGAGAATTGCAAAGACAAATATTTGAATATTTACTCTCAGGCACAGAAGAACAAAGAAACAATTGCAAATTCATAATGCTGTCACACGAATGGAATGAAGCGATAATATGCAGCTTTGCATACTCTTTGGCTATTTAAATTTTGACTGCATCAAAATCATTTTTTCTGCCCACGATTTTTGGCTACGTAGCCAAGAAGAATGGATCATGTGAGGACTGATTTTTTTTGCGCCGGCTGGAATATTCCACGCTGTAATTATTTTTAAAGGCCGTCGGGACTGCGGGATGATTTCAATTTTTGGCGAGACGAGCTATTTACTAGATAGTAATGACGGGGTGCAATGATATTAAAAGTGGTTAATACGATGCCTCTGATTTTCCGCCTGGTTGAAAGCCTAATGGGACAAAAATACGCGGGATGGATTGAGGGAGGGAGTGACCCAAATGAAAGTGAACCGCGCAACACCCCCGAGGGAGGGGCAGAGGGGAGGGGAGTTGGGGCAATTCCGACAACAAACTATTCCATTATTCGCTCCCTACCGACGCGATTATGGGGAGGGAGTGGGAGGGTGTGTCGAGGGGATGGGGGAAGTAAATTTGAGGGGCAGGGCATCGATCGGGTGGGGTGGGAGCCCCAGAGTGGCGTCTCCCTGTCGGTCGCCAGTTCGCATCCCACCATTCCCCCTTGTCCTTCCACCGCTTCTACATCTTCAGTCTTTTTTCATATTCACTCTCTCTCACTCTCTTTTCCCCTTCTCTCCTTTTCCTCCTCTTTCCATTTGTGTGTGTGTGTGTCTGGATGTAAGTATTTTTGTGAAATATCATTTCCAAAAGTCTGTCAGCAGTCCCCGGCATCCCGAGAGTCGAAAAAATGTTAAACGTTCGCGTCATGCTGGCATTAAATTACGGGGGGGCGGGGGGCGGGGGGCGGGGGGGGGGAAGTAGATAGATTGAAGTTGCGATGGATTTAAGTTGCTCCGAGTGGCCGGAGTGCCTGTCAACATTGAATGCCAACAACGAACGTTTTAACCTTTACCCAATTCTCGGCGCGCCGATGATTGAATACATACTTTTGGAACTTATTGAACATGCGTAGGGACATCTTCAGACACACCCACCCATAGCAAGAATGGTAGAGAGAGAAACAGGCATGGCGTGCGCTAAAAACATACGTAGATATGCAACAAAGAAGGAAACAGTTTTTCTCTATCCGTCCTCGTCAGTGTCAGAGTTATTTACGAGTTGCATAAACACTGCTTAATATATTTCCATAATTAATATTTTACATTTGTTGTTGTTTCAACATCCTTCTACTTTTTAATATCCTGATACACGAGGTCTATTCAAAAAGTATCGCGAATTTTGTGTTTAAAAAAAAATATTTATTTATTCATGAATATCTATTTTTTCTCCTCCTAAATAATCCCCATTAGATATTATGCACTTGTGCCAACGTTTTTTCCCAATCCTCGAAGCCCTTGAAAAAATCATTTTTTGTTATCTTGTTCAGCTCCGCCTTCGATGCAGTCGTTATCTCGTCGATCGTTGCGTAGCGTTGTCCTTTTATGGGCCTCTTCAGCTTCGGGAACAAGAAAAAGTCACTGGGGGGCAGATATGAGGAATACGGTGGCTGCGGCATCATTTGTGTGTTGCTTTTGGCCAAAAATTCGCGCACAAGTAACGATGTGTGAGCAGGGGCGTTTTCATTGTGCAAAAGCCAATGTTTGCTCTTTCTCGTGCAGCAGTATTTCAATGAAGATAAAGGATATTAAATATTAAGTGTAGAAAAATACCATGTAGTATTTCTTCATTTCGAGAATATGGAGAAAGTCTCCACAAAACGAAGCCTGATTCAACTTGTTTCAGTGTACACATTATTCTGACAGTGAGGAATGTGGGTGGAACCACCGAGAATTCAAAAAAGCAGTGTCTCATTTTATTGTATACGTATTTATGTTTCAAAGTATATTTTCATCAAACGGTGACTTCGAATTATCACACACACTGCATGCATGCCTATATCTCCCTCCATCACTCTTCCGATTTCTACTTCTCTTTCCATCTTCAGCCTCTTTAGGCTCTCTATCCCTATCACACTCGACCCCGCCCTCCAAAATGCCACGCCCCCCATAGTGTAGGTCGCATACTTCTTGATTCGTGAACATTTCATCTTAACTTATCCCAAAGTTGTGATTAGGCGTTTAGAAATAAGATATTATTGTGTACATACTATCCGTTTTTCGCACTATTTAATGATGTGATTAAGAATCGAAATGATTAAACCATATTCAACAAAGGTTTGCTACTCCAAATAGGTAAATCTACTATTTTCAAATATAACTACTTTTGTAGTTATATTTGAACTACCTTTGGGTGAATGTAAATTTTTTGAGCAGATTTCTATCAATAGTCCCGATCGCAATAGCCCTACATTAAAGTGTTCAAAATCTTCCATCTTAGGAGTGTTTGCCATGAGTTTATTCCTGCTTTTATTTTTCCCGAACCCCTGGCTTTAATAAACATAAATCAATAACTGCGATGTATAACTGAAGTGAATTCATCTGAATTTCATTCATTGGGGGCTTTAATTATCGAATCCCTATATATGTGCCCTAACATCGATATGAATTATGTTTTTGCTCAACATATTTCTATATCGGAGTTCAAGGACACTGCCGATATCGACTTCATCAGAAAAATAATTTTTGTGAAGTTCATAATGATAGGCCATTATATTAAGCCATTCTAAGTCCATCCAAATATTTAAAATCATTACGCACAATTGGAGGGTTGTGATAATCTCAACATTATAGCGACTGAAAGAAATTTCGGCTGGTAGCAATATTTTTGAAGTAACGAATTCAGTTTACGGAGGATATGGTTTTTGATATGGCCATTCTCTAATCTAAACCTTGTGTTTATCGCATAAACACGAGTCCCCGTCTTACTTAAGAACCTTAGCCACGCGAAAAAATTACTAAACAGATAAACGAATTTTTTAAAAATGTCTCGAATTTAAATATCGTAACCAGCTTCAGCGGCTTTATCTGGTTACCATTTGCCTGAGCGCGACCCCATATCTCTCAGCATTTGAGGTGTTCTTTCATTAACGCAGGGGAAAGGTTTTCACGTGTTCAGTATTTCGTAACAATGGATTTCCGCGAGGCGAAGGTCACCGCAGCTAAGTTCTACTCAGCCTCAACCGCGAGCGCCACTTCCTTGCGATACGCAGTCGGTCACCAACCCCTCATCCCAACCTCCGGTTCGTATAAACCTTCTTCCTCCAAACCCCTCACCCCACCATCCCCTTTCCCCACCCTTTGTGTTCGAGGGATTGGGGTGGGGGGTTGAGCGACGTCCCCCTCCCGCCTGCGGAACTGCAATATGCCGCATCGCCTCTGAGCATTGCCCGCCCGCCCTCTTCCATCCTCTACCCCCTTTCGCCCCCCTTTATCCTCTCACCCCCCCACTCTCTCCTCCAACCCTCGAACCCCCCCCCACCCTACTTCCCGCTAGTACCGTACCCGCCCTCCGTCTCCCCCGCGTGGCGTCGTGGATGGCGAAGGACTGACTCTTCGGATACTCCATCCTTCCTCCCACCCTCTTCTTATGCTCGTCCACTTGCCAAAAAGTATTTTTGGGCGGCGTCTTAGGGGTCGTCGCAATGGGGCGTCGCGCCGAGAGGACGGAGTGGTGGGATCCACCGAGGGTTTTCCCTTCCGTTTCTGGACGGAGGCGTTGGAAAGAATGGGAATGGCAACGAGGTGGAAGAGTCGGGATGGGAGGGTGGGGGAGGGGAGGGGCAGCAAGTAGATGGATGCATTGGACGTAAATATTTTAGGAAGCGATGGGAAACCTAGAATGATCGAGTTAATTTCCTCCATGGGCGCAAACCCATTTCTCTTCCCCCTTCTATCTCCCTTATTTCTACCACTCTCTTCTTTCTCCTCCTCTCGCTCTTTTTACTTATTTCTTCTGTCCTCTCTCTTTTTCTACCTATCTGTCACTATGTTTCCACCATTTTCTCTCCTTCGTTATGTCCCTTTATCTCTTTCTTTCTACCTCTCTCCTTCTTTCCACTGCCACTTCTTAATTTTACTAATCCATCTCCTTTTTATTCCTCTCTCTTCTTCTTTCCACTTCTCTTTCTCAATCTTTCTTATCCTTCCCCTCTCTACCTATCTTTTATTCTCTCCCTATGAATACCCCTCTTTCTCACTCATCTCTCTTCCTCTCTCTCTCACTATTTCCCTGCCTTCTCTCTCGGCTCTTTTCCCTCATTCCGATTCTTGGCCCGAGCTGACCGCTCGTTTTCTTCTTTGTGCTCGAGAAGAATAGCTTCGTTACGAGAAAAAATCGCTGGCGCAGTTATGAGAGAGGGCAACTTCACGAACACGCAATTTTCTTTCGTACTTTTCCGCATGCTTTTTATCGCCGTCGCCTTTTCTTCGCGTTACGTGAATGGTGTAATGATCCCGAACCCTGAGCGCAATGCCTACGAACCAGGAAGTCTAGACGGTGATGGGCAGGGCATGAACCTCGTCATCTGGCAGCCGTGGACTAAGTATCCGGCGAGACAAAATGAAACACAGCACAACTGAGCTCCCTTTTTGATCCCACTATGGTTATCATCTTCAGAATAATATATGTTTAAAATTAGCAGAAAGAGCTTGAAACACGTGGTGAGAAGAATTAAAAGTGAGCAGCATACGTGGGCCTCGAATCGTTCCACCATGTCGGACAACTGAAGAAATGGCACCTTTGATAAATTTAAACGAACCTTATGCTGTTCAATTCAAATTCTACGTACAGATTCTCTCAAGTACATGATACCATTTCCAAGAACATGGATTTATCGCAAGATTACTCTGAGCGTTTGAAGCACGATAAGTTTCAGATCTCAGAAAGTGAGCAACGTAGTGTTTGTTTGATTTTATCTCGTCAAACATTTCATTCGTGACTTCCAGACCAGTCCGTTCGCAAATTTTCATTTTCCATTCTATTTTTCATGATATTAAGGCTTCGTAGGGAAGAATTGAAAAAGGGTTTCAGACAATAGGGTTCAACGGGTTGAGAAGATTGCGGATGCTTGCTCACATGATTCCAAACTACTGTGCTGGTGATTTCATCAAGGTGTCTCTTAATATACCTGAGAAGTAATTTAGTTGTCAAAATGTTGGACTTGTTCATGGATATCATAAATATAAATATAGAGATACTGGGGTTTACCTATCAAAACCTTACTAGTATGAATCATATTTTCAGGAATTGTTTGTGTGTGTGTTGCGTGAGTGTGTGTGATTCTCCTCCCCATCCCCAACAAGAGCGGAGTCTCAAACGCAAGTTGCGCGTGACTGAAATTCGGAAATGTTACCGAGGACCGCACGAATTATTCATTGGCGTGAGACCTGTCGTATCCCGTGGTATTCCTTCGCTTCAAGATCGGAAGATATTTCTCCGAATGGCGTTTTGCCAATGTATTCGGGGACCTCTCGATTTTATGTGCAGCATGGAAGAGGAAGGAATAGGCGGGTTTCTCCGGTCGCGTATCCGGGGAAGACAAAGATGCACTGAAACGAACCTCGAGTCTCGCGTGCAATATAGGTATCGGTCCGAATTATTCACAACCCGTGCTGACGTAATTGAATGCCGGGATGATTAATGTGTCCCCGTAAAGGTTTGAATCGAATGAATAGGCTCCATCGTGTTGATTTATTTAAGCATTCACTAGTCAAGATTTCCAAGTAAGCAAACTGCAGGCGATTTCACACGCCTTCCATTCCCAGAATGAGGATTGAATTATTGATTTCTTTGGTTGGAGCGTTTTGTGACCCAATATTATATCATTGTCTAATAACAGTCGTATCCTTACGTAACACAAAATTATCAATGAAATTAATTATCAGTCGGAGGGATTTTATAAAATGTACGTAGTATAATGTATAACTCATAAAATACTCGTGGCTATTCATTCCGAGGAGAGTAACGACTGGTCAAAATCTGATATGCTCTATTCTAAAGAATAAAAACGGATAAAGTGTGATAAAAGAAGTGAATGTGAAATCGCACAATGATCTTAGATCAGAAGGCTATTTATTTCAATAGTGGACGGTAGTTACCCAAAGAGTCCTTCAAAATCTCAATGAACGGCATCGGATTTGGTGCACGTCTAAACTTACGTGTTGGGGGTTGTGGATGAATCTGCGAAAGAGGTCGCCTGCGACACCACCAAGGAAAATTTATTCGGATGAAAGGATGACAGGCCAACGCGGCTCCACTATAGCAATCCCCGAGGCGGCGCCTGTAAAACCCTTCTACAAGGGAGTTGGTAGCCTCCTACGTAATGTACAGACAGCTGTCGGCGTCGATTCCATCCGACAGCCCCCATGCTCAAAGTTGAAGGGCGCGGGGTTAATAAACCATCACTTCTCGCCACCCGTCGGCTACCACGACAGGGGCAGGCACCGGGTCCTAGGAGCGGACATAGGAGAGAGGGTTGTCGAGCGAGAGACAACCCTCGCGCGGTGGGATCAATGTCATTGTGCCAGCTCTTGAATTCCTGTACTCGATTCAAGGCCTTCCCTTCGTCAGGGAAGTTGGTGCACGCGCATCCCGGGACGATTCATATCCCCTCCGGATAAGCGTCACCCTCTTCACCCTTGGTGAGCGAGCTTTTGTTCGGAACGTGTCACCGCAAGAAGGGAGAATGAGATCGAAGTTTGCCCAAGACAGAACACCGAAATAATCCTATTCCACGGTGTTCGACGACGTCTTTTAAAAATGAAAAAAAATCAATCTTTCGATTACGTAGCCGTGTGAAATGAAGCAAAGGAATACAGCGTAGAATTCATTTTTGGGGGGGATTGAGAGAGAAGTTGGCCTGATTTTCGCGAGAACCGTGGCCATCGTGACATTAAGTTCCGAGCGACTAACCGAAATTCAGTCCAATTTGGAATGAAGTATTATTCTTGGCACATGTGTTGAATATATCACTTCACTCTAGGAGATTTACGCGGTGCAATGTCATTGAAGAACGGCGTCTTCTGCGCGTTCCTCCGCCTAGGTCCACACTGGTGGCAAAACAGATTCGCACAAGTTGCAACGGACGTCTTCAGGTCAGAAGCGCAACAAAGAGAAGACTTCTGACCTGTAGACGCCCACAGCCGCGAAACTGATGCCGCACAGCAACATGGACCTACGTGGAAATACTCGTGAAAGACGCTGGTCATAATACTTCCTCGTCTTTAGATATCTTTCATTTTCCTCTAAACCTCACCTCGTGGACGCAACAGAACTTTATCAGAGAGATACTTTTAAGATATTTAACAAAAACATAAATGCTTTTGTGGCACATTTCTCTTAACATTCAAATTACTGCCAATCACGGTTTTCCTCTAACCAACTAATCCTGATAGTGGCAAAGTAGTATATTAGATCTTGGAATACGTACATGTTTGATTAAGTTGAGTGTTCATTTTGTCAGAGAGTATTGAAATTCTTCCTAAATCTAAAGCATTTCCACGAAAAGATATTTTGTATTTCACATTCAACCCAAGCCTCCAGAACTGGAGATTTTAACGTAAGACATCAACTTGCGCTTAGACAATCATTGGCATAACAATATGCTCCGCCCCTCTTCTTATGACAATTTGGAAAATAGTGATTGAGAATCAAAGAATGCTGTCGTGGGATATATATGTTTTTGTTAAATAATGGAAGGTTTTTCTCGATTGGTTCGGAGCATCTACTAAGAGGTTGTACCTGTAATTAAATTTTAATTTAAATGATAAATGGGCCAAGGATACGCAAACCGACGTTTGAGACTCCTAATCACAAGAACTGAACACTTAATTTACTTAAGAATGTTGCAGAAAATGAACCGTCAACGTCTTGAGATGCTGGCCTGAAATAAATGTGTTAGGAAATAAGCGTTAAAAGCAAGTATATCAATTTTGAACTCAAAACTAGCACAGTTTTTTAAAGCACGCTTTATTATAGAGTTGGTATGAAATAGTTGATAATTCCATGTAGTTACCACAAGAGTTTTCTGTTAACTTTTATTAATTTTGCAAGAGATAATTGTAGATTCTCTTGGGTATTTTAATTCTACATTTGATAGCTCCTGATTTTTAAACGCCAATATCACAAAAGATATTTCTTTTGCCAATTTAACTTAGAGTGTTTTCTATAATTAAGCTTCATAATAAACCTCACCTGCTGACTCATTTTGTGATTATTTTTCGCTACAGTGCATGATGAATTTTGTTCACTAGAGGTAAACTTAAACTAATATTAACATTTTACTATTACAATTCATTATATTTGTGTAATCTCTTTGTCTGTGATTCTAACTTTTTTCCTCCTCTTTCACCCGACTCCTTCCCTGACCCGCCCGTCGTGACCTCTGATCCCACTACTGCCGCCCGGAAACATCAATACCCATCAAAATCTCCACATTCCCTCTCATTCCCCGTGGGAGTTCCAAAACATTTTCTCTCTCATTTTTCTCATCAAATGAAAAACCTCCAATACCTAATCAATTACTAACCACCTGACCCAATTTGCACGTGCACGTATCAATCGACCTCACTGATCATCCCATCCATTTCGCGGACTAACGAACGCTTGTGCCACTAAAAAACTTATGTTATTACTTTTGTTTGACTAACCGGCTTTGATTGTCTAACACGCTAAAAAATAATCGCGGGACGCCGTTTAATCTCTCTGTTGAAACGAATGCATCCGATGGTGGCATTCGCTCAACCTGTTCCCGATGGTTCTCATTCCCTCCGCGGTGCATTTCCGCACGAACGCCATCGTCCTCATCTCGCGATTTTGTTTCGTTTCGGCCCCGTTCACTGCGCAATGCCGCGCGTCATTTCTTTTATTTTTTTTATCCTCGGGAAACAAATCCAATGGTGAACGACCGTTCGGGATCCGACGAACGCCAAATCACTTTCTTATGTACACCTACGTGACGGAAAAAATATGAAACGAACGACATGCTCATCACCCCGCCCCCCTCGGCCCCGCTCAATTTGCTCCCCCATCGTTTAAATCGCCTCCCGTGATGCCACCGACCCGCGCGACCATTCCGCGTGGGCGTGCCCACATCCGTCCCGACATGTCCATCGGAACTTCCTCCATCCTACCCACACCACACACGTCCACACTCAACCCCAATGCCTTCCAATGACCTCCCGCTCGTCTTCACGCATAACAAACGCGGAAACGACTCATCACCATTCCCTCGGGGAACTTTCCGATTCTCCCCAAATGACGTTTGCCCCCACTGGGTTGAACATCCTCGGCCCATCCTGGTATCCTGGAACTCCTCCGTGATCACACCCACCCTTTTTCCATGCAATCCCATTTCTCAACTATCCTCCCTATACGGAACTTTTCAAATCAATCAATCGTCTGATGACCCGACCCACAACCCTCCACGACGAATCATCTGTCCGACACCGACCGACCCTTTGACACCACTTAATTCCCTCTACCCTCCCCCGTGCCCCATCATTCCACCCTGCCTCTTCCTCCTCCTCCCCCCGCATCGTGCCTCCCCTGATCCCGAATCCCTCTGGCACCACCCCCCTCTCTACTTGCAGAATATGAAAGCGTTCGACGCACTTGCACCTCCAAACTCCAGATCAACCTCTTCATGGTGGATCACGTCTGCATGATGGAAAGTAGCGGCACCGGTCACATGTGTTTCTGCGAGGAGGACATGTGCAATTCGGCTCTCCCCAACCACCCCTTGGCCTACCACAACCACCCCCCCCTCGTGGCAGCCGCCGTCTTCGCCTTGGCCACCGCACTAGCAGCCGCTGCCGCCCCGCGCCTCGCGCTGCGCTCGTAGACTCCGCGCGCGTCGCTCTCTCCCGACAAACGGAAAGAAAAAAATTATTTGAAAAAAAAATCATACTCCACCACAGCAACTATCCCCAGGAAAAAAATTATATAAATATACATAAAACCCCTCCCTCAACCTCCCCTCAAAATTTTTAAACTCTCCTCGGGATTTCCCTCCCACAACTTCACGACGCCAGAGCAGCCCACCGCCGCCTCGCCTGCCGCCGCCACCACCGCCCGCCGCCCAAATACCTCGCCCGAAATATTATTTGAAATCAAATGTAATATCTCCACCAAATCCATACAGAGAGAATAGAGTACTCATTAGTTATTTTATCGGCCAGTTTTGTTGTGCATCTCCACCAGTAAAGCCTCCCCTCCTGAGTAGGCAAGACACCCAAATTCCCCGCAGCACTAGAGAGGGATACACGCAGAGGGAAACGTCACGCACGGAAAATCTCGGCCCAGCTATTACTATTTCCATCAGCCTCGCGAGCGTTCGTGGATTCGGGGTTCGTCTCCGTGGACACAAAAAGGGATCGGTCCGTCCCGTCAGGGACATTCAGGAGTTTCTTTTGAATGCGCGCGTCTCGTTTGATTCGGTTTCATTCCTCCCCAGTCCGTTCGACGAGGAGCGCACCCCCCGACGCGCGCCATCTTGCCGATCTAATGGCAGTTATTTAAAGCGATGCTAATTATATCCGACTTAGGATCAACGCGGTCCCCTCTCGAGTCAGTCCTCCCACTCCAACGGTTCCGCGGAATACAAATAATAATAAACAAAGTAAATTAAGACGTGAAATAATTTGGCATTTTGGCGGGGAAGGGGGGAGGATTAATTTTTTTCGGTCTCGTTGTGCCCAGTTGTACTTCCTCTCAGACTTTTGTATGAAAATGACGTCCAGTCGGGTCCGCCGCAGCGTCACCCTGCCGGCCGACGGTCGAGTTTTGTTATCCCGGGCGGAAATTCTGGAGTAGCGGCGTTGTGTCACGTTGCCGGCGACTCTTTTGAGCGCGCGCAACTGTTTTTTTCGTGGTCATTCCGATGCGTCGTTGTCAGCGGGGCTTAATAAAATACATGTTACCAACGTGGAAGTTTAATGTTACATATATATAGATATATATATATATATATATATTAAAAATTTTTAATGACGATGGCTCAATGTAGATTCAATTGCAGTGATAAGGATTGGGTTGAAAGGACGGAAGATTTAACGGTTGCGTAGTTAAAAAGAGAAACCAAAAACCGTCGATCAAGAGGAGGAATGTTGAAGAATGATGAAAAAGATAATGTGTCCGTCTTTAAGAAAATAAACGAGTTATATATTAAATATATATATGTGTGTGTGTATGTCCAAAAGTTTGATACTAATGATGACCGCACCATTTATTCCTCACGAATTTAATACGAATCACCGACACAATAGCTGTGCTCCTTTAAAGAAAAAAGCAGGAAAAGTATTTTTTAAAAATGTTCAACACGCGATCTCTTCTTCCATTTTCAGCTCGCGTCCATTCCGCAGGCCTCCCGATTCGAGCAAGCCGCTTTCGGAGAAAAACAAGGCCAGTAAAAATCCCCAGTATGCCAGTTCACTCTCTTGCGACGCCCCCCCCCTTCCCCCGCTTGACGCAAACGTTTTGAGCGAAAAATATATATCCTTTCGCGCATTCACCCAGGTCCCGAAAATAAGTCGAAAATGCTCCCCACCCACTGGAAAAAAAATAACTGAAAGAAAATATGGAATCAAATCGCTGACCACGGCTCGAGAATCGTCAATACATTCTTCTTCGGCAAGAGGGAGCATACCACCGCCAGGTCGATCTTGAAACCACCACAAGGGCGTTTGGATTAAAATTTTTTAAATGGCGAGGGCCTGGGATGGCGTTTTGTGCGCCCTCCCCATCACTTTTTCTCTCTCCATCTGCGATTATTTTTATTTTTCCTCTTCCACCCATCCCCGGGTCGAAATCCACGCGCGCGTCTTTGTTGCAGGATTCCCATGAAGGTCGGCCCGATCCGCGGGATAGTCCCTCCCCCCCTCACGGACCGAACGACCGAAGGCGTCCAAAAACAAGCAATTGGCCTCCTCCTCCCTTCACGTCCCCCTCGCAAGACGCCAGAGCGCGCGGTTACGAGCGCGAGGCAGTCGCGGCGAGAGCAGGCGCGCGCGCGCGCAGCGTCTACGAAATCGCATGTCCGGTGGTCTCACTCACCCTCCTGTCCGCAACAACTACTCGGTGGTCCAACACGGGGGGAGAGCTGAGGCGCCAATGGTGTCCAGAAGGTGTCTAGTCGCCGCACTTTCCGCTGTGTATTCGTTTTCCCGATCCCTAATGACTCGAAACCCCCTTCAACCAACCACAAAAGAAAAAATATATCTATATATATATAAATTAACTGTATAAATTGCTATGCATACCAACCTTTTAATTATTCCCTTAAACGACGCCATGAAGTGCTCCACTGACCCCGATTTGCTATCAAGATTATCGTGCCTGAAAAACCCTCTAGGAAAATAAAAGAAACAATTCAAACCTGCGCTCTCTCAACCTGTTCATATCAGAACTCTTCAAGCCTTCTTATCATCAACCTTCCTGTCCAAGACCTCTTTGTCTCTTTCCTTGCATTCCCCCGTATCCATCGCATCTTTCACTATCTGTATCTCTCTCTCTTTCTCTGCATCAAGGAAGAAGCTAGAAGTATGGAGATGAACTTGAAAAACTAAATATTCGCCTAATGTTGCCTCCTGACGAATCTCTGCTGAAGCCAGTGTGTAGACTTAAAAAAAAATTACAAAATGCTGCCTTCCTATTTCAAGCTCGATCGGTGCCTGCCCGCTTCGTTTTCTATATCTCTATCCATCTCTCTGTCTCTATCTTTCTCTACCATGCTAGTATCTCTACTGTTTATATGATGCCTGAAAACATTCACCTAGATACAATTTTTAGATTTTGGAGTGTAAAATTGTGAAATACAACATTTTTGTTAGTACTCACAATAAAGGTTTGTGGTTAATCCATTTTTCTCTGAGTTGTTACTTTGAAGAGAGTGTGAATTGTATAAGAGGATTGCAGCCAGGCTCTAGTACTTTTAAAAGAAACAATTTATCTTCCTTTTGCAATAGAATTGTTACGAAATGAACATTTGGTGAAGATGTTTAGTGATATTTGTAAGACTGCTTAAGGAAATTCAACCTTCTTCTGTTCTTGAAAGTTCATTTATTGATTTATTTATTCCCATTAGTGTTTGCGTATGTAAATGAGATGCATACAAATTATGTATGTAAATATATATATATATATATATTATATGTGCACGCATTCAAATGTTGTGTGAATATGACATTAGCTTGATCCACATCGTATTTGCAATCAACGGTTGATCATTCCACCCACCACTGACCGCCCATTCATTTTTTTTATTGAGACTGTGGATTATAATACCTTGATGTCATTCTAGTGGGATATACCGTTAGTAAATGTACATTATATTGCGGATGTAATACGACATTGTCGAAAATCTACATAACGAAATCCTAATGGTAGGTATATTCTTTCCCAAGGGGTCACAGAGACATTAAATGCAATTATCATTAAAACCAAATTTTGGATCATAGCTGTTTCATTATTCAACGATGTCATCAAGTGTGAGGTTGAAAATCATTAGCCCAAAAAATTATGTGATTGTATGTTTAATGATGTTGATTGCGGCATTGAATTTGTGTCCCCTCTGGATGCAAGTGACTGCGTGCAATTGTCAAATTATTTACCTAACCCGGAGATTGTTAGATTTTTCTAACTTTTGAAATTCCGTCAGTTTAAAACTTTCATTTATGTGGATTACGTAGGAATTCCTCCCCCCCCCCCCCCTTCGCAACCAAGATTTTTGGGTTTAAAATTTTCAACTACAATTTACAATTTTTAAATCAAATATTTGTGAATGAGTGGTGAGAAAGTGATATATAAATTGTTGTTTGACATGAAGAACTTATTAAATGTTGTTGCTTCATAATTCTGAAACTTGTTGAAGCCCAAACCTTCCCCTATTTAATTATATTAAAATTATTGACATCATTTTCATTTTGAAATTTGTTTTATTTGAGTTGATGTATAAGTTTTATTTTCCATAAATGAGCTCTCAAATACCAATGAAATGTTAATTGATATTAGACGAAGGGTTAACTAAACAATGGTTATACATAGCCCTGAGCTTTGGCTGTGAGTGTTACGTTGGCTTTGGAGCCTGTTATTGATTGTATAGTTATTAGATTTGTTGAGCACTGTATACTTTATAAAATGTAGTCTATGAATGTATGAAATATGCATTTTTATTAAAAATTCTTGCAAGCATGAACGAATGCTATTTTCATTGAGGATCTTCATTGTTATTTAATTTTACTCATGTAAATAGTCTCGCCCTTATCGATTTCCATTTATTGTGTCTTATTCCAATTATTGTATATCCAGTTATTAAATGATTTTCCAAAATGATTGTGCTACAATTTTCAATAAAATTTTACAAGTAAACATGCTTTTTTTAAATTTTTATTGTCTCCAATCTTCCTGCCATCACTTGTAAGGTGAGTCAATAGAATTACCCAACATGCTCCTCCGATGTTATTTTGAGATGTGATTTTGCAAGTCTTGTGAAGATGGCTTGTGATAAAAAAATCAAAGTATTGTTATCTGATAACTTAATAATTTTAATCACGATTATTCTTCGTAAAAAGGAGCTTATGTTTTGTTATTTAAAATTCCGAAATCTAATATTCTTTTATAATCACTTAATAGAATGTCCTTTGCATTTATATTCTATTAAATGTTACTCATGTCTCTACTCCTGGTGGAATATCATACCTACCTAATTTTCTAAAGTCAATTAAAATAATTCGAGTGTAAAAAAATTTTTCGACCTCTGTTTTTGATCTTGTCAAGAAAACAAACCTATTTCAGTGGAACAAATTGTTAAAAAAATGTTTGACCAGGCATATTTAATTGGATAAGATAAAATGTATTACGCCCACAAATACTTAAAAACCAAATCATTTCCAGAATCTATGGGAAAATTCTAATTTCAAAAATTATTATACATGAACCAAAACCATGAAGTCCAAGCTTCCATGATATTAGAAGCTTAGACTTCAACGAAATTAAGTTGGATTTTACCTAATATAACTTCAATTGCCTGAGTGCATTTAAATTTGCCGTTAAAATAGACTTAAAAATGTTATGGAGTATGCAAAAGAAAACTTGGGTAAATAATTTCAAGCGGCATAATTAAGACAGTGATGTGAAAAAGAATTGGTACAACTTAGTAACATGGAACGTTGGCCTTGAAAGTTTAGTAGCTATTCAATTCGACAATTTCAAAGTGTAAAAATCTGATTCTTAAAACTTAGAATTTAGTAGCTACTGGCGTGACATAATCTAACCCTTCATTACATTATCTTCGTTCCTTTCTTATTACACCTCATTGTCGGCAAAAATATAGAAAGTAATAATACTTTACACTTTTAGACTTGACTTCATGGAATTTTTTGATATCCAAATTAAATGAGTTCGTAATTTTCCACGGACTTTATTTTGCGGTTCAACGACTGTATGTGTAACTTGTACCTGATGATGCCGCAAGTCGGATTGGAGGCCGCAAGTCGGAAACGCGTTGTACCGCAAAATAGTGTGTGGAAAATTAAAAACTCAATTAATATGGACAAAGAAAGCAAGGATGAAGAACTCTGAAAGAACCCAAGTATATCTTTCAGTTTCATCAACCTCATTAATGCTTAGCAAAATAAATAGAAACTGATTAATTTTCAGGCAATTTATTTTATCCGTGCTGTATTGCCTGCGATACACTCAGGTTCTTCTCCACATAGGTTCAATACTAGAGATTTCCTATCTCCTTCTCGGTGCTGTTCTAATATATTGCTTGTAATCATTACAGCCTGCATCCCTTAGAAGCCTAACCGATCCACTCTATATTTACGCTCAACTAGATAGATATATAGATACAGGTCTTTATTTGGGTGAAATTGAGACATAATGGTCCCTTCTTCCATTAAGCTGGGGTCAAATAGCGTGGGGAATTCCTGTGATACGTACATTAAATCGAAGAAAGAGTTGTTTTTAGGTGTTGTCCACTCCTAATCCCTTCCTCTCTACTCGATACTGGTCAAGTTCATTTGGAAAGGGCAACTGTGGCTTCCGTAGTCGGATAATTAGTGCTAAAACTTTTCTCAACCAATATTATGAGACATCAAAAAATTCACAGACGACATATCAGAGTAATACTCTCCTCACTATCACCTTCTTCACTATGGTATTGCCCGTTTTGCCGATAATAGTTGTATGCCTACTTAGATTCGTACACTCTTGTCCACTTCCTCGGCTCTTCCGTACTTTCTTCTTTCTTTAAGGACTTCACAATTTTCAATTGGTCTCCTCCCTCGCCCCCGCTCACCTAACATTATCTCTTTTATCAAGACCTTCATAATCCCACTCACAAACACATTCACTTCTAAAAACACAAACATTCACTTCTAAAAGTTTGAGTGACACATAGGGTATGGAATAGCAAAAACCCAAAGCAAGACTTAAGAATGAGAATGTATAAATCAATTATAAGACCAATAATGCCATAAGTATACAACGGGAACAGAAAATGAAACACCAAAGACAAAACAGCAGATGGAGAACGCAGTTATGAAAGTATTAAGAAAAATCAGAGGGAGTACGGCGAGAGAGGAACGAAAACATAAGAGAGGTGCGTAAAATCGAAACAGAAGGAGATGACTGTGAGTATTTTGTAAAATCAAGCGAATGAAACATATATTGACCGGATGGATAAGAATAGAAAGCTAAAGAAAAATATGCTCCAAGCGAGATGAGAGAAATGGCAAAGGACAGGTGGGAAGAAAGCATGCGGATGGCAAAACAGAGAACAAAAAGTGGATGAGAAAGCTTGAAAGAAGGAGAAGAGAGATAACAAATTCAGGCGTTAATGGCTTTGTGGAGCTCCTTTTACATTGTGGACATCTACTCCGTTTGGCTTCATTTTCTCCCGATTCCACACCAAAAATAAACATTTCCCGAATAAATTTCACGCCGCTTCATGTCATTTCTCAATTGAGTAAACATTCTTTAAACGTTTTACTTTCAGTAACAAAAAATTTGTCGGTGAAATTAATATTTATTAGCACTCCGAAATATATTAACAAATATCTACCCAAGCCGAATTTTAATACTAGGCTACACATTATGGAAGATGTAAGGAAATTCTCAATGTTTTGTTTTATTTTTCTTTTACAATTGCACAGAAGAAAATTGGTGCATTATTCGCTCTGAGTCCTCTGAAAATGTATAAAATCTCTTCTGTATCTACAAGAGAGGCAAGTGGGGATGAGAGGCCAGCGTAACGTATGACTCTCTACGTTAAAGTGAAATGAAAATAATTGGTAACTATTGCAAAATCATTGTTGATTTCCTTTACTCCCTCAATGAAAATCACCGCTACGTTTATGCACAAATATATTCAATGACTATACCAGTTGTAAAAACTCCTGCATACCTTATAATTCACACCGTTGTCTCTCTGTGTAGGTACGAAAATTCTGTTATTAAGTTACGAAAGTGCACTTACTCTCTTCCATTATTTCTTCTACGCTGTCCTATCCTTGCAGAATTCTTTCGCCTCTGTCACAATCATACATCACTCGTGCTGACCCTAGAGATCGAATCCTTTTCTCAAGTTAACCTTCAATCACATTCAACTATAACTTTCTCAGTGCTCCCCTTCCTCTCAAACCATTCATCACCTCTCATCACATTCATTCCTCAACCTCCCAACACATTCATCTCTCATTCAGTAATGTCTATAATTGATGCATCCAGTCCACATTATGTCATAACCTACTCATTCACCCCATCTATCCTGTTTTTACAGAAAATAATTCTCAGGTCAGAAAATAATTCCCATGCCCACCGTATTTAGTCAACATTCACGCTATCGCTGGCATACTCAAGTCTCGCTTCAATAGAATGTGGAGTGGAGTACATTATTATACACGGATATCTTCGCTGCCCTAGGCACTTATGAATGTTTTTAAATACTCCAAATCCTGCTTACGAACAACCTTCCAGCTAGAATTTGCAAATGCGAAAACTGGAGTCTTCTCATAATTGAACAAGTGGGTGGCTTTGTAAAGCTTGGCAGAAAACATGCCAAAATCGGTAGAATATATGCAAATATAGATAGATAAACGTCTTTAATTTTGCCAGAATAAAGACGTTTATCTATCTGGCAAAATTGAAGACGTTTATCTATCTATCTATATATTCTACCGCATCTGACAAGTGTGCTGCCAAACTCTACAAAATCATCCACTCCTACAATTATTTTTCCGTTTACCATGCTGCAATACCAGTTTTGTATAGTTAAATTTAGTACTAGGACAGAGTTTAGTCTGCTATCTTCAGGTTGCATAGGAAAAACAATGGCATTTTTTACGTTGCCGAGTATTATCTTTTGAAGATAAATGTCACCCAATAAAGAAAACTATGCTCAATAAGTCAGAGTTTCATAATGTCAAGGACAAAATGTTTTTTTATGGATTAAAAAGTCATAGATTTTGTATTCAGCATAATATCTTGTTTGATAAATGTTATATTTGCACCATGCGCGATTCAATAGCACGATTCAAAGAGGTGTCATACCAACGGGTTCCCCACTCTGGACTTAGCAACTTCAAGTTGATTCTGAGCTTACGGTCTTATGAAATTCCTGGTAAATCAAATGTTATCTACAAAATTCGCAGTAATTTCATCACACAAAATATGTTACTTTTTCACACTTGCAAAAAACGCAAATACTTAGAACTAAACGTTGAAACTAAGAAAAACGTTTTTGCGATTGTTTTGATCATTGAATGATACAAATGTCTTATGTAAGATATATTTGTGGATAAATTCCCCAGTATTGGCAACAAAATTCGCCGTAGATAACAATGCTATAAATACGCCAAAGAGATAAATCTTCCAACTTCAGATCCGATGGCCCTTGCTTTGAATCCGGGTAATGATGCTGGACAACCCCACCTAAACACAAGATGTGCGATATGCTGGGTAATATTTACTGTTCTATTGATCTTGACAGATTGAAGCATACGGAGCATTATTTTACTTCTCTATCTAACGTCAAAGGAATTCCATCTTTCTTTCTCGCCCCCTACCTAGCTTTTTATTCCTATAACATGCTACCCTGAAGGGAGCTCTTAATGGTGCTTTTCAGTCTACTCTTCACGCACAAAGAACGAAGAATCCGAGGTGTTAATGGTAAACGTTATATCGGGCCTCAAAAAATATCTTCCCACTCTAGCGATAACTTGCCTGCCCTTTATCCTTTTAATAAGTTTTCAACAAACAATAATTCAGTTTTTCAAAATGCGGCCAGATTGGTTGAGTTGATCACTAAACAGGTCTACTTTTACACAAGAATATCATTATTTTGGCCACGTTGATGCTGTTTAAGTATCTTGCGCCATTATTTTACCTTCCACTGATATCGACGTCGTTGGGTCGATAGATAAATGCCTACATAAAGTAATATTAAAATTACAACTTAATGCTGGTACTGTTTGCATTTGGAAAGTCTCGCCGCATTTACGTTTACTGTCTAGAGGAAAATAATCCATCCTCTTCTTGCACCAAAAAACCTTGGTCTAAAGTATAATGAAATCCATTACCGTCTTTGTTTACATTTAGTTGAAACTAATCATCAACAAGATATATTATATAATAATTAGGGGACAGCATGACAATGATCACGCTCTTCATTTATCATTGATATTTTATCACGAAGCCGCAGCAGAGTCTGTGGCAGCACTTGCGGATCTTCCTTGTTTTTCGTTTGGTCGCCATCACTTTTGTTTTTATTACTGGTATACGAAGGTATGGAAGAAAGTGAACATCTTGAAGTGGCATATGTCTCACGTGTCAAGAATCAGTCATTTTTTTTGAAAAAATTATATGCTTTGGAAACTTTGAGTGACCCTGCTAAATAATCGTTTGAACACATGCTCTTGGAGGAGTGATTGTTTCAGATCAGTATTTTTTGTTTACCCGGCAAAATTTGCCGTTTCTTGACGAATGTGGTGATGTGGGAGGACTGACCTATGGAATTAATTGCTGAT
Organism: Hetaerina americana; assembly: GCF_022747635.1. Taxonomy (NCBI): domain Eukaryota; kingdom Metazoa; phylum Arthropoda; class Insecta; order Odonata; family Calopterygidae; genus Hetaerina; species Hetaerina americana. Next base: position 35,108,647 of record NW_027286069.1, read on the forward strand.
ATTCAAATTCGTAGATACACACTGAGGATTTTTTAACTACTGAAATGGGTGTAATTTTTTCTCGAAAGGTAATTTGATTAAGTGTTGTAGCTGTTAAGTGTATTTTTGAAATAAAACATTCTCCCTAATGAATGCTGTTTCTTTCAGAAGAAGAAGTCAACGAAAGAAAAGTTGGAACAATTAGAAAAGGTAAGGCTTCTTCCCCGTCGTGGTTTGTTCTTGAAGTTTTTTCCCGAATTAATGTCATTTTCTCTCCGTTAATAGGATATTCGAAAGATAGAAGAATTTAGACTACATACAGAACAGAAACGGAAAAGGACCGCAGGAAAATTACTACTCTATGGAATTCCATCGTATGTTTTAATTGCTCTAGCTATCTATTTTTTTGAATTCCCAACGTCTTTCTCCGGAAAATTCTTCGCTGTTACACCATTGCTAATTTTACCAGTTCTGTGAGTTAAATTTTTGTATTTATGTTTTATTTTTAATTTACAATGTTAGAATTTGGACATTAACCAGTTTCCCTTTTATCAAATAACACCGTTGCTATTTACGGCATTCCATTGCTCGCCTTCCGGAATAGCTTTGCTGAACCAATAAGCGACAACACTAGTATAACTTCCTAAATAAACCACATAGTACCCACCGTTTAATTTTTTCGTGTAAATTGGAAAATAAATGTAGGATTGCAAAAATAGCGATGTTTCCTCAAGGAACTATGCGTCGGTATACGATAATTGTATACAGCTGTCTTAAAAGACTCCATTTATTGAATGTGTAGAAATATGACATCTATTGACGCATTAATAGGTTATTATTTTGCCTTTTTGCTGCACTCGTTAAACATACTTATCATTCATCCAATTAAGATGAGCAATCCTAATCAGCATGGCCAGTCCATGTTGTTAATGTTCTATTTTACCAATCACAATTGATCATTAATGTACAGGAAGGAATACATAAGGAATCCTAAATTATTGTTGGGGAAAGACAGTAGTGTATAAACTGTCAACACTAATTTTTTAAATTATCTTTTCTCCCACACGTTTTGTTAATATGTTACTCTCCGAAGTAGAGAATTAATTTCTCTTTGTTGCGAGTAATGAACAATAATTCATTATTATAAACTATTCCCACCCACTACATAGATGCAGTTTTGTGTTCCGTTGACAAATATTTATCTTTATATTTTTCCATAGTTTATTGGATGGTTTATAAACTAAAAATGAATTGGAACATTGGAACTATGTCAACATTTTATATTTTGCTTATAATTGCTTACCTTCAGATTTGTTCTCCTTCGGCGGTTTTTAACATGGTACTTCCGGAGACAGCTAACTCACAATGAAGAAAAATTGAGTGAATTATATGCAGAGAAAAAGAAAATCCTCGAAGATGTCATGGAAACAGAGACATATAAGGTTGCTAAGGAGATCTTGGAAAAGTTTGCTCCGGACCAACTGAGAAACAAGGAGACTCAAAATGGAAATCAAGGGAATACCTTTCCGCAAAATGTACCAAGGACACCAGGATATGTGACACCAGAAGGACTTCGCAGGAGGGTTGTTCCTGGGAGTCAGTCCATTCAGCCCACACCAGTGCAAGCTGGACCAAGGCCCCCCATGGGCCAACGCATTTCCCCCCCTGGTGTGGGAGCTGGCAGGGGGGCTCCGAGGACACCCATGCCCCCAGGGTTTCCACCCTTCAATGGCCAGCAAGGGTTTGCACGTGAGTCATTGCAGCGTTTAGTTTTACTGATTTCACTGACCCTATGCCTCATATACCACAAATGGTCTCATGGAGTAGTGTGTGCTCAATCATTCAGCGTATGTATTTTCATGGCCATCTGTTTGCATGTGTCATAAATGGAAACTGTTACTGACCAGAATACCATGTGTTGTTTAATGGTGGAAATTTGAACACAGGCAGCCCAATTCCTAAAGAGTGTGTAGCAATGTCTGTGTTTATTATTTTGAGCACAGGATGGATGAGACCACTTGTGCCACTGAGGTTGGAAGTAAGAGAGGTCAGAGGGGAAGGAGTGTTATCTTGTGTTGAAATTTTTTACTCTCAAGTAATGTGCCAGATTCATAGAAACTGAGAGGGATAACCCAGGACTAACTTCAGTGGAGCCAACTGCTGATGGGCACCCAAATATGAGATTTCCGCTGTAGATAAGTCCTTCACCTTTTGACAGGGATTCAAACCTAGATCCCTTGGTTTTCAGCTAAGTTCTTAAACAGCTAATTTACTGAGGTCCTGTGGATTTTAAAGGACTCTAATGGAGCAAAGTGCATTACCATTTATAAATTTTCATGAAGTAATTTTAATGGAGGAAGTTGCAGTATAGCCCAAAGAAAACATTGAAATACATGAGGCTAAAGATAAAATTTAAATACATCAAAGAAATGATGGGAAAGTGAATTTGTTAAAGGTAAACATACACATATGTTTGTGTTTAAACATTAGCTTTATTTCTTGTGGACTGTGGCACAATGCTTTTGACTACAATAACTTTGCAGGATTGTTTGCAGAGTAACTCACTAAGGCATCTCGTTCATTTAGAGACAGAAATTCAGTGTTGGAGAATGCAGCGGTAGATTAACAGGTTAAAGCACTCTGCCTAAAAGCAAGGCATCTGGGTCCAAATCCTGCTCATTGCTGAAATTTTTGGCTATAAGATTCTATCATTGATGGTGTCCATTGTTCTATTGTTTAGCATCCTTTTGCAATAGTGTTCTAGTGGGCAACCAAATATAGATCAATACATGTAGTGCATCAGCTCTAGTACTTCTTAAAACAATGACATGTGTTTTACACTTGCAGATGATAGAATATTTCATTAGTAATGTAACTACTGCTGGGGTGCTTTATCTTTTTTGAGCAATATGAAAGTTTAAACAATTTGCTTTTCATTGGGCCGGGTGGATAATTTCATATGGAAAAGCATTAGTCTGCTTTCATTTTGACTTGGAGCTCCCACTAAGTAGTGGCTGATAATTTTCGAGCATGTAGTGTGTAATGATTATTTTTTGGACCAGAAAATAAAATGTTTTTTATTTTGCCAATACTTTTTTTAATGGATTAGAGTTACTCTTTCCATTTTAGCACTTTTATCAATCATGCAGTTTCCTTGCCAGCTGCTGTCAACAAGGACCTAGAGTAATAGTAAATGATTCCTTTCCTCTGCAGGTGGTGTGATGATGAGGGGTCCCCCTGGGCCACCAATGCCTCGTCCAATACCTCCTTATGAGAGGAGCTTCATGGATCGCATGGTAGAATACCTGGTGGGGGATGGCCCAAATAATCGGTATGCCCTCATCTGCCAGCAGTGTGAGTCTCACAATGGCATGGCTCTTCGTGAAGAATTTGAATATCTAGGCACGTATTATTAACTTGATTCTTCTATTAAAACAAAAATACTTGATAGATACTTGTGAAGGTGCTTGCATAGAAGTTTTCCCTCTGTCTAATTAATCACTCAGTCAAACTTGGATGGAGGATGGTTAATAAGTCTACAGATACTCTTAAATATTTACCATTAGAGTTTGGCAATGGAAGTATTATTACACCTTAGCCTGCTCATGCAAAGTGTGATGAAATTCTGATCAAGCTGTTCAATCTGTCAGCCGATTAGACCACCTAGGTAAATTAAAAAGGAATAAATTTTAGCCTTGCCGTATTTCAACATACAATTAGTGGTCATGGCATAACCATGGGTAAGCACCCAAATAATTATGAGCAATACAACTATGTCGTTCTTATACATAAATTACTTTTTTCCGCTGCTAGTTAATTAAAGACTAGGGTCCGAGCAACCCCTGTTTCATTTGCATTATGACACACAGTGCGTAATAGTTTTACCTGTTAAATCAATAAACTTTGTAGTGGTGGCACAATTCTCTTTACACTTCAAGTTCAGCTATCCCTATTTCATTAAAATTAATTTTGAAAAGACATATTTGCTCTTTTAAAAAGCTGGATCAGTGTTGATCTTACTGATTTGAACTTATTTGTTGAACTGATTGATCTTAATTTGAAAAAAAAATGATTCATCATTAGCTAAGAGTGGTCAGGTTCTAAAAGTATCAAGTTTTGTAAAAGAAGGGTTTTTATTAAATGTATCTACAAGGTCATGTTTTTATAGGCCATGCCTCTTATGCGACAATGTTCAGGAGAAGTATATACTCTGTTATGTTGGTGTAAATTCATTCGTGCAAATAGGATGGTGATGAAACATTGTGGCTTTTAGGATTCACTAACTTTAATGTACCCAAATAAAAGTTGCTTTTTAAAACTTTGCGGTATATTATTCTCAGTCCCTAAAAATTGTACAGGAAGAGGTTTAGTTTAAGTCATCACCAGTGTAACATATACCCAGGCCAACCCTTCATTGGTTTCAGTATTTCTTTCTATTGCAATATATTATTCAGTACACCTTCAAGGCTATCTGTGCATCTTGTAACACTCCCATCTTGTTCATTTTGCTCTCCCGCCTGCCTGTTGAGATGCTTTCATAGAATCATCTTTCTCTTGCAGCATTTCGTTGTTGCTATTGCTACCACTGGAATCCTGCACGGAAGCAGAGACCCCACGCTCCACGGCTGCCTATGCCACCACCTTCAGGAAGTCCCAAAGCTCATGGTAAGGATGGAGCGGAGGAGAGTGGCTCTGAGGAGGAAGGGTCAGAGGAGAGCTCCTCTGATGCCCCACCAGGTGAATCCAGGGATGCAGATGACAGAGACGGCAGAGGTTAGAGCTTAAATGAAAAATATTTCTGTTGTGCAATGAACCTGGTGCTAGGTCCATATTGATTTGGGGATTCAGGGAATTCACTCAAATTTATGTAATGGAAATGGCAGGATTTGCTTCCATCTGGATAGGTAAAGGGGGGGGTGTTTGGAAAGGTGTGAATCTTAGCCATGGAAAGCAGTGGGCTGTGTTAATCATTTCGTTATTCCTTGAGAGTGCTATCATAATTTAATGTGAAGTTATTGGAAGTAATTGATTCTGAATCTACTGAAATTTTGAAATTCTGGCCGAACAAATTTCTAGGAAGAGTGCATCCTTTTAAAGGCATGCCATCACTTAATTTAGTCAATGGTGACCAGTAATATTCAGTTTCCCCTTCGATTAAGCTAAATAAATGCATTGTGTATTACTAATTCCGATGAACAAATGTCAAGTATGCAAATTGTTCCTTGCCAATGCATAATTTCACTGTGCTAAAGCTCATTTCTGTATGTTATGGATGTGACTGCATGTTCAAGTTTGGCTAGTTATAAAAGTGACTGAAGTTCCTCATCAGACTTGACTTATGAAAATATTCTTTCACACAACAAAAAGGATAATATTGATTGATCCGTGTTCCAGTGTTTCTCCATTGGCTGACATACTGTCAGCCTCTTTCCCAGTCGAGTTTCAGTTGTCCTAGTAAATAAAGTAATGATGCTAATATACCTATGTTAAAACTAAGTATTGAATTAAGTAGCATGCCTTTTGAAAAGAACTATAGAGCAATTAAAAAGATAACGATTGGATGTTGGGAATTTTTTGTCACCAATGAAGTTCTGCTGTGTTGCTGTATGTTAAATATAATTAATATATTTTATGGGATTGTGTTTTTATCCTGGATTAGTCAAGTTAGCCGTGCACTAACCCACCTGTCGAAAGGTCACAGATTTAAAATTATTATTGGGCTGTTTTTTTTACATTTGGGCTTTTGGAATAGGGTTGGACCTAAGATCATTTCATTGGGGAGGTAAATTGCATATTACCATGTTTGAATTTACTTACCCTGGATAAAGTTTTTTTTTTAGCTTTTTTCCAATAAAAGTATTTGGTGGGAGTATTGACATATCTGTATAAGAATATCTTATATAGGCTTTATGGTGCTGTCGGTTGTGTTAGCATTGAGTGGCAGTTTTAATGCTCTATGAATATATGAAATTCCCTTTTAATCTATATATTTTATATTGGCACTAAGTATGTTGTCCATTGAAACTTGATTGATATTTGCTGGGGTCCTATTTTTGACCTTTTAAATTTTCACTAGATTGAAATGAAGTAGCAAAGATATATATTTGCCTTCGAAGGATTAATGGATATTGTTTGTTTTTTAATAAATATTTTGTAATATATACTACCTTGATCAAAAATTTCCCGGAATTTATTCAGAAAATTAAAAATACAAGTTTATTCATCTAAATCTATATTGTCCCCTTCAAAGTAATCCCCATCGACTGCAACACACTTATGCCAGCGCTTGATCCAATCCTCGAAACATTTTTTATATTCGGTTTTCGGTATGTCCATCAGTGCTTCCTGCGATTTTTCCATTACTTCCTCTCGGCTGCTAAAACGCGTTCCCCGTAATGGTTTTTTAACTCGATTGAACAGAAAGAATTCACAGGGAGCCAAATCAGGTGAATTCGGTGGCTGTTGGATGGTATTTGTTGCATTTTTCGTCAAAAAATTACGAATAATGATAGCACTGTGCGACGGTGCGTTATCATGGTGCAAAATCCACGAGTTTTCTGCCCACATTTCTGGTCTCTTTCGGCGAATTGCTTCACGCAAACGTCTCATAACGCCCAAATAATACTCTTTGTTTACTGTCTGGCCTTCTGGCAAAAATTCATGATGCACTACACCGTTGTAATCCATGAAAACCGTCAGAATTGCCTTCTTTTTTGACTGAAAACGACGTGGTTTTTTTGGTCTCGGCTCATTTGGTGAACGCCATTCACTTGCCTGATGTCTGGATTGCGTGTCGTACTCATAAACCCACGTCTCGTCTCCAGTAATGATCCTTTTGATGAATGTGGGATCGGATTCAGCCTCGCAAATCATGTCTTTTGCGACGTCAACACGGTCTCTTTTTTGCATGAAATTGAGGTCTCTTGGCACCAACTTTGCTGCTACACGACGGAAACCCAAATCATTAACCACAATGTCTTGGGCGGATCCATAGGCAATGTTCAAGTCCTCCGCTATTTCTCTGATGGTTAATTTGCGGTTATTGACCAACATTTCTTTTACTTTATCAATTTTTTCACCGACTTTCGATGTCGATGGTCTGCCACTGCGTTCATCATCTTCGATTGACTCACGACCACTTCTGAACCGCTCGTGCCACTGGTAAACGACCGTTTTTTTTAGAGAATCGTTGCCGAAACACTTTTCCAACATTTCCAACGTCCGTGCGCCACTAAATCCGTTTTTTACGCAAAATTTAATACAAGTTCGTTGTTGCAAATTTAAATCCATTTCTGAAATTGTAAAAAATCGCCAACACACACAGAGATAGATGTACTCTTGGCTACGTAACTTTTGCAAATGTCAAGTTATGACACTAAGATTTAAAGGGAATATCAACAACAGATGTACCAATTTAACAAAAAAAACAGAACTCAAATCGGAACGATGGGAGCGCCACACGGTGGTTATTCCGGGAACTTTTTGATCAAGGTAGTATGTACCTTATACTGATATTTATTTCACTCTATGCTTATCTAATGTGAGCATTACTGTGGTATATATTCATAGACTGGCCTGATTAGTGTGGTAAATAGTGTGTGCTGACCCCAACAATGTTAATCATGAATTCCCTTCCATTTTTGGCATGCATATTCAATGATGATATTGCTGTCAGGTTGAGGATAGTTGTTGTGTAACCTGCCCCTTCAAGTCATGTATGCCTAATGTGTTTAGACCATGTGCCACTTGTCCTCCCTTCCCTGATGTTTTGAACGATTGAGTGTGTGTACAAGTGGTGAGACTGCATAGGATCTAATTTCTTCATTAATCGGCTGTCAACCCTGTTAATAATAGAATATTTTAAATCAGAAAAAAATATTAAAAAACATCTGATTCAGAAACTAAAGTGAACTCTCAATTACCCATGTTAACGTATGCATGATGAATTATGGGAAATCGAAAAATATGGATGGCCGAAAGATACCTTAAATATGGTCATGATATAAATGGATTCAATTAAAATTAGTCAAAATAGTTTTTCAAAAACGAGTGACTGTGATTAAGAAACAAATGAACTCTCCCATTTAATTTCTTGTGATCAATTCAAGTTTTTAGCAATGGAAAGTGCAATTGTTTTTTCATTTCGAGCCATTTTTATAAGGATGGAATTATATTTTTACAAAAACACAGGACTATCATCAAGTGAATAGCCGAGCGTATTGTCAGAAAGCTAAACCAATCACGTATTCATGAAAAGGCAAACAACTGGCAAAGGATGATGAATTATTATAAAATTGTACTCTGCAAGCCAACGCTAGGGTGTATGGCCAGGGGTGATTACACACCATTCTTCTTTTGACCCAAAATACTCAAACCCCAAGTGCGGTTGGATGTTATTCTGATCCCTCATCTTTCGTTGGAAAAGTGGCATCTTAAATCTATCTTTTTTGCATTTAATTCCGTGAATTTATTTGCATGTCCTACTGTAGTGAGATGGAGGCAATAGTACATTTTCAACATCATAGCTAAAGAGATATCCTTCCTATTTATGCATGAGATTTAATGTCTAATTTAAACTTTTGCTCCGTGAGTGATTCTCATCCTAGCTCCTCTAATAATTTTAATGCAGTAGTCAGTTTATCATTACAATGTTTTACATTTCTAGCTCCTCTCCTGCGATGCATATTGATGAGCTGTACAAAATGTTGATTCAGTGTGTATACTATTTACGCTGCACTGCGCAATGGATAGGGTCGTAACATGAGGTTTCGTTGAACTGACTGTAAATCTGCCAATGAAATGACTGCTAGATTGCCAATGCATTTTAATTATAATCATATTTATGCGGTCAGATCTTTTTACTCCCAAGTAAAGATTTCTTGATTAACATTTTTCACTGATCCATCTTTCTTCTCTTATCGTCCATCAGCGGCCAATTTAACTTTCACAATAGGCCACGAGCCTGCCAACAAAGGCAATTGAAAAAATGATTCTTTATTGCTGGAATAGAGGGAAAATTATGACATGGCTTGAGTGTATAGATATTTACAAAGAACTGCTGATACAGATTCATATTCATCTTATAATATCAAATAATATAATGGAGTGTAGAGGATATATGACTTATTTTTTCCATTCTGAATCAACATACAGGGTTCGTCCGGAAAATAAGTGTACTGAGCTCAGGAAAAAAAATTTATTACACTTTTACATATTTTAAACTAATATTCCTCAAAATAGGACCCTTATGAGTCGATACACTTGTTCCAGCGGCGTTCCCATTCCTGGAACGCTCCCGCGAAGGCATCATCGGGAACCTCTCGAAGACTCGTCGTCGACCTCTTCTCTGCCCTCCACGAACATCTTGTGCCACCGAAAGATCATGTTTCTGGACATGGCTGACTCCCCGTAAGCCTGGTTAATCATACCGACAGTTTCGGTAGACGATTTCCCAAGCTTTACCGCAAATTTGATGGAATAACGCTGCTCCAAAAACTTCGGCATCGCGTTCCGTGACGTGGGTCGAGCGTGGAGGTTCGCGTTAACAGAGCTCCTCACTACACCACAGCTCAGAGCCGACTGCCTTTTCAGCGTCGCTTGCCAACATACCCCCATCCAATCGCAGCCCGTCAGAGCGGTGCTGGGCGCGCCCAGCCCAGGAGTCAGTACACGTATTTTCCGGACGAACCCTGTATATTTGCATGCCTTAAAAGAGAATATGTAATTCTCAAGGCTAATGAATGCAAGAGAAATGATAATGGGAAAGTACAGCTGGTATAAAAATGTTTTAATTAAACATAAAATACTATTGACAATTTTTATTATGTGATAAAAATGAAATTCCTTTAAGAAAGCCGAGGCATTTCAAATATTTTTTTTTAGCAAATCAAATTTTCAAAGCCTTTAATTCTCTTTGAAGTTTTAATTTTGATTTGATGGGAAGAGAGAATAGCTGAGAGAGTTTACTGTATATGCTGCTGTGTATACTGCTTGTGGGAATGAGATGCAAAAGGTTTTCAAGGATAATATATTGGAGAGATCACGAGGAGTAATTGTAGAATAAGCCTTCAGGTGTTGACTTGGGATCGGCCTTTGGAAGTAGGTATCGCTGTCACCTGACAGTGCATTAATTTATGATAATGTGTGGCTCATATTGATATAGTTAATGTGAAGAATCCATTGGGACCAATTCATCATTGTCACCTAAATGTAGGGCATAAGGACCTAAGAACGGAACAAGGGTAACTATTTGGGTGCGTGTAGAAAATGGTAGACAGGAGCTGGGTATAATTGGGTGAGAGATCAATGATAGACGTGAGGTGTTCAAGAATATTAGGGAGAGATCACAAGGAGTAATTTTAGAACTTAGCGTGAGGGTCTTGTCCTCTTCAGCAATCTATAAATTTCAGATATACTCAATATTTATTTGGTTTACCCTGCAATATAAAGTCACCAAGAATGTGTTTTGTAAGAAAAGAACATCCCTGGGAAAGAGTGGAGGGCCTTCAGGTGTTGACTTGGGTTTTAGTGCATATGCAATACAACCATAAACTACACAAAATATAGTATAAAAAATAATACTTGGATGGTGGTTGAAAAAGTAAATATATGGCAGGCCATGCAAGTCTCATCACGCTCATGTTCCCTTTTTGGTAATGGGAGTCTAATGAACACCAAACCTTTCATAATAAGCATGGAAGTAATTCACCGACTAACCTTCAAATTCTTTTCCTCAGAATCTGAGGAAGATGCATGTTCTGACTCGGGTGATGCTGTAAGCAAAGAAAGCAAGGAGGAAAGCAGCCATGGAGGTAAGAACCTTTGAAGGTTTCACTCTTGGGTAGGTTAGCGTGGGCCACATTCTGTGCTAGAAGTGGATTCATTCGTTTCAAGGTAAGAATTTTTTGCTGTAAACTGAAACCTTTCTGTGGGCATTTCAGAGTCTCTCATGGGAGCTGAGGACATAAGCGAAGGGGCAGGACAGGAAGTGACTGGAAGTGAGACCACTCCTGCTTCGTCTTCATCAGTGTCCCCATCCACCGAAGGAAGTGGTGGAGACCCGAATGTGGCATTAGAGGGTGCCACATCTGCAGACAGTGGCACCAGCAGTAAGAGTCCAGTAAGCATGGAGCAAGAGATTGAAACAGAACTGGTAATGCTGAGTAATCCGATGGAAAGTTGAAAGTGCCTTTGTATGCAGTCGTATAACAAATTTTATCTTTAAGGCAATAAAAAATTGATAACGCTAGTGTGCGTGAACTTTAGAAATCCTTTGTCCTCGAATTTTCAGCCTACTGCCTTATAAAGTTTAATAATCTCAGAAATTAAGCTTTGTAAACGTATATCAATATAATATTTAGATTCGAGAAGATTTTAATGTTTTGTAAGGTAATGTTATGGACAAGCACATTAGAGATTGACTGTTTGGATTTCAAAGCATATGTTTGCGTTCAAGTGTGATATATTTGCTTCGGAATTTGAAGTGTGATGTTATCCCTTACTTTAATTATATTCTTGTTTTTTTTTTTAAGTTTTGTTCGTAAATGGTGCTCACCCCAAACGGAGTAAATGCACAAGGGATTTAATTTCTGCCTACTGGTCTTTTTATTAACATTCGTGCCAAATCATCTTCCTAATCACACTGTTCTTTCCATCAATTCCTTTGTATATTTTTTGAATCTGATTGTGTACGTGCAATCATTTCAGATTTTGCATGAAACTCAGGCTTCTTCATGGACCATGAGTATTTGGAATGACTGACTCATTGCAGTGACAAATTATGTCCCATTCTGACTGTTATTAGTTGCTGCATGTATAGCAAGTCGTTTTTTCTTCCATTTGATTAAGTGCATTTTTTTTATATTTGTGTACATAGCACTTTTGTTAATTCATATCTTTCTATTTCATAGTATTTAATTAGGGCTATGGATGCTTCTCTTAGTTTTTTTCTCTAATCTTCATAAGCAAGTTTCACAAAGAGCAGGTCTTTTGCCTGCCTTTAAATGTTTGATTTTGTAGTAATTTATATGAAATCTTCTTAGTGCAGCTTTTTAATGCTCTCTCTGAAAATTTTCTTGTTTCTTTTTTCTTGTCGTGGTTAAATTGATGAGCATTTTTTGAAATGAGTCTAGGGTGTTTACACATCATCATATGGTTAATGTGATTGATTTTCCTTGTAGCACAGTCGCTTGACTCCTCTTGTTATTAGTTGACCTCCAAGTTGAACTTAACTCCATTGCTCAAATACATATTTTTTGGTGTGATTTTCCATGTTCCTCCTGTCTTTTGGAACTTTCCTCTTCTCTCACTCAGTATCTCGTGTACGTGGGTATATCATCTAACTGCCTGAAAGCTTTGGCTGTGATTTTAATGTTATATTCTTTGAATAAAGTTTGTGAATATTAACTGAAGATCGAAATAATCATCTTGATTGATTGGAAAACTAAGTAATCTTCTGAAATTTATGCAATTAATGTTCATTTGCACTCTTGAAAAGGAAGTTGAATTCATGGACTATTTATTGGTAATTGATTTTATGTGCATGTGTTGCCCTTATTCGCCCATTAGTCATTTCTTAATCGGGTGTAATTGGAAGACTGCTTGACTAGTGGGATATCTGTGTCAGTTTTTGATCATCATTAAGACAAGAAAAAAGATTCTAGTCCAATAGTTTTGTTTGTATTGAGTCTTTTAAATTGTGGAAAATTAATTTTCTGTTCAGTTTGGTGAAATAATATTTGGTGGTGATCAACTTCATTAATTGAATTTTGCCCTGTAAATTGACTAGAGACTTTGTTCTTACAGTAGTGTATAATCATGGTATAGATATTTTGTGAGAGACTACAAAGTGTATGTATGTGTCTCAAGTCGTGAGACAAAAACATTGAATGATTGATGATGCTTTCACAATGTGCCTTGGAATATCCTTTTTGGAATTCAAGCAAATGTTTTTCCCAGTTTTTAAATTCTATGTGCGCCTATATTAAGTTTCCATGTATGGTTGTAGTTTATTTATTATTTGTAAATGTGCTCCCTATATTAGACATATATTTCCTAGAGATGAAAGTGATGTTGTTATTTTAAAAATAAAAACATAGTCACCACATGCTTATCCAATTTTTTAATTAAATACCATGAGATACGATTACTTCACAAATATGTCAGCATTAACAAGAGTAATTTGTGTAAGGATTTCAGGTATCAATGTTTGTCATATTTGGCATTATTGCCATTTTAACTAGAAAATATGAAAGAAATGACATCTTACTTTGCCACCTCTCTGTTCAGAGGTAGTAATACAGATTTCTCTTCCAACTAAATCCATGTCATGATAATTTAGGTAATGTGGGTGAATTACTGTAATATAAAAACCAAGGTAATCGCCCTGGGTAAAATATGTGTGGATAGAGTTAACTAAATGCTAAGTTCTGTGTGGCATGTGAAATTCACACATCAGGGTAGTAGGGCTAGTTCCTTTCCCTTTGCCACCTATGATTTCCCATGAAGATTTGGTGCCCGAAAAATCACACAACTCAGGCGAAGTTGCATGTATGAGGTCTGTCCAATAAATATGCCAACTGAGGCCATAAAACCTTTATTTTGTAAAATTTAGTCGCCATCAATTTTGTCAACTTCAGTGTGCTCTCCATTCTTTGCTGTATATTTATTCCATCTTTGCAAATTTTTAAAGCACCCTTGGAAGTCCTCGGCAGTTAGGCTTTTTAGTTTTCTCGTCATTTCTTGCTTTATTGTGTCCACATCTTCCGAGTGATGTCCCTTCATCACATTTATGCATTTTGGAAATATGAGAAAGTCGCAGGGGGCGAGATCTGGCAAATAAGGAGGATGATCAAGGATGGGGATAGAATGTTTTGCCAGAAACTGGCGAACAATTAATGCTGAATGTGTAGGTGTATTTTCATGGTGAAAGATCCATCCATTTCCTTGAGTCAAATATGGTTGCACACAATCTCTCAAGCGCTTGGGAACTGTAAGGTAGAACTCAGCATTTACTGTTTGTCCTTTGGAAAGAAATTCATGATGAACAACTCCTTCGATATTAAAGAAAATCAGGAGCATGACTTTGATTTTCAATTGGATTTTTCTTGATTTGTTGATTTAATTTAATTTCCACTTGAAAATGGATGTTTTCTTCCGAGTATTTTCACCATAAACAACTGTCAACATTTCAGTAATTTCTTGATAACGTTTAGGGCACTTCACCAAAAACTTTATGTTAATTCGTTGTGCTGTGATTTCGTTAATTTCCATTTTTGACAAGGAGTAATAACAAGGACAACAGAAACTAACATAACTGGCACCATACGCACAGCCAGGCACAGATGGCTCATTGGGTCTCAGGCAACTAGTGCCGCCAGTGGGCGGGGCCACTGGCGGCACTAGTTGCCTGAGTCCACGTCATGGCCACCAGATTACACCAGTTCGCGTATTTATTGGATAGACCTCGTAATTTAGCTAAAGATTATTTTTATAGCTCCACTTGCTAGAAATGTTGATTTGGCATCAATAAGTTAACCCAAGGGATTTGTCCGAGCATCACCAAAGTTATCAAGAATGAGAGAAAGATCAGAAAGTCTGGGGAATTTATTTATATGCTAGATATTCTACAATTTTTAGAGGTAGATCGTAAAGAAGATACACAAAGTGATGATTCCTAAATGCCCAAATAAAATTTATAATTATCAAATCACAAAACTGCCTGATTGGCACAGAAGTTACAGACTATTGTGTATCTGCTGTGCCTTTTTCAGTTTCGCTGCCATGCATCAGAACAATTGATTTTAATGGCATACCGAGTAAAGAATGTTGGAATTCTATATTCCATTCAGATAGGCTCCCCTCTGGAAATTTTAATTTGGAAAAACTGGCCCTTTTGCTTATTAATGTCAGGGAAGTCCAAAACTGTAGCCACCCTGGTTATGTTTTAACAATTCAGTTACCCAATGAGGATTTCAGTCAGACTACTTGCCACTAATGGTCATCATATGCATGCTTGGTACTCCTCACTATGGAATCACTGTTACTCAGGAGTACGATGAATCCATGGGGATGCTGCATTGTGTAACACCAATCAATTGGAAGAGTCAAATACCTCCAGCAGGTACTGCTCCGAAGCTCAAGATAATGTACCAGTCCATGTAGTTTTCTAATGCAAGCTCGTCTGGTATGACTTTATGGTCGAACAAGTTTATGGTGTGTGAATCAGAAAGTATTATTATATGTTGCTAGGAAATGAATGGAAGTTGACTTGTAGCATTGCATGGTTCATAGGTACAGGCAGTTCCTGCTTTTTGTTGTCTCACTCATATGTTGGGTGAAGTATGACACCAATAAGCATACATTCTATGATGGAATAATGCAGTTTTTGGCCTATGCTCACTCGTGCCATGGCTGATTGGAATCAATGCAGAGCACAGGTTTCTGTAGCTGTAGCACCTGTGCTCAGCACTCTTCCCTCCAGCAGCCCTGTTGGCTGGGAAGGGAACACATCAGGTGCTATGCCTCATGGCCTGAGGTGTGGAAGGATTGGGGGGGGGGGGTCAGGGTGGCTTGCAAGCATGTGACTGTTGTCACTGCTGGTTCCACTTACATTATTTTTGCAGTTGATGTCTAATGAGATGTTTCTGGCTTCCATTGGTTTCTTTTCAATCAGTGTGTACAATGTGATTGTATTTAATAGTAGCACGTGTAAAAGTTTTATCTTCCATGTATATTTTACTCAAAAATGGGCTGACTTTCTGTGACACATCAATTTGAAGAAAAATGACAATTGACCAATGAAACCTCAGGAAAAACAAAATACAGATTCACTGAATTAGTTTTGGAACTGCTTAAGTTTACTTACTGGTTTGCTTTTATGTTGGTGACATTCTACCTTGTGAAATAAATGGTAATGGCAGTGTAAAAGTCAGATAATTTTGAAAACTGGAAAAGGCAGAAAAATTCTAAAGAGTTTATAGGTCTTTGTTGGCACTGCACAATATTTCATTTTCAGCATGGTTCAGGAATTAGATTTTTATGGAGAGATGAGTTTGTTTGGACACTATCTTGAAGGAGTTGAATTTCCTTTCAATTAACACTTGCTGTAGATTCACGTGATTTTTTAGGATTTTTCCAGATATCAGGCATTTGTCAAGTTCTTTTTACAGCTAACAAAATACTTTGATGACATGTGAACAGCTTGTTAGTACTAAATGCTAGTACATCTGGTTGAATGTAGAATTGTGCTCCTAAGTTTTTGTTTAGAGTGAGAATTTTTGGACCCTTAAAGGCTGCTGGAAAATATATATGTTGTGCTAAAGAACGAAATAAAACATGGGAAACTAGAGTAAGTCCATGAACAAATTGAGTAGCTTCAGGCGTGATGTGGTGGAAGTCGAACATAATGAATAACTGATCATAGCACTTTTCCACTTGATAAAATTTTTATTTTCTGCATTTTTAAATTTTTATTTATCAGATGTATTACATCATCATCAGGTCTACTGATAATGATGTAATACATCGAAACCCAGTCGTAAAATAAAAATTTTATCAAGTGGAAAAGTGCTACGATCAGTTATTCAATAAGTCCATGAAAATTAAAATATGTAGTTGGGACTGTCTTAAACCCATGACAGGTAGATCTGTAAAATTCATTTTTAATATTCATAAAAATAAGGGAGAGAGTATCAAGTGGTTTCTAAGTACATATATACACAGGTAGTACTTAAATACGAGGGTCATCCGGAAAGTAGTACCCGTTCGTGAAATAAAGACACAAAAGTAAATATTAACAAACATAAAAAATTTTATTTGAAAGAGGATACTTTAAACTACTTCTCAACATAATCTCCAAGCAAATTAAGGCATTTGTCATAACGTGTGACAAGTTTCTGTATTCCTGCTGCATAGTCCTTCGCCGCCAGCTCATTGAGATACGCGAGGGACCCATCTTGCACAAATTTTTGCATAATGCAGATGGTGTTTAACAATTTCATGAACAATTGTTCGAGAAACATTGGGAAAATGCTCACAGATGTCATCAATTGTGACGCGCCGATCGTTCCTCACGAATTCGTCAACTGAGCTCACCAGTTGGTCTGTAATGACAGACGGTCTCCCCGAACGCTCATCGCCGTGTGTGTTCCCCCTCCCCATGTTGAAGTTGCGACACCACCGCCGAACAGACGACTCGTCCATTACATTGTCTCCATACACCTCCTTTAATTGGCGATGAATATCACATGGGCGAACGTTTCTTGCATTGAGGAATTTAATCACTGCCCTCACTTCACAACTGGCGGCGTTCTCAATTTTTTTAAACATTGTAAACAATCACAGAAACAACACAGGCAATGCTAGCGTCACGCAACTTGGCTCAGAGAAGGCAGACTAGCCACTGAAGCTATCTGACCTCGTCCAGCGGCTACTCGCGTCGTCAGCACTTCATGCGGCACGAACGGGTACTACTTTCCGGATGACCCTCGTATTATACACATGGGTATTTTTTTCTTCGTCCAGTGGAAAGATAGAAAGGCCTTTTCCTTGAAATTTTATTGGTATAGAATTAGATTCATTTTATTTTCCTCAAAAATATTTTTTTTCCTTCTACTTTTATGTATTAATGATATTTTATTTTCTTTCTGCTTATGAGTGCGTTGGAGCTATAAAGTGGTCAAGTGTAAGATTTTAGTTTATAGAAGTGGGAGACTTTCCTTATGATAACATGGAATAAGTCAAAATGCTGTATTTCTGGAAAATCTGTCGTGAGTATGGTGTCTGCTGTTCACTGGTATTGATGTGAAAAGATTAGTTGAATAGGCGATGTTAATTTCATTTCTGTTGTGATGGATAGATTGAGCTGTAGAAGCACTAACCCTTAAGATTTGTTGATCCTGTATAGCCATAAGTTTTGTGGCATTTCACTAAAAGGAATTAGCTTTATATGCCATTTTGTGACATTGGGGTCCCTCATTAGGAATTACTGGGCATATGAAGATGCTTGCCTTATGTCATTCCAGTAGATCATATAACCCTAGAGGGAGTGGATTCATTTGTATCAAGGAGATGTACCTCAGTTGTTGAAAAGACCAAGGCAAAACTTAACCATGCTTTTTATATCTTTTTAGAAACTGTTGGTCAAATATTTGGTTAGAGCTGCAAAGGTAGTATTTTATGCTAGCTATAAAAAGAATAGTGGAACAAAACAGTATGTTTTCATTAATATCCATTTCAACCTATTGAAGCCTGCTAAGTTTTCTAATATTATTAATTGCAGTTCTTTACTGATGTGAGTCAGTCATGTTCAATACAATGCATTGAATTATTGTCTAGGTTATTGAGATTTAATGTATCCTTATTATTATAAGCATAACACAAACTGTCTGCCATTTAATGTTAGAAATGTCTATCATTGTCAGCACTGTCATAAGTCCAGCATTTACATACTGCGTTTGATTCAAAGGAGGACGAGTTGTTGAACATGCATAGAAATTCAATGCAAATAATTAGAGTATTTAGTATTTATAATGTCATAATATTATTTATATGGCAGCCTAGGCTCTGGAGCAGGTACAAAACTTTCTTTTTATTCATCAACGGTCAAGGGTTTCTGGGAAAGTAAAAATCATCTTATTGGGCAACTTCATGTGAATTCTCTGCATATTGATTGTGGAGGTGATATTACTTACCTTGTAGGTAAACATTTTGCTAGATTAAATAGTTTATAAGCTGAGCCAACAAGATGATTTAATGGGTTTATAAGTACGAGAATCGGATAAAGTTAAAACCCTCGGAAATTTCAGATTGAATTTTGAAATTTTTTATAATTTGAATTAACAATTATATAAGCTTCTGAAGTAATATGGACAAGTAGATTTAAACTAAATCACAACACTAATTTTGCTTTAAATACTTTATTGCAATATATGTGTTCACAATCTTTGGTCAATCACAATGTAAATTTCCCTCTGAAAGTGCCTCACAGTAATGCCCCTTGAATAATTCTAGCAGCTAGCAAGTAAGGTTGATCTTCTAGCTAGCACTTAATAGTAATAGTGCAAAGAAATAATAAAAAGGTTGTACAATGCAGTTTTTACCAAGTTTTCTACTCAAAAGAGGAACTTTATCTCTAGGAAAACTTTTTGAAAACTGCTGAAGTTTTGGAATAATTCTTGGTGTACACTACACTAACAATTTATTGCTTTTATTTATTTATATTCTTCCCTATGGCCAAGACACGAGGATTATATTTAATACCTAAAATAAATTAAGAGGAACTTAGCACAATCAATTTTACAAGATTTTTTACGTAGAAGTTGAAGGCAATCAAATCTGAAATTAAAAGCGAATATTTAAGCATCCTACCAAAGAAATTCGAACTCACTGCGATTCCCTTTGGCCCAAGAAGCACTAACAGAGAAAGATAATTTACTGAAGATGCAACCATAAAGCCATTGTAACCGGTAA
The DNA here is from genome assembly GCF_022747635.1 of Hetaerina americana. NCBI lineage: Eukaryota > Metazoa > Arthropoda > Insecta > Odonata > Calopterygidae > Hetaerina > Hetaerina americana. Next base: position 35,128,096 of record NW_027286069.1, read on the forward strand.
CAAATTTTTTGTTTCTAAACTTTGTTTCAAAAATAGTTCAGCATAAATGTTTGAAATATTTCCTGTTATATAGTAAGTAATTTTTTGGATATATATATATATATATATATATATTGTCTAGGCTAGCGTAAGCAGAACAATACTGACACCAACATAAAAGCTAAGTTAACCGAATACAAAATTTACTGAATACTTAGGTGCACACACGATCAATAATAAAATGAAATATACAGATAAATGAGGAAGAAGGGTAAACATTCACATTTGCAATACCTCGTTCAACTTTTGTCTGGGACACAAGTTGAAATCATAGAATAGTGCACTAGTACCTTGTCTGTTTAACTTAGACCTCCTCCAGCAAATATTTTCAAATCAAGAAAATACTTTTGAATGCGAATGATTACAGTAACCACAACAAGTCTTAAGTAAAAGAATAGACATGTAATTAAGACCGAAATTCATCATTGTACTTTATAATGTGCAGTCATCAATGACTCCCACAAATAGTTATCCACAACCATAAGATCAACAATTTCTTAAATAGACCAACAGCTACACAAAATCTGTGTATTAAAATATATTATATAAAATAAATTAATTTGATCACAAAAAGAGGTAAACATAATGTTTGTCTGATCATCAATGGCATCTTAGCATTAAATATACTCATTTAATCTCCCCTACTTACTGTATTTTGCTGGACATGTCACTTACATCCTAAGGCTGAAAATTTATCCAGCTGCCAGGCATGGTTTGTGTTAGAGATGCACTTAATATGGATATCAGCCTAATTAAAATGTAAAAATTTAGTAAACATGGCCAAAGTTGTGTTGTGTATTCACAAAGGTAGACACATGCTCAATCACAAGTCTCTCATTTTGCAACTCTCTTCAGAAATTCATCTTTCTTTCACTTCAAATGTGACCATTCAAGGATGAAACATTTCATAGCTTATCTTCAAAATTCACATTAAGTCTGGAATTAACTGAAACCTTAATACACTACCCAAAACATCTTGTAAGAAAGCTAACCATAAGTAGCTTGGTAATTTAAAATCTATATAAATATAAAAATTTAATTTCATCATTGGTGGCCATTATATTCTCCTAAAATTATGATTTGATGTCCTACTTGTGGCATATTTTCTCAGTAACAATGCATGATACTCAGTATTTTTGGACCAGTCATTTTTTTAAAATCACTGAATTTGATAATCACCCAATTTTGTCTTCTATGAAAATTCCCTTGTTTAATTCTGAGGGTCAAGTATTTCCCACTCATATTGAAAATATTTACAATCACGAAGTTATACTTCTTTGAGCAAAACATTTTCACTTCAGAGCCCTGGAAAACTATACAAAGAATCTCAAATTTAAATAATTTCAACAAATTATGATTGATAAGAGATTAAAATGACAGTAGTGGTTATAGGTAGGCCACTACTGGGGATGGCTTCGTATTTTTTAAATATGCTTTTTAATTAATAAAAATTAATTTCACATTTAAAAGTCATGAAACTATTCCCCATAGTAAATACTCTTATGCTTTCACAAAGAGGTGGGAGTTCATGAAGGGCACCTTATGTAAAGATGGATAGAAGGAAATAAAAACAAGTGCAGGGTAAGGTAGGCGAAGCTAGAAGTTTGCAGGGGAAAATTTAAACGGTCAATAAGTTGGATCAGGGAGATGCCAAGAGGCAATAGTACATTGAATTGGCAATAGAATATAGAAAAGGTAACAGGGGGGAAAGTGTTGGGAAAGTAATGTAGAGAAAATAATAGGCGCTTTGGATGGAATTATTAGAGGTAGAAAGTATGCAGAGCTAAATAGCAAGTTACTGCAATATGTTGCATGGGGTTATAAGGATATTTTCCCTCCTGCTATACTTGGCTTAAAAGCACAGCACTGTGGGTCCATCAAAAACCTAACCTACGTAGAAAACTGTTAAACAAAAAAATCATTATCCTACAACAGTTACTTTTCAAAGAGAGTCAAAATCAAACGATATCCTTAAATGTGTGTCATTTAATATCAACTTAAGACATGATAACTCCCAATAATATTTCCTTAGAAGAATCGTGTCATGCCAGTTATCTCCCATTTAAATAAAAAGGGGATACTTTGAAAGGTTATCAAGAAGGAATTTTTTGGAAATGCAAGTACCTCTGCAATAGTACAAAAAAAGAATTTGTAATTTTTTTAATTGCAATAATGCAAGTAATTTATGATTAACATTTCATACCCCATGTGTAAGACTTATGTAACTCAATAAGAATGCCAATGGGGAGAACAAGTAACCTAAGTGTATAGATTTTTTCAATGGCTTTTTTAACTGAAATCACGTATGCATTTGGTGAACAAAATACTAGTGTAAATGTTGGCTGCTTCTTCTCATTAATTACCTTACTTACTCAATTCCCCAACCCTGTAATCTCTAGTACGAACAAAAAATTAATTGATCCTACAATGTCTTTGGAAAATGGGTTACAATTAATTAAGGTATTTAAAAATGCATAACTATATGGAACTTAATTCCTCATTCTTATATTGTAATTTGTTGACAATTTATTGTTGTCTCATGTATTTTTGTGTTCATACTTGAAACTGTTCATCCCTTTCAAAATTAACATTCTCAGCATATTAACCTGAAATAATGAGTTCAATACATTTTAAATTTGGTCAGTGTGTACCTCAACTGGCCTCTGTATAATAACTAACAACTAAAGTTGGCTATCTCCATATTTCAGTGCATCTCTAAAATACAACTAAATCTTTTACAAGAGTTAATCTCAAATTTTTAGCCTCTTAGAAATATACTGAATAAATAAGGTAGTTTAAATTGCACTTATCACTACTAGTAGCACCAATCCCAATCCAAGATGATATTAAGCTTGGGAAAAACAATAAGTGGTAGAGGCAGACATTTAGCTTATTACGCATTAATAACCATTGAATTTCATTCTACGATGATTATTGCCCAAGTCTGTCATTCAACCACGAGTTCCTAGGGGCAGTATTTCACTGGTGTTGGCATTATTTTAACATTTGTTACTTCAAGACAACTAACCACTGGCCAAAGAAAAAATGTACAACATTATAAACTTTGTGCTTGTACGCACTACATAATGTAGAAATAATGCTGAAGAAGAAAAACACTCTACAAATTTCCAAGCCCCAATTCCTTTCTCACTGAAGAATGCATTTGACTAGTTAACATACTCTCAACCCGACTTAATAATGATTAAGCTTTTGATTTTAATGATACAAAGGATCATGGATTATCACAATTCCTTAGCTTTGCTCTTTGAATTAACTTATAACAAGGCTTAAAAACTGCAAAAATACTCAACCTCAAGGCACTGGATTCCAGAAAGAAAACAGCCTTTTGTTGGTCCTGATGATGGAATGAACATTTGAAATCCTATCAAGAACACAGCAGTGTCAAAAAACAAGCTTTTTAAAACGGAAGACTGCATAAATCCAAAAGTGTTCCAAGACAGTCAATCTCAAGACCAATAACATAACAAGCTTTGAGAATTGGCAAATTTAAATCCTGCCCTCATACTTATGGTATGGAGTAGATATGCCAATGTTTCAAATAAATCACTAAATTCACTTGAACATCAAGGAACATAATGAAACAAATTAACCTAAACTCTTCAAGCAAGAGCAATTAAATTAGTCATGAAAGAGCTACCCATGCCATGATTAACAAAGGAAAATATATAATTGATAAAGATCTCATTATCCTCACAAACGGATTTCACAAAAATGACACGTGGAAGTGTCAAGTTGATAGGGATTTCTTTGACATGACTAAAACAGGCACGCCAGAACCATTAAAAATCATTAACAGTAAAATTTAAGGGCATGGCTAAAATAAACCAGCTTCTGCCTTTGGATCACATTGACACAAAGCAGTTAGGGAGTAGCAAGGATATGGATCAACATGGCTACAGTCAGCCTGGCACAACCTCCATTTGTACTTAAAATGCCTATGCAGTGACTATAAAACCAGACTGAGTGGCTCAAATAACCATTCATTTGTCGATTGCAGGATAAATTTCAATGGGATCTTAACCACCAAAAATTGACTGATAATGACCAAGTACATAATCAGTTGGTTTGTAGGCTGGAGATGGGTTTTCTCTCAGCATTAAGTGTGCGCATTGGTGATGCAGTCATAGATAGTCGACCATCTCCTGGAAGAGGGCTGTCTCCCCTTATATCTTCGGGGTAGAGCATGAGGGATGAGATCTGCTCATCTGTAAGCATCTCAACACTGCAAAAGATTATCAATGCACTTGAACTACTAGAAATGTACTCGTATGTTTATGTGATAAGTAGAAAAAATCAACAGGTTAATCATGCATTTGATTCAAGAGAAGTAAGTTTTCTGAATTATTTATAGTAATAATTAAGAGTAATAACAACAAAATTAATAGAAAAGCAAATTAATAACAATAATATCGTAATGTTGATAATTCATCACCGATTGTTCATTAACTTATCAGGAATTTATTTTGAGATGATTTCAAATACTGATTTTTTGATGAACCAAACCATGCTTTTTGCAAAAAACCTAAATTTTTTTAAAGTCGAAAAATTCTCCAAGAGGTTTACCATCAAAGGCCAGAGGGTAGTTGAGGTAGAGGGTATGATTTTACAGTTTCTTGATTTTTAAATACCAGGGAAAACAGAATTTTGTTTAACACCGATGAAATTGTTTAGAAGTTTTTTTGGAATCCAAGTGAATCCACAGGTTAATAATGCCATCACTTCCAATAGTTGTCATTCTTCTGTTATATATTTTACATAACCTTCAAGGTATTACAGTTCTTTATATCATTCAAGGTGACCTGGATTCCAGCATAATGCATTAGATAGTAGGACTTCCGAACATTACTTTTATAAAATTGTGAACTGGTTTAAATGAAAAATGTCCCCTTAATGTCTTTCTCTCATTCTGATCTTCGTAATATTATTAGGAATTGGTGTAAACACAGTACATTTATTTAATTGAAAATATAAATACTTCCATCATGATTGAATCATTTAAATTAAAATTATATAAAAGCCGGTAAAATTTCTTTAACTTTAGTTCAGTTATTTAGGGACAATTGGTAGAAAGACTGCCAGATTTTGATTTGAAATTTTAATCAAGCAATATTTCAAAGATAAAACCAAACCATAAAACATGCAATTAATTTTATTGTAGCCAGAACTTAATATTTTTGTTAAGCCAGCCGACACCAAAATTGATACTTTCCAGTTCATGCTTTGTTAGGAATGGTGCATGCATATGTACATAACGATGAGCTACATATTTTAGAAAATGAATTCCTCATACTTATAAAGATAACTAGACAAAGAGATGATTTGATTTACCATAGCATACAATTCCAACAAATAAGAATATTTACTTTATTCTCATTAGGAGTACGCACTGTGCTTAACAAATGTTGAATAGTGTAACCATAGCGAATGATAGGAGAAATATTTGAATATTTTAACTGAATCGTGCAAAAGCATACCATTCTTTTGCCATTCCATGGAGTAAATTCTTACATGCAAGAAAGATATGAAAAAACGTTTGTAACCTGAAAAACCTTAAACTGACAAATAAGATTAGCATCTCAATAATTAACCATGCCTCGGTGGTCCCATTAGGAAATTTTGTTGGAAAAAATTTTACTGTGACCCTAACACCAAGGGCCATTTGTGCTTTTCACCAAACTGGATACAAAAGGCTTGGTAGTTGGTTGCATTTGTGCTTGACTCTAATCACCTTTCTCAACCTTCCCTTGGGACCATCAGTGCGAAACCACATCCATCCTCCCAAGTCAAAATTAATCACCTTGCCAAACTATCACTGTCTGAGGCAGTGGTAGCCGTCGAATCATCATCCCCACCTCCCGCTGACAAGTAGGCAAATGTCCTCTCCAATGGTGAAGGCACCTTGCGAACGGTCCCACTCTGAGTCCCCCCTCCCTTGCCACTCGAACTCCCGTGAGCAGAGTTCCCAGCTGACATCCTGAGGGATGAGGCAAAGGAGCCAGATCTCCCGCATAATGGGTCCGAAGCCCTCCTCAGTGCCGAACCCACTGGCTCCAAGGAGCCAAACACGGATGCCCCCTTCCTCATGGTGGCTCGTGGGGGAGGGCGTGGGGAAGGTCGGCATTCCGGCTGGACCGTGGCGTGCGAGGGACTCTGGGGTGGGGTCGACTGCGAGATGTTGAGCATCATCATGCCCTGCGAGAGGAGCTCCCGCACCCTCTCGGTCGGGTTGGAACTCTTCAGAGCCTCGAGGGCTGTAGTCAGGGTGGCCGCACCCACGCTACCACGCCCCCGCTTCCCACAGCCCGGCTCCTCTCCACCTGCCTCCCTTTCCCCCCTCTGGCTGTCACCATGGGCTCCCCTGCCTGTGCCCTCCCTCTCCCCAGTACCCCTCCCTCGCCCGTCCTGCTCATCGTTACCTCCTCCGAGATCCACCTCCACCATCTCTCCCTCCTCTTCATCTTCCTCCTCCTCCAATTCCTCCTCATCACCTTCTTCCAATTCATCTTCCACCTCGTCCCCCTCTCCAATTGGCTGACTCCTGGATTCAGGGATGCTCCTTGATGTCTCGACATCCTAAAAAGAAGTGCATTGCGAATTCAATGTAGGGCCTCATCTACATAAGTGAATCCCCACACCAGTGATGGGCATAAGGGTTCAATGCTAGATGATGACAGGGCCTCATTTTTAATTGCTTCATCAGAGGTGACAACTGTGCCTTTGGCAAGGGCATCATGAAATATCAAATAGTGCCAAACTATTCACAGTCATTGGTGTAATTATTCAAGTTACAAATCAATTTGTTTTCCATTTTTTAAAGTAACAATGGCTTCAACAAGAACATTGTTTATATGATCATGAACTGAGATCATATGGTCATTAACATCGAACAACAATGTTCACTCATGTAAATTTTTGCTTATCATTTATATTTTTTTTAATTTACTTTCCATAAAAAGCAACAAATGAAACATAGGCTCTATTTTCCCATGGTGAGGAGCATAATGGAGGGCATAGAGAACTATTTCAAAAATAAAACTATTTATTACAACTGATTCATCCAATTAAAATGTTCAATAACTTTGACACTAGTGAAATTAGGAAATATCAAGGGTTTTTTTTTTCTTTGATTTTCCAGATCATCTGTCATCAATATATAATTTCATATCGTAGTAGATATATCAGTAGGTAGGTCGCGATAAAATTGTATGCACAACTTGCAGAATGACTGTAAAAAGAGCATCTTATTGATTGTATATTAGCAAAAGAAAAACAATTCAAACAAAAAAATTTACATACATTTCCACTTACAAGAAGTTGCTAGTTTTTGTGTCTGAAATCTATGCTCGATGCCAGTCATCATATGATATTCAAGAAGTACCTAGGTTTTCTGCCAGATTGAAATAATAGCAAAAATGTGTAGCAATGGCCAGGATCTGAATGATTGAAATGCTACAGGCATTGTAGTTCACTTGTGTGAACTTGTTAGTTCTGCAGTTTGTCATATTGATTAAGTTTTTACAAGACTATTTTTATTAACTTCACATTAGTGAATATACAATGCAGGTAATTACGCACTGAAAGATGAATAAAAATGTGACATGACAATATATGAGCTCTTAGCTCTTTCCATAAGAAATTTTCTATTATTAGTATTCTGCCAGTTAAGGTAGGTTTTTTGATGGACACAGCCTATACAGTAGTGCAACAATACATTTATTGGCCTAATTAAGATTTTGGATAATGGAGAGTTTACTGCCGTAAAAATTGTATTTTTTAACAGATTTATTTTGTACTTTTCAATGCCAATGCATCATCATTATTTACCTAATAAAAGTCATGAATGACGCATATACAGAGGAAAAAGCGGGAAGTAGGTATGAGTAGATTAAGTTTAGGGAGTGATCATCAGCTAACCCTTCCAATTAAACTCAAAAAAGTAATGCTATGTAACCAATGATGACACATTGAAATGTGTTATACACGATAAATCATGGGAAAAATACAATTTTATTACTTCACAATATCTTATTTACCACACATTGCAGCCTGAGACTACTACCTACATTTCACGGCTTAAGGGAAAAATCCACACTCCTTTTTCCTTCCATAAAATATATGCTATCATTATTATGAAAAGCTTATTGTCATCTAAAATAAACTTTCCATCAAAGTGGGTATTAGAGTTGAGTGAATTGAAAAATAATTATTTTAAGTAAGAATGTCACCATACTTTGAATTTTCCCCTCTGCCCTCAGCACTAGAGCCGTCGGATGGGATGTTAAACTGCGGACCCCTTGGCGCCTTTCGTAAAGAGTAGGCTAATGCCGACGCCGGGTTTCTCTCCACCCTTCATCCTTTCCTGTCCATCCCCTATGGCGCAAATGACCTTAGCTGTCGGTCGCCTCCCCTCAAAACTACTACTGCCTTCAAACAAGAAGAAATAATCTCTAACGGCAAGAATTTCTCAAAGAAATCCAACCAACCTTTGGCAATATGGGAGATGCAGATGGACCAAGCCTCTCTGGCAGCTTAAGGAACTCTTCTTCACCACCATCATCAAAACCAATCTCCCTCCCACCACCCATGGCGCTGTTGGCTAGAAAACCGGAGGAGGAGCCAGACCAACCATCTGCCAAGGGAATATCTCAAGTAAATTTAACTTACCAAAACTCAAAATTATTTTATTGGAAATTATTATTTTAAAATTCACTAATTGCAATTAGAAATATCGAATAAGACATAACTGATGTATTTTACAAATCCACTTTTCCAAAACAACATTTTCATATATCATAAGTCATAATTTAAAATCTGCCACTAATTTAAATACGATTTGTCATCTCAGGCAGCCATGTCCTCTAGCAACCATAGAAATGCGGAAAAAAAAGTATGGAAAGTAGAACAGTAATATTTAACTTTCATGACTTGAATACATATGATCAGAGTAATCTGATTTATTGAATATGTTCAAAAATTATCAGACATTTTGATGGCCGTAATTCCCAAAACCAATCTCCCTCCCACCACCCATGGCGCTGTTGGCTTGAAAACCGGAGGAGGAGCCAGACCAACCATCTGCCAAGGGAATACCTCACGTAAATTTAACTTACCAAAACTTAAAATTATTTTATTGGAAATTATTATTTTAAAATTCACTAATTGGAATTAGGAATATTGAATAAGACATAACTGATGTATTTTACAAATCCACTTTTCCAAAAAAACATTTTCATAAGTTGTCATAATTTAAAAACTGCCACTAATTTAAATACGATTTGTCATTTCAAGCAGCCATGTCCTCTAGCAACCATAGAAATGCGGAAAAAAGTATGGAAAGTAGAACAGTAATATTTAACTTTCATGACTTGAATACCATATGATCAGAGTAATTTGATTTATTGAATATGTTCAAAAATAATCAGACATTTTGATGGCCCTAATTCAAATCGCTAATAAAACGAGTAGGAGCTAAGTGCAATAATTTTTTTACGCCTCTAGTTATAGTTTATCATGAATACCAATAAATATTTCATACTCATGTATGTAAGGATATTAAATATGTTCTAATGTTAAGCATACTCCTGCTTTGCCATATTGGTCTGACTGAGCCCTGGTGTCCTATATCTTAAGTCTAATATTCTTCTTTTGGTGACAAATACCCTGAACTTTTTACCGCATATTTTCACTGGGCAAAGTAGAATATTATGAAGGAGAGATAATCAGGACAACGGGCAAGCTACAAAACAGGATGTATTTAATATGATTTTACCCAGTTAAAAAATCCAATTTCAATTGATTTAGTCCCATTTCATAAACAGAATATAAAATGCATATGAAAATTGTACCTTACAAGAGATTTATCCTTAAGCTTACCGAGAAATGTTATGCACCAAAGCCTTATATGTGCACGGTTAGAGTAAAGGTGTGAATTAATACATTGGCCAATATACAGAGCCTCAAATAATGCTTACTTTATATTGAATTCATAACAAAAGAAGTAACATAGTTACATCATAGATTACCCAAACATATATTCATACGATAAATTTGTCCCTTACTTACCAATATCGCCAATTGAACATGGGCTGGGACCAAGTGACCGGTCAACAGATGTAGCTTCACTAACACTCCCACTTCGTCTTGTCTATTAAGGAAAAGAATGATCATTTTAACCAATTTTTTCTTTGAACTCTTATAAATTCAAAAATTTAGCTTTATAAACTTTACTATTCTTAAAAAGTGAGGCGTGCTCAATCCAATGCTGCAAAAACCATAACACTTAGTTAGAGGTTCTGTCTAAAGTTTACAAGTTAAAAGTCTACACCTAGGCGCTCTTCAAATATGTCAGCATCCTTGGCTCAGGTCTTAAAAGATAAATATGAATAATGGCTTCTTTTTATATCAGGGTGGCCACTCATTTTACGGATTCCCATTCTCAAATTTTTTTGCAATTTCTTCGACAAACTTGCCACCCTTTCCCCCAAGTGTTTAGAATTTCATTCAAGGCTGTTTTGTGGATCATACATCATTTCTGATGTATCACTGTAGTCAGTCCAAAACTTAAGTTTTCATTTCTGCAAATACAAGGGCTTATGGCTAACATGTACTGATCGCACAACTAAAACCAACATCTTTCTTATTGTGAATTCCCAATTTCAATATATTCCTGGTTTTTATATTAATTGATGTTCGGCAAGATATTCATCCCTTTTCCCATTTTTAATAGTAGCTGAGTGGTTCCAAATTATTTCCTGATTTTCCCGCCTGATTGGCCATCCTATTACATGATATATTTCAATCAATTTTCAGTATGAGTACATTGAGTTGAGTACAAAGAGTATTGATTACTGATGCAAACAACCTCGAGCTACTTAAGTATCATAAGGTTCAACGAAAGTCCATACCGTGAATTAAAAGTCACCAAAATAATAATTATGCAGGCAAAGGAAAATTGATGCGTTACATCAGGAGTACTATATGAGGGCCCCAACATTGAAAGTATTTAAAACTCCTATGTATTAAAAAACATATTAGGCTGTCTAATTTATACTTCTCTGCAATTGCTCATAATAGAAAAGCTTTTCAGTCACATAATACCCTCATGTTTAATAATAAAACATTGTTATTAATCTATCTAAATATAAGTAGTTTAAATATTTATTAACATATGATTAAATATTGAAAACATGAAAATGTTTACTAATTGATTACTGATCATGAAGTTTTTCAAAACTGTAGGTAACATAGAAAACACTTCAAAAGGGATATTATCACTTATTAGTCTCAGCATCATTGAATACACGCAGTTAAGTTTTTGTATCAATGCTAGTAAATGGTCCCTATATTTTATTATTAATGTAACATATAAGTAAAACTGTCCACTGACTAGATAAGAATTACTAAGTTCCAATGTTTAATGACTGAAACATATGCATGTTTTTGTATTAACTTTTGAAATATTTTTGTTGATGCTGCTGGTGGTTGGAAGTAGATCAATACCCTGTAAGGCATACGCTTTTCATAAAGTTCCCAAGAGGCCAAACCACCAAAGGTAGCACTATGGCCAACCTGGGAGTAAGACCCATAAACCCAGGCAGTGGGCATATAATTCACAACTAAACCAAACAGCTTGACATTTAATGACTTTCATCAAAACTTCAAGAGCTTAATGAAAGTAAAATATTATTTATGAATGCATGTCCTTGCATTAAGGATCAATGCATAGGAAAAAAGGGATAGTGATTAATAGCCTATGGTTCAGGCTGTTGAATTGGTCATCGCTAGGACAAGAATGGAATCTAAAAAACATCACCTTTATTCCTGATCTTTTACATGCATGAAGCCATATCTCTTACCCTGTGAATTTCATCACTGATTCGCTCAAGGCAGCTCAAGGCATGTGCGTATGATGATTTGGCATTGCTCACATCCTTCTCCAGCCCACGAACTCTCTTACGCTCTGCCTCAAGTGTCGTGTTTAGTTGTGCCTTCAGCTCGAAGTATGGTCTGTTCCGCAGCGAAATTGAAAGGAGGAGAATTTCAGACCTCGTCGATACAAAACATTTTGACAAAAAGACAGGCAAAAATTAAATGCAATGCAAATTCAGACTGCATAACAAGGTAGGCTAATGAACTTGAATCAATCAAGATCTCATGCCAACAGGAGCATCAATTACATAAATGCCCCAAGAGCATAAAACATCAAAATCAAATGTAAATAAGTAATTACATGAAAGGAAGGATTCTAAGTCAATTTTGCTGATAGATTCTCGAAAAAAATAATGTTTGGTCATACTTATTTGAGTATCCATTTGCTATGTGACATTGGTTTGTAAGCCATTCATGTTGCACAGACCGCAGACTAATTCCAATTTTACTAACTCAGCCAGAATCGCATTCAAAGGCTGTGCAATATCCTCCTTGGTGAGAGAACAGTGCAGTGAGTGTGTGTCATCATGTGACCCTTGTACATACGTAATCACTGTGCATCAAAAAGGCCACCAGCATTCCTAAACAGAAAACTACTCACAGCAACTGCAAGTCGTGGGCTATGGCTAGACTGTTAAGCTGCAACAAACTGCGACGTGCACGCAGGCTGCCAGTCATTGAGCACAAGAACCAAGGGTAAAATGAAAAAAGGAGAGAGAAAAAAAGGAATCAAAACAATTACGTAAAAGCTAACTCTCAAAAGAAACTGGAGGAGAACAAAAATGTGTAGTATGCAGTAAAAAAATAGATTCAGGATGGATACAAAACATTTACTAACATAGATACCTGCAGTCAACGAGTACAATAATGCAATACATAAATAATATGCCACAATGAAAGTGATGTTAACAGGAAGATGGGGGTAAAGTTTTATGCAATACTCTACAAGTATCTTTTCTCTTATAATAGGTGCAATATATACATAACTAAGACACAATACATATCATTCTATTTAATTCAAGGAAAATATTATGAGATTGTAGCATGAATGAAACAATAGGCATGCTTTCTCTAAATTTTGGTATATCTAAAAATCTTTCTCATTCAATGAAAACAACTTCCAGTCATTTAATTTTTGAATGGTGTAATATGAAGGAAAAGAACATTCTAGAAAGTAAATTTAAAATCTCTGGTATCCTGATTAATAAATTCCTGGAGGAAACAGTAAAAATATTTAATACATAAGTAATAGGCTACAATGAAAGCAATGCTAACAAGAAGAAGGACATAAAATCTTATGCAATATTCTCCCAATATCTTCCCCTTAGAATTGGTCAAACACATACATAATGTGGTAAAAAAGACACCATTGACATCCAACAAAAATAATGGTTGAAATTGCATCAATGAAAGGAGTGAATTTGTTAGGCATGCTCTACCTACATGGGCAGGCTCAATGTTCAGCCAGTATAAAGTCGGTCATTTTTGGAAAAATTTTCAAATACGTGATCTTGAAGTACACAGTGATGGCTACCTCAAATTGCTAACAGCATGATCAGACTTAAAAATAGAGCATAAACATACTAAAAATGCATGTAGGTGGAAAAATGAGAAGTTACAAACCCCAAGTTGTCCCAAGTTTTGAGTCTTCAATTAATTTACTCTCAGAAAAGGAAGTGGCAGTTAGTACATACAGAGAAATGTACAACCAACTTGCTCAACAGTGGTGTGGATATAATGGTGTGTACAACCTCTTGCTTCTGTAAAAATATTCCCATATATATACTAAAAATTTCATTCAGAGTAAAACACTGGATGAAAAATGAGGAAGGCCTTCTGTAGTGAGAAGTGTACTGTGGATGGTGGCATGGATCTTTCACCAGTGATGGAGGACTTGCATAAGGAGTATGTATGGACCAAGGGCATACCACCCCAAAAGAAAAGGATCCATATCTTATATCACCGTCATATAGCAGAGTGGTGGCTTTTTGCAATTGATAAGGAAGAAGATATTCCAAAATGAGAAGAGAGACTCGATGCAGAGTCATCTTAGACAAATATTGAGAATGCAATAACCCATTAAAGGATATGAGACCATATCTATATTTTCAATTCCTCCCAGTCAATGAAGCCCATGAAATTTCTGTTCATTTATTGTAATTTTTTTTCAAATAAGCCTTATAATGTATTTCTCTCTTATAGAGTAACTTATAACAACAACAAATAATTACTCATACCGTATGCAAGGATTGAAACCAAAAATTTTGAGATAAAGGGAAAGTGCATTTCTTGCTAAACAAAAACCAGTGGCCAAGGAAAGTGACTGTCTAGGATGTCCAATTGCGAGGGTGCAAACATTTAGGATGAGAAGTCCACATATTGGAAGTGCCAAATGAGTGTTTGCCAAGGATGGCCAAAATTAGTTAGAGGGTGCATAAAGGCTCTCTTAATAGAACATCAGAAAATCTTATCCATGAATATATTCAAAGATATAGACTGCTAGACAAAATATGCATACATAGAGGCAGTGAAAAGTGAAATATTGGATATGATGTTTTTAGAGTAATTTTGTTAAATGGTTTGGGTTAGAGTCTCTTGACTGCAGGTCTGTGCATGAGCCATGTTTTTCCCTCATAGCCACTCAGTCCATTTAATTTAGGTATACAGAGGATGAACTCATTCTCATTTTTCCCTAACTTGCAGTGCCATTACAACTTGTTTCACGATGTAACATGTACTTGAATTACAGAAAAATATACACCAATACAAACACAAATTTTCAAATAGTTCAAGTGTGCCATATACATGCTTACTGTGATAGGTATTGGTTGGTACTTAATGAAAAACAAAATGTAAGCTGGAGTAAATAGGAGGAGCATGCGGGCACCTGGATTTGGCAATAGCTCTTTTTAGTTCCTTCTGTAACTGCTGTACCCTCATTTCTGCTCGATGGTAGCCTTGTGAAGTTCTACGATGTTCTGCCTCTCCCAATGTTCTTTCAGTCTCTGATTCATTAACCTAAAATATTTGATGAAATATTGTGCCCATTAACAATACTTCTCCACCTTTCGGAAGTTAATGATTGTGCTGAAAAACAGCGGACAGGAATAGCAATATCCCATGAAATTCTGCACCATTTACTTACGCGCATGGTTGCATGATTGAGCATTTCTTGCCAAGCATGATCGAAAGTTCGTCCTTCAGCTTTGAGGCCCTCTTCGGCTAAATATACCATTTCTTTTGCTGCTGCATGAGCAGAACTGGCCCTTTCAAATCTGGCAGCAGCCTTCTGCGTCTCCAAAAGCGCCTGTTTGATCAAATAAATGTACCATCCTCATAGAAGTTTTATTTCAGACGAAGTTGCACGTTCTATACAAGAAATGCAATCTCCACCACAAAATATAAAAGAAATATAAATCAATACACAACTTTCCTATTAATCAATTTCTGAACTAAAAATTTTTTTACCTCTTTAGCCTTTACCCTTGCTTCATAGTATGGACGAGCTTTTTCAATACAACTGCCCAAACGCTTTGCTAAGGAATCAATGCGGACAGTTGACTCGCTCAACAACTGTCGAAATCTAGCTCTAGCTTCCTGAAATAGAAACGTGTTAAGTGCTCTCAATTTCAGTATGTACCGCGAAAGAGACCCGAATTATATAATAACTAAATGCTCGGCTCACTTACATCTAAGTCCACCTCCAGTTTATTGATATCATCTGTAGCTGTGTTGAGCCGCTCCAACTCAATCTATTGGGATGATTTAATTAAACAAAATAAGAAATGGAAAAAATGAATTTACTCATTATGAATACAGGTTCCACTACAGCTTTACCTGAACTCTTGGATCGACAGCATCTTCGAGCTTATCTAATTCAGAATCTTCTGGGGACGTTTCTGAATTGGTATTCATGTTATAAACGCCTGTTAACGGTTCACATATTTATGCAATATTGAACTAAACCGAACGCAATAAGCCGGGGAAAGCTTTCACTCAATAAATTAGACAGAACCATGTTGGAGTAAGGCTTTGAGTTTTTAATGCATTTAACGAAACTAATCTATCTGATTCCCCCTTTATTTACAAACAAAACCAAAATAAATAAGTTATTGTGCTTATTTACAATTCTATTTACAAAATTATCGCATGTCACTCGTCAACTTGACGTTATAAATGTAGACTCTAGGTGGCAGTTAGAATCTTGAAACTCAGAAATAATTCTGTTATAATTGCTTTATTGCGTAAGTTTAGTTTGTTAGAGAAATCAAAGTCCAAAATTTACGATTGTCTTATATACATTCATTTTAGTATTTAGTTGGTAAACAAACCATACACCATCGTAGAGCACGTCAGTCGTAGCGCCTTGTTTGAATCTGCAGATGTAGTTTTTCTTTCATAGGAACGCTAAATTGTGTGACTGACCTAGCTTAAAAACGTTCCATGTGACATTCCGAAATTAAACTATCAGGCAAAATACTTTGTAACCCGGAAATTTTAGTAACGACTATATTTCTCGACGGTTAGAACGATTGTGGAACCTAAATTTTCTTGACCATTTTTGGACGCTAATAGCTGCTACATATGAATATCGTGTCGACATCGTTACTTATAGTAAGGTGAGTACCATCCTACTGGTGAACTCCAGTGCAACACATCGGCATAAAATGTTTGCTCAAAGGAATCTGTGTACAATGCCATGTAATTTTTAGTCGTGATTTTTCATGTTCGTTTTATCTTCATGTTAGTTTTATCTTCATCTCCAAACTTTCTTTTTCCATAGCTTTTAGACGTTCCTTTTTTGTAGCTGTTACTCACCATGGTATGTTTCATATATTTAGGCATGTAAGCTGGGCCACAACTAGTGACTGCGTCGTCAGGAGCAAAATATAGATTCCGGTGCCCTCTCCATCCCATGGCCCCCTCCCCTCCGGCAAAAATGGTACACGTTATGGAAATCATCACAGGTGCTCAAAAGCATTACATGAGTATTCAAGAAACTATTTTGACATTTTGAGGACCCCATGTGCAACGGACGGGTCACATGCCCCCTTCCCCTCCACAGTTGCGGCCCTGGACGTGTATATTCCAATTTTATATATTTCATTCGTACATAATTTTCTTAAGGGTTTCTCCTAACATGTTTCTGTGAGGTTTGAGTAGAACATTCCTTTATGTTCGTGTGCTTTCTTTTTTCCGATCTATGATTGACGTCTTTCTTCTTCCATAGCATTAACATAAGGAGAGCAGAGATTATACAACTTAAAATATACAATCGTTAAGTGACGATGTCGAAATTACCTCATCCTTAAACATCTATTTCACGGGGTATTTTGTTCCTGAATATTGGTAGGATATAAGAATGTTAAGTGTGGTAGGAAAAAGAATCCACCTCCAAACAAGTCTTTTGAGTTCGTGTCAGTTACTATTCCTTCTGCACGCATCCTGAGGATAATAACCGAGATTTGTTACTGAGGGTTCTTTCTTTTTGTTGGATTTCTCTGATACTTAAACACCAGGATCGTTATGACCATATCGTTGCTCTTGCCAGAACAAAGGGTGTGAATTGAATAGAACAAAAGTGTATTTGTTCGCTTTGCCATTTGATTGGGTGAACGATATCAATTCAGGGTTTGGAAGAACAATTCGAGGGTATGCTCGAAGTTTCCGATTTATGTCCTCGTGTCACCATTATATTTTTACATCGAAGGTCCATATTGAAAGTTGAAAATTGTGACAACAAAATTTACGTCTGCCTTGTTATGCAAGGCCTAAAAATATTGGCGTGCTCAGTCTGTACCCATCCAAAGCGTACCTCAAACGGTAGACTACCAAATAATAATAAAAATTTAACGTCGCCCTCGGCAACATCGTAAATCTTTAGCCTAGACAACTACGACTCGTTTTGGATTATCCAAAGAGGGGGAGCGGCAGTGGAGTTATAGTCGACGAAATTTCTACAGGGGTGGAAGGACTTCGTGCGGGCCTTTTTACGAGGCTCGTATACTCACCATAAACATCATGCTGTTAAGGTTCTGCGTACTTTGCTTCCCATCATAATTATTGGCGTGGTGGAGTACGTTGTATAAATTTTCGGTTTTCCAGATATTGATAGATTTTTCCCTGTGCCATGGATCTTTGTCAAATCATAATCTATGTCAAATCCTGTTTTTAGTTACAATTGGAATTGGTGGATTCGGGAACATTAGCTCCCCTCATAAGCGTGGAAATTTGCGTAGTAATTTTAAGGTATCATAATGAAATGAATTCTCGATGGATTTCACCGACCCCCTTTCACTGATTCATGTAAATCGTAAATGGATTCAATATGGATATATTTTATTCAAGCCATTAATTACCACACAGGTTTCCCAGCCGAGGGGAAATATTTTCGCAAGCGGAGGAATAATTTTCTACGGAATAAGAGAACTTCGAATAATTTCGCTGATTAATTATACTCTTATGTGAGCAGTCTCAGTTTGAGATAGGAATAATAATTTATGTGGACCCATGCTATAGCATGTCAGATTTCTACCTCTATAGCATCCATTGTGAATCTGTCCCTTTGAAAGATAATTCTTGGGCCATCGTTAATTTTCAAGTGCGGCAGGCTTCAAAATCATAGGTGTAAATACTAAAAAGGGAACTGATGGGGCTGCACAGGGTGTCTGAGAAAGGAGGGCCAATATTCCTCGAGGCAAAAGGGTTAAATCACTGTCAGCGAAAAAGTTCCTTTAATTGCATACTCTATGTATCCTTAATGCTTTCCGGGATAGCCCCCTTGTAATCGTACGCACTGCGCAATATATGATTGGCGTGCCATAACGTGTCCACCCTCGAATAAGATACATGTACAACCTACCCAGTCGAAAGCTACGATTCACCCAAAGCTTGGTTATGTGGCAGTGATTGATTTACACACCTAGGATGCACTATCAAAATTATGTTGCTTAAATGTCAAATGAGTGGAAGTTTAACAATTCAAATGCGTGAGCATTTACTATGACGCATAAATTGAAAATACTTCTTTACACCTGCGAAGCGATCTGCTAGTTATGGGATCGATAAAATAAGAGTTGCATAAAAGGAAGACCACTCACAAGATAAAGGGCTATCTATATAAAGCACTCAAGTGATGAGTTGATTCGCTGCCCTTGTATGATAGCATTCATATACTTTTATGGTTAACATATATATGTTCGTCCTTTCTATATGTTCCTATCCATTTTCCTTATATCTATTTCCTTATGAATGAATATTTGTTCGCTATATGGCGGGATTTCGTGTTTATATATATATATATATATATATATATATATATATATATATATATATATATATATATATATATACACTCACACGCACTAGATGACTCGTAAAAGGACACTCAAATTGTAGATTGTTTGAACTTTCGGCCTTCTTCAAGTCAGACTTGCTTGCTTGTCAAGTAAGACGAAGCAGGAAATATCAAACAATCTACAATGTGAGTGTCTTTTTACGCGTTATCTGTTTTATTTTGTGTTCTATTGTGCCGTTATATTGCTATCATGAGTGCTTCTATATCGTCGAGTACATATGAGTGTGTATATATATATATATATATATATATATATATATATATATATATATATATATATTAGTCATATATATACATCTATATATATAAAGGAGAGTGTTTGTTTGTATGTATGTAATTTGTTTACTTTTTTGCTGTCATAGAAACAGCATTTTTCCAACTATGCCAGCAGGATACTTTTGCAAGAACACTATTGTATTCAGAATTGCCGAGATATTATACGTGGAATACATCAAGGAAAGTCTTTTGTAGAAGAAAAATGGGCAACTTTGATCCTGAGAATAATATTTATTCATGTGACGCATTGGGCCGAGTCTACACAGTCCATCCTAACAACGCCGAATGTTATTTTTTAAGAATGCTTCTACATACCATTAGAGGACCTCGCTCATTTGCAGAATTAAGAACGGTAAACGGAGAAATATGTGAGACATTCAGAGAAGCTTGCCAGAATTTAGGGTTGCTAGAAGGAGATCAACACTGGGATGACTCATTGCGAGAGGCCAGTTTGATTTCTCTTCCAGGACAAATCCGAATTTTGTTTGCCATCACAATAACCTCCTGTAATCCATATAACCCAACAACAATATGGGAAAAATATAAAGAATCAATGAGTGAGGATATACTGGCTAAAGTTCGAAGTGAAAATCCTACATTGGATATTACGTTTAACTCCGACATTTTTAATAAAACTTTGATTATTTTGGAGGAAAAGTGTATCACCATGGTTAACAAGACTTTAGTGGAACTCGGTCTTTTTGCACCTGTACAAGATCAACAGGGTGTATTTTATCCAGGTTATATCCGTGAAACTAGCTACAATGTCTTAGACTTAGAAGCATACATCGCGGATAAAAAGCCACTTCTTAATGAAGATCAGAAATTCGCGTACGAAACAATAATGGATCAAGTAGATAAACAAGAAGGAGGTATCATTTTTCTTGATGCTGCTGGTGGCACGGGAAAAACATTTTTAATTAATTTAGTTCTCGCTGAAATCAGGGTTCATGGAGAAATTGCTCTAGCCGTTGCATCTTCAGGTATTGCAGCGACATTAATGGAAGGAGGAAGAACAGCCCACTCTGCCCTTAAGTTGCCCCTTAATATTTCCCGACAAGAAAATCCCACATGTCACATAAATAAAACAAGCGGCCAGGCACAAGTCCTTATAGAATGTAAATTGATAGTATGGGATGAGTGTACGATGGCTCATAAAAAATCTCTTGAGGCCCTCAACGCAACACTTCAAGATCTTAGAGGAAACTGCAGTTGAATGGGAGGAGCTCTGGTACTCCTGTGTGGAGACTTCCGTCAAACTCTGCCTGTCATTCCAAAATCGACTCCAGCCGATGAAATTTATGCCTGTTTAAAACATTCTGTTCTATGGAATCATGTCCAAGAAATTAGCCTTAAACAAAACATGCGAATCCTCTTAAGAGATGGGAATGCTCAAAATTTTGCAAATAAACTTTTGGAGATTGGAGAAGATAGATTAGTTATTGAAGCATCTGGTATGATAAAATTGTCATCAGATTTATGTGTATCGGTGAAAACTGTCCGCGATATGATACAAACAGTCTATCCTAACGTTAATCAAAATTATAAAAATTTAGAATGGTTGCGAGAAAGAGCCATTCTTGCTCCTAAGAACGATGATGTTAATGAAATTAACAAGGAGATACTAGCCATGCTGCCAGGAGACGTGATTGAATATAAATCGGTTGATACCGTAG
Source organism: Hetaerina americana (assembly GCF_022747635.1). NCBI lineage: Eukaryota > Metazoa > Arthropoda > Insecta > Odonata > Calopterygidae > Hetaerina > Hetaerina americana. The sequence continues at coordinate 35,149,393 of NW_027286069.1, forward strand.
TGGATGCTGACGAAGCCGTCAATTATCCAACGGAATTCCTAAATTCACTTGATCCAGCTGAATTGCCACAACATTGCCTTATACTTAAAGTAGGATCTCCAATCATTTTATTGCGAAATTTAGATCCACCAAAACTCTGCAATGGGACACGATTGTGTGTGACAAAATTAATGAAAAATATAATCCATGCAGTCATTTTAACTGGAAAAGGAAAAGGTGAAATAATTTTTATTCCACGGATACCTCTAATCCCAACTGATCTTCCCTTCAACTTCAAAAGATTACAGTTTCCAGTCCGGGTAGCTTTTCCAATTACCATTAATAAATCACAGGGACAGTCTTTAAAGTTTTGTGGTGTTGATCTAAGATCGCCATGTTTTAGCCACGGGCAACTTTATGTTGCTTGCTCCAGAGTAGGTTCGCCTAAAAATTTATATATTCTTTCTCCTGGATATGAAACAAAAAATGTAGTTTATAAACAGGTGTTAAATAAAAAAGATTCTTAAATTTGTATGAAGTAGTGTATTATTGTACTTCATAATTTGTTGTTTTTATTTATGTAGTGTATTTATATTATTGTTTCTCCCTAACCCGTGCAAAGCCGGGTATTCAGCTAGTATAATATATTAGTCATTATATATATATATATATATATATATATATATATATATATATATATATATATATATATATATATGTACTCAATGCGCATGACTAATTCCGAGGCGTGATTAGCCGATAAATGTTGGTATTATTTCCTCTGTATAGTGGCCCTTTGGTTCACATTCGCTAGATGATTTGAAATTGGTGTTTTTCTTGTTTGAAATATCTAAAGACGCTACATATAATTCCACATAACCGTAAATTAAGTGGAGTCACCCGCTGGTGTGTACACTATTGCGAGAAATTTCAGAGTGCAAAAATCCCGTTGACCGGGATCCCGGTCTAAGCTTTCCTGAAAGAGTTACCAACGTATTTTAAATCGATGGTGCAGGTTAAAATTCTTTGTTTTCTCCCCTTTGTAATACATCAGCTTCATGCAGTATCCTCTAAACTATCTATCCTTTGCCGGTCGAGTAATAATCTTTGCCCTTCGGAGTATAAACGTTCATGGTTGGGACGAAATAATCCTACGCGAAAGGCCTTTTCCTGGCCGAATCCAAAGTTTAAAGACCCTCTATTTTTATTCTTTAATGTCACAAACCTCCGCAGATTCTAGAGCAGTAGTCTGCCGTATCTTTGTGGTCTTCGCACGTAGTATCAAGTTGTTAAAGTGTCCGTTGACCATATATCCCTGTAATTTATACGTCCCAGAGGGTATCGTCGAGTATTGGTCGGGATGGATGGAAACCCTTTGCTGGTCAGATCCAGGTCGTGGGTCGTAGGATGGTCACTTCTGATCAATGTACGGGTGTAAGTAAAGTTTGGTGCGTAGTCAAATCTTTGGGTCGGTAGTTGGTGGAGTATCTAAGTTTTGGTTTCACGGCCCTGAAAACCAATCTTCAACCCTAGGATAAATAATAATTTCAAGCCATAATCCTCGTAGACGTTAAATTTCAGACGATATAGGTAAATATTCTCGATCATTTCCTCCATTGTAGATTGAGTAGAGTGTATAGCTGAAATTATTTCCCGTCTCCGATTGGATTTGCAGGGTGTTACCTCCATGTGATCTTACTTTGTGCTAACATCTAAAATACTCCAAATTTGTTGGTTTTCACGTTTTCCACGACCTATGTTCAGTGCACTGACCAAGGGAGATGAGAGCAAAGATGCAGATACATGGGGGTGCATCCATGTGGATTCCTGTTTTTTTATTTTAAAGTCACCTGTTGCGAGTGTGTACACCAACCCACTTAAATGTCGACACTGAAACTCGGAATTAAGCTTTTATAGTCCAAGCTTGTAAAAATAGCTGCGGATGTCGTCGTTTCGACTGTGTACTAATGAAAGTGTATTGCCAATAACCAAGAATTTCATTCTTAAATTCCTGGATAAGTAAATGCACTTAAACACATATTTTTATGGCGTTAAGCTCCATAATAAAAGTGAAAAGTGCATGCAATATTTTATTCAGGAACGCTGGCGCATCCTCCGCACTAACAGACCATATGAGTTCGCTAGACGGCGAATTTGAATGAAAATGGAAATACTGAGTAGAAAGTTATGGATTCATTTTCATTGATGAAATCGATGATAAGTCGGCAAGTGGGCAGAGAGAATTTTCCAGGAAACTTGTTTAATATATTTTATATTAACGGTTTTCACATTTTTTTCGTTCCAAGCGAGCAGTTGAGTTACTTTCCACCTTAGAGTGAATGGCGTTAAGATAACATTTAATTTGTTAATTAAGTGAATCATGCCATCGACCCGCAATTTTTCCTGTATTTCCACTTGTTTTGAAATTTCATAATACGTATAATGATTGACTCACATTGGCAATAATTGCAATGGATCGCGTTATGGAGAAAAGCGGAGAAACTCCTCGCCCTAATGATAAGATAATATGTAAGTTGCTGGCAATAAGTAGAAAAAAATATGCCAAGACTCCGATTTCCGTTGATATCACTTTCCTTGGAATGAAAAAGATCACGAAAGCGTTGCGAATTGCGTAAACCGTGCAAATCGTTTTACTGGTCTCTGGATGTTTTCATGCTCTCCCTTTTAATAAATAAAGAAGCACTGACAAGGAATCGCTTGGCAGAGGATCTCTAAAGGTTAGAAGTAATTTATTGAAATATTAATTCTTTGTCGCCCTCCCTGACGAGCTTTTACCTCAGATAACTAAATCCGCACCAATTCATATTGCTTCTGAAACCAAATCTATCTGATTATGTTGTAAGGTCACCGCTCTTCCTTCATTCTAAGCATGAGACTTTAAATATTTTTCCCTCAGCAAATGCAAAATTTATCTTTGAGTTGGCCATATGCATGTGCGATCGTACAATATCCATTATTATTGAATTCTGATGAGTCTGGCCGGTAAAAAATATCAGTGTGCTCACTTTGCGTTTTATATATTAACATATTTCTACTAATTAGTTATTTCCTATGCCGTTCCATTTCAATTCAGCAAGATACCTTTCTCTGCATGAAAAAATTAACTGTCATAACATTTAATACTAAATATTTATATAAGGCATGGTGAAAGCAATAATACAGGGAGTATAAATATAATTATTTGAGCGGTGAACCCTTATCATGACTTGAGAGCAGTTAGCGAAGATGTCCCATGCTAGCCAGATTCTCTAACTCAGTAGTTTCGAAGTCATTAGTTGAGGTGAATATACTCCTGTGTTAATCTAGGGGCCCTTGAGGCCATTTATCCAATACTAGAAGTCTCAGGAGAAAGCTGGCTTCAGCTTCTATAACAGTTATTTGTGATGAGGGTGAAAGAAAGAGAAAAAAAACACTTTGCACTTCCACACACTTTTAATATAACACGACCATGGTTTCGACGCTGTGCATCATCATCAGGTGATGATCCCCGGGACCCTGATGATGATGCGCAGCATCGAAACCATGGTCGTGTTATATTAAAAGTGTGTGGAAGTGCAAAGTGTTTTTTTTTCTCTTTCTTTCACCCTCACCATGAAAGAATTCCACAAAGTTAAGCCTGAAACTGTTAGCTTTAGTTATTTGTGAGGTGAGATTTTGTTATTCCTGAGAACGGAATTTGTTTATGATATTTGGCCACATTCATATAGAGCTGGAAATGGTTACGGTGACGCTTTGAATTCAATGAAAAAATAATAAATGGTATTTGGACAAAGAAGAAAATAATTATGGATGAAAGAAACTTATAAAATTGTATGCATTTAAGAATACAGAAAAAGTTTAAGGGAAATAACTCACTTAATTCACATCCTTCAACTGTGAGGATGCAGTTTAATATGTTAATACTGTGCCAGAAAAACATTGTTTTTCAGTTTTAGAATTGCTGTTTATTTTTATAAGAATTTGTGAAGTGTAAGGAAAAATATAGTCGTCCTTTTTGCATTGCCCCTATGATACTAGTTCTGCGGCCGAAGTCAAACGATCATGGACTTGCTCGGCTCCGTATTCGTACCTCCCTCTCAAGACCCATGATGCATCAGCATGCGCTATCGGCCATGTTTACGTCCATCCCTCCCCTCCGCCCCAACCCCGTTCGGTGCTGCTTTCACCTCCCCTCCACGAACTTAGTGGCTCGCGTCCGTTCACTCGAGTGCTGGAGGTAGAGGAACAGTTGCGTCGGAGCCTTGCGGTGTTTTGGTGGGCCCCGTGTAGTGTTGAAGCCGTTGATTTCAAAAACCATCCGTCTGGGAGTCGACTCTTCTCGGGAAGACGAAGGAAAGGAAGGAGCTTGCAGGCGACGTCTTCTCCGCTCGTGTCCGTGGGTTTTGTTTTCCGTGCCGAACGTCTCGCTGCGAGTGAAAATAAAAAGATTTCGACGCCCTCACACGAAACCGACGTGGATGCAAGAGAGGAGAGGCGGTCTTTTTATCCTTTTTTGAGAAGGTTTCCATCGTCCGTCCCAGGCAGCGGCCAGGTCTCTTTTCCTCGTCCGCGACCGACCTCTTGGAGATCGCCTCTCACGTGTGGTGTTGCGTGGAATCATCTTCGGAAAGGCAGTTTGAGAGGAAGTGCCGTCGGGAAGTCACACGCTTCATTTTCAAAACCGTGAAAGCTCCCCTTTGCCAGCCCGGGCTACCCACGCAGCAGCCAGCACCCCACCCCGCATTCCACAGGTGAGTGAACCGAGGGAGAAAAATAAGTACTCACGCGTAGTTAAAAAATATATGTAATTAGGGATTTCTCACAGCGGGGTTTCGTGAATTCTGTCTGTGTATCGTGTGTGTGCTTTCATGCTTATAAACGCGCATGGTTGGGGACAGTCCTAGAAAGTTGCTGAATTCTACGCGCCTCGACTTGTACGTGCTTCTCCGTGGAGTAAATCTCATCCTCCCTCTCTCTTTCACTCTCGTAGCCTTTATTAATCGCCCTTGCTTTCTCTCATCGAGGGAGAGAGGAACTCTTTCTCCCGCGTGCCCAAAAGAGGAGGGTCAAGAGTAGCAATGTCGCACCCATTCCACTCCTCTCATCGCCTTCCGTTTCAAAAGGCGGCGGTGGCGAAGAAGCCACAGGTGTCGGGGAACGTTTCACGTCCTACCACTCGGAATTTATGGGTCCTCGGTCAAGGAAACTGCGAAGGCGTTATTTTTGGCCATGTATCCAATGTCCAATTAGGAAAAATAGTTTAATTATATCGCCGTAAGAAATGTCACTAATTTTTGACCTCATCAATGTCAAGTTTTCAATGGTTCAAAATAGGCCAATTTCTTATCGTAGTATTTGAACCTGACGTAACGTCATTAAATTCAGTTTTTAAAGGCAGTAATAACTTCTTTAAAATAATAACCTTTGTGATACTGAGAGCTGGCTTCCGTGTAAGAATCATTTGTCATGCCTATGGTCGAAAACATTTGCATGATCGGAACTGGTAAATTCTTACTCCGTAACTGTAAGCTGTAAATTTAATAAATGATTTTGCTTGGGTCGAATGGTACGTCCGTCTTTGTACAAAATGCGATGCCTCTTTGTTTGTAACCTTACCACAATACTTCGATGAGTCAACTGACTTTCTGCGGTGCTGGTGGGAAAACGGCCATCTGTTTTACTCTATCTCGGGAATCATCTCATTCTTGTATTCTCCGTCAGTGCCACTTGATTAGCGGCTGTGATTAGAATCTGCCGGTAAAGCTCTTGATGGTGGCATTATCTGTGTTAACGGGGTAGGATGACCGGGGATAGAACTAGTGGGCTATGGAAGCGTGGGAGGGGGGAGTTCGACGGGGGCTGTGGGGAGCCTGGAATGTTGCCGTGAAGCCGGCCGTCTTCCCGAGTTTGCAACCTTCCCTTGATCGGAAAATTCGGTCGCCTCTGTTCAATGCGTCCCCCTCGTCACCGGTGGGGCAGATGACCGCGGTGGCCACATGTCAAGTTGAAGTAGCTACAAATGGGGACCGAACTGGCGCATCCCACATGCGACAACTTACCATTGTTGTTTGCCACGTGCGTCCCATCTCCATTTTCATCCACATTTTGAAAGGATTGAAATCCTATTAGACTACAGATCTAAGGAATGCCATACAGGGCCAGGAAATGTAGTTATTTCTTTTTTGCAAGCAGTTAGTCTTAAGGGAATGCTATCAGTTGTTCCTCAGCAATACGTGGTGGAACGCGTTAGTTTGTAGATCACAAGCCTGATTGTGTTTTCGCTAAGTATCGCTACGAAATGAGACACGAATTAAGTGGATTAATGGTTTTAGCATTTTTGCATGTTTCTGCAGGGGATTTTATTGCTTATTTAAGCATGTTCAAAATTAAAACCCTTTTGCCTGAACAAGGAATTTCAGACTTTGTATCTAGTCTAAAACTATCAGGGTTGGTGAAGGAATCGGGAGTTCTGTGCTGGTAGTTAGATTTTGGGAATCAAAGCGAAGTTAGAGCCTTTTGAATTCTCCGCGTGAAAACGACCACGCAAATTTTTTCTATTGCTCTCGGCTTGCGTGGGACTTGCTCGGGGTTGCAAGATTTGACCCCATTCTCATTCAAAACATGAGATGCGGACCCGTTTCCTCATTCTTTCCCCCGTTGTATTTTAAATGACCGCAAAGTATGCAAACCTTTTTTTCTGATTGTGACTTATATTCATGGTTATGGCTTTCAAAACGGACATTATTCGCGAAATAAATTCAGGAGCGGCGGCCGTGGATGGGAAAAATTGCGTTGCAAAGGTGAGCCAAGCCTGAGAACTCGCGTTCTCTTGTGAATCTTTAGTATGCACCTAGCGTGAGATCAGAATGATTCTGAAATGAGAATCTTGAATCAGATTGCTGTTTTCGTGGTCCCTAGGGTAAATTGATGATATTTCATTAAGGGGACGCGTTTATTGATGGGACTTCATCATTTTTAAGTGTTTTTTATTGGTTTTGGTTTATTCCTAAAGCATTGGGTATAGATCGAAATAAGTATGTCACAGTGAATTATGAAAATGTTTTATTTGCATATCGTCATATTACCATTGATATTGTAATTATCCTTCCCACGATATCTATTTTTATTTATTTTATTGATATATTATCTATTTTCTCTCTTCTGAGGAAGGGATAGAAAATATTTTTTCAATATTTCACGGAGGGTAGTAGCCCTCTTTAAGGGTGGAGAAAAGGAAATAACTAATGTAAAACAATGTTTGTGCAAACATTGAAAATATGGGTTAATTTATGATAAAAGATTAAATCGTGAGTGCATTGTTTTTTTTAATTTGTGGAATTTAATAATTTTTACGAAGAGGGATGTTATCCCCATTTTGACTGATGCACAATATTAATTATTTTTAAGTCTTCTTGCCTAAAAATAATTGTTTAAACAGCCAAGGTGCGGTTTTGTATGCTTTTACTTCTCAATGGTTGCTGATTTTAAATTGCGGAACCTTTCAATGGAATTAGTCCTCATTGCAGTTTCAGCTTAATGACATCGAGAAGGTGTTGTAGGAATATTTTAGTTTGATTAGTGTGGATCTTGCCAATCTTGGTTTCGTACAGAAGATTCAATTAGAGCAGAAATGAAAGAAACTGGTGGTAAAACTTACTGCTGAGTAAAATATGCCTAAATTACTTCCTAAGGTCTGCACCCTGTGAATTTTGCGTGTTAAAATAAATTGGGTGGAAGTTCTCCTTTGTCTTGGTCGAAGCTGTTTGCTGTTTGACGTCGTAAATGTTTAACCAGGCCGCGCTACTTGGTTGCAGTACTGTTCTCTTCAGATGTATTGTGCATGTGTGTCCGATTTCCTTTTCATCGGTGAAGGCAAGGTAAATTCGCGTACCAGTGCGAAAACGCTGGGGCCGATCGATAGGGTGTTATTCTTAACGGAGAATTGTCGATTTTTTAATGAATAATGTAAAGTAATCATCTGGAGAAAATCGCGAGGGTCGCGTAAATTTTGGAAACTAATTGGAATGACGAAATTAAAAACTTCTAAGCCACTTCTCCGTGATGTAGGAATGTTCATAGCTGCTGCTTTTTCCGCAACCATTCGGCTTTAATGAGAAGATAGTATAAAATGATAATACCTCCGTGTCTCGCCTATTTGCGGAATTTTCCCAACATTCATTCGTGCTCATTGCGTGCGTCGAGTTTCCCATACCAGCTGCATGATGTTTGTGTTTAGATACGTATAACTAGGTAAAAACCCTGAACATCATTCCGTTTGCCAAATCTTGCGGCGTAGGATAAACACACATGCAGTATGAATTCGCTGGCTATATTCTTACGTGCAGATATTCCTGGAGTGTTTACAGAAATAGCTAATATACAGTGTTAGCGCAACAGAAAAATGTTTGAATGTAATTTTCATTCTCATGCATTAATGATCATATTTTTTCGCGAGCATAAAGGTAATCCAACCATTTAGTGTAGTTTTTTCTTCATTTATGACAGTGTCTGGACGCTGCATTGCTTGTTCTAGTAAAATGGCGTTGTTCAAACTCGCGGAATGGCTAGTTTTCTGAATAAAGTTTATTCATCTGCATTAGCGGACCCTTCCTCTCCCCAAAATTTTTGTGAATGTTAGCTTTAGGTCGCTTGACGGTTATTTGACCGATTAAAAAGGTATTGCCGACATTGACTGGTTTTACCATTCTGCCATAAGTTTTACTAGCAATTTGTTGATAGCTTTTTGAATCTTGCCTTGTTTTTTTCAATATCTAGTTTGATGTGTCGATATTTTTTCCTGAAACATCACCCATCCCTGAAGCGGGTTGCGGTCCCAATCGCGCCCGTAATGCCAGCGCTGGTGCATGTCGTATCTGGAATCGAGGCTATGGGGGACGGGATACATGCTCATGTCCTTCATCCGACGGTTCGGAGGGGGAGGGAGGTAGGCGGGTCTCCAACCCCCTTCCTCTCTTTCACCACTCCCCCCCCCCCCTCCGGTTAGACCTCCTCCTCCACCAGCAACTCTCCTCTTTTGCCGTCCTGCCCTTACGTTCCCCGCACTCCCTCTTCTTCAGCTCCTTGCCCTTGGGATTGATATGAGTTGAAAGGCGAGGTGCCCAGCTGTTTGCGGGACCGATCGGTGAGCAAGGCGGCGTTTGGTTCGTCACCCGGGCAGAGAGGCGTGCCCGTGCCTGAGCACGCGCGTGCCGGCCGTTCGTGAAAATGCTCCCGTGTGGATCTTTCTCGTCTCCTCATCTCGCCCCCTCTCCCGCATTCACGTCCTCGCGGTTCATTGTTTCGCCTTCTGGGGTCGTTGCGTTCTCTGAAGGTGCACGAGGCAGGTGACTGACTCGTTCTGCTCGGAGGAGTGAAGGCTCGATTTTATTTCGGGCGTCGAAGGGAGGTGGATGTATGAGGACGGCGTCCAATCGATACTACTACCTTGCTGAATTTTCTCTTCGGTTTCACGTATGTCTTCGATAGATAGGTTCTAATTGGTTCGGTTTTTGTGCTACCCGCTTCATCCCGGCGAATGTTCGTTTTTCATTCGGATGAGTGGTAGACGCACAAGGTGAGCGTAATTTGATGCATTTGAACGTGGACCGGAGTGAATTAGTGTGGGGTGAGAAGTCGGATCAGTCGGTGAGCATAAACGTGATGCCTACTTTGCTGGTTTTCAAATACAAAATGCCAACAAAGTACTAGTCGAGGAAAGGGACACATGAGTTTCAGAGCGTATTGTCCTCCTTCAAGTAATTTCGTATTTTTTCAATGTGTTTTATGCTTTGTTCGTTTAGGGCGCTATTTTTGTACAGCCACAGGGGGTGGTTCTTCCCCTTTTTGGCTTCTTGCCTACATTTGATATTCGTTTTTGTTGTTCGAATTTTGTTCTATTCTCCTCCAGTCCAATGTTATAGAAATGGTTCAGCGGATTGAAGAATGATTCGATGAAGTTGTATTAAATCGTTTTACTGATTTGCAAGTCGATCGCTTGACGTTGCCTTGTTGTTATCGCATTAACCTTGATCTGTTGTATGATTAATCATATGGGGGGGTGGAGTAGAGAAATGAATACAGGGTTCTTTTACTGTTTGGAGGGTCAAGATCGATTCCCCGGTGGCAATCTCAGCTCTACCCAAGCAATTTGATTTTTCGGGCACCCTAATCTTCTTGTGTAACGCAAGCCGCTTTGGAAAGGAAACCTCTCATGCCCTGACGTGCGGATTTCACACGCCATTGGAGCTTTTGCAGGGAACTTACACTCACCTTTCTAACCAAACTTTAGGTTTGTTACTCGGTTTTTAAAAGTATATATCATTGCAACGAATGAACGATGAGAACAAAAAATTAAGTAATTTTGGAGATTCTGCCAGAATGAAACATATTAAGGTGGGAAAAATTCTTATTAACCATAATATGATAGATGGGCCATGCATTCAGAATGTTAAGTTGTATAAGTGTGTACACAGACATCATCTACGTTTTTGCATCGTTAGTTGACCTGAAAGTATGCTTGTGTTAATCTTCGTTTGCTTGTCGTAGGTCTGCGCGCAAGCATGGCTAATGCTTAGCGTAGTTTACTCTTGGTATATCTAGTATTATTTTTCCTCTCTACATCATACTTTGAAATGGATGGACTGTGCTCAAAAACTCTCCATGGCTCTGATGGAGTCGTCTTGGATTATGTTTTAGGCCAGTAATATTCGTGTTGCTGCCCTGAGGTGATCTTCGGCCACCGCAAAGTGATTCTTAAACGTATCGCAATAGTTTGTTTACTGCTGGCTCCATTGCTAAATGTCCGAATACCGACCAAAGCAGCTTTTGCATCTTCTGGTTGATTTCACAGAGTTGATCAGTCACGTTCTTCGCCCACTCTTTCCTGTGTTTAATAGTGAAAAACAGTTGATTTCCTTCTTAAACTTATTTTTAAATCCACTGGCGTTTCCATTAGCATAGAATACTGTTGAACACTTTATGGAGGCTCGGGGATTTTTATACGTTTCCCTGGTCCTTGTAATTAAAAATAATAGCATATGCATTTGCCGCAGTGTAACATTATCGTTTTTCAGGACTACATCCAGGGTGTATTTTTTTAGAGAGAATTTCACTTTTCTCTCTCAATTCTCCTTTAGAAAATAGAATACGGTGGTTGCTTGTGCAATCACTGGTAACTATTTTGAATGAATCAAGCGAAACAGTATATTAGAACTACATTGATTTGTACTATCTTCACAGGTTGAGCCCGTTGCCGCCGCGGTAAATGGTTTTTCGCACCTGTACCGTTAAAAATTTTAAATATTTCGGTTTTTGTTTTGTCCTTGAAAGTGGCCTGCACAAAAGTTTCGAGCGTTTTCCTTCATGGTATTGATAGGGTAATTGCAATTTCCTTGATACGGCGAACCACTTCATCGTATCGGAGAGAGATAATCTAGAGATCAATGTGGACGGCTTTTCGTCAATCACTTATGCAGGGCTTGCCCAGTGTTTTCCAGTGGTAGGAACTTCTCCCGATTGTGCAACACGATCGTTCCCGGCTTATGAGGCGAACACACCTCTGCATTCAAGAGTTCATTGCGTGTTCTGCCGAAGCAGTGGGCTCTTGCCTATCTAGCCAGGAGGTGTAGTTTAAATATGCCGACGCAATTTGACAGAAACCATATACAGGAAGCTCTTTGATAAAAATGGCACATTTAGGGCGAAATTACTCTTGATGGTTCCACGCTTCTTCATTCTCGCCTCTTCTCACGGTGTTCCACTGGTAGTCCTTTGTGTTCCAAGTTACTTGCGGCTCTCTCTTGGTGTAGGTATTGTGAGTAAAATTGAGCGTTTTATGCGCCACTGCGAAAGAAATATTTTTGGCATTAATGTCAACAGAATCTTAATTTAAACCTTTAATTGAATTGGTAAATTTTTGATGCTCTGGTTCGATTGTGAGAGATGTCACGAAAAAAATAAATAAACTGAGGGCAGTGATGTTGGTTTCATGAAAACATCGACATTTATTGCGAACGAATCAAACCTTATTCTTAATTCCTGCACCGGTTCATGGTTTCTCTTGTATACGGTGAAGTTTTCATTGGGCCTAGCACGACAGATTTTCACGCGTTGTCGCCGAGAGTTGATCAGATGCCCATTTTGCGTTGTTTAATCGGCCCATTTGCGTGGTTTTCTTTTGTCATGCGTAAAACATGATGAATGATAATCTGCCTATTAATTGTGGTATTTTCCATTGATTGGTATATAAGTGTTCCATAAATAATTTCATGTGCTCCATGTCGTATGAGCTTCCTATTCTCTACCCTTCGGCATTTCCGTCTTCTATTCCAAGTACATTCTACCTGCCGTCGTCCCGCCTAAAAATCCAATTTCCTTTCTCTATCCCGCTTATTCTTCTTTCTATCTAACATTCTTCCATCCATCACGGCTTCGTCAAAAGAGAAATTACGGCAGTCATTTTTGTTTACTAAGCAGTGCATGCGAGAAACTTTTTGAATTCGTGTCATATCTTGGTCCCAGAGTCGCCAGAGTTGCACAATTTCAAAGTCCACGGTTCTATAATTTTTAATCCGTCTGCAGGCGGCTATTGATTTGGATGGAAAAACTCTTTGAAAAGAATCGCTGGCGTCGGCAATGGCCCCGGAATGTGCACACACACACGTACCCCCTGCAAATCATGTGGACCTTGAGGGATCGAATCCCTTTCGCCCTTGTTGCCGGGCAGTTTCCGTTTATTTAAATATCCGCGCCCTGGCGCCGCACACAACGCGAATAACTTTCAATATTGATGAAGGGAGTGATCGGCATCTTCTTGGGGCAGTTAATGCGCGACGATCATTGTTTCATGCCCGCCATGATTGGAACTCGCCCTCTCGTTGTTGCGCGGGGATAATTTATTCATTTTTATCGCCTTGGCGAAGTGCTATGTGAGGATTTCCGCGAGGGAAGGAGTGTGGGTAATTTGCACTCTTTGGTTTGCAATTCAGAACGGCCGCTGCGATTCGCAGGCAAGAGACGTTCGATTCGACGCGTTCATATATGGAAGCATCTGGTTTTAATGCCGGTACGCAGTCGAGTTTTACCCCACGACAAAAGACGATCTCACCAAACTTAATGTTCTGTTTAAGAGGCAGAAATTAATATGTCTTATACGTCCAGTGCTATTTAGAACTTTCACGCTGGTGATGGTAATTATGAAGCAATCACAATATGGTTATCCGATATATCTGTGCATATTATCTACGCCATGACTGTAAGGCTGATATTTAACGGCATTGTTGGCATTGGGTGCTTTTAATGAAATTCAATAGTCCTATTTTTCTTGTTTGAGCCACAGTTAAAAGTGACCGGGCTAATTTGTTACTCCGTGCGAACCACGGTTGAAAAGGCAGTAGTACAGCATTCATATTGTTAGGCCTGAACTATTATTTGACGTAATATTAAAAGCTAACTTTAATTGGACTATTCACAGTAATTTCTACTCACTAATCGCCTAAATGAAAGTTTTCAATACATTTTGCCAGTTCTTTTTGACGAGTCCCACTCACCACTTCACCCACATCAGCTCACTGTACCGCGGCGGGAAGCTTAGTCATTTACCTTCTTCGGCTTTTTGCATTTTCAGCGAGGGACATGAAGACTAATAATAATTCCACAGTTTTCTGTCGATCTTCAACAAATACGTACTGCATAATCTTCATTTAATTATTCGACCAGAAATCCAAGTATTACGATACGAAATGTAATGCGATGAGGACGATCTTGCTGTTTTTCCTATATCTGCAGCAGATGCTGCTGTGAAGGACATTGAAGGCCCAGCTGTCTATATTAGCTTTTCTGGCGTATATCGAATTTTATTTTCTAAGGCATATTTTTTTAAAATAAATGATATGGGGTGTTACGTTGTTTTGTAGTGTTTGTTTAATTATTTAGGCATGACTGACTTAAAATCTCTGCCATATCCTTAGCATTATAAAAATTTCCTTGAAGGTAGGGGCTAGGGAGAATTGTTTGGATAAAAGACAGATGCTCAAGGACTCAAAAGCGGGAAATATGAACAGCTTGCGACCGGAGAATTAAGAGGAATCGATGGTCCCCTTCACTTCTTGCTGTGTTTCAAGCCACATACGAGTAAATGTAGATCGAGAGGGAAAATTGAACCAGTCCTCCGCTCTCGTATTAACTCACTGTGGAAGTGCGACCCATGCACTGCGATGGCGAAGGTGCTTAGTGTCTCATTCCTCCTTGCACTCTAACTTGGTTGAGTTCTATATTTCGGTGATGATGAGAGCAAACTATCGGGGGCCAAGGTTCTTTTCCAGCGTCCTCGACTCCCCCAGAGCTTAATGCGAGGTGGATCCGGGGAAAAAAATCCCGTCCCTTCCCGGAAGGAGAAACTCTTTCGCTAAGGTGTCCTGAGCCACAACAAATTGCTGTAATTTGCAGTTGACGACTCATTTATCTAGCGCGCCATCTGACGATCACCGTCTGATGAAGTCAGCCGAGGATTAATATGCGTATCGTTTAATTTGGCATGCCGTTGCCAACGGAGTGAATTATCTCAAGCAAAAGTTTAAGTGATCATGTTATTGAAACTAGGAAAAAGAATGGAAACATCATTACGACATCCTTGCCAAAATATTAATCTTTTTTAGCATTCGCATTTTGTCACAAACAAAGCCTGTGGTTTTGTCATACTTAATATTGTTGCTTCTATTAGTTTTTAGCGAGCTCTTATCACTGTCTGAGTATTGCTCATTTTTGGTGAGCAGGTGAAAGGTAAACGTTCTTTTTACCTTATATGAAATGTTATTAAGGAGTGACATTCAAGTGGAATGAAGCAGTCGCATTCAAGTTCAACTGATTGTGAAATGCTATTATCGTGCTAAGTAAATGCTAGATTTTCTTATCCTACAAATAAGTGAATATTTCATTTATTATAAGGAAGTCGTGTAAGGTAAAACTTAAAAGTATTTGGTGTCAGTGCACACATATTTTAGATTGTATTTTGTAAATGGATGGAAATTATTGACTAAATGTGCAAAATGATTATATCGTGGAAATTTAAATTGTATTGTGGCACTTTTTCGATTTCATTATTATTTCACTTAAAAAAGTATCGTATTGTGACAGACATTTTTTAGTCAAAGTATCAATTATGTAACGAAATATCATTGAAAATATTAGTCCTTTTCACAATTGTCGGATCGTTTTTCAGTGTAGCGTAATATCAAAATATGAAAATAGCTGATGAATTCGATTCGATTTGCTGTGATTCGATCGGTGTGTGCACTCAGTAGTTCAGTGGCTCAGGCCATGTGGTTCAATGGGCCAAGTCATCAGGGAAGAAGTGACCTTACTCTCCGAAAGGGCATATATAGGCCGGAAGAAATTTCAATGATCGTCAAAGGGCAGGATTTCAAATGGTTTCATCGCGGGGAGATTGGAGAATCGAGAGCTACGCCGACTTCGTCGTAGCCTTGGCCTGGAAGAACGGGAGTCTTTCTTTCCCAACCAAATCTTTATTGCATGGCGTCACCGAGTGGCTTGTTCACGATACGAGTACTTTTCCGTTCCCACTGCGATGGAAATGCCTCGAAAAAGGCTTAGCCGTCGAACGAGTGAGTACCTATGGAGCTTGAAACTTCTCGATGCCGATTGAATTGGTTTTTCCTCGTAAATGTTATTGTGTCCCCCATCTACCCCCTTCCACCTCCAAAGTTCGGAACAAGGTTACTTCGTTGATTGGATAAGTTAGTATACAGGACACAATTCACAATTTGTGACCTGTACATCAGCGAGCCAATTTGTTTGTAATTTAGGATTTGTGGGGTTGGATTGGAATTTTTCTGATTTCGATTTAATTGCTGTTAGTGGTTGGGGCTGCGTGAGGAAATCCGATGAAATTTTGTAGAAGAGTTTCCATTGTTTAGCTTTCACACCATTGTCTGGAAACAACAAAAAGCTACTTTCACAAGTTCTTCAATAATTGATAGCTAAATCTCGTTGTTTCGCTTTCGCCTACCGAAAAGGAAAAACATTTTTTCGTAAGAAATAATTAGTCATGGTTATTAAAAAAAATACCTTTATTTTATCTTTGGTTATTCGGCTGGGTAAGCAATTTTGGGTCTGGATGGAGGTTGGCATGATGACATCGATAACTTGAACTGTGGTGCTCTTGTCTTGACACACTGGTCCTAGCGCCTCTGGAAGTCTTAAGTGCCCGGGCTCCTGTCGACGGTTTCCCCTTACAAGCTATCAAGTGCAATAATTATATTGCAGAAATTAGGTGTTAAAATGTGCTGATTTCCCCCTCAGTACAATGTTCGGCTTTGCAAAATAGTTTTAAAACTTTCCATCTGCTTTCTGCATCAGGGAATGCGTTAATTACTGCTTAGAAAAGTATTCTTTCCGGAACGGTTATCATTTTTCTTGCTTCCGCCAGTAGTGGATCTAGAAAATCTCTAATGGAACAGTGAGAATATTTATATTTGAACAAGTATCATTTTCACCTCGAAAGAAAGTTGAAAATCACGTTGAATTCGAGACTAATGTCGAGACCGCAGCGCACCCTATGTAATATTTATTTTTATTTTTCTTAAAACCAAAAATATTGTTCAAGGGGCCCATTTTACCCCCCTTGGTTCAGCCCCTACCACCCGCAAGCAAACCGTGTGGGATTTGGTGAGTTCTTCGAGTCGCTTTTGTGTCAAGACTATATCCAATCTGCGAGATCTTTAATTTTTTAAATTTTTAGCATCCATTAGGCACCACTACTTTTGGCTGCGCACGATATCTCCCCACGGAGCCCGCCTTGTAGCCATCCTTGAAAAAGGCCGTTACTGCAGCGCCGTTACCATCTCCCCACCGTCGTGATCAACAGCCCCTTCGTTCTTCGGGATGAGCGTGGCTTTTCCACTGCTGGCGTGTTGCCCTGCGCCACACCCTCGACGGCGCTTGCATCTGCCGTGACCGATAGAAACGGTGAGGAGGTGGGCTTCCCATCGCTCCGTTGTTTTTTCACCAAATTCGATCTCCGCGGGCACGTTTTCCAATTTGAAGATCGTAGTCTGGACGGGAATTGGATCATGAAAAGAATCGAATGATGTAATGATGAAAATGGCGCGGGCTTATGAACCATCGGCTAATTTAAAGATAAATTGTGATATTTAGGTAGATAAATTTTTAATGGGGGGAAAAATGTTTTCGTTATTATTTTTGGCGTGTGTAAGATTTTTTGAGGAAGTAGATTTAGTGCCAAATGAAGCGAGCTCAAATTTTTGCTATTCCTTCGAAGGGCCTGTTAATTGAAAGTTAAAATTTAAAAAAATATCAGTTTACACGGCTTCAGTTTCCTATTGGGAGAAGAATTCGGTTACTATGGTTGATCTCGAGTATACTTGTAGATTAGATCGTTTCGTACCAAACCATAGTCGTCCAGGGGTGACTATTTATGCCCCCGTTACGCGCATAACTTTGCCAAGCAATTTTAAAAATCCATTTAATGTGCAGAAAATTAGATTACTTAAAAATATGTAAAAAGCGATGGAATCTGGCTGGAACACTTTGTTAGATCAGTGTTAACTCCTATTCCGAAAAATGTAAAGGCTACATCATGCGAGGACTACAGAACAATGTTTGATTTTCCACGCAGATAAAGTTGTTCCCAGAATCATCTACAAAATAATTGAGAGCAGGGCAAACGAAAAACTTGACGGTCAAACACCACCTGTCGATTCTGATCCGAATAATCACTATTGTAGCCTCTGTGAAATGAATTTATTTTGAAATTCATGAAAAAACATAATTTTTAAATCATAATAATCTCAGAATGTTGTCATTTTTTCATGAAGAATTACTGTAAGATAAGGACTGTTCCAGGAATCAATCCTAGGAGGTGAAATTAATATTTTATGCGGTCATTAAATATATTTTTATATTGATATGCATGTATGAAATATTTCAGTAACTGAAAACAAAATTGTGGATTTGTGTATGAAAATTGTCGAATTATTTCACACAATTAAGGATGGGAATTCTGAAAATAATACTAAGAACATGGTAAAAAACAAAGGAGAAGCTGTAGAAATATGAAAGAATATTAATTTTTTTCACAACGAAATGACTTTGAGAGTATTAAAAGAAGAGTGATTAATTTGACGGTTTTTAAGGCGATCAGTTACCCTGGATCTCCCACTGATAGCATAACGTGTATTTAAAATACGTGTTAACTCACGAATACATGAGTTTTAAAATGTGTTACATGTACGGAAGACTTCGTTAAGTTGATACAAAGCGGACTTAGTCCAAGGACTTATTTAAATACAGCGCATAGGTTTCTCCGCCGATGCTCACATGCTCATGGGGAACCGCCATCGGTACGGTGGTGTGGTCCGTTGGACGTGTCTGTTATCTCTCGCGGTCGCTTCTGTGCCTTCTCCGTTTGCCGAGAACGGGAATGGATGTGTTGGATTTACGGCGGGGGGATCCTCGCCCCTTTCTCCGGTCTCCCTCCCTCTTTCCCTCGTGCCATGCCTCACCATCCGGCGCAACAGCAATCGCCGTTGTTGCGGCTCGGTCAGATGGAGAGTTCCAACATGCAGGCCGAGCGATTTATGGTGAATTCCTATCCGGTGGTAATAGTCAATGGAAAGTTGACGGGTTTCCAGTCTCGATACTTTTAAATTGCGTTATTTCCGTAATCGTTATCCCACAGAGCTGGCAGACGGGTTATTCAGGTTGGTAACGCGCCCTTACCCGGATGTCGTGGGTTCGAGTCCCGCGTCATAGTTGCCGTGAAAATGTAAATTTGACCCCTGAAAAAAAACGATGACTTGGACAAACGCGACGCAATATCGCGATCCCCCGGCCTGCGAGACTAATATGAATGATGATAGTCGGTATTGTTCATCTGTTCTCTAAATTTTATCTTCTGTTCCGCCGTCGAAAATATTTTCTTTGTAATTGTCAACTATCACCATTGCTCCGATTCTCTGATTGTTTCGCGCATCACCAAAATCAATTCTGCCTCATTGTATTAATTATCAGTCTAAATATTTAATTACTCATAATTCGAAGCAGGTTATCTTGATTGAGAAAATATTTGAAAAGTTTTTATTCAAATCCTTTGTACGTATTTCTGTTACCGTCGTAAAAATTCGTTGATTTTTCAATCCAAATTTTCTTTTTTTTATGAATTTATTGGCAATTTTCTTTAATTGATGATAAACTTTTCAAAAATATATCAGAGGCTCCAAATTATTAAATTGTAAACTTGGTGTTTCCAAAACCGGGGGTTTCAAGAATGTCAGGCGGAATTCAACTTCAACCAGGCCAAGTTTGATCTTATTTTACTTATCTTATATGTTTTACTCTTCGCTCGATTAGAATATCTTGCAATTAGTTCGAAGGCTTCAATAGAGTCTTCATGTACGAGACTAGTAATAGATTTAATAATATATCAATAGACTCGTGATGGATTTAGGCACGGCTGCGTTGGTCTTCTTAGTATTTTACTGTGTAATGTAATGTGTAACTTGACTAGACCAACTTCCGACTGTGGCATTTTATTTCGACTTTAAACCGCGAGTTCCTGAGAGCGTTTTGGAAAATGGAGGTCCGGGATCGAACCACGGCTAAGTTGTGATGTTTTCTCGGTAAGATTGAGGATTTATTTCTTCGAGTGAAGGGCATTTTGAGTAGTCGAGCGTGGAAATGTTAGCCTTAGAAATGCCTGTGGCACGATGGGGTAAACTGGTTGTCCACCTGGAAACATGAGGCGCCAGACCGGGCTGGCGCCTGGGATTTTTTAATGGCCCTCACTTCCATCTGGTTAACCTCCAGCTGGTATAGTGGTCAAGTGCGAGCTGTAATGCAACCGAGGAGTGTTCATTATATCAAGAATTTGACCAAAGATTCCAGAAGATACTCTGGAATTGCCTTCATGGGAAATGACCGCCAAGGCTGTCGACTTCCAGCTAGGAGGATATACTTACATAACCTCTTCATACCTTGTTAACTGCTGTTTTTATATTTTTTTAGTATCCCGCCTTGATCTCTTACCAGCGTTTTTAGTCAATATATTTGGGAACTGTTAAGCTGCGTGGGTAAGCTATTTCTGTTTGGGAAGTAGGCAAACTAATTCAGTTATCGATTTGAATTATATTTTTTTGACCACGAAGCTTGATTACTGATTTTCTCGTTTCTACGTTATCCCCTTAAAATCGTAACTTAGTATAAGTTTTTAGGAGGCTGCAATTGAGACTCATTGATTATTCGTAGATTGCCTTGTTTATTACGCAGACTTAGTGGTTAGTGCGGGTATACTAGCCGCGACGATGATTTATGCTTTTCAGCACACGGAGTTATTAATGATAGTGTGCTTGTTTGCGACTCTCTTCGTACTTCTTTAGTAATAGAGAATAACCTGTGTTGCGGAGATGGTCTCTTTTGATTTCATCTTAAAATTCATATATACCTATCTTGCTGTATATAAATCAAGTAGTAATTGTCCGTACTCAATTCATGTACTCATTGGTAATGTCACATCTTCTCTCTGCTGGTATTTGAAAATATTGTTTTCCTTTTCATAAAAGATATCGATTACGGGTAAGTGCTTCTATAGGCTTAAATAATCTGCAGTGTTTGTTCATTTCCACTCCCGTAGAAGCAATGCTCAATTTCTGCGATTTAAATCCTCTTTCGTGTCGCCATTTGATACGTAAACGAAGTTGGCCTCAAATGCAGCAGTAAATAACATAAATAGTGAAAAGATAAAAAATAACTTAATCCGAGAATTGGAAGATAGTGTTTCCAAGGCGGACGCTATTTGTATGCGCTTCTTTCACGTTTATATAATGATTAAACTTCGTGGTAAGGGTGCTGTATTGTGAAATAAATTTGCATTTATTGGATTTGTTCGGGGAGTTGGGTATCACCTACGTAGTCGACATAGCTGGTCGAGAGCCGGAACTTTATCACGAGTTCAGTGTTTAGTCCTTTCCCTCCGTACCTGCATTGCTGTGGTTTTCCTTATTTTATACTTTATCCATTGTTGCCCATCCAACTGTCCAGAGCCATTGAGTGGGAAAGTGAATTTCATTGCACATTCGTGATTTATGTTCCCATATTTTGCTATCGGCAGTGTTTTTCCTGTATCATTTCGCGTTCAAAAAACATGATTTCAACAAACAAAACATCATCAATTGTCATCGTGAACAAAATCGTTGATATTGGACAAAACATGTCCAATATCAATGATTTTCTCGTGATAAAATAAATAGATGCATAGTATAAATTATATAATTGAAATTTAATATTTTAGTACCCTGCAAGTCACCGCTAGGGTGTGTGGCTGGGGGAAATTTGATGTGATATACCTAATAAATATAATATGATATAATCCTGAAATTCATTTTCCCTGTATGACTGCGATAAAACTTGAGGAATTGGCGAGTGCATTTGAGATTGCTAAATTCTTGGTAGAGTAAATCCTGAAGCTCAAATTGGTAAGTTGTGAACGTCAAGGGGAACAAATTGCAGCATAATATTTTTAAAATCTTATTCGAAAAGCTGGGATTTTTTTTCTTTCTGGAGTTATGAATGAATCATAAGAAAGTGATTCAGTGCAATATGTTTTTTCATATGCCTTTGGGTTTTTGGACGGTGCACGTTTATATGCAATATTTTAGCTACACCCGTTGCACCATCAGTATTTTTTCCTGTGCTGAGCGATAACTGGTAGTCTGAACTCCCATGTCCTCGTTGTGATCGTGTTTCAGCCCTGGGGGTCTCCATGGCTAAGAATTCATATGCGATTGAATTCAGAGTCGGCGGATATTGTTGAGAGAGGATTAATAATGCGGGCATACACTTCTCCCCCGCGTTCTTGGACATCATCCCGTCGACTCAACTCGAGGGCTCTTGCGCTTGCTGCCGAGAATAGTCCGTTCAGCTTCGTTACAACGTCCGTGGCACATCCTGTGACCATTGGAATTGATAAACTAGAGAGGCTGTTAGACGAGATTGAGGCTAGGACGAGGTCTGTCTCCTCCCTCCCTCTCTCTGTACAATGTCATCCAACCCCCCAGTCTTGTTCCGCCCCTGCCTCTTCCTCGCCCTCCACCCTTTCCCCTCGTCAATCAACGCGCCGACTGCTTCGGCGGACACCACCCCTTACCTCCACTACTCTCTCCCATTCCCTCACTCCCCAATTTAATCTCCCTCTATTTATGAGCTCCGTGCTCACCATTTGGCAGGCTCGGTACGTACTGTTCCCCTAAGGCTGATACGCCTGGACCCGCGAGGGTACATCGCGAAAGAAACACGACGTTACATATAAAATTGATTGATTGAATTAGTGACTATAATTAACGTCAGGCACTCCAGTCACTCCCTCGTGCAACCTTTGATGTGAGAAGAGCATCAGAGGAAAGTGCGTGTCCGCGTTGGGGAACCTAGGAATTTTTCGACAGGTTGAAGATAAATGTTCTGTGCCATTTGCGTTAGTTAAACACAAGTTGAGGACCTTTATCATAAAGCTTCAATTGAGAAATTAGATGAGATTAAAAGAAGGCCCGTTAGATATTATGTGAAGTTTGTGCTCCACGGAAAAAATTGCTGATGTGGATAAAAACACCCTTTCAGCTCGAAGAGAAAAACAGTCTAAATTAAAGCATTTTTGGGAAGGCGCTCGTTGCATAAGTGGTGTTCAGGTATATTTTATATCCTACAGTTTTATACTATACTCCATATGCTACCGATAGTTTGGAACAACTGGATGAATTCCGAGAAATTCCCGCTTTGATGAATTTAAGTTCTGTAATTTAAATAATCTATTTTAAATGGTTCGGCAGTGTTAATAAAGGTTTTTATCACTTGCCACACATTTGCATTCATATTACTGTGTGACAAATGAAAGCGTTTTATTCACAGAACCTCCGATTCGTGACCCGTTTCATCTTGGAGACTTTTTGAATGCAGGCGTAGTTTTTGCAGTGTAGAGACTGAATTTCTCTGGTGGGGTGTTCAACATTTGGGCATAAATCAAGTTTGTGCCTATTTAGCTTATTTCCTGATTAAGTCAGTGGCACCCTTAGTTCTGTATCACCTGTCTGTAATAACGCTGGCTACCTCTCGATGGAACAATTCCAACAATTCCATGAATGCGTCGGGGTCGTACCCGGAAATTTGATTTTGAAAGTGGTGACTTAGATCCTCCTTGGTAGCGGGGGCATTTTTGATGCCTAGTCCAGCGTGTGCGTCTAGTGCGAAGATGGGGGTATGGGAAATCCAATGGCGTCTCTGAGTTATGGCGTGCCCCATAAAATTCCGGATACGGGGCTCGAACGTGTGCCATCCGCGTGAAGCGTGGCAGCATAATAGAAAGCTGCGAGGGGTCGAACGTGTCTCGACTGCTGCGATGGTTTGATGGCGACACATCCACTGTGCTTTTATGACATCGTGGATTTCTTCCGTCTTACGTGCGTCATTCATCCCCGCCAATCCAGGGCGGTGGGCGAGAATTTGTGACCCTCGGGTCAGTGAGAGTCACGATCCGGGTGCCCAAGATGGTAAGGTAACTTGAAAATAGAATGCATGGAGCGATGGTTCGCTCGCTAGATGATAACGTCGGCGATCGTGACTATGAGAGCTCCATGGCTCACGTCCGAATCGTCCTAAAAATTCTCCCCCCCTTCCGCCTTTAATTGTTTGAAATTTCGAGGCGATCGTTAAATTTTTTTCGAGATTTGTAACTTTTTCCATCCGAATATACCTCTCCGTAGGAAAGGGTCTCGCGCGTATCATAAAGTCGCAAACAGTGTTGCTCAGGTTTATAGTAGGCCATTTTTTTTAAGAGAAACTGGCTTTATAGCCGAAGATTGCTTGTTAGTGAGATTTGGAGAGGCGCATCGATGCATCGCACAGACCATATTAAGCACTATTTCGTCGTGAATTGAATGGGAGGCAGATTGAAATTGTCTTTTGGTATTTATCGGTAATCACTGGGTTAAAATAACTTAGGCGTGAACATCTTCGCCTTTAAATTTATAACTCAAAATCCGTACCTTTTCTACCACGTTCAAATTTCATTTGTATACATAAATATGGTTTTCATCCGGTGCGTTATTATCAGACGTTGACTGAAGTTGCCCATTCGTAGATACATACATGTTGGATTTGATTTTGGGAATCAGGGTCACCCCACGAGAACTGTCCCTGATTTCTCACATTAATATTCTCTCAACGTATTTCACAGTCATCTTCGTTAAGATACTAGTCCTAGTAAATCCTAGACAACTCGTCGTCTTATCCGAAACGTCAATTAAAAATTTACTAAATTTTATCAGCTTAGGTACTCGTCATATTTATGGATTAGGAATTCGGACGATGTTTGTCTTTATTTGGCCCGCTGAACGTGATCCCGCCGGATAAATAGCCGTATTACAGTGGACTCTCAGCGTTGCGCGCAACTCCGTATTAGGCCCCTCTGGTACCAAATCATTCAAATCATTTAATCGTGTAACTGCTCCGCCTTGCAGATTATAACTGAATCTTAGCCAATTGATGATGGTTTTAGAGATAGAGATAAGGTAAACTGTTTCTTAAGTGGTGACGCTTAAATTATTTATAAGTTAACTTGGATTTGTGAGCTATGGTAAGCATACTCCTGTAACTTCATCAATCATGTTTCGGAAGCGACTCAAAGGAGTGCGGTGAATTCTCAACCCGGGTTACCGAGACCGGCAATGGCGGAGAAGCAGCAATCGTCAATGGTAAGTTTGAGTGAAGCTCCATAACTACCATCTGAGCCATGCGACTCTATGTATAAAAATAATATCAACCCAGCAGATTAAAATGGGATCCAGAAAAATGTAAATAATATTATTACCGAAGGTTAAAAATAGTATTTCTTGAGACTCCCCAAGTCAAAATTTCGCGTACAGGCTATGGATACCGTGCGCTATGGAAAATTTAAAGTTTTGTTCCTCCTCTCCCGCGTGGCCATATTTGCTCGCGGCGCGTGCAATCTTACATTATTTCCTCCCTAGATGTGCACCACCTACGGGTCGTGTCAAACCAGTTCACCCCTTGTCCCTCTTAACGTCTGGGTTTCGGAAGGACGCCAAATCATTCCTTTTAGTGGTTGCCGGTCGAGGTGTTTAGAGCAGCATTTAACAGCCAGTGGTGTTAGTTCGACTCCACTCAAGACACATGACTTGATTAGCAGACTGTTCTCTCCGCCAAGCTCGGCATGCGTGAGTGAATGCAGCTAAGAAAGGCTAAGGAGGCAGTCACTAACGCCCTACTTCATGCACCCGAGAGGTAGTAGTTCTTCGTTCGCTGCTAGCGTATCGCGTGATGTGGTCATACGATCTGCGTAAGAAATACTGCATGGTCTATCGACCGTGCCTTTATTCATTTTCCTCTCCTAGAGTAGGGATAGTCTGTAGTGAGTTTTATTTATGAAACATTCATCACTATGAACGCCTTAATTATGACAGCGGAAACCATTAAGTTTAATGTAAACCACGCCGAGAATTTCTTACTGTGAACTATGCGCCCGGTAAAAGCAATAATTGCCTGCATTTGTATTTTGACATGTATTTTCAAAGTACAGAAAAAGCAGTCAGTAGGAAGACAGATGTTTGAAAATTTAGCTTAAGGACACCTATAAGTTCCAAGTATCAGAAGGTGTGCGCCTTACTCGCGGCTATTTCTCATTAATCCATTCACTGCTGATATTTGGATGTACTGAAGTGTGATTTGCGTTTAAAAACTTAAAAAAAATGAAATAAATACGATCTCAGAAATGCAAAACATCGAAGAAAAAACTGCGATGAAAATGTTTTCTTTAATTTTCCATGTCGACGATCCACACATCGTGGATAGGAAATTTCGTCATCCGGGAATGCTTGTTCATTCCCCACTTCAGATGGTCATCGCCCTCCACCGTCCGATCGACTTTCACCCTCGTTTAGTGGGCACAGGGTCGCAAGGAGTTCCGGGCTGCCCCCTCTAACTAATGTTGTGAGATACCCGAGTATTTACTGACGACCTGTGAATGCAGCCTTCAACTTTCATTTAGCGGAAATTGGAGCGCATAACAGTGAGAAATGGGCCCGGGGTCAAGATTTCTCGTTGTTCGTGTATCATTTGATTGGCGAGTGGGCTTATGAAAGTGACCTTATTCCATTCTTTAGGAATCCAGTTTCTAGAATACCTCGCCGAGCTGCAGTGTACAAAAAAGGTGCATTCCAGTAAGTTCGTTTGAACCTTGGAGCGGGTTCTACGGTAAGATTATCTTGCTAAAATTCTTCCGAAATTGTAAGGAGACTTTGACGTTGCTGATAATGGTACGTTCAGGTCATTTTCCTGTGTGTTATCCTTCGTCGATGGTCGCCGAGCAGAAAATAACCATCTCAAGATGACGTTTAGCCATTTTCCAACCGGACGAATTTCCCCGTGGAATGGCAATAGTTTTTGATTTGCGTAGGATACAGATTTATTTACAAATGCGATCTCTGGGTTCTTTTTTCGCAGGGTGACTGAAATGTGTTGTGTATGGAATGTCAACAGTAGTGGTTTCGCATCCATTCCTCGGGGAAATTCGTCCAGTTGGAAAATGGCTAAACTTTATTTCATTATAATATGTATTGATTCCACAAAGTCACGTCTGAAACCACCAAGAAGCGGTGTTCTTTCCGGGAAACGTTCAAATTGGTTCCATCAATTGCAAAGCTTATTGAAATTCAAGGGTGCAGTTCAAACAAGGCATGGTTAAAAAAAAAATACTTCGTCTTATGTTGGAGTATTGAAATGTAATTTTGTCATGAGAAACTCTTAGGTTTGTGATGAATTTGACGATGGTAGATGGTGGAATTTTTCGCGTTTCTCCAGCAAGGATGGATTTTACGGAATTTCGGTCTCTGGCAGTGTGGTTATGGCTCTCCTTTGCTGCCAGAATCTGCTGGTCGAATTTCTCAGTTGCTTCCACGAGTATGTCGAAGCGTTTATTTTATCGGGACTTTAAACCAGACATATATATTTGGGTTAGTGATATCTTCTCGGTTACTTGGCCGTGGGCATTTTTTCAATTCGGGGAAAGATAGTCGCATTAGTTCAATGATGAGAGAACTAAAGTACAGGGGTCCTTTGGGGTGGCTGTAGGGGTCAATGGAGCAAGAACTTCTCGGAGTGTGTGGTAACTGATAAGGAAGTTACTCTCGTTTGAGATTCGTTAATTCATTTCTTGGGTCGCTGTTGCTTTTCGTGCCACACTTCAAAGAAATTGTGTTTGATCAGATACTTCTTCAGTAAAGACTTATTTGGATGGACAGATTATGTTTCCTCCCGCAGGTTTAACCTCACTCTCAGCTGGATTCGTTTCGATTGGTAAGATAGTAATTTTGTTAACTACTGCGCCGCCACTCATCTTTTTGCAATTTAGGAAGGGTTAAATTTTTAAGAAGCCGAAGGATATGTATTGCTGTTGAATTAAATGCTAAATCCTTGAAAAAAATTTTGAATAATTGGTGGCTATTAAACGTGTTATGCAAATAAAAGTAGCGGATAGCTCTAAATGTCATCAGCAGTGATGGTCTCTCGCTGATCATCCAGATGGGCGTTTACGTTGATGATCGTAGTGCATTTTTTTACCGTAAGTTAATAGAACGAAGGTATATTTCTTACAGCGCATAGGATCGTCATATGCATCGAGGAACTTTCAAGGCTAGCTACTGCTTTGATCTTATCTTCCTCCATGAAATCCGCATGCCCTTAGCAGTTATTGTTTCTTTTGAGGTGTACCGCAGCCTCTGTCTACACTTGGTGTCGAATAATTGAGGTCTTGATCGAGGGTGGAGGTTTTCTCACTTGAAACCCCGAGGTCGTCGATGCAGTGAGTCAGGCGATGATGTTAGTCTTGTGGAAATGGTCTCTGATCTACGATAAGCAAATCCAAAGCGCTGCATTGGACGAGCCTGCGTGAATTCATTATTTCTTATCACATCTTACTAATTTGATAATGAAACTCACGGAAATTTAATAAAAATCTAATTATCTGAGGTATTTTAGTATTCATAATGAAATATCAGTTAAATATTTGTCAATGGATGGATGGTTTTGTGAGGTTTTGGTGGAATTATATCATTTTGATTCTCCCGTCACGTCATTTTAGAAAATGAGATTTGTATCAGAGTGCGGAAATCGTATCTCATGGGGAGATTAATTTACGGTCGAATGTTCACACGACCCGTTTGTCTTTGGTCCATCGCAACAAAGTCGCCTTTCTTATCCAGGGAGGAAGGGAACCATCTAGCAGGTTTCCCAAGCTCAGTTAATGTGGCACTCGATCTGGTAGTTGCTCTTTATAGAGGCTCCAGATTCATCTCACGTAAACGCGGTGAGTTAAGTTCACAGGTGAAATGATGCATGCAGCAAATGAAACACCTTTTTAAGTTCTCCCTTTTCTATCGTGACGAAGACTCGTAAAATGCTGATAGATTTAGCTGCGTTGGCCTAAGTAATCCCTTCAATCCGCGAATAAAATCGCGAAAATTTTGCATACAAATTCAAGCCGTTCAATTTCGTCCAACTGCTGTCTCGTCGTATTTACTTACATCCAATACCCCGCAAGCCTCCGCAAGGGCGTGAGGCGTGGGTGTTGGGCGGAGGCACAATCCTTTTATGCAGTGATACGCACTTTTACATAATTATGTTTCTCATTTGTGATTCGTCTAGAGTCTCAATCGTGGGGAAAACTTTCCGTGTACTAGAAAATAATTTTTTAATGTTGGCCTTTTTTTTACCTAGTATGATGTTAAAGTTCGGGTATTTCATGTTAGTCTTGAGGATTTAGAAAGTGTTTTGCCGATTTTAATAAAATGGAGACTAATATTATTAGTATTAGTAATAAGTGGAGGAAATATTTATTGTTTTGAATGAATTAGTGTGAAGGGCCTCGTTGGCCTGTCTTTGTTTTAAGACAAGACAACCCACAGAGAAACGAGAGCCAAGTTTAGTTTTTCAGGGTTTTTGTGTAATTCTGGAGGGATAAGGCGTCAACCGGGGTAAAATCTCGATAAAAATCTGTTAGTAAATGACGTAATACAGAATCCATGCTCACGTAATTATATGCAGTAGTGTGGTTGAGTGTGTGTTGTTGTGGGGCCGTCTGCGGCTGAAATTGGTACAGTGAGTGACGTTGGGTCTTTTCTGCTCTCTTGAAAACTAAGATCACCACTTTGGTCGGGTCGGTTACCCCAGAATAAAGCCAGTACCATGGCTTAAGCGTTTTTGGTTCATTACTCTACTCTAATTAAGGTGTATGTCCTTTAACATGATTGAGGACGAAGTATTTCTTCCCCAGTCTGTCTTCTTCGACATAATTTAGCAAGATTTGAATTATCATTGCGAGACAAGATATTTTCGAAAAGAAAAAATCGGGACGGTTGCCTTACTTGGCAATTGCACGTCTCGGCTCATCATTTTCGATTTGAATTCTATGCACATATTCGTTCCGATAGTTTCGCTAATTGTATCGTAAAGCAATCCCTTGTTTTTCTACGGAAATCTCCGCCGTGTTCTTCGCAGCGAAACCCGAATCGTAGTAAATAGGCATTCTGTGGAAAGCAGGGTGAATTGGCAGAAGAGGCAATTCCACCAAGTGTGACGCCCGGCACTGACCAAATCTATGTGGAAAAATTGTGTGCACCATGCTGGCGTCCTCGTAGTAATCTCGGTTATCCTTAGCTGCGAGGGGGCGTTGTGGTTCGTCCTTGCTTTCATACGAAGCAACGTTTCCCCTTCGGTTGTCTCGTGAATTGTGATTCATGGTGGCACGCCGCAGCACGCTTTTAGTACTTCCGGCTCAGAGGTTTGGCATGCGCTGTTGTCGTTGCCTTTTTGTGGTTGTCTTCGTGTAGACGGTTCATTAAGTGAGGAGACCAGGGTTAGTTTGCCAAAAAATATATATTTTTTTTAATTCTTTAAAACTGACATTCCGGACGGATACATACCTGAATTCAGATTTTGGCATCTTTTCTCACTCCATTGCAAGCATGTCACTCACTTGGATGCGAAACCAAAGATCCACTTTGGCACAAAATGTTTCATTGATATGTCACTACAAGATGCCCCGCAGCTCGAGAGAGAGAGAGAGAGTGTATGCATGTATACTCGAAATGTATCCACCTTGGGTGCGCGCTGTCGGGTTTGCGAAAGTTATAAATAATAGCACAAAATGGCCAAAAGACTCTGAGGTATGCCATATTTAACAAACATACAATGAGGAATAGGATAACAAAACTGAACGGATGTCAAGAAGCTATACAGCAATGCGCATATAATTATTTTTAATTGTGCGACATTCGTGGTTGCATGTATTGGCAGGACTGAAATGACGCTCGGCTAATCGCGGGACGACAGATTTGAATGGTGCTCCAAGCCGTCCGACTAATATGACCCCGGACAATCGGTATCTTGCTATTCTTGCATGTGAACAACAAATGTGTTGTAATTCCGACCTTTCACACACAAATCTGATATGGGGTATGCAGATGGCGGCTGTTTTCTTTGCGGGCGGCTGCGAATGTTGCGCATCTTCGTTTGCATCTGTGTGGCGGGGGTGGAGGGAGGGGGGCGGTGGGGGGGGGGGCGATTAGTGGATTGTGCGCATTTGGGATGGATGGCGGGTGGGTTTGAGAGGGAGATAAATGCGACCTCTTTTTCACCTTCCTCTTCGACGCCTCTCTCCCCTTCCTGTCCCACTCATGGAATTCGTCGAAGCGCACATAACTGCTGTCCCTCTTACATGCTTATTTGCAAATAGCCCGTCGTCGAGAGGAGAGGAGTGGGTTGGGTCGGTCCCAGCTCATTGTGGGACTCAATCGACGACTCCTCAATTGACGACCGGCCGTGGCAGAAGCGGCGCTGGACAAAAGTCGCAGGCTGCTCTCATCCGCGTGTCCGACCCGGGACGGATTCCCCTCCCATCTCTACCATTATCCCCACCCGCCCGCCACTTTGCCTCCTGCGGTGGCCTGAGCAATTCGGGGCCGGGCAAAGGGGCCCACATTGTTGTCCGTTCCGGCGTCGGCCCAAGATTTGCATCCGATTACGGTCGGTCGATTATGGTGGGCTCCCGGATCAAGTGGTGATTGCGCCTGGTTGTTGTTAGGGTGGGTCCTATTGTTGTTGGCTGATTGAGTGAAGTTACCTCATCGGTCATTTTAGTGCCAGACGAAATTATTACGGCGTGGTTAGAATAGATGACGGAGAAGCGTTATATTCGACTGTTATGATAGGCCGCTTAATGTGATGTTATTTGACCATTCTACATTGCATATTATGTTGAATTGAAGTACTCTTTAGAAATTAGTTTGCACATCAGATGCTTTTCTTCCGAAAAGAAAAAAAATGAATATATAATTTCATGGGAAATATATTCTTAGTTTTAGACCGTTTAGGTCGTATATTTAAAAAAAATTTCTTATTCGTAATTCATGATATATCGATTTTTTTAATGCCCACTTCAATTCTGTTGAATTTCTGTTTTTGCTCTCGAGTTGGTCATTCTTGTAACGTACCCACGTCGCTGTGAATAAGTCAAATAATTATGATTTACGTTTGACCATCATCAGGGTGTTTGCTGTTTTATCTATTTGGAGTAAACGCGATTTTGTGTTTCTTCTGTTGAGTTTAACAACTTAATGCCAAACCATAATGAAAAATATAATTTTATTTTCCATTATAGATGTCAAGAACTTCGTGATTTCTCGTCTTGCTCTATGAATTTTAACTCTCAATTGGATCCTTCGTTAGTAATGTGCTCTCTGTGTGTTGTTTCGACGCTAGGGACACGGGGAGTTTCGATATTGAACGTATTGAAAGATATTGAGGTAATGAACTCAGGCTGGCTACGGTATAATGCTAATTTTTTTAATCCGTATTTTTTTGCTGTATTTGACTAAATTTTGCACTGCATAACACACGTCTCCATAACAGAACTTCGACTGCCATTGTAATTGGAGTAAACATGTAACGAACTAGTGTTGGATTTTCCTGGGTGTGTTATGCCGGGGATGATTTCTGGTGAATGTTCTTCAGATTAAACAAATTGCGAAACGGGTAATTTTCCCAACCATGTCTCCAGCACGATACATAACACATTTTAACTGTGGGAGGTATCTTCAAGGAAGACTGAATCTCCTCATACCCACAATAAGCTGTTTTTTTCTCAGCTTAACGTGGCGTCTCGCGATGTAAAACGGAGCAGATTTTGACAAAGTTCCGTTTTTTTGAGCGAACCCGAACTGTATTTTCTCAAGATTTATTTTTTATGGCAAACAAAGAAGTCAAAACCCCCTCCGTCTGAATATATGTTCAGCTTTGAAAATGACAGGAACGATTTTGAGATTCAGACAAATTGACGAGGAAAAATGCTTAGTATTTACTGTAAAGTTAGATTCATTCCAAGGTCACGCAAATTCAGTGCTATTTAATCCGGAGGTCTACCAAGATAACCTCAAATCGATCCTCTCTACAGGGATCGCGGTGGTTTTGCGGTTGCATAACTGGGAGTTTGGCGGGGACAACAGGCTTAAATAGGAAAATTGTCGGTCGGCCTTCCCTCACGCTCAGGTATCGGAAGGTCAATGTGGGGGCGGGGGGCTGGATGAATGGAGAAGGGGGAACGTGGTGACGGACAGGCGCGGCATCGTTGGGATGACTGTCGCGCCCGCCGCTGGGACGCTGCCATGGGCACGCCGAGGAGCGGTGCCCTGAGATCCGTCTCCCCGTCGTCCCGTTGCCGAGGCCGACTTCGCGGAATTTAGTGGACAGTCTCTTGCTCTGTGGCCTCTTGAGCGCGGGTTTGTATTCAGGGCTCTCCTTTGGCGGCGTCCGTGGCGTTCAAATCTCCATCGATCTTGCTGAAACTTCCCGACTGAACATCACATTTCTCGTCGTCAGCCTCTGACTCGGCCATGAAGTAGCCCTTATCGTTGTTCTGATCGATGCACTGTGATATCCCTGGATTTTTCCCATCCATGCAACTGAATACATATTTTGCTCGTTTTCTGTACTGATCAAATAATGCTGTACAGAGAGTTCCGTGGTGCGTCAAATTCAAAACTCTTGCTGCACTCACCACTGAACTAAAATGGTAGTTCACTAAAATATTAAGGATCGCATGTTGTCAATTGAGCCCATCTCCTGAAAAGGGCATCGGGCGTGTCAAAACAGTGGCTCTAATACGATAACATTAGAATACTAAAGAAACGACATTGAACCACATTCATCGAAGCCTGTGCATCGGTCCCCAGGTTTCCCTATATTTTTGCTGATATTTCGTTTTAATGTATCCCGCTCTCTGCAATCCCAACGTCGTCGAAGATGATCCGTATCATGTGTAATTAACCAAAATGTGTGTTCATTTGTTTTGATTTCTCCAAGATGTCGAAGAAAAATGCAAAAATGGCGACTAGAGAGCGGGGGCGATATCATTTTTACTCATTCATATGAATTTGATTCACAATTTGAACACGCCGCGAAATGCCCATCTGTGCCCCCCTTTGTTTTAGCTTTTATTCGTCTTTGTTTGGTAACTAACAACTCTCTCTTCGTCTATTCGCGACCAGGTTCGTTTCTATTTCTAGCCCTTGGAAGCGTGGGTCAATAACAGCATTCATAACAGCGAACCATTTCCTTTCCCACTCGCACTTTCACACCGTCCTCCTTCCTCCCTTGCCACTGCGCTCGCCTCTCGCGGGGTGGGGGACGAGGGCCCCGCGGGCGCGGTCTTAGCGGCTCCGTGGATTGTTAATGATGTATTGCTCACGCATGCGCAATTGGCGATGCCCTAATAAAGAGAGGTGGGCAGTACGACCTCATGGGCCGTTGGCGTGTGCCAGCGTGCTCGGGCGTGTTTGTGTGCGCGCGTACCTACGTGGCGTTGGGCGAGACGTTTGTTTTGCTCCCGTCGGCCAAAGATGGCGGTCGGGCGCTGCGATGTTTTTCCGTGGCTGTGGGTTGCATGCCGGATGCGTGTCGGGATGTCGTGTGGGGCCCAAAAGTTTTGTTTGAGGTGTCTAATTATTCTTCGTTAATAATTGTTCTTATTTATGCAGCAAATAGTACCTAATGTTTTTAGTCTAGTAAACACGAAAAAAACCTGAACGTTGTTTTGTGAATCGTATTTGAGTAAAAACAGGCACCAACAATCACTATCTACAGCAGAAAGACGCAGTAGGACTCCCCTAGTTTTGGATTCATGAGCACCATTATATCACTTGGAGATGGTGTGGAATATACCATGCCACTTCTTAAAATGTGATGACAGACTGAAGTAACAAGTTTTCATTGTTATCAGTCATGTTTTTAACACACTTGCGTTTTCTTGCTATATTATCTTTATTTCCTGCTCTCCTTATTTTTTCACAGTATTCTCCTTCCATTCAAATTTCTCGTTTCATTGCTTCGTTACTGGCCTTACCTGCACAATCATTAACAATTGCTGCAATTTAGAAATTCTGCTTCCTGCTTTTAGTTCTTTTTAATTTGAAAGTCTAAACCTCACTCCATCCTGTTAATTTCTGCCTGTGTTTTCAAATTGAGTAAAACAATTTATTCATAGTCTCATGAGCAGCCTCCCGCAGAGAAGCTTAACTACGGACTGTCAACAAGGTCTTCCAGGAGCATTTTTTTAGGGTAACGCTTGGGCACCTCGACCGGCTGCCAACCGAAAGTTGTTTGGAGGACGGAATCGTGGGTAAAGGACTTCGTCCTTCGTCGGGATAAAGAGGAGAAGCAAGTTTTTCCGCTCCCCCAGAAATGAGTTGGCACTTCGTCTCGTCGCTTGGCCGAGCCGTCGTCCAAGATCGTCATGCAATGTCGTCTTCTTCGTGTGTCGCACGAAGAAATTCCACCCCCGCCTACTCTCGTCTGAATAATAAGCGCGAGTCGGTGGCGCAACCGTTTTCAGTCTGACCCACACTCAAAATCTTCTCCGGCTGTGAGACGAGGAATGAGGGAATGAAAAAATAGGAGCCTTGTAGAGGTCGATGACTCTGGGGATTGGAACACAAGGGTCGTGTCCCCCCCCCCCTGTTGGTGTGCCGTACATGATCGTGCTTGTGTCGCCTCATTCATCTTCTCCGTCTTTCTCTCTCTCACCCTCATACCCGTTTCTCCTCCCTTCTTGAGTATATTTGGGTCGAGTTATCATTGTGAAAAATCTTCCGGTTGGTTCTCTCTCTCTCTCCCCCCTTCTATCCCTCCTACTTGGCCTGTGCGATGCATCAACTGCGACGTGCGTCATTCGCGCAGTGCTGCCTGGGCGTAGTGTTGCGATATGTCGCTTTGTGGTGCGAATGCAGAGCGCAATACAGAAAACACTCCCATGTGAATTACATGTTGCGACTTAAATGTAATGGGCATTGCGAAGTAGTTAATTTTCATGTAGCATAAAGTCTTTTCCATATTCTTGTATGCTATACGAAGTAATGTTCGCATTCTAAAAATGGGAAAACAAATTATATTCTCCCAAATTTGTTAAAGCACAGTTAGTGAGATGGTTAGCTGGTTTGCCTCGATTTTTTAAAATACTTTTCACTGGAGTGCATTAGGTGCAAAGTATCTCAAAGTGATAAGGATAAGTCGCGCGTAATCAAAAATACTCATTTGTATTGAGATGCAAATGGGGCAATACGCAAGCAGTAGTCCACTACTGCTACTACTCTACATTCTACTATACTCGTTAGCCTTTACTGGCGAGACAAAAATCCTTAAATCCCCTATTACTCTTTGCAAAAACTTATTATTTAGGTCTGCGTACTTTATTCTATCAGATTCTTTTCCTCCCGCTGACTCACTTTCAATGCACTCTCCCCCGTATTGCCATCCTCAGAGTTATTCATTTTAGAGAAATACTCGCAGTAATTAACTCCATATCTTCAGCTCCTATTTGCTCTGCCTTTCCGAATGTCTAATTGAAACCTTCTTTCTTCCCCTATCTTGTCGAGGACTTATCGTTTGTTTTCGTTCTGGTCCATTTATTCTTGCCATTTTTCCCTAGCGCATCTCGAAAGCCTACATTCTACGCATATCCTTTTACCTTAACGACCGCGTTGCCCATTCATACAAAACCCTAACCCCCTCATCCCTTACCCTTTCCTCCTGGTGCTGCACCCCCTGCCACACACCTTTTCGGTGGCTTGCAGGGTATTGATGTAGATGAAAACTACACTGCATATTTAAGTTTGCATTAGTCTTTTCTCTAGATCTTTGCTTAAGATGCCCTTCGTCAACTCCCGCCTCTTTATAAAAGTTTCTTTACCTAACGAATTTCTTCTTTTAAATCCCTTAATACATGGCTCATCATCTTCCAATGGGATATGTGATGTTAAATGAGAAGTTGCATTGAAAATTCGGCGTATATCATTTTTCTAATTTTCAGTCAATAAAACAAAATTAATGTTCAAATTTTAATATATTGCAAACTAGTAATCTCTTCCCGGCTCTTCCTTTCTTATTTAAACCGTGAGCGAAAGTTCAAATCTTGAGGTGGCGAGAAATGGAATGTTATAGAAGAGCTTTTTCAGAAAGTTTTATGAAATTAATCAGCAGAGAGACAAGCAGAAGCCGTACGTATTACGATAGAATGGAGGATTGCAATTCACATGTTACTAATTATTCCTTGAGAATGACTCCCTGTTATACTGTGCCTCGGCTTCTCGGAAAACCGTTGGCGGAGAGAGAGAAAGATACGTTTCAAAGAGAAATTTCGATCGGCAAAATAAAATGGTACACATCGCCGTGGAAATGTTGACATTCTGACATCACAGTGACCAATGGTCACTTCCCAGCCCTCTCCTGAGCGCTGGTGGTTCGAATTGCCGCATTTTATGAATAATTTGTGAGAACCTTATTGTACGATATGTGGGCGGAGGTCGAATGTTTCGCCAGCCGGGGCGTTACGTTTTCTGTGCTCGGGTGCTTGCGGCCGCCCTCCGCGTTCCTTCTTAGTGGTCCGCTCTCTCCTTCCCCCCATCCTCCCAGTCGTTCCCTATCGTTGGCGATTCCGCTTCACGTCATGGCGATGATTCACCTCTGCAGACTTTCGTTGAGGAAGGGATTTCGGGGATCGCATTTGGCCTCTGGACTCCCACCACCAGCCTCGAGTGTGAGACGGAAACGAAGTGTTGAATGAACACTGCATACATATGGTAAACAAGTGGGCGAAATTGGCGTTCCAGTTTATCGAAGTTTCCTTAGTCCAAGGATAATTTTTCGTTGTTTATGGTTTTGAGGCGTTTCCTCGACGTGGTTAAATATGAAGTTTTTAATTAAAGGCTAGTAACACTTCGCCAGTCAGTGTCAATGGCCTCGAATTTTGACTCAACTCATAGGGGTCGATGGGATATTCGGAAATATTCGCATGCCTAGAAGGGCATTGAATGGATGAAGCACGGTGTTTAGCATGCAACTCAAAATCATAAGCTGAATAATCCCGTCAGTGTGTGTGGTATTGAAAAAACTACTTATCATCCTTTTAAAATTCCGAATTCATCATCCGTCAAAGATGCACCACATGCCCATCGGACGAGATCGCTCGGAAGAGTTTTCATTGGCGCCAGTCGGGAATACTGCGAATAGGCGCATGTGGAGTGTCGTAATGTTGTCCATCTGTCTCGATTTAATTTGATTTGGAGGATTGAATTTTCGTAAAATATTTTTGCAACATATTGTTGCCGCGATTTCCTCCCAGTATACGGATTCTCGCTCAACGTGAATAAATTTGGTCTACATTTATGGTGTTATGTAGCGTGCATATTTCACAGGCATTTACAATAGCTCGTTAAATCAAAAAGCCTCTTTCGACGGATCCGCCGAATTATATTTCAATATTATGCCCTTTCTGGATAATTCTTTATTCAAGCGTCCTATATTGTGGTAATAATATCGAAAAATATTTTCTTTTCACCATACGTTAAAATTTACATAGTGCGTTATATCTCACTATGGGTTATAGTGCGAGGGCATTCTCGATGGAGTCAACGTACTCGCTTAAATTTGTAAAGCTTTGCCCTTGTCGGCCGTATTCTAACATATGGCGTTTTTAAGATAACGGTGACCTTCATATTTGTAGGCGCTCTTTAAGGGTCCCGGTTTACTTGATAGCAACAGCCTGCCTCTGTGGAAGTATTTCATGCTGGCAGCCACTCAAATAAATCAAAAATCGGGTATATAGTGACATCAAAGGAAACCGCACCATATTCATAATTTTTGTGCAGATAGTCATTTATGTTGTAATCATGGCATTAATTCGTTGAAGTTTTTATTTTGGGAAAGACCAATAATACTATTGTCATGCCGTGGTAGGTAACTTTGGGTTAATTCTTGTCACTGTGACGCACCATCATGACTATCTCAATGGCAGAATGTGTCGGGCTTAATTTCCGTAATCCAGGAAAACCTAATATGGTTGGCTGCGTTTCAGATCCCTCATCGAATGCTGCTACGTGCTCTTGGCCCCAGGCTTCAACAATCGTGTACTAATTAAAGATGAGAGTTCGTGGAACTTTTGGTAATCCTCTGAATGAACGTACTCTTTCGAGGAAAAATGATGCTGGAATGGTACAATTATTTCTTTTCGAAAGATAAACTCTTAACATCTTGCGAAAGTTGGAGATTTTCATATCCTTAGGGTATCCTTACGATATTGTTGACGGAATGAAAGGCTATTCTCGCAACTAAAAATCTGTGTTTATTCGATACCACGGTAAAAATAATATTTAAGAATTATTTATTATTTTTGGCCTTTTAATTGTGTAAATAAATTCGAGATCATGAGCAATTTTCCCAAAAACCCTCTTAAAATCTCATGTGGTATCTGATACTACACCCACGTAACAGTATTACTATTTACGTTCGGGAGAGGAGGTAACACATAGGGAAACGCGTGGTAATTTTGTGGTTGGATGGACAGCTATTCCAATCTCGTGATTCCTCATTACCTCGACTCATATTTGGATGGGATTTTGAGTATTCGATTAGGTAATTACTTTTGACTGGGTGGAAGATTTTTTCCCAGCTAAGATGCTGCGTATTATGCCGTTACTTGTACCGATCGATATTCCGTTTGGGGATGGGAAATGGTCTTCTCGATGAGATTTTCCATCAAGCGGAGGGAATAGCTGTTCATTATGGATCTCCCCCCTACCATTTTTCGGATCAGTTTGATTTTCACCATTGCGTGTTTGTGGGTGGTTTCATTCCGTGGCCGCCAGATGTTGTTTTTGGGTCCCAATTTCATAGGTTCTCAAGTGGTGCGCTTCGAGTGAAATGGTATGTCCTTTTTTTTGCCATTTATATCCGACGTACGCACCGACCTACTTGAGATGCTTCCGTCCACCAAAGGGTGAAATTTGACAGCAAAACTGCCCTTTCCACTGGATTCGCTTCTGTCGAAAATTGTATGGATGTAGGTCTCTCTTGTTTTTGAAAGCATGTTTTTAGCGTCACTTATCTTTTATTCCTGGACCATTTCGTCGTCGTTTTTCATCATTTTGTTTCCTTCTTAGCATTGATTTTAATTGCTTGAAGAGGGGGCATGAGTATTTTTGGATTCGGCGAAGGGAAGTCATTTATTTTTAGCAGTGTGGTACAATTACGTTGCGAGTGCCAAGGTTTGGAGCCTTCCGAAGAAATCGAAGCATGTAAGAGAATCATGGATCAAGTAATAGGGTTAATGTGTTAATGCGACCCAAAATAGGGATTTCTATTTCATGCTGATGAAATCGATGGCGGAAATCATTTTCTCGGTATTTTCACTACAGATGACAACGTGCAACGATAGTTGAAGGAGAAATGGAAATCTATACTCCAATTGGAACCTTAGGGGAATGCTAGGGCAGGGATTAAAAGATTGGGTAAAGTACAGAGTGAAACAGAATGGACTCCCTGATTTGGCTGGGTAAATTGTAAAGAAACCAACTAAAACTATTAATAAAGGCTTTTATTTCTGAAAACTACATTTAATGCCATTTTTTTCATTAGGTTTTGAAAATTATATCATCCAGATGACGACACTAGTGAGCAATGCACATGTTGAGTCCTTCAAAAAACGTTTTCGAAAACTTTTCTCATCATATCTTGCGTTATTCCAGTGATGAACTCTGAAATTGCCTCCTTAAGAGCATTCTAGGTCCTTGTCCGAACTTAGTAAACCTCAGATTTGAGATATCTCCAAAGAAAACAATCACATGGGTTCAAATCCGGGGAGCGTGGGGGCCATGCAGCATTCCCTCGCAAGGAGATCAGGCGGCCGGGAAATTGTTCTTGCAGGATTTGGCGTGAATGATGGGCGTTTTGAACCGCCCGTCCTGTTGAAACCAAAAGGCTTCTGTGTCATATTCGTCACCATATTCTTCCATTTTGGGAAGTGAAAAGTTCTCCAGCATCTCGCAATAGCGCACCGAGTTCTCAGTAACAGTTGAACCTCGAGATTAAAAAAAGTAAGGCCCAACAATATATAATGTAACTCCATTTCT
The DNA here is from genome assembly GCF_022747635.1 of Hetaerina americana. Classification (NCBI taxonomy): domain Eukaryota; kingdom Metazoa; phylum Arthropoda; class Insecta; order Odonata; family Calopterygidae; genus Hetaerina; species Hetaerina americana. The sequence goes on from NW_027286069.1 coordinate 35,189,922, forward strand.
GTGTGTCTATCCCCTTGGTTTCATTCTACTCGTCGGTCCAATTTTGCCCAGCCGCAATTCCTGACTCGCACTAGCCAAGTATCTTAGAAGTGTCTTGAACGCCTAAAAGAAATTTTTTTACATGGTTTCGAGAGCATTTGAATGGAATTAATTTCCCGAGTTAATTTTCATCGGTGCTCGTTCGTAGTAGGTTTTTGCGATGGGTTGTCATTATGGAAGCTCAGCCAATGTTGAGAAACCCATGCACCGGGGTTATCCTTCTCTTTCTTAAACATTAATCGCGGATTCGTGTGCTATTGCTTTATTGCGTACACTGTATGATTCTCGTTACCTTTTCCGCGCGTCTCTGTCCCGTTCCGTGTTCGTTCGTCTCCACCCTGTTATGTCGCCATAAGAAGTCATCGCGGAGAAAGAGAGAGAGAGACCGTTCGTCGCGTGGGAAGTGGGCCGCCTTTTCCTCTCTTCATACGTATTGCTCTCTCTCCTGCCTTTTCTCGTCTCCTCCTCTTGTCGGCTCCAGTCCATCCGCGGGAATTGTCGTTTTCTTGCTCTCATTTTTCCCGTATGGGTTCATTCACTGCAATTTTTTTTCTCGTTCCTCTCTCTCTCTTTCGAGATTACCGTTGCACTTCGGCATCCCTCGGCTGGCAACTTACGTCGAAAAAATTCCCATGCCAGCAGGGATCGGATCCGTCCATTTGTCTCTCTTTTTTTATTTATTCTCTCAGGGGGTTTTTGCGACGGTCTATTCCGTGCCTGGTGGTCGCGCGGACTCCAGCCGTCATCCACTGTAAGAGGAGCGAGGCGGCGGCAGGCCCCACTTCCGTCGCGGGGCGCTTTTTTTCTGGGTCGTGAATTGGGCTAGGACTAAGTTGGGATGTTTTGGTGGATCAAATTTATCTGCCGTTATCTCGTGATGAGCGGGGAAGTATGCTCTACGTCACTGTAGGAATCTCCTTGGAGAAAGCCTTCAATCTTGGCCAAATTGAAGGCATTTAAGGTAACGGCGCGGATTTAAATGTGGGAATGGGTGTCTTTCCATCCTATCCAAGGTGCTTTGTTGGTCTCTTTGAGTTGGCAAATCCGATTTGGGAAACAAATTGTGAAAGACGAAAATTTACGATCGGGGATACAATAGGGGTATATTCGACTTGCTTCAATTTTCAAGACATCAATTGTCGAGATTCCAGTCTTTAGTACCCCGCGAAATCTTTTCATACGATCAGTGTCACTCTCTCATACTGGTCTCGAGTCTGTCGCACGTAAAGTTGTCCCTTTACATGTAAATGAACTAGTTTTGAAACGTGTGTGTGCCAGAAATGTTCCTGTGGTTCAGTGGAACACACATGAATAATTATATATGTAAGTACTCGGCGGAGCTTCAAAACACTCATTTTAAGACTCGCGTCCCTAATCGTTTCGCTGAGGTCTAGTAATTCAAAATGATTCTCAACGCTATCCGAATATAGTATGCTGTTGTGCTGAGGTTTTGTTCACTAGAATTTATATTAATCAGCCAAGCTTACAAGACGTTAGACTCTTCGACTCAATATCTTAAAGCTCCCATCTTAAGGGAAACCTAGAGTTATAAAGAAAAAATGTCGGGAGGAGACCTATTTGAAATATGTGAAGTTCAGACATAGATTCATTCATTTTGTTTAACTCCGGAAAAAAAACTATTTGTGACTAGCGCCATTTTTCGTTTTATGAAAGATATCGCTAAAGGCTAAGTGAGTTTTTCACTATTCACTGGAACGAACAAACCGTGACTGAACTGAATAGAATATGAATCATCCTGAGAAAGCAATAAAGCCCTTTTGACAGTTTTTTCGTCCAATTGCACGTATAACCCTGATGCCGTCCAGAGTAATATTTCCTGAATGAAATTTGAAGCCCGAATAAAGTGCTTGATTCAGTTGATTGTCTCGGTGATCTTCTCAAACAAATGCCTATCATGTTCTTTATTTATATCTGTATCCCCCATTAAAATCATCACTCGCATTTCTTCCTTCCAGCTAACCTGCTGGGGGCGATTGTTTTGTTGTAGCTTGGAGAACGCAGAAGATTTGAAAGTGGTTGTATCAGAAAGTGCCCAACGTGTGGCGTCTCGCTATCTCCATGAATGAGAAAGTTTTACGGCCGCTGTTGCGATTATAACTCAGTTATTTCCTCAGTCTCCGCGGAGCGCCTATTAGGAGGATATTAGAATTTCCGATCTGGCCGTGAGAGAGATTGTTTTTGGTTCTCTTGGACCACATTTCGTTCCAGATGCTGGCCTTGATTGCTCGGTCCAAGAGTAGTCCCAGATATTTTGAGTCACGTCGGTTGAGAATTAGGGGTTCCCCCTGTCGTGGGTCGTGCTCTATCGGATATAATTCTTCAAACACACACGTCTTGCAATTTGGAAGTCCCATGTTGGAATGCGCTGAGTGGAGGGAAGTGAAGATGAAAAACGTAATTTTTGCGACCTCTCTACGTCATTGAGAACTTTTTTGAAATCATTTTCTGTCCTCTTTGTATGCCCTATGACTTGCATTAGACGTTGTGAATGTCATTTCCTCAAGTTGAGTTAGCCTAAGCGTTCAGGTTTGTACGGTTATATGTGTTAGTTGTTGCCGCTCAAGAGGAGTTTTATTAAAAATGAAGGGTATGAGTTTTCCTCTCGCCATGTCCAGAAATGAGTTCGAAATTTTTATGAAATTTGCGAAACCTAATTAAATCGAAGCACAGTTCCATTTTCTTTGCTAAGATAACCCCCCAAACATTGATGATAATGCGAATAGCGGAGGTCAGGGAATAGCGGGCATCAAGGGGTTGTGACCTGAAGGGTCTGAGTCTGGCCTCTGTGGTCCTGTGTCCCTGAGGTCTCGAGGTGTAATCGGCTACTTTGGACTTCAAGGGCCAGCAACATCTCAGATGAAGTTGGTCTCTGGTAACAGTCACGACTGATCTATGCGAGTACCTTTTCCCCCGTGTGCGAGATGTGTGGTGCTGTTGCTAACGTATCAAAATAAATTTAAAGGGTAGTCCTGCGTATGAGTTATTTTTTTATCTACTGCCATTTTGTCTGCATTATCAGCTTAAGCAGTTGGCTAACCTTCGATTATGATTTATATGCCCAAATTGAAGGCGTGGGTGCATTCACGCGGGCGGAACGGTTAAAATTATTCTGAGCGCCCTCGTGACCTTCATTCAAATGATTGACGGTCGAGCGATAGGTATCGAATGAGCGAAAGACTCTTTATCTCTGTCCTCGAATCATGTAAATCGAAAAACTTTACGAAAGTAATTGTTGCGAAAGTCGTCAAATAAATTTCTTGTAGAATATTTGACCACCTAAAGAAACGTGGTGACCATTTAAGGCGTTGGCTGTGCTGCTATTGAGGTGTGGGTGTGGAGAAGAATTTATGAAATAATTTTGATATAGATAAAGATAAAACGATTTTAAATGTGGGGGTGGGGGAGTGAGGCAGTTTTTAGGAGGTGGAGGGGGAGTAAAGAAAGGAAGTGAATAATCTTTTCGCACGGCATTAATGCTGTTATAAAGCTTGAAGGACTGAAGGAGAAAATGATTCGGTGCAAATAATTTTGCTGTTTATGCTGGAGGAAGCCTTCTTAATATTTGATTTATCAGCGTAATTTTGATTAATAAATAGCAAGTTTTGCAATCTCCCGGTTGTTTCTTGCTTTGCAGTCGTGTTGTTAAGGTTACTACCTCTAAAAAAAGTAGAAACATAAAAAAAAATTGGTTAAGGTTTTAGCATTTAATGTAAGAAGTGAAAAGACGAATCTACTTATTACCCCCTGAAATCTAAACCCATGCTATTTCCAGTTGAAAGTGTGCCTATCCTTGCCTAATGGTGATGAAGGTATGAGTGTTTTTATTTGGCAAACATTCTGGATCGTAGTTACCGCACAGCGCGACTGCAGCAGTTGCTTGACTCAATGCAGTAATTGTGCGCGTTATTAATTTCCCGATTACTTTTCAAGCTTCCTAAACCTCGTAAATGTCCATGCTAATTTTGAAATTGCGCGTTTAAAGAAACAAATGAGCAGTAAATATGTATTTATGAGTTTTTTAATCGCGGGGAGCAGGGACCCTCGCGACCTCTCTCGGTCGTAAGGGGCCGCAAAAAAAAGTGAAATCGTTGTCGACGGGTTTGTAGTAAAAGTGCGAAGTAGCGGTGAGCGTTGGTTTGACGTATGTGAGTGAGGGAGTGAGAAGGAGGCGTGCGTGTGTGTATAAATAGAGAGAGTGAGGAGGATATGCCGTGAATGCGAGTCGCCTCCCACCCTTCCCCCCTTTCATTTCCACCACTTCTTTTCTCTCCCACTCCGACCCGGATTCCGGAGTCGCTGCCCTCGATCCCACCTCCTCCCCCTGCCCTCCCGAGGGGCTCGCTGGGTGGGAGTGATGAGCTCTGGTGGGGGAGTGAGTGATTGGGCGGTCTCTTTGCCCCCCTTTTTCTTCGGGAGGAACAAATAAAAATGGTTGCACGCGCAAGGAATCGGATATGCTGCGATGCCGATGATGTCGTCCATCGACAAATCGGGCGGATGTCGTACTTGAAATGATTGGAGGACGATTCGGTCGTCTGTTTTTTATTTCGGGAGACTCTGGAGGGTCGGGACGGAGGGTCGCGTGTGGGCGGGGAGTGTTAAGGGGTGTGGTATGTGCGAGGGTTTTCACGATCAGCAGATTTTTTTCTTCACCGTAGTTTTTCCCCGAGCCGGGATAAACGTGAGGCGTTGTGGATGTGCAGATTTGTGTTCTTAGGTGTGATTATATTAGCTTGTGGAGATGGGTCAGCACCGAGGCCATTGGTGCCACATTAACTCTCGGCGGAAAAATAAGAAAAAAAATGTAATTGAGAACGACCTCATAATAGGTTACAGCTTGTACATTTTGACGAAGAACAACAATCAGTAGAATTGCCCGCAGTATTGGTATCTTCGAATCGATGGTGTCACCGGTTGAATAGTGGTTTTTTTGCTGATTTCTGTGATTGTAACCTTTAAATGCATTCATTGTTAACAAAATTCAGATCGGAAGATTGTTATACATTACGATCAAATCGCAATAGTTATAAATTATTATTTAGTGATAAAATACAATCATCACCATTAATCTTTTTAAAATTTGCAAACTCAGGAGGATAGGAAATATTTTTTTAAAAGACATGGGGATATAACTGGCCTCTGTATCAAAGGATCTGCGTCAATGTCCATTCAGTCCTCTGGTCCCCGATTTAAATCATTTTTCCACAAAACAAACACCATCTTGGTGCAACATTGGTGGAAAGCCTTCCCCACCGATTTTCCTGCTTCTTGAGTGCATTAAACTTGTCTGCCGTTCAATGTGCTAATCGAGAAAATAAAATATTTCAGAATTGTCCATCAATGAAGAAAACTTGAATTCTTCTGAAATTCAATCAATACCCTAAATGCCATCAAATATTTCGCGCACGATAAATCTCGCGTCCCTCATTTTGGATTTTGTCGTGTACTTTCTGGTGATTCTACAATTCAATTCAATTTATTCCTTCACCATAAGCATAGAATTATGCATGGCTTTATTCTTTAAGCATAGAATTATACATTGTGTGCTTCTAATAGGCTAGACCTGATAAGAAGTAACCTTAGGGGTCGATTATATAATGTTTTTTAAAATTTTTGCTATGAAGTATCGGTAAATGAATGGTTGAAATGAGGTATGTACATGCAACGTAAATGTTTTCTCAAGTTTTGTTTCGTTTGGGAGCGTGAAAGGTACGAGGGTAGTTGTGAATTATTGAAACCAGCTATCTTAGAGGGTCTTACAGATTGTGTTAGTTGTTTTCGCCTTCATGAAAACATTTCGACGTCGTCCATTGAGATGGAATACTGGTACGCTTGCCGCGCTGAGTGAGGACTAGTTTCCCGTGCGTTATGAAATTGGGGTCCGGGCGTTTTGAGAAACGAGCCGCTGGCGTCAGTCCTTGACCTGGACTTCCTGCCTTTTTTTCCCTGTCCGCGACTGGCGTGTCGAGTGGGTCACGTGCCCGTGCATGTCGCGCACCTCCCTCTCACTTGTCATTTTTCCGGTTCTTAACATAGTTCATTAGCGGTTTCCTTCCCGGAAAGGGTGTCTGTGATTTACAGTCGGTAACGGGTCGACGAAAAACAAGGAAAGCGATATCTTGAATTCACACCCAGAACCACCGATAATGGACAGTGCTAACACCCTTTGTCACCTTGCTCGCGGATGTGGATTGTGTGCAGTCCTAGATTTTTTTTCCCCCAATATTTGCAAACAAGTCGATGGATACTTTTCTGAGCCGATCGACCAAGGTAGACTTGCACATTTTTCAAAACTTCCGCAAAAACTCTCAGAACCTTAAAAAAGAATGTGCGTTTGCATAAGGACAAGTCGAGATGTCATCGCGGGATGGCAAAAACTGGCGAGTTTTGTTTTAGATTGACCCGGGACGAAGATAAGGTCTTCACTCATGGACTCAAAATTGCATTACATTTCCTTTAAATTCCGACAGGCTTAGGCGCGTAGTATTTAATATCCTATGATATCTTGTACATGACGTTTCCGTTGTGAAGTGATGCCTATCCTTGAAATTCTAGTGTTTTACTTTTAATATCTGTTTGAAGGGATAGGATTGTGTAGTTTGTCAAAAATAATTGTGTCATTCCGCTTCTAGTACGGTTCAGTAAGTGCGAATAGTTAATGAGAAATAACGAGGGGCAGGAAAGGCGTTCTGTCAATTCCGGATTGATGGCATTCACGTCCGCATCTGGAGATCTCCTACCAATTTTCACTCCCTCACTTTATAAAATTACGGTCATTTCATTTTTCTTCGCCACCGGCAATTGCATTTTCGTTCTAGGTCACTTCTTTCATTCCCAAGTTATCACTGATGAAAACGAGAGCACGCGAGAGTGTTTTATTGAAAAGAAAGTTTGCCAAGTTAATTACTTGCGGGCGCAGTTTGGAGATTTATTTCTGGATCCATTCGTAATTTGAGCAGTCTTAAATTAATTAATTGGTGTGATTTGTTGAAGGCAACGCCGTTGTAAAAAAAACTAGCAATGGTCTCCATTTCGGGAAAATACGCCATCCCTTGTGTCAATATGTGCCACCACATACCATCATCTGGTGAACGGCTGCTTTGTGCGTAGCTTCAACGATCGCTTGAATTTTTTTTCCACAGAATGGTGACATTTTCATTTTATTTGACGTGCGAAAAATATCCTGTAAAACTGGTTTATCTGCTTCATTCAATACTGATGAATTTTCAACGATTGGTATTAGGAGTATTGTCTTTCAACTTCCAGAATCATTGGCTTTCGCTCACTTGTCTCCTTTTTCTAGCTATTGTCTTAGCAGCTGTTAGTAATTATCTCTTAGCCATCCTCTAATTGTCTTTCCTTCCATTAAGCTCCTCCGCATGTTAATCGTTTTTTAATGGCGTACCACTTTCTCCATCTTCTTTTATTTTCAATACCGTGCTCCGTTATCCCGTTCAATATCCTTCCCCTATTTATTGAATTTTTCGCTGTGGTCTCTCTCCAACTTTGTCATTTTATTCTTTGGGATATTGCTAATAGTATTGTATATTGTCCATGATAATTGTTGCAAATGAAGCTCTAGAATTATTGGCGTTGTGCAATGTCCCTATGTTTAACTTTCCAGAAGTACAAAATACTCGTATGCGGTCGGTGTTTCTCTGAGGCGCGATATGATTGATGGAGGAACCGAAGTCCCTTTAAAATCCCTCGAACTGAATGAGTTTCCAAATATCCGGGTGACCTGCATATGTTTCGCATACTTCTCAACCTACTTGCAACACAAATGGTGACATTGTCATGAATTACACTGTTTAAGTGCTCGTAACTGGAAACGTGATAAAATCGCCAGTGATCTATCATCAGGTCCGATGGTGACCAACGTTTGAGGAAATAGAATGAATAGAAAAGTATTTACGTAAGTCGCCATTGCATATTTTATGACACCAATGAAGAGTTTGAGTTCGCTAGTTCCTTAATAGTGACTTAGATTGGAAAAAAATGAACGTAGAAGTTCTATCTATACTTGTGATAATACAGGGTTCGGCAACATAATTTGCTGATTTGAGTTTGAAAACCCTTAAAATCAGCAAGTTATGTTGCCTAGTTAAGTGTTTGGCACAGAGCAGCTATGAATTTCATCTATTGTCAATTATGCCAATGTGATGTTGCCAGTACGTATTCCATTTATATGTATGGTAATTTCTTTCTGTGCAGTGGACGATGGAAAATAATGTGTTTTAATGATTCCTGAAAGGTGTGTAGATATAAGATTTTTGTGTTTATTTTGGCGCGCCTTGACCTCAAGGTATAATAAAAATATTGTTCTGTAATTGGCCTAAAATTAATGCAATAAAAGTTTTGCGCCCGATAGGAATAGTGAAATCAGCTATAATTTTCATTGTCATCAAAAGTCGTTCAGTTAACCATTGCCCAGAGATTCTCTTAGCTGACTAGTGATCGACTTTAAAAAATAATTATGTAGCTTTATGAAAAAAAATCAAATTAGTGGCATAATGAATTCTGTAATGAATTATATCTCAAATTTCAGCAGTTATATTCGTTCGTAACTTAGTTTCACTGCAGTCGTTACCATAATTCACGCGTTAAGTTCCTGTTACACACTTGACTATCGTGAATACAAGGATTGGTTTTGCCGTCGAAAAAAATCTTAGTTCGCCAGCGGATGTCGCAGTTTATCTCACGACGGGAAGAAAATGGGCTGTAGAGATGTAGCTCCGTCACGTAGCCGCGTCCCACAAGGGCGCGTGATGGCACGGGAGAATTTTCGTAATTCACTACCTCACCCCCACCCTTCCATTGGCCGATACACTTTTGGAAAGTCTGTTCTCTTTTTTCCGGCGCGTCTAATTTCACATTTCTCGGACCCGTGAATGATGCTGGATGATGTTACCTTTCCTTCCACCGAGGAAGATGCACCGCCTTTGGAGGGGGGAGGCGCTCCCCGGCTATCCGATTTTTTTTGTATTCATAACACACATCCCTCATTGTTCGCGGAACTGGCATCTCCTTTCTTTTTGTGGACGAGGTCCCGATGGGGACAGTGGGACGTGATATAGGTTAAATTTTTCTCTCGCTCTTCCTCAGTCGCACACACCCTTGGCTGGATGAATGAGATGGCATCTCTAGGTGGATAGGGAATCGGCCCGAGTCTTCCCGCGTCGCGTCGTTTTCTCATTCCTTTCCTCCGCGGAGAAATTATTTAGGGCTCCCTTTGCTTGCCTGTGTATGCCGTGGTGGTGAGATGTTCTGTTAAGGTTCGAATTATTTGCCGAAACACGGCTCGGCACAGTCGTAAACTTTTAAGTTATTTGTTTTATAGGGCACTGTAAATCACACTCCTGTAAATCCATTTCATTAGACACAATGAGGTCATAAAAGTTTAGTTCCCCTTAGTTCCCCTTAGTGTACCGTCTGCGACTGCCAATCTGGAGAAATTGGTCCTCCAGAAATAAAGGAAATTGCAGCTCAATTATAGTGGAAAAGTTGTCTCGTCGAGTTTGACTCAAGATTCCCTTTTGGGAGTAGCTATACAGTTTATGAACAAAATTATTGCACAGTTGTCAGGTCTTGATAGTCCCTTCGGTAACATTAGATTTTGAAATTTTTGCGGAGTCAAAGATCAATGGTGGATATCGTATGTATCCATTTACTTAAGACCTCTTAGATAAAAGAAAGGAATGCTAAATGCCCGATAGCAAAAACTCGCAGCTGTTTGTGTTACCAAAAATGTGGAGTATCTTTTGAGCCCAGATACTGGGTTATCAAGCCCCTATTGGCTTTTTCCTCTATGAAAGAGAACTTTTTGAGGATATGGGAAAGTTTTACTAATTTTTATGCTAGGGAACGTTTTAATCAAATTTTATAACATTGATAGAGCGAGAATCATTATCTAATAGCGTTCCTTATGACAACCCTATAACCTCAGTTCTTCGACGCGTGAATTTGCTGCATGAACTGTATTCAATAACTCTCTCATGTAGTGATAATAATGAAGTGATTTCCACATTTTTCGGGCTGCGTCCGCGTATGTCGTTTAAATGTACAACAGTTTCGCCAGCTATCCTGCTGGCGTCCTCAGGTCAAGGATCTTTTAGAAAGAATTATTCCGCGCAAATATGAGGACGTTCCCTGATTGGCCAAGAAGTTTCCCGGTATTGGCGCCGGATTTTCCCTATATAAGACGGGACAACAAGCTTCTTTTCATCCTTGACCTGAGGACGCCAGCAGGATAGCTGGCGAAACTGTTGTACATTTAAACGACATACGCGGACGCAGCCCGAACAATGTGGAAATCACCTACTCATCGCCGCGGAAACCTGCGAACGAACATAATAATGAAGTGATTGGGACTTGCCAATAATGTCATAAATTCAAAAGTTACATTTAGAATTCGAAATGAGAGGGGGGGGTAGGAATTATTTAGCGATATTAATGTTTGTGGGCGGAGAATGGTGCACTATTTATTTATTGGTGACACTCCATTTCTGGGATAGCGTGCAGTATTTGTGACCAAACGAGGGATAGAGGGAATAGCGGTTTGTTGCGGGGGAAGAGACTGGCTGGCTTTAACAGCAGTTTTCGCGACCAAATGAGGCGGTCGAGGAGGTAGCGGTTTTTGCGAGGGAAGGGACCGGCTTAAACAGAGCACGTCGATCGCAAAGGACTCTGCACCCAGACAAAGCTTCGTCCCGACACTAAAGGGACTCATCAGCATTTAATGGACGATTTGTTCTAGACGTCCTGCCCTCGTTCGCCGAGGGACCCACCTAACTACGTTAACATTGGAGAGGGCATAGATGTTGAGCAACATGTGAGCCCTCTTCGTTGAAGGACTTCCGACCCCGCGTTGCGACAGAGCGGCTAGGATCATGATTAGTTTGGGAAGCCAGCAGGATTCACCTCTGGATAACGCAACATAGAACAGCTGACAACAGACTACAGCAACCAATTTCTTGGTCATTAATTCTATTCTAAGGATATTAAAATGGACGCGAAAGGAAAGTAAAGAATTTGAATTTTTTAAAATTAATATTAAACTCTCACAGCTAAATGGTATTAAGTGAACTGAATTCTAATAAATAACACAAATATTTTAAGGATTTTTGTGATGGCCAGTTATGGTTTTGGAATATTTAGTCTTTAATGTACAATTGGATTTTATGAATGATTGTGCATGTATGAGTTAAATGAATGTGACCAGTGTATTCTTTCACAAAACAGACATTTTAGAAATTCTTTCCTGATGAAATTTTGCTGCCGGATTAGATTTGTATGCGCTTCTGTCATAACTTGCATCCATTTATGACCGCAAAACCTTCCGTTGTCATTTCTCGAAGACCCTGAGGAAACAAATGCATTTAAATTGCAAACCAGATTACTCGGTTATCGATGTGTGATTATTTTTCGGCTTTAGAGTTTCAAGAAAAAGAGGAATTTTAATTAGTATATGAGGCTGCAATTTTGTTGAGTTAGAGTAGAAAAAAACTGACGCTTGTTAGTTTTTTTAGTATATGCAAAACTAATAAAATTCTTTCCGCCGAGAGTTCAGTTTTTTACGGTTTCTGAAGATTAATAATTTTTTTACCCAGTAAATAGAACGCTGGTACATTTTCATTTTGGACATCAGTAAATCACTGAAGGCGATGAAACCTTAAAAATGACGCACTACACTCCGAATCGCCGCCGCAGATTAAATTTTATTTCGTGGATAATTTCCAAGCATTTAGACTATTATCATGTAATGAAAAAGGCTTATTGAGGAATTTGAGCCCTTATAAAACCATAAAAATATCTTTGATCTTCATTCTTTTGCGACTTCCATCTTAGTGTCCTCTTCAACTCCTGGTAACTTCTAGTATTTTATGTTCGAACAAATTACGGGAGATCATTATCGATATTATTGTTGATTGACAGTTTAGACGTGCCCTTGAATACTGGTTAGGTACTAAGAAGGTATTTCCCAACTTAAGGTTAGGAGGGCGTAAAATAGGGTGTCGATGAAATGCCCTTCGGTTAGCCGGCGCGACACTCTACTTGGTAGCTTAGCTCACGGGAAACGTTTCGCAATCAGCTCTCCCATCTCTTCCCCTCCTCCCCGTCCCTTTTGACACAAATCATCGTGTGGAATGACATTCTTTTTTGCCATTTCAGGCGACCCGTCGGCCTGCTTGCCCTTCCTTTTCAGTCCCATCCCCCGACGTTGAAACAAAGAACATCATGCAGAGCCGGCACCACCAACCACGCTGGGCACTCCTCTCTGAATCGGGCGTTGAAATTCCCTCGCCAACGTTCCACTAGCCCCGAAGTAACGACCGAGGGTCGAGTGTTTTTGCCGTTGTCACTCGTTCGCTCAGGGACCGGGGTGTTCGTCGAGTGGGGTCGTCGTCTTCCACGTTTTGGCGTCGTATTTTTCGAGGAGCAGCCATGCCTGACAACTGCCACATCACGGTGTCTCGTGATCTCCCTCACTGCCCTCGTCTCTTCCCATGCGCCCAAAATCAATCATTTTACCGCAATTTCGCCTCCACATCTCAAAGTCTATCTCGCGTTTTTTCCCCATTTCGTTTCTTCTTCCCTCAATTGTTTCTTTTTTCAGAAACCCTTTGACAAAGTGGTGCGCGACACAGTTTCACCATCCAGCCTAGTGGCCTGTCCCATATGGGCCACCAGACTGAATGAGAACTGAAATGACTGTGGATTTGGGTGTGGAGACAAATTGCGTTCTGTTCTACGATGTGGGAATTCCTAAGGACGCGCTTGAATTATCTTGCAAGGTGCTGCATCATGCTCTACCATCATCATTGCATCATGGTGCATGTTGTAAGGTTCTTTTATAATACTACAGGGATAACACTGTAATTGCAGGGTGTTTGCGACATATGTTACTTGTAGCTTGTTCGGAACCTCTCTGGAAAGCTTTTATCGGCTATCATCGTGAAATATGTTATCATAGTACTTAAAATGCTTCATTTTTCTAATTTGCTTCACAATATTCAGTTTTACTCTGCGACTTTAAATCGGCAATCGATTAATCAACGATCAATTGTCCTCTAACATTAAACTAATTTCATAGTCATCATAATTTCTCCTCTTGATTCATTTAACTTGGTAGTTCCCCGGAGTCACTCTTTCATCTCGCGATAAGAAAAAGGCTAGCGAGCGGAAAAGGAATCCATATTTTTCGTCGAATAGACTCGAGCCAGAAGGTTGTCGCTTAAGTCTTCAGTCTGATTGGGCCTCGGCTTGGTGGTGTGTTGGATTCGTACCGAAACTAACGAAGGAACACACGTGAGGATTTATATTGTCCTCCGGGTCGTTATAATCGGATGATTTTAGCTTAAATATATTTCAATTAAAGGGAATCACATGATTGCCCTGGCACAGCTGTTGACCGAGCGAGGCTGGAGAGAGGCAAGCTCGCTCTGGCTGTGGTTTTAATCAACCTCCACTAATACCCCTCTAAGCCCTTTCCTCTCTCTCGTCTCACAATAGCTTGCAATGCGATCATAATATCTCTTTCCTCGTTGAACTGAGCAATAATGGCAGTCGGAAAAGAAAGTGGAATGAATGGAGGTTGCGGAATATTTCTGTTCAGTCTTTATTCGCTGAAACTGAGAGAGCTTGAGAAGTTTCATGAAGCATTAAAAAAGAGATAGCTAAGATTTAGTCACCTGGATATTGGGAAATGGCATATGACCTAATATTTTTAGAACCTTTCCTTAGCCTAAAATTTGTATATTTCTTCTCCCATCCGGAGGCTACCTTAGAGACCGTTCTATTTGGAGGAACTGCATCAAGTCGGCATGAAACTTTACATATATGTCTGCGATATTTGTCCTCGAGCATATTATTTCATCTTTTACGTTAGTCACTTTTGCGAGGATTATTTTTATTTTCCCTAATCTCAGCTGGAATGAAAAGACGATCATTGTTACCGTTCTCTAAATCTGAAATTGATTCTTTGTCATCCCTAAATTCCCTGAACCAACGGTACCTCGCTAAATTCGTATGCCTGATATATTTTCATACTTGGCGAAATTTCGATCCAACGCTTTATTAGATAACTTCATGCGATAAGTTTTTTAATTTAAAAGCCTTACCATCAGCATATGCTGTTTCACGGTCAAACTTGCTGTTGCGAGTTGCTTTTACTTAATGAGTTAAAATCATAATGAAGAAAATTTGATAATATATTCAAACGGATCAAATTACCACTAAGTGAAATTCTTGTTCCAAAATGAGCTTAACTACGGAAAAAGGAATGATATTAGTTTGTATTGCTTCTTCCGTAACTATACGTACCAGTCATGTCTATGATCGATTGTAAATGGAATTTGAACTTGAACTCCATAATGAGGAATTTTTTAAGTCCCTACCCTATAATTTATGATACCTTTTTCATTGCATAACGAGGTGCTTTCCTTCATTTTAGCATCTTATTTTCCATACTTACGTTTTGAGTGAAAAATGTCTCTCTTGTGATCTCTCTCTGTTAATTATTAGTGGATTTGTATCCGGAGTCTATCAACAGGGTTAGGTCTGAGTGGACGCTGAAACGATCATCGACCTAAGTGGACGAGTCAATTGGATGAGTCAATCGAATTAGGGGAATGATTGTGAAACACGTGGCGCGCTCTTTTGCTCATTTTTCTTCAATCTCGAAGTAATATCATACGACGGGACCCAGGAGCTTTCCCCTCCTGACAATTCCCTCTCTCTCTCTCTATCTCTCTCTCACTAAAGTCTCCTATCTCTGGACTTGTCGCGATAGGAGACTTGGGAAACTGGAGCCGCCTGTCGCGACGCGTTTGGCTGCTGTTCAGTAGGGAGTCACTTTTCTATGGAGTCTCTCATCTTGGGAATCCTAATTTCAATCCTTGTAAATAACAAGAAAATTGTGGGACATAACTAAATGTACCAATACTAGTCTAAGGTAATCCTAAGCCAATTTTGATCATAATGAGCTCGTTTCTCAAAGCTAGAAAACCTTGTAATTTGCTCCCTCAGAGGCTACTTATGGTATTAATTAGTGCCGCACTTCTTTCTTACTTAAATCCCACAGTGTGCTAATTTGAAAGTTTTATATTTGCATTTAAGGCCGCTTTCAGAAGACTTCGGATTTTAGCCCTGAGAAATGAACTCAGGTGACCATTCCTGAAGGAAAAAAAGTGTTCCGAATTAATACATACGCGCATGTTCATTTCTTTACATATTTCAATCGTCAAAATTTTATTAACGACTTGCCTACGTTATTTTAAAAAGGTTTAGTAGCTGTGTTGATCATCGATACACGTTCTTATGGTAGTACATGATTCCAGCTTAGAAAACGCGTTGTGCGACGAGATTGTAATCGCCTTCCCCCTTTGCGAGTGTCACACCAATCTTGTATTATTTCGGGCACGTAGTAAAAGCCATCAATGTGTATGCGGAACGAGTTGTGCGACAGTGGCAAATTTTCTTTCCGGATAGTACGTAACTAAATGAAGGGGATAATGACTAACCCATCGACGCGTTTCGGAATCACAATGCGTTTGTGCGCATTTCATAAAAAATCCATTAATATTGTTTCCGAGTAGGCAGCGTGCAGGCGTCGATCCGCAATTCAGTCGCATGTCTCCCGGCCGAGCGCGAATTCCGCGCGGAAGCGTGTTGCGCCCGTAACTAATTAGCGAGTGTGCGATTCCGTCCATTAAGGACAATGGGCCGTGGGGAGGGAGAAGATATTCGATTCGCTCCCGGAAGAGCAGCCAGCACTTCGCCGCATCAACGTTCGTTCTCTCCGGCTCGGTTATCTTTCCCCCGCCCTCCTCACATCCTTGGCTCTGTCGGCGGGTGCAACAAACGCCGCCACCGAGTGCACTCCCACTCTCCCGCCACCCCCCCCCCCGTCCCCGAAGCGGGATTGTCGGGTTTATTCGCTGTTAGGCTGTTTTTTCACATCTCCTCCCCCGGCCATGGGCGTCGGTGCCGATTTCGTGGAGGATCACCGCGTGGAACGTCGACGGGGCGAGAGTAGAAAAAGGGTCCCGAGAGTGCAGCGAGCGAGCGGGGGGGGCGTTCCACTTGGTCTCCCTTCGCCCGTTGTCGCCCGTTTTGTGAAACTCAAGCGGGTGTGGTCTCCGCTCTATTTTACCAACAGCGGCGACCCCTAGCTAGTCGCATGGGGTTGGTTTAACCCGCTGTGAAGTATCGTTGTGGCCAAATCGTGTTTGCTCTCTCAGGATTAACTGGGTGAAAAATCCTGAAAACCGTTGTTGTTTAAAGGGTACTCAGTAATTTTCTACATAGTTCATATTTTTCGGATTGATTTAAATGTCAGATAATCAGTACAGTTAATCAGTACAGTTTATCTTAGCTGTACCTTGCCAATGACGCTTTGACGCAGAAGTTGCTTAACAATAAAAAAATCTAAGTATAATTCATGCAAAACGATAGACATTTTTGAAAAATTTTATGCTGATGAATTGACGCTTAAATCTCACATTTATTACCCCCTATCGAGCCGAAAACTTTTTAACCATTTGTTTCCCTGTGCTTGTCCCTTTGCGCCGGTTTTCCAGGAAGCATGATTTAAAAGTTACTACTATGAAAACTTGAGAATTATTAGTCACCTGTTGGGCTTTAACCCTATTGAACAGAGATAGTTCATGTAATCATAACTGATGTACTCCATGCATGCCGTTTACCAAGGACGGATCCAGTTAAATAAAAGTATTAACTCCTAAGCAGACGGATGGGCAATGCCCTAGTAAAAATAACTGATATTTAGACGGGATTAGACTTAACTCGCAATAGCAGGAGAAGGTGAGGATATTCCCCATCACCAATAAGGGATAAATTGAATTCTCCAAAATAAACTCCAGAAAAGAAATCCTTAGGTACTAATTATTTTTGGCGTTATTATTTCTGGAAAAAAATCTCCAGTTGGCCGGTTGAGTAGTTTGCTCTTCAGCCGTTCAGTGGTCAGATAAACCGCGCCTATGAGTGGTAAAACTATATATGTTTAAAATTTTGGAATAGCTGCGAGTATTTTCTCTGCAAGTGGATGGTAAGGCCCGACTATGCGCCTCCCGATATATTGGTTAAATATAATAAAATAGCAATCTAGATAATGTTGTGCAAGCTTTCTCACGGAAAATATGTTTAGTTTGACATAGTTGAATAGCACTTCTTAAGAAATTGAAAATGCTTCACCATTTTTTAAATCGGAGTGAGATTAATTTGCGTAAAATTGCTCTGCACTCTCGGAGATAATCTGGCTTAAGGAACCGATACGTATGTCCTGGGCGAATAAGGTGTGCAGTCGGTAATTACGTGCTTTTTTTAGATGCCTGAACTAAGACGTGTACTGAGGCGTCACTGTTTGACGGCGTCAAATCCGTAAATAGTCTTTCATCTCACGCATGCCGTGCCTCTCTTTGCCCGTCCAATCCCGTCGCGCTCATTCGCCAGTCCAATACTGGTGGGGGATCGGCATCGACGCATCCTCATGGTGTGGCTGTGTTACCCTTTCTTTTCACTCGCACCCTTCGTCCTCTTGGGCCACCCTCGCCCCTCGTCGCGTCCGCCAGCGGGGGCACGTGGGAGGCCGTTGAAACCCTCCAATGATGCGTCCGGAGCAGATGCAGCGGTGAAGCCCGAGCAGTGCGGGGATGTGAGTAATCCACGGTCCGCGAGCCGCATCCGGTCCATCAGACGGGGCTGTTTTCCGGTCGGAGAAGCCGTTTCGAATCAAGTCAGTGCACTCGCCTACGAGGCGGGGTGGGTGGGACGGGGAGGGGGGCTGTGTGGGCACTCAGCCAGGGGGTGGAGGGTGGGGAGGATATGGAGACGATCCTCTCCCCTCCCCATCCTCGAACCGTAAAGGTGGTTGTCCGGAATTCAAAGAGTTATTACCATACCGTAGTCGTAGCCATGACCGGCTATGTCGTTGATGTTAATTCTCTACAGAACTACTAATGATACTTTACAACATACTTCAGATTGAGTCAAAGGCTTTGTGATTAATTTACTCACGTACCTTTGCAGCAATAATATTCCAAACATGATGAGTTGTGTGTTCACACTCGGAGCTAAAGAATTTTGGACCAATTTTAGGATTCGAAGTAACTTGACCCGTCGAATATTATTAAGTAGAACATCAGCCATCTCCACTTACGAACTCACCTCCGGTGATATTTAAATTCAAATTTATGTATAAGTATTTTAACTTCCGGTTGTTAGAAGTATAATTTTAGTCCTCCGTTCAACAACAGGTTCCTTAGAAGATATTACCAGCAGCAGTCAAAGCGTCTCTTCTCACAATGATTTACGTTAAACATCTCTCTCAAGTACGAAAATATCTGGGTTAGCTCGTAAACTTCATTCCGGCGATTGTGCTGACGTTTCTCGACCACCGTCCGCCTAAAATAGGAACATGCATATCGCGCAGGACATAATTAAAGTAAGCCATCGAAATACCTACTTTTACGGGTCATGGTATTAATCTTCAGTATAGAATTTTAGTGGTGTTCAATTGAAAAGTGAATCATCCCTGTGAATACATGACTGTTGGCTTTTTTTTGTCCGTATATTTTAATACTCGTACATCAGAGATTTAATCAAATATGAAGCCTATGTTTTCTTTTTGATAAAATTTGATCTCAGAAGTGAGTAATGAGGTTCTAAGTTAGGTTAAGTGATTTTGAGAATGGCATAGGCATAGTCCACCCATTTATTCCGTACTGATCCCTTGGTCATTCCTATACTCTGCTGAAGACTTCCGTGAGATTCCTGAACGGTTGGCTACCGTAGAAAGCGTACCTTTTGATAGCGGACCAAACGGCACCCAAATCTTGCGCGTGAAATTCCCTTGGCACCTTGGTGAATAATTTCCTTCATATACGTGCACTAAATTCTGAAACGCATCATTACACTTCGATGGTGATTATTAACTAGTAGGTGCTATGGTTATGCTAAATAAAATTAAGTGCGCAATGATCAGAAATGCTGGGTAATACCTGCACGGCGTACTGATGAATATTTATGCATTAAAATTATCCGAATGCATGCAGAAATGCCGACATACAGCCTAGTGCGTCGTCGCTTGGAGAGCTAGGATGCGTGGGACTCCTAATCGCATTATCCCATCATCTTTATTCTGCCGGAATATGCATGGAGATAGGTCCGTGAAGGAAAGGCGAGGCGAACCGCAGGCTCTCCTCATCAGCAGGAACCAGCAGGCCTTTCCGTTGGTCCCCTATCAGCCTTTTCGGATAAGGCATTAACAGAGCGCCGTCGCTATCTCCACCCGCGGAGGCGGTGGCGGCTCATCTGGGCAATTACGCATTCGCCGTCCTTCGCTGGCATCGGTGGTGCAGTGGGCGACGGTGGTCTCTCCTCCCCTCTCGTTGCTTCCGCGTCCGCCCCCGTATCGCCTTCTTCCCCTCCATAACCCCCCCCCCCCCCCACGACCGGCGCTCCGCCTGTAAAAACCCAAGGACACCCTTTCCGCGGTCTCAAACTGACATTTTGTGCCATTTTTGCCGAGGGCCCCGCGCACCTCAACGGAGAAATCGTCGAGACCCTGCAATTTTCGGGTACCCCCCCCCCAATCCGTTTCTTCTACATCGATACCAGTTGGTATCTTGTTCATCGCCGGTGTTTGAAAGTTGAACTCGCGCTGTTAGATATATACTATCCACAATGAAAAGCGTCAAATACGACTTAAAAGAATATTTCTACAAAATTGATAGTTCAAATTGGGTTCAAGAATGATAACATTTTGTCAAAATGGGTGGTAATATTTTGGCTGTAGGGCGTCGAGTTGCACGCCTCCGGAAGCTGAATGGCTAAGAGAAAGTATGAGACTTTTGTTGAATTAGAGTAGAAAGAAATGATAATCTGTACACAGGCGAACAAGTGGAACATTAAATTTGGTATAGAGATGCAATGTTTTAGTGAATCTTCGAGGAAGAGAGAGGAGATTTTTGAGAAGATATTGGAGGGTATTTGAATGTTAAGGCCATGGTTGAAGAGGGAATTTTAAATAGGGATGGGGAAGTGAATGTGCAAGAAATGTTCCGTTCCTATATACTACCTTGATAGCGACGGTGCGTTATCATGGTGCAAAATCCACGAGTTTTCTGCCCACATTTCTGGTCTCTTTCGGCGAATTGCTTCACGCAAACGTCTCATAACGCCCAAATAATACTCTTTGTTTACTGTCTGGCCTTCTGGCAAAAATTCATGATGCACTACACCGTTGTAATCCATGAAAACCGTCAGCATTGCCTTCTTTTTTGACTGAAAACGACGTGGTTTTTTTGGTCTCGGCTCATTTGGTGAACGCCATTCACTTGCCTGATGTCTGGATTGCGTGTCGTACTCATAAACCCACGTCTCGTCTCCAGTAATGACCCTTTTGATGAATGTGGGATCGGATTCAGCCTCGCAAATCATGTCTTTTGCGACGTCAACACGGTCTCTTTTTTGCATGAAATTGAGGTCTTTTGGAACCAACTTTGCTGCTACACGACGGAAACCCAAATCATTAACCACAATGTCTTGGGCGGATCCATAGGCAATGTTCAAGTCCTCCGCTATTTCTCTGATGGTTAATTTGCGGTTATTGACCAACATTTCTTTTACTTTATCAATTTTTTCACCGACTTTCGATGTCGATGGTCTGCCACTGCGTTCATCATCTTCGATTGACTCACGACCACTTCTGAACCGCTCGTGCCACTGGTAAACGACCGTTTTTTTTAGAGAATCGTTGCCGAAACACTTTTCCAACATTTCCAACGTCCGTGCGCCACTAAATCCGTTTTTTACGCAAAATTTAATACAAGTTCGTTGTTGCAAATTTAAATCCATTTCTGAAATTGTAAAAAATCGCCAACACACACAGAGATAGATGTACTCTTGGCTACGTAACTTTTGCAAATGTCAAGTTATGACACTAAGATTTAAAGGGAATATCAACAACAGATGTACCAATTTAACAAAAAAAACAGAACTCAAATCGGAACGATGGGAGCAGCACACGGTGGTTATTCCGGGAACTTTTTGATCAAGGTAGTATATTGGCTTTTGGTGTTGCGGTTGTCAAAATCGATGTGTTTATTTGTTAAGCCTGGCCGCCAATTCCAAGTTTATTTTTTATTTATATTAGCTCTTAAAAATTCACTAAAACAAACAAATAATATTTTCTCATCAGACCACTCTTCGCTACTTTGACACAACTACCCTTTACCCGCCTCAACGGGATGCCCGAATGGAAATCCGCCTCCTACCTTTTCCCGATCAATTACTGCGTCTTTCGCTGGAGGCCAGGGAGGTCCAGAACGGACCTGCATCATTTCCTCTTCTCTGTCGACCAACCATAGTTGTCCACAGCTAGATTACTTTATTTTTTACTTTTCATCCGTGGTTTCACTAAGTCTTCACTTCATCTTGCACTTGACCGCAACGTTTCCACGTACTAAATATTGTTTCCAAACTAATCCAAATTCAGTAAACACGAACACCTTTGCACCGAGCTTTCTTGGTTTTTAATATCGCCCGTCGACACGACGGCTATTCGGGTTATTGTCGCTGCCTCATTAAATATCCTTTCTCATCTGGTGAAAAAGCACTGTCGTCAGTCTGTCATTGATAAGGGTGCAAGGGCCGAGTTCCTGTTGAGAAACAGTCTTGAAAGGTCCGCTTCTGGATCCTACGCTTAATTCTCTTTAATCTCTCTCGTGGTCCCCATTACTATGTTTCCTTCTCCTCCGGCGCTGACGTTGGCGTCTCGGCCATTCGTCTTCCCTCTCTTTGGGACTCGCGGGCCCCTCTTCCTTTTGTTCGCTCTCGGCCCTCTCACGTCCTTCTTGGTCTTTAATAGAAAAATGGGTCCTTTGGTCACAGTTTCGCTGCCCATTAAGTCCTTAATGTTGGTTCATCCAGCGTTTCCCTCTTCTCCTTTCTCAATTTACTCTCCTTCCCACGCACTCCCGGTTTCCTTGTGCCTGCCCCTGTGGCTCATCCCTCGGAATTGTTATCACTTGGTAGCTCTATTTGCTTCCAACGCATCATTTACTTGGCAGTAATCCACGAGGCTTCAATTACTCTTCGGGGATCTGTCTGCACTCATCCGCTATCTCTACCTCTCTTGGGAACGATGCCGTTGAGTCCCTGGCTATGTTCTCTTACCTCTCGATATGCTTAGCTTGATTTCGTTCGCCGACCCGTTTCAACCATACTGTGTAAAAGTTAATTGAGTTATTCTTCTTCAGCCTCTTTAACCTCTCCATTCCTTTTAATTTCTCTCAATAGTTCAAATCTATGATTAAGCCAATCTTAAAGAAAGGGACTCGCATGTTCATTTTATTTATATTATACATCCAAGTTATTTGCACTTAAAGGAAAAATCGGGAAGATATAATTAAAAACCAAATGAAGAAAAAGTCCTATTCCGGGGGCTGTGGTAACCTCCCTCTCCAATGGAACCCTCCGATGCCTTTAAGTACTGAAGCTCTTCCATAAAATTTTTCACTTTCATTATGATCCATGAGATGAATCATTGCGCGCAGATATTAACGAAAAAGTGTCCATACTATATTTATCTGAAGAGTATTTTGATCTTCTCATTGCGAATAGGTAGACCAAATTGTGTGTGGAGAATGCTTCCTCGAATGAAAGCATGGCAAAGGTTTTGTGACAGGTGTTTAGCCAGGGGCGGGAACGGAGAGAGATGAGGGGCAAAAGGATTGCTCGAATTATTCATTATTGTCCGAATCCTTGATCATTATGAGGAATTTGCCAAATATTTCTTGGCAATAAAAAGTAGATAAATAAATGCTTCGAAAGTTAAAAAGAAAGTTGTTGAACGCTTTATAACTGAAATGACTTCTTTGGACGGCAAATGATATATTTGTCACCTAGAATTTATCTTAAAATATTCCCCTCCCTCCCCAACCAACTGTCCCTGCTTGTGGTTAAGGCTCACACAAATTGCATTCCTCTAAATTTTCATTCAAGGTCAATAATTATTTTTAGAGTGAAATCTATTTTTAATGTATTGAACACTTACAGCAGCAATGGGCGTGTAGCTATATTCTTTCAGCAGCTTCACTCTCTTGTGTTCTTGTTTATCGGTTTGGTAGGCGCATGTAACCGAATGTAAATGTGTAATTATTATATACGCCACTGCATTCGATCGTAATGCTAACGTAATGTGTAAGTTCTTGGCGGTAACACGAAATCTTTGAGTGTGTCGCGGCGAGATGTTTTAAGGTGCTCATCTGAAACACATGTGCAAATATGGCCAAGTGCATGTATCGTTATACCCAATTTACACGTGAATTTGAAATAGTGTTATGATGACAGATTATTCAACATTGTTTTTAGATTTCCTCGGGATTTACGAATAATTGTGGTAGAGACCGCGGCAAACTTAATTTATTTAAGAATTGCCTTCAGTCACTCTTTTATGTTCCATGTTTTAACACGAAGGAGACGAAATACAACCTGTTATGACGAATACGGAGGGTGGAAATATATAATCGGTTAGCTAGGTGTCTCATTGCCGAAAACAAATGGAAGCGTGTGAAATATTTGCTCCGCAATCGTCCATTTGGTGTACACGCGTACATGTATACATATATGCATGGCTTATTCACGGGCAGAGAGCCAGGATTTACGCATTTGGAGCGCCACTTAGTGAGGTCATTGTGGTCTTATATACTCGTAAATGGGAGGATAGGGGTGGAGTACTTAATTTCTGCTGGGTGTGCCCCGTGGCCTATCATCTTGGCTCAGCAGACATTGAAGGATGTGGGGCGGCGTGACCCACGAGCGGGTCCTCTGTCAATAAGTGGGAGGGGTGCACGACGTCCTCTCAGTGATCGCGGCGGGGTGGCACTGAGTGCAGTGCACTCTCAAAGCGCCATGAGTAGGCACTAGGAAAACCAGCGGCGCAGTCCAACCGTACGCAGCAGTTATTTAGAAGCTTGAGACTCAATATGCGAATAATATATTAGAATTAGCCGTGGGCAAGCCATAGAAGTTATTCAGTTGAAATTTGCTGTCACAGTCGTAATTTCATGGAAATTACTCAATGGGTTGTGATGAAATTAGTTGATTTGTAATTCCACACAACATATTTGTCTGTCGATAAGGACAAATGAAGTTTATGCGGAATAAAAAAGTAACTACTTAGATTATTGTTGCGTTGAAATTTGAACGAAAAGAATTTTCGTCGGAAACATCTGTTTTTGTAAAAGTATTTTTACATCAATTATTAAAAGGTTAACTCAAGTTTTGGCGTCTGCGCGCGTATGGACTTTAAACCCGTCTACACACAATGCAGTGAAATCTTCTGGAGACGGGCAGCCAATATTGACGATTCTGTATTGCTATACTTTTTTTTTATCTGTATTGCACGTATGTATTAACTTGTCGGTATTTTATCCTAATTATTCATTTTATTATTTCATTGTTTTTACTGCTCTTTCTTTCCTTATAAGATGCGTAGTCCCCCTTTCAGGTTAAATTGGAATGTGGCGTAATACATCCCGGCTCATAAGATTCGTTAGTAGTGTAAAATTTGAGATATTTTTAAATGTTCGGTGTTTACAAATTAAAAAGTGCAATAATAAATAACTGTCTGCAACTAGTTCTTGTTTCGAAGAATAGGAATTGAGTTCGAGCGTGGGTTTTTTCTTTCGGTGACCTCTTACGCACTTGCTATTATGCGCCGCTTCAATTCAAGGACTTAATGCTTTATATCAGCATCACAATGGGAATCATCCCGGAAACGGAAGTGACTTAGTAAGTCGATGAACCCTTATAACCCAGATTAAATTGTCGTTTGATATAAAATTATCAAAAGTTTGCCCACAGACAGTATCGTACATACCCTACTACCAATCCTCATAGCTGATGCCCTATTTTTTTAGAAAGTTTTTTATTCTTTCGCGTGGTTTTTCACTGATGTACGTATTGCAGTTGTTCCTTATATTCCAGGCGCATTTTTTCCTTCTGGTAATTTCACCTCACGGATCCACTGTATATGGTGCAAAACCAATTTCCACTGATTTGCAAAAAGGGCATGGGGAATATGCTCGACGCAAGTTTTAAATTATGAATATTTTTTTTCAAATTTATATATGGCGTTTTGATAAGTATAAGCACGAAGTATGGGCAAGCGTTTTCTCCTCTCCATTTACTCCGCTTTCGTTGTTCCAGCACGTCCGCGTCGTGCTGGAATTTTAAATGGCAAGGACAACAGGTTGAGTAAACAGCATTTTTCTTTGCAAGAAAGCATTCCTTCCCATAGGTTTAGTTGGACGAGGTGATGGCTTGCATGTGTATTAAAATAATATTACGGACGCAGTATTATTCTTGCCTCTGCTCTTTCTCCTTTCTCCCCCCCTCCCCCCAGAACTTCCGCGGGGAAAGAGTGAGTTGATGAGAGCGAAACAGACTCTTCGTGAATCTCCTCTCCCTGCCCACTTTCCTCTCGCCTTCCCTTCGCCTTCTCTCCTGCCTCTTCTTATCCTTTGTCCGTTTCGATTGCCACCCCATCCCCCGGTTTCCACGAAAATTCGGAGGATTGACGTCTTGTCTCCCTCGCCCTCATTGCCTCGGCGCCCTCCCGGTCCTCCCAGCAAGCGGGTGCCCTCGACGAGTCCCGCCCCTCTCGAACCGCTCCCCCGTCCCTCCATCCCGGCCTCACTGCCGGGGACAGTGAATGGCAAGGTGGGCGAGGCGCACTTTTTTTTCATCTTTCCTTTGTTTCTGCCGAACGGGCCCTCCTGAAAAATGTTGCCGTTTTCCTCTCTCTCCGTATCCTTTCAATCCGTCGCTTCTCCGTGCGTGCGTTGTCTCCGCCTCTTTGACTGGCACGCCCTCCACTCGCGTCCACCTGTAGCCCTTCGTTTTCCGCTCTTTTCTTTCTCTCTTGACTATCTCTCCCCCCCCCCCGCCCCCCCTCCCAACCGTCTTATTATCCGCGTGAAAAACGCACTCCTTCGCGTGAGCGAGTATTGTTTTTTCAATTCTGTCTTTCTCGCGGGACCCTCGGAAGATTGAAGGAGAAAAAAACGGTCGGTGATTCGGGCGAAAGGTGGGGGAGGGTGGGGTTTTGGGGAGAGGGTGTGGGAGGAGCGTGGGAGAATCAAGGTCGCTTCCGCCCGAGGGAGCCCGCGCCGATGAAAATGAAGTTGAGATGCAAGAGGTCGTGTGGAGGAGGGGGGATTTCGTGGAGTGTTTTTTTCATTAATTGTCCCGATGTACCGCGGTAATGGATTTATGTCGTTCACGGCTTGTGGACGCTTAAGACAGTTCCACTGCCTATCCCCTTTTCCCCGCTTCACCACCCGCATGGTCACAGAGAGTCACGGAGTCTTGGCATTGTAAAAGGTTTTCAGATATCGGGCCACTCCCTTGCCAGGAATCTCTTGCGCCGTCGGTTCCTTATTTCAGTCTCTCTTTAATCTCCATTGCATCTCAGTTTACTCTTATTGCCGACATTGGATAACGTAATCGATTTGGACATCAGTTTTTTGCTGGTATTGAGCGCGTCTTCATTTGGGTGAGTGTTTTGCTTGTCCAAATTTTCTGATGCCTTTCAAATAAGGTCGTACTCAGTGTATTTTAAAAATAATAATATTTTCAGCTTAAGCGATATATTCTAGTATTTACCTGGAATCGATTTTGTTACTGTTACTTATGACCTGAGTAAACTCAGATATCCGAAGATGGATATTGGTTGAAAGTGACTTCAGATTTGAATTTGCTTCGCAAATAAGTTGTATGCACAGATACAACATGAATGAACGCAATTTCAGTTAAAATTGACTGTTAACAGGAGGAATGTGGTGTGGTACATGATTAATATCTAAAATGCGTACTTGTGAGTGGGAGAAACGTGTCCAAATGATCATTTCAGTATTTAGATCATTATTAATTGACGAATGGATGTGGTAGTCCGTTTGACTACTGATCGGAAGGCCCGGTTTCGATTCCCGGGCAAGCCTCTCTAGGCACCTGCAGCTCCATCCAAGCTTTGTGATTTTTTGGGTGCCAGTTCTTCCTGGAAAACCATAGCCGGCACAGGGAAAGGAACTGGTCCCCCTACCCTGATGCGTGAATTACACACGCCGTATAGGGCTTGGTACTGGTTGAACTCAGCCGTCACTTATCAAACAGACCTTAGGGTTTATTACTGTTTATGGTTTTATTAATTGCCAGACTGTCTGGTAAAGTTTTTGCTTTTGTTTACACCCTTAAATGTTACTAATGATTTTTATTTTTCTTTCAGGTAAGGGAAGCTCAATTACGCGGGTTAGACAAAATCCCCACGTCCCTGCCGGTGGTTATGTAAGTGTATTTTCTATTTATTAGTTCGTATTCTCCTTCATATATATCCGCGATGATGAGAGTAAGAAGAAATATTTCCGATGCACTGAATGGTTGAGGCCTTAACTTTGTAGAATTCCATTTTTAACTTAGGTAAAATAATATTATCTTTGCTTTCTACAGAATACTGTAGAAAGCAAAGCAAACTGTAGAAAGCAAAGATAATATTATTTTTCCTAAGTTGAGAAATATTTCCCATTGTGGGCTGAGTCTCGATTAGTCGATTGGACGTGCATTTGAAGGGTGACCAATAATGGGGAGTTACCTTCATTTGTGTTTTTCGTTTGATGGTGGGTGTTGAGGAAGAATGCATATCGGGAAGGTTTTGCAGCACATTCAATATGAGTCGCAATGGGGATTGTGTGGACATTTTGCACGATGAATTCTGTCGTGTCATTGACTTGCAATGCTCACAACAGGGACGGATTCGAATTAACAACGCTTAAGAGAGTTCTCCGTTGCAGCGGCCGTCAAGGTCAATGTCCGCTCTTCCTACTTCGTCTCTAATGTTCTTTGAAAGCATCTTCTTCGGTTGCATCTCCTTTTATTGATTATAATTGGCATTAATTTGTGGCTCCTGCCTTCTTGTGCGCGGCGCAGTGTTTCTTGCAAGCTTGGCCAAGAGCCATTTCTCTTTCTTAGTGATCATGACTTGAGTACAGCTGACTTTCCCGTAAATGCATTCGCGTTATTTTCCTCGACGTATCTGAAAACTGCGATTTCCAATTTTCCTTCGATGTGAGTGCGATGTGGGAGGCTGAAGCCGCCGATTTAAAAATAAAGTTAAGTGAATTCAATCGTAGGGCATAAGAACTTTTTTTCCCTCATTTCAACACATTCTTATCTCGGAATACTCTTATGTATTTTGTGTGCTCTGTTATAGATAGGTTTTGGACAAATGCTTCCTATACAATTTCTCCTGACCAGAACACGACCTGAAATCAGGCACTACAGTAATTCCCTCTTCATTCCATCTTCATTCCATCCAACTTGCCTGTCCTATTTCTTCCCGTTCTTCGTTTGCCTAACGGTCCCCACTCTGTTAGTTTTCAATATCTCATTCCAAATCAAAACGCTCTGTATCCGCCTTTCATGCCTCCTTTGGGCTTCCCCCAACCATCCCTGGGAATATCTGGCACTTCCTCGATTGTTTTCCTTTCTGTCCACTTCCATCTTTTCCTTCTTTTTCCGCACCAATATTCCCTAAGTCTCCTATCTACGCTAATCATCTTTCTTCAGTGACCATGTTTCCCCCATGTATAAAATCAGCTTCCATATCAAAGTTTGGAAGAGCCGTTTGTTATCATCTTTACTCATCGTCCCTGTCATTTATTCCCTCCTCCTGGTGAGGCCAACTTTTAACCATCCAATTCTTCTCCTTACATCCCTACTGCTTTGACCATTGAGGTCCAAAACACTTCAAACTCTTCCACCCGCTCTAGTTGTTGCCCCCCTATTTCCACGTTTAACTTTGCCTTTCTCTTTCTCTATAACCGCATAACCGTTGTTTTCATTACATATATTCTCCTCCCGTACTTACCACACTGACCTTCCACTGCACTCGGCAATGCTTGCAACCCTTTGGTTGACTGACAAACTAAAGCTTGGCCACCCGAAAATTTAATTGATTTTATGAGTTCGCCACCGATTTTCATTCATTTCTCCAGTTCTTCCCATGCCTACCTCTTTCACCATTTCCTCCACATCTGCTTTAAAAAGTACACCTCTGTCTTACTCCTCTTCCTAACGTTGTCCACCCGGACTCATCATCCGCCACTCGCACCTCTGAATTGATAGATATATACAAGTTGCGGATGTCTCTTATCCAGCCAATCTACTCCTATTTTCTGCAATACATTCATTGATTCCACCTAATGCCCTCTATCGAGAGTCTTTTGGAAATCTACGTAACTGGCAAATACATCCTGATTGTATTCTATATTTCTCTCTATAGGCGACCTCATTACTGCAGTGGCATCACGCGTGCCTCACCCCTTCCTGAACCCAAACTGAGCATCCCCTAAATATTCATTTGAATTGCTCTCTATCCTATCATTGATGATTCTGACAACCACTTTAGCTGCGTGCGAAATCAAGCTAATCGTTCTGCATTCCTCACATATGGCTTGGCTGCCTTTCTCTTTTTTGGGGAAAAAACTAAAACTGATCTGACGAAATCTTCCGGCCAATTTCCTCCCTCATAAATGCTACGAATTAGTCGATAAAAACTCTTCCTCCCACCTTCTACTAAGCCAGTTCCGCGGTAATGTTTTCTACCCTGACGGTCTGATTTTATATCACTTGATTAAATGTCCGTTCTATCTCGCCATCGAGTAAACCTGGACCCAAGTTATCCTCAGCTACGTCATACAAGTACATACATACTGTACATAGATTCTCTTTGTACTTGTGCCTAACCATGCTAATGCCTTTACCTTTCAGTCCTTCGTATGCATTCCATCCATATCTCTTTGATCTTTTCTGGTTCAACTAATTTTTTTATTGTCTTATCTCTGATTGTTTGCCATGAGTTTCCCTTCTTATTTTCTGACAGCGTTTTAACCATCATGTATAGCGCCCCAATTTCACTCTTTCTTTGTAGAATTTCTCTATCCTCGCATTTCGTTTTTCACCATGCTTCTTTCACTCTTATTTGTTATCTTCCTCAGTCTATTTAACTCTTTATACTTCTGTCTACGTTACTATTGTGTTTAAGTACTTACATATTTTTATTTGGTTTTTCTTATCATCTCGTCCGTGATTCATGGTTTCCTTGTTCTTTTCCTATTAACAGTTCTTATAGTTCTGCTCGCGGCTCCTGATATACCTTTTTTATATTTTCCCATTTTTCCTATGCAGAACCAAACTCCCTGTCCTCATTCATTGTTCTCTGTACCGCCCACAGATATTTCTTTGTGGTAGTAAAAGTTAATGCTTACGAACTCCATTTCCTAAACTGTCTTTCCTGTTTTGTTTTCTTGAATCTGATGTTATCCTTCATTATTACTAAGTTATGTTCTGAATGCATGAATCTTCTTTCGGAAACTTTGCGAATTAATCATACTGTAGCTATATCTGTGAATAATCATAATTTAGTCTAAATGATACCTTCTTGAAAACCAGGCATTTTTCACGTATGCTTACACCTTTTGTGGGGTCCAAACCAAGTGTTGGTGATGATTAGCCCGCCTCCTGCAGAACTCTATTGCTTTCTCCCCACGGCCACTCCTTGTTCCTAAACCGTAGTCCTCTAATATCTCTCTTCGCCTGCGTACAACCCTCCTAAAAAATTAACGAGTGGAAACCTTCCGAAAAAATATTATATATTCTTCGGTTGACCAAGGAAATATCCGGCTTAATCTCTAGAGATATGTGAATGTTTTTTTTATTTTTTAAGGGTGTAAATTGCGTAAATGAGTGTCTTTACCCAGACGCTTGGAGCTAACCTCGGTAATTTGTTTGATGAGTTAGGTATTCAATATTTTTCGCACCGTGAATGCTCAAGTCATGTAGAATAAAACTCAAAGGTGTGAAAATCTTAATTCATTTCCGCTCAATCTCGTACGAGTAGTGTCCCCATTTTTAGTCCATTTATTACAAACACTGAGAACTTGAGATAATCAGTTACAGATAGGGTCATCCTGCTACAGTACGCAGACCACGTCGGAAATTTTGATGTATTATAGGGATAGAATTTTTAGAACCCACACTATTTGTGGTGTTAGGGTGTTCTAACACCACAAACATTTCTAAACTAACATTTCTAGAATGAATTTATTTTTAATTTGAGTAATCTACCGTCAAGTAGTCGGCAGTCTAGGTACACTACGACTTTTGAAGGACCTACGTATCATCAAAGTACCGGTACACATCGCCATTTAACACGACGCTAAATAAATGCTCTAAAAATGACATTTCTTGTCCATAATTAATTTGGATGTTAGAAATAATTACATACATTCATTGTTATAATTCTTGGTGGTATAAATTTGTGTTAATGTTATGGAAATTAAAAATTTGTCGCAGAGTATAACGAATACTCTGTTTACTGATAGCTTAAGCGTTTTCCGTGCTATTGACCGGGGACAAAACTATTTCAGGGACTCACGCCAAAACCTGTGCTTCTGATAACTGTTCAAGGTGTGGGTTAACCGACTTTTCAGTGCAAGGGTATCACTTATTTGTGCAGGGCACGGTTATTCCAGTTAGAAAGGTCATTTAAAAATTCTTCTCTTGCATCTTTTAATGGTATTGCAGTTTTTATAGTAGAACTTAGGCTTGTGTGCGCATTCTGAAAATGGGCTTTCGAAGTTGACCGAGATACGCACGGTATACTACCTTGATCAAAAAGTTCCCGGAATAACCACCGTGTGGCGCTCCCATCGTTCCGATTTGAGTTCTGTTTTTTTTGTTAAATTGGTACATCTGTTGTTGATATTCCCTTTAAATCTTAGTGTCATAACTTGACATTTGCAAAAGTTACGTAGCCAAGAGTACATCTATCTCTGTGTGTGTTGGCGATTTTTTACAATTGCAGAAATGGATTTAAATTTGCAACAACGAACTTGTATTAAATTTTGCGTAAAAAACGGATTTAGTGGCGCACGGACGTTGGAAATGTTGGAAAAGTGTTTCGGCAACGATTCTCTGAAAAAAAACGGTCGTTTACCAGTGGCACGAGCGGTTCAGAAGTGGTCGTGAGTCAATCGAAAATGATGAACGCAGTGGCAGACCATCGACATCGAAAGTCGGTGAAAAAATTGATAAAGTAAAAGAAATGTTGGTCAATAACCGCAAATTAACCATCAGAGAAATAGCGGAGGACTTGAACATTGCCTATGGATCCGCCCAAGACATTGTGGTTAATGATTTGGGTTTCCGTCGTGTAGCAGCAAAGTTGGTTCAAAATTTCATGCAAAAAAGAGACCGTGTTGACGTCGCAAAAGACATGATTTGCGAGGCTGAATCCGATCCCACATTCATCAAAAGGATCATTACTGGAGACGAGACGTGGGTTTATGAGTACGACACGCAATCCAGACATCAGGCAAGTGAATGGCGTTCACCAAATGAGCCGAGACCAAAAAAACCACGTCGTTTTCAGTCAAAAAAGAAGGCAATGCTGACGGTTTTCATGGATTACAACGGTGTAGTGCATCATGAATTTTTGCCAGAAGGCCAGACAGTAAACAAAGAGTATTATTTGGGCGTTATGAGACGTTTGCGTGAAGCAATTCGCCGAAAGAGACCAGAAATGTGGGCAGAAAACTCGTGGATTTTGCACCATGATAACGCACCGTCGCACAGTGCTATCATTATTCGTAATTTTTTGACGAAAAATGCAACAAATACCATCCAACAGCCACCGAATTCACCTGATTTGGCTCCCTGTGACTTCTTTCTGTTCAATCGAGTTAAAAAACATTTACGGGGAACGCGTTTTAGCAGCCGAGAGGAAGTAATGGAAAAATCGCAGGAAGCACTGATGGACATACCGAAAACCGAATATAAAAAAATGTTTCGAGGATTGGATCAAGCGCTGGCATAAGTGTGTTGCAGTCGTTGGGGATTACTTTGAAGGGGACAATATAGATTTAGATGAATAAACTTGTATTTTTAATGTTCTGAATAAATTCCGGGAACTTTTTGATCAAGGTAGTAGTTCACCATATTTAGAGCGTCAACATCACCTTCGCGGCCTTTTCGGTTTCATGTTTTTAACCAAAGCTTCGTTTCTCCTTTCGGTCGAGTGGTGTCGGGAATGTTATAACATAATTCGGAGGAAAACCGTAATCTAACTCTTGAGACAAGTTTTATGAAATATTTACCACTCTTAATGATAAGTTTTCGCGGTGAAAGTGAAATCTCGCTGGATCGTAATTTATTCTTCCCTGAGGTAACGCTTGCTTAGTGTGAGTTCATGTAACATGAATACCGAATGAGGTAGTCACTAGATATTTTGAACGTAAAAAGTATAAGTTTAAAATGAACCGAAATTCCATCATTCAATTTTTAGCGGAGTATTTGCTCATTTATGTTGTACTCACGGTTGCGTTCGTCTCGTATCAACTCAGTACGTAAATTGTCGCTTGATATTTACGTCATCCAGTCTCTTGGATGAGCATTCATAATGTGGCGAGGCTTCCTTAACTCGATTCGAATCGTTGAAACTGTGTAATGGACTTAATATCCCTTCCCATACACCCTGAGTTAGCTTTCAGGGTGCGCTTGTGAATGATGTTAATTATTATTTGTCACTGGGTGGTATGGGGTTATGCCAATAGACGAATGTCTTGAGGATCACGCAAGTTGGTAGTGCAGCTGCAATGGTTAGGCGCATTCTTTCTCAGGGTTTTGCAGCGTTGACTTGTTTATCGATCAACCGCAAGTTTCGTTGACTGAATGAGAAATTTGGTTGCAAAATAATGTGAGTGATAGTATGAAAAACACCTAAGTTGTGCAAAGAATTTTTATAGGACCCAATATTTTGTACATTTCCTTTAATTTTAAAAATCAAGTACATGTATAATAAGCTAGTTGAAAACACCTGAAAATGGTTATATTAGGACTTCCAAATCTCTCTTTACTCCATAGTGGGAGAATTCACCGAAAACAAGTTTCCTTGTAGGCCGTAGTGAAATCAACTGTGCTCGTCAAAAATCAGCATTCAAACGTACTTTTTTGATTCGTCGACGTGTTTGTATAATGAAATTTCAGGGTTGAAAAAACTCGTGTTTTCTTTCAACATTGGCATCCAGATCCACCTGTAGCGATTTATAATAATGAGCCAAAAACATTAGTTGTCTAATTATGTTCTTTTTCATACCTCTCCTTGGAAAAAATAAGTGTTACTCCAAAAACTCCTTTCCCGGAAACGACTTTTATTGGACTTTTCTTATTTTCCTTAGGGGTCACCCGAAACAATTGGCGGCGAATGGTTCGGCCGTGGCATCTGCATGTTTTACGAGTAGGGCTATAAGGAGGGAATAGTTTTGGGAAACCCCGGTTCCGAAACATATAACCCGCCTAGCGGCATTCCCTCGACTAAGCCCACTCGACAGTCTGGCACTGCGGTCCCCAGCTCACATTGCACGCGACCGTTTTTATTAGCATTCCGCCTTTCATCGCCTCCCCCCTGCTCGCACGAGCTAACATCTGGTACAATCCTCACGGCAGGCGAGCAAAAAATTTCCTTCTTCGTGATCAGAAAACAGCTCCCCAAAACATGTCGGTACTGAATCTGAGAGAGTTGACGAGCAACCCACCGTCGGCCGCAGGTACACCAGACCAGTTGTCCCTCGAGCAATCTTCACGGCTGGACCTGTCGAACTGCACGTCTTGAAATGAAGATTTCCGATGATTTTTTAAACTCGTTTTTGCCCCTAAACAAACAGAATTACGCTTGAAAGTCTGGTTCAGCCGTTGCTATAATGATGTTCAATCGCTCGAGCGAAAGAAAAATGGAATAACTGTGAGAATAAATCTATGAATCAGATATGATACTGCTACATGGACGTAAGTTTTCGTTTACGTTGTGTTTAGTGTAGTCCCTTTTAATTCGCTGTTGTCGTTGCAGATAGCGGTGTGATAACAGGAAAAGATATGACGAGAGGGATGTATGATCCATCGATTAATGAAGATAAAAAAATTCCTGTTTCCATGACATTGCCATATTTAAATGCACACGTTTTTCGGTAGTAGGCCGAACGTTTCCATGTGTGTGTTTGTCAGTTTTTCATTACTCATTTCAAACATTCTTGGGCGAAAATATTTTGTGTCAACTTATTCAAAAAGTGCTTCATGCTGAATAGAAAGATATTTTCCGTTGGGTCGTACGGTTTAATTCTATTTTTTGTTGGCTAGGTTGTCACTATTAAAAATAAGAAACCATTGGTAGCATTGGACAAAATAAAAGGAAAACGAATGTTATTTTATTTTTGAGGTTTAGTTAAGGTTGTTGCCTCTTAAGAGGTTGGAATTAACTTAATCTCTTGCTTGTGAGACCTATGGCTTAATGGCAGCGTTTTATAATAGATCGTTTCAGGCGTACCGTTGTGGAATTGTTCCATGATGAATAATGTCAAGATAAAGCTTTATAAATGATGCCGCACCACGGTGAAACCTGGTTCGAATTGAAGTTCATTTGTCATTTGGATTAATAAAGTTTTATTTTGACATTATTCGGCAGTGTTGTAGTTTCAATGAGGAAAAGACGATCCATAATGTCCTTGGAGATGGTCAATTTATTTCCTTGTGTTCGGGATGATGCTCATCCATCCAAAATTTCAATGCTAGCGGGTAGAATGTTTCCCTACCTGTGTCCTAGGGGGAGGAGACGGTTGTATGTTGCATGTCCATGTGGTGGTGGAATTTCGCCTTCTTACTTTTCAAATTCTAGCTGGCACGTTATTGCATAAATATTTACTGCGTCCTAAGGTGCAATTGTTTGTTAGTTGATAGTATATGTATTTATATGCGTGTAAGTTGAAAAGATTTTTTGCATGAATGTAAACGCCACTGTGAGTCTTGGTTTGCATGGACATGTTGATTGTGCATGTGGTTTTGTTCTCTTTTACGGGTGGTGACCTAACACCCACCGCCACGCGCCCTTATAGTGGCTTGAGAAGCATTATGAAGATGTAACGGTGGCGCTGCCCTTGCGAAATAGTGGACGCGTCGTATTTTCTATATTTTTTTGGCAGTGAACTCGACTCGGTGCTTGGGCTAGATAACATGCATCTCGTAGTGTCTCGTGCAATTTTTCGGTTTCACTCAAAAGTAAAAATTTGACTGCATCCCTTATGGCTGAGATTTAGGAGTTTATTGACGTCACGATTTTCCAAAAAAATACCTTATCATTTTACAGGCTGTGATCGGAAAAAAGATCCAAGAAAAACTCGGAGCATAAATAGGCATTCGTTGAGAGAAGGTGTGAGTACTGTGGTCCGTTCACACCCTTGCCCACTTCATTGTTGATACTCCTTTCCTTAGCTAACCTATTAACGATATGTGTACAAGTTGACGTTTTGGCGCCACGTCTCGTCGTCTGTTGTAAATTGTTTACAGGCGATACCTTCCCAATTATTGTGACCTCGTGGCAACCGCGAGAACTTAGCCTCCTGGTGAGTTTATGGGGCTTACTATCAATGGGTTTATTGTGCGTAGAGCCTCGACGTAGTTTCCAGCAGGGTCGTAGGTGAATGGGATGCATTCATCTGAGTGGGTTGGGGAAAGGGAATTCAGTAGAGCAGCTGTTGCCGCTATCGACTTCCTTTCCACAAACGAGAACTGTAAGGCGAACCGCTCTCTTAAACCACGCTCCTGACCCTAGAACCTCTCCCTCCTCAGATAAACGTCTCGTCGGGAGTGGATTCGCGTTGTTTCCGTTTAAGCAAATGAACGTCATGTCATGGCGGACGCGACTTTTATTGCTCAATCAGCGACGTCCATCACTCGCTGAGCGGCCTCGGTGAAGATGCAGCGCATGTCGATCCGTCTCCCGAGTTCCCGACCTTTTTTAATGGGAAGCGAGCTTGTTTGCAATGGAAACGAGATGCGAGGTCCGGCGAAAACACTGCTCTGTATGCGTGTGCTGTGGGTATTCGAATGGTCGTGAGGAGGAATTTGCATTTCCGCACAGAAAGCAATAATGTGAAGTAGTTTCGTTGTTATCATTTGGCATGTGAATGCGAGCATTATTTGCTCGTTCAGAGTGGCCAGTCAGTCGGGAAAGAGTCGAGATAAGTTTGATGGAAGTTTGATGTTTGAATCCGAATTATGATACGGAAATCGGGGATTCTCAAACTGGAAGATGTTTCGTGTAGTTGTGAGATCAGTGCGTGTTTGCCGTAGGTCGTGAGTGCTGAAACTGATACGTCTCTGTCAGGAACTGGAACATCGGATCGACTTCAGTGAGGTCAGTGGCGCACGAAGAGATGAATAATGAGGTACGGGAAATATTAAAATAGATTCCAAACACTCGTGGGGGAAAAGTACGGTAAGCTCGTGAAAAATCAGGAAATGAAATCAATAAAATGTGCGGTCCAATCAATATCGTGTCGCTGGAAGACTTTTTTTCAACCTTAATTCGATATCTTATTTATTACGGGCCGTATTGGTATGTTCCAAAGTTTTGGGTTGACATTAGGGTATAAGCATTAGATAGGAAAATAGAAGGAATATTGCCCTAAATCTTCTGAAATTGACCCAAAGGGGAAGAAATAATTTTTAAATTAAAAAAATTCCTTCTGGAAGTCTGCTGACTTCGATAAAAATCATTACAAAATATCGAAACATTGGACGATTATTGGAAGGGGTGAGATGGGAGCCACTTTGCATACGGAGATTGCATTCGCGACTTATTCTACGTTCTAGTTAAATATAGCTTGCACGAGTTTCGTGCTCAATAAGAATTTTTTCTGAAAACTGTTATAAAGAATCTTTCTTTCTCTCGCTTAGCCGTAATCGCTACAGCTATGAAAACCAACCAATTAAGAAAATACCGTCTAATTTGGCTTTAAAATTCATTAGAAAATTGCAAGTTCCTCCTGCGACTGTTTCTCTAACTCTTAACAAGCGCCTTTGTGATGGCTTAACGGGTTATAGTACTGTTGGGGATGAAACGCCATCCATGGAGGTTTGTACCGTGTTTCGTAGGTTGCCAACCGCTGAGTACACAGAGTCCAATCTATCGAAGAACACTATGGAAGTTTTTCTCTTTTATGGCAGGGCGGAGCGTAAGGAATCCGTAGTTACGAAATACATCTGAGGTTATGAGGAATTTTGAGCGTATTTAATTTTGCCAACGTGTGGTCGCGGCTCGCTGGGTATGGAAATTTATGTAATGTGTGAATAATTCTTACCGCCGGTGTTATTTGCAGCATCGTTAAGCCTTGCTCACCTTGACTTATAGGGGGTCGGGGAGCGTACCCGAGAATGGTTTTTGTGTCGCAGTAGGGCCTGGGGTGCCAAGTGATTCGGCATTTTCCATCAGTGGTCCCGAGTAAATCGGTGAGCTACGCGCTAGGTATTCAAGGGGGGAAAATAATGAGAAATCCAGTCATGGTGACGCTCGACTGGGTTCGCGACTCTCTTCCCCAACTACAGCGCAGGGACTGAGGCGTAGGGGCGGGCGCACCCGTCTTGGGAATGTTTTTGGTTTTCATGAAATTCGAAAGGCAGAGTATAAATATGATCGATACTATTTTGAGTGCCTGCCGTCCCAAGAACATAGAATTATCTACTGGAGGGTACATTTGGGTCTAAATTAGTGCGATTATTTTCAAACCTCATTGTAGGAAAGAGGTTATGAAATTAATTTTGATCATATTTGAAATCTCCGCCCACCCTTAAGAGGTTTTCTAGATCCACTACTGGTTCAGTAGCGCTGGAATATCTGTATTTAACAGTGGTACTGCCATTGAATCTCGCGG
Organism: Hetaerina americana; assembly: GCF_022747635.1. NCBI lineage: Eukaryota > Metazoa > Arthropoda > Insecta > Odonata > Calopterygidae > Hetaerina > Hetaerina americana. The sequence continues at coordinate 35,228,822 of NW_027286069.1, forward strand.
ATTCGTTAGAAAAAGCACGTAGTGGCTCGGTTAGGAACGCCGTAGAGACTTGGTAGAGGATTGAAGAATCAGAGGAGGGAATATGGGTTCTCTTGCCGCGCCTTTTCGCTCTGTGATGGATAATAAAACGCGTGGCTATTGTTTTAGGAACACGTTCTGTGAGTCGCTAACATTGGCAATGGGGAAAAGAAGACACGCCAAGTACTTCTAGCATTTGAACGGTCGCTGCAGTTAACCGTCCAGAATTTTTCGACATTTAAATGCCAGCGTTCGTGTCTATGTTTACTCTGAAGCGACTTAATCTTCAATTCTCAGTGATCAACCTTGTCAGGGAGGTCAAGACCTGATTATACACCGTTGGTGGGTTTGAAAAATGAACTCCTGGGCGAAGATTTTATCACCGGCGTATTGGAAACTAATGGTACTGTAAAAATACGGAAGAATTGATTCGAATTAGCTTCAATTAACGTGAAAATAAATGGAGAGCGACTTGGAGTACAGGGTTGTTTTGCCTGTTTCGCATGTGCAATGGGATTCTAATCTGAAAACATTACGTAAAACGCTCCACACTTGTCCAATTGTATCTTTGTTCACCCCGTTATTCTGAAGCAATTACCAGAATTAAAAGTTTGATTAAGGGATAATAAGTGATAATTATGACCATGTTCAACGCAAATTAATTTTTATTTCCTCAAAGGTATCTAGCTACTCTTGCTATACTCTCAAGATTACATCAGTGCATTAATTGGGCGGCCTTTAGCAGTGCTGTCTCCTCACCTTCTAGTTGTTCGTAGTAGTCTCTTCCGTTTTATTTTATTCTGAATGGTGAATAGCTTGAGCAGACAATATGTGATATATATGAATGTATGTATAACGTGCGATTACTCATTTCATCTCAATTATGGCTTCCTTCCATTAGGTTCACATTGTCTACCCAAGGCTTGAGCCGTCTTGGTTTAGCTGTGGGAAGGAATTTCAAATTCTCTCGTTTCATAACGATTGACACGAAAAGATTTTTTGAGTCAAAACCCACCCACCGAAGATTATTATTATACAGTCCTGGGACACCGATTTGGAAGGATCAAGTGACGTCCCAAAAATGTTTGCAATTCTTTCATTCCACTAGCAGACGGATATTCGTACAATGTTTTGGCATTTGGCACGTCATATTAACATCTTCCATCTGAGCAGTCAAAATGCTTATTTCGGACCATTTCATTTTTGAGTTCATATTTATATTTGACGGTCGACCTGTGCGTAGTAACCCCATCGAGAAGACTCCTTAAAGCCGCCGAATTCATATCTAGTTTAACTGCAGTGCCCTCGGTAAAAGGGAAATGTTAGACCAGTGGGGTTGAAAGGCACGAAACGGTAGTTTATCTTTTTAATTTTAAAAACCCCAACCGCCGCAGGTCTGTGGAAATATGAACCCATTGGCTTGAGATTCCAATAACAAAGCGTAACTACTGTCGCTTTCGATGTGATAACACCGTGGATGAAGTTTACGTAAATGAATTTTTACCATTTACTTAGCGCATGCTTGAGGGTTTCAAAACCTTGATTGTAATACTTAATAGAGGAACACACCCAATAAGTCCACGGTTTTCATTTTATTGAATTCGGCAGTAGTCGTCCACTTCGTGGTTTGGTTTGATAGAAACCCACTTCTCAATCAGGGTGCTTGAGACATGCCCACCTCCAGGTGTGAGGGTTGTTCGTATATCTTGATCTTTCGTTAGGGTCCTATCAGGGGTTACAGCCTTAATGAAGGGTGGCTCTGCCAGCCCTGGTGTACGGTAGGCCCAGAGTATTCTGTGCTCGGAACCTTAAAGAGTCCAAAGCGGAACATAGAAGGGGAGGACGAGATTTCGAAAGGCTGATCTCGATATTTCATTCGCGGGCCGCCTCTCCCTACCCTCTCCACCGGGGCTGAGGTACTCGCGCGCCCCATTGTCTTCCCCTCGCGTGCAGAGGTTTACTCCGAAAGGAAGTACCGGGGTTTGCGTTTCCCCCCCCCCTTTCGTCTGTTCCGCTCCGCCGGCCACGGGGGCGCAGCAGCCGGGGCGACGGCTGGGGCTGAGTCGCGGGGAAAGTGTGTCGTCTTCCGTGAGTGTGTCGGACGGGGCGAATAGTGAGGCCACGGCGCACAAAAGACGCTCGTGGGGAGGCGCCATCTCAGCTCCTCCGTCGTCCTCGTCCCATTCTCAACTTCTTCTCCCCCCACCCGTATTCTTCCCTGGGGCGAGCGTTTATTTTTTGAATTTTCGCGATTTAACTCGCGCTCCTCATTGTTTTCGTAGGTGTCACTCGTGCTAAATTTTGTCGGCCAACTTTTTCCACAAATCTCTGCGAGGGCATGTAGAGCTTTCGCCGAATGTGTGCCGTCCTGTATTCTCCGATGCCGCCGCGTTGTCTTCGAATTATGCCGAAAATTCTTCGAGCGCCTGGCGCCCTTCGTAGAAAAGTGCTAATTATAGGTTTTATGTTTGTTCTTTTTGGCGGTGGGATATTTCTTTCTAAGCTTAGTGCTTTAAAGTTGACGTTGTGAATGACGAAATTTTTGGAGCGCCCATCATTATCTGTCATTTCGGTCATCGAGAGTACATTTTGATATCGATGTACTGTACGTAATAATACCATGGCAATTCTATGATTTTCTTGGTACATTTTTCTAGCTGATAGCAAAACTCTTAAGAGGACTGAGGATTAGAAGTATTCACCCTACGAAGGCATTGCGCCAGTTATTCCTGGCCCTTTACTAGCCCGCTGGTGACAACGCCGTTAAAAAAAGATCGGGCGTTAAATTCGAGAGTTTTAGCTTCTGAAGGTAGTGCTTCTGTATTGGAAGTAATCTCATTTGGATATTTTCATGTATACTCCCGATAAGAAAATTGTCATATTGGTGGTTTCTACTATTTTTCATTTATGAGATAAGTACTCAATGGAATGAGTTCCTGCTGGCTGGTTACCCCTATTCCAGATGAGTAAATGTTTTCATAATTACTAATGCATTTTCGGAGCATGCAATTGGGCAAATGTTACCTTAAGTTGAGAGGAATATAAAAAGCCGGTTACTCCAAAACCACTAATATTTAACGTGCTGCTTGCTTAAATGAATCAATATCTTTCACTACCATCAACACGAAATGCTGGTTTTCATTCGTGTCGGACTTCAGTTTTCAGATTATTAAATAGCGAGTAGTGCATTATCATAAGAACTATTTGATGCTTCATTCTTTATTACAAATCTGGGCAATTTTATTTTTGAAGTTTATTATAAGATGAGTAGTATAATGCTAAATTCAATTTTCTGTGGAATTCATAATTTTTGCAAGCGGATAATTGGAATTCAACATTCCTTGGACCCCTTGATGGCAAGGCTAATTACGATCCTCAACGAAATATTACTAAAAAAGTGGGAAAACGAATCTGAGATAATGAATTCGGCCTGAACAGTTCATATTTGTGAAGTCCCCTCGACTCCCGTCGTATCCAGGCTCTCTTTCCCTTGGCCTTGCGGCTGAATTGACCAGTCGACTTTAAAATCGCTCCTCGGTGCACGGTTACGACCAAGGGCACGTATGAAATGAAAGAAAATGGTCCCGTTTGTGTGCCGTCTCCCTGTATTCTCGAGCGAGCGGAGACAGCTGGAGGGTTCGGGCAAATCCCGTCGTTGGGATTATTTCATTTTTTTCCCGCCCACACCGAAGCCTCGATGGGTTCGGAAGTAGTTGGCCGGGAGCCAATCGCCCGTCATTCGGGAGAGGGGGGGCGATTCACCCCTACCTTCTTCCTCTGTCCCCCCGTTTCCTGATTCCCAAGCCCTCCTCCCCCACGCGCTGCATGCATTTTGCACCCGAATAAGCCGTAATCCCACGTCTCTCCCACATCCCCCGTCGCGCAATTTCACGCCGGAGATGAAAATGTCGCCGTCGCTCGATTGCATTTCCAGACGACCTCATCCAGCGCCCGCCCGCCACCACGTGAATTTCTTTCGGAGTTTTCATCCCCATCTCCCCTTTGCCACTCGCTCCCCTCGTCCACCCGCCTCCATTCGCGTCCCGTAATGTGGAAGCCGGAGATGGATTTACCCTTCCGATTCTCCTCCGTCCCCCTTCCCATCACACTCACGCGCGCTCCTCCATTACCCCTCAATCTCTTGCAATCTCTCTCTCCCCCCCTCCCCCTCGCTCTCTCTTTCGATTGATTTCCCCTTGAGTCGAATTCTGTCATATTTCTTCCATATTTCCCGACTTTCTTTCCAACGTCTTCTGCTCGACTCGGTGTCCTCCGCCCTTGCAAAAACATTGCCGAATTGCATTTGCCCTCGCGTTCTCTCCCCCCTCCCATTGCCGTCCTTGGATAATATGCATTATCTACTATCATCGCGTGATGCAATGACTAGTCATTTTCGTATGTGTGTGTGTGAATGGCTGTGCTTTCCTTGTTGACAAATTTGCCCTGACGTTGCCTCGCTAGGCGAATGAATGTCATGCTAGCTCGGAGAGCTAACTTTACACTGCGCTTTAATGTTTTCCTTAAATAGCGGGGCAGTCTGAAATCTATTTGATTCAAGAATCACTAATCAGATATTCTGCTGAATGCTTAAGAGCGTCTCAATAAGTTTCATTACGAGGAAAAATGGTCTTGTCACGGAGGTGGGGATTCTCTTTGGTTGCAAAATGAATACTGGATGATGATGATGTAATTTATGCAATTCTTTTTTCAGACCAAAACGTATAGCAACGCTTGGAGAGCTCTCGGAAATTTCAGTGCTTACTGCGAAGTCACGTCAAGCTGATATCAGTCGCTCGTCGGAGGATCATTGGTTCGCGGCCAGGGAAGGTATTCCCTTGGTGGTCGTCTCATTACAGCTGTTACACTGCAGTGCTCACGTCGTTGGGACTGGGACCCGCTTTATCGCCATGAACGTTAAAAGCTGTGGCATTTGGCTCGCATTCAATGACTCTCATCACGATACACCCCTTTAAGGGTGCGGTGCGAAATGCGAAAATTCTGAAACAAACAATCTTCCGCAAAGTACGTATTAAGAATCCTAATGACGACCATGGTTTTCCTTCCTGATATCATCTCCGGCATTGACCCAAGGCCGCCGTTGTAGCTCCCGGCAAGGCTCCGAAAATTGGTATGCATAGCCGACGGCCCAGGTGACTGAACGGAGTTTGTTTCTCGAGGGTGCCGAGCGAATTCTTTTCCTGTCCCATTTTATTTCCTGGCGATGAGTATATTGAGTCTTTAGCAAGAAAACTCACGAGCGGGTATAGAGAGGGAGTTTCAAGGGCGCAAGTGAGTAAAAGAGCGCCTGATTGGCGATAACAAGCGAGTCACGCCAAATGCGCGCGAGGCTAAGTACAACGGGGTTACTGCGGACCGGGAAAGGAGATGAAAGTCCCTGAGACAACAAGGTTATCCGGGATGTATGGAGTACAATCCCAAAAAGTGCGCCATTACGAAAATAATCCCGAAATCTTAGATGCTTGAGTGCCGTACTGGGAATTAATGGAAAATTTCATTCTGCTAAATTCCTCTTAACTATGTTGGTATTGCTATTATTGTTGTAATACGTCTAGCCAAGGAATTTGAAGGGAATAGGCATGGGATCGTACCTCTCTCCCTAGTAACTACTGTGACTTTCTCAATTGAGTGATATAAATTTTGTAGAGTGGGCATTATTAAGTTTGGCTTGTGAACTTGGTTGAGGGCAGTCTTCAAGGAAGTTCATTTGCGACAGTCTGTCACGTAATGTTCACTCCGGTTCATTTTCAAGCGAGTTAGCTTGAAAGTCGACGAATCATAATACCAATTTAAATATTCCGCTACGAGTGGTATGCAATATAATTTCCAAGTAAACTTTTAAAATTATAACCCTGTACTGCCGATGACAACTATTCACATGTAAACCACAATGCTGTCGTACATATGAAAGAAATTTCTGTGAATAATTTATTTAGCTCTTTATTTTAATATGCAAGCTAAAAATGGAAAAAAAAAGATCTGCCGTCTTGGAAAATTATCCTATCCTGGCGAATACTATTAACGTTCCTATCGCGGATCACCGCATTGAAATCCGAATGTTAAAATAATTATAAATTTCATTTGAGCATCTCTTCGTTTAATGCATTCTCGTTTATGACCTGAACTCTGAGGTCTTGGAAAACGTTAATGCAGGTATTATTATGGCGAGTATGTTGGCAACAGGCGGGTAGAGGAAATACTTACAATACCCAATAATGAAAACATTTTACAAACTCGCCAACAAAGAATAATTCATTCCAGCTAATATTTCTAAACCAGTTAATATTTAACTTTATGAGGTTCTGCCGAACGTGAACTTTCTACTGAGCCTGTCTCTGGAGAGTATTAACTTGTTTCAAGTGGGAGTAAACTGCCACTTAAACGAACTGTAAGTAATACCTTGTGGATATTATTGCTGTTGTTATTATTATGGAAAACAAACGAGTTAGGTTAGAAATTTGAAATGAAAATTAAAAGGCAGTGTTTTGTCACTGGCCGGTCGAGTCAATGAAAAAAAACTAGAGGTGTCCGGAGAGGAAAGTTTTGCCACTCCTTTGGGGTCGCTCTCTCTGAAATTGGCCTAGGCAATCCGAATTCTCCTGCAGATTCTCGCGGTGCCGCCCTTCGAAGTCTGGTGTCACCTTGGCAAAATTCATTCATTAAATGTCGCCGCGCATTCGAGGAAATTCTCAAACCGAAGTTCCAATTTTTTGAAGACTCAGGTGTCCAAGTGGTGCCATAAATCCTTCTCCCGTGGGGAATTACTTTTGGTTCTATTTGGTTCTCTAATGTTCTCAACCCTCCATCGTGGTTCTCTCTGGCGGAGTCCTCACGCTAGTTCCTCTTCGTGGACGATTCCGTTTTCTAGTATTATTTTCTTTTTTTTTGTTCAATCTGGCATCGTCCTCTCGGGGCCGTCGCGCATCCACGCTGCGTCCTTCGCACACTCTTTCTCCTCCCCTCCCCCTTTCCCCTACTTGCCTACGCCCCCGCGTCCTATTTAATTCGAGATACGCGCAGAGATAATAATGCACGCGCTCCCTCGCCCATAGCAACCGTCCGTCGGCGCGCCGGACAGCGCCTCTGCCGGGCGGACTGTGCTCCGCTCTCACCAGCCGTTGCACTCCTCCCTGCCCGCCTCCGCAGTGTCTCCCGCGTGTGTGTGTGCTCTTTCTCCCCCTAACCCGCCATTTGAAACCCCCATCCATGATCCCGTGGGTATCCTTCTATTGAACAAATAAACTTGGCATTTTTTCACACATTTTTTGTATGAAATACCAAGTTTATTTCTTCAGTGATCATGAATTTTCACGAAGTAGAGCCTCAAACCATCACATTCATATCTCTCTTGTTTCAAGTGCGCACGTCAGTGATATTGCGGTATCCCGAACTCGTTTAGATGTCATAATGGCCCCCCTCCTGGAAATAAAAATGTTTGGGTTTGGAATAGTTGCCATGGACAAACTCAAGAGTTCTAAGTTCGGATTGGTCTTAAATTAAATTTTTTTCCGTCGAGAATTTGATTAATTTATTTTTAGGTTTTACATTTTTTCCTGAACACCGATCCATATAATATAGAAAAACAAGCTTTAAGTTAGGATGATAAATAAAGGCATTATTACATCACGGGTATGGATGAATCTTTCATTAAAATTCACATTGATAAGTAGAGTAGTATATTAAACGTGAAGAACGATGAAAGTCGGATGACATTGCTACAATTTAGCGCCGAGAGCACTTGTCTAGGAGATGGAAAGTGAAGTAGCGGGAACTGTCGAAGTTACTTGACCTCAAGTTTCACCGAGGAGCTAAAAATATTGCACGTTTTTAAAAATGACCATTTTTTTAATCTCCATAGTTTGCATTAAAGGAAAAGAGCAATTTTTTTAAAGAACGTGAGTAATTCGAATATTAAATTTCAACGATTGTTACAAGATGAAACTTATATCTATTCATGGAGATGCGAGGTAATTCTCATTACACATTTTATTGGCAAACTTTGGATATTGGTTTATTAAAATAACAAAAGTTACTATTTATAAATATGTAGTGTCATACTTTAATCGTCATATATTCCCCACATTGCCCCAAAAATTGTGGTTACCGCTATTCTATTGATTATCATATGTACTAAATAAGATGGTGTGACCACGTTTAGCGCAACAATGACCCGATTTCAAAATAGTATTTTGGCGAGTAGTTACAGCTATCCCAAGATTCTGTAACCGTCAAACATCATGCACATTTATTTGCATGCAATTTCAGTGGAGATGGAACAAGGATTTTCCTGAAATATGGATGCCCTTTGAAAAAATATAGTTTAACATAGGTATGAATCTTGGTTCCTGATATAATTCCGGTTTTCTTAACACAGTCTAGTTATATTATTTACGTTACTGGAGATCTCAGACTCGCAAATAATTGTCTATTAACAGTATTCACGTTACGTTACCAGTGGAAGTTTCAAGGAGCAATATTATCAGAAAATTTGTATAAATCGGAACCAGTTACTCATAAAATTAGGTGCGATTGGTATAATATGTGCACCCATTTGTAAATTAGCCATTGTTAATTAAAAAGAGCGCCAAAATTACCTCGGGGACCACAAGTATCAATGTTTTAACAATGGCCGAGTACACATCACAAGTACTACGAAAGTGCGAAGAGAGTGGAACTCAATTTGCAAGAATTCACTTGTGTTCAAGGTAAGTTTTCTACGTTTTGTAGAACCCAGTTATTCGCTGCTGTGCATGTCATTAATTTGAGGCCGAACATTGTGAAGGCTTCGAAGAACTCCATGGCAATCTAATGGTAGGGAATTGTTTTTGTAAATCGCCTTAACTTTCACCGCCAGTTAAGGTGAAATGTAAGTGTTTAGCAATGGCTCAAATGAAAATTTAAAAGATGGCTTTGCTAAATATTTTACATAAACCCTCATCATTTGCGGTAGTTTTTAATGAACCAGCCTCAGCAGTCAGACATGCTGTTAATTGAGTTTCATGGATCCCAATTTAGGGTTGCAATGAGACGTCATTAACAACTCGGTGCACCGTAGGTCAAATGGGTAATTCTTCATTTCCAGCATCTCTTGTTTTCTCCTTGCACAATACAAATTACTCCCTGAGTATTCTATCATAATGGAATAACTCTCATAATAAGGAAGTCTCTTATGTTTCATAATGTATTTCGCGCTACGAGTGAATTTCATCTCTGCCTCAACCGGCGGCCTTTGATTGAGCTCAAAACAAATTTCGATGGCAACGGAATGGCAGTCGAAGTGCGGAAAAAGATTCCTAATGACGCCTTAATACATCTTCATATGTTTTAATCAAGGTTCTATATCTAGGTATTATACGGAGGAATGAGAAGTTCAGAAAAGATTAATACTAAAGATCCGCATCTAGCGGGAAAATATGTTAAAAGTGGAAGGTTAATAATAGTAAGTATACATAGCGCAATATTCTCAACTAAGCGCCTCTCACGGACTGAACTCATGAGATGCAGACGTAAAGAGCATTCTTATTAGCATTATTTTAAACGAATCTTATCAAAATAAAAGGAAAATATGAAAATGAAATGTTTTATTTAGTGTGGTTCGGATTTGTGGAACGTTAGTTGTTAACAACTCGCGTTCATGAAGCAATTAACATATGAAAACACTCGACCCTTTTTAGGGAGTTAAAGTTCTTGAGAAAATTGATTGGATTTAGTCATACATTTTATGATTTGATTTTGAACTAAGAGATTCTGTCTACCATTTTGACCCATATAACGTGATAAACCCACTCTTCCCGGAAATATCACGCGCTCCCCTTCCGATTCCACCCTTGAAAGGTTTTTACTGTACAAAAGTTTTCGATTCCGCCGATGAGCGGCTGTCCAGGGATAGTTGTTTAAGTTAATGGGAATACCGCCATAGTGTAGGACTGCTCGCGTACTTTTATGAGGGTTGCAAACATTAATGTGCGCATGCATGTAGCACTTTCCTCTCCCTGATAGCCTTGGGAATTGTCGGCACCTGGCGTCTCCTTCATGAATAACTGCCAGCATCCATCTCGGCGGTAGCAATAAATCCCCTCGGTCCTCTTGGAATCCTCCAGTTTCACATTTAAATTCGAAATTTGATTGATCGTGCATATGCCTCATGCACGTGAATACAGCTGCCTGCGAGAGCTTGAGACAATAGACAGCTGGCGATGCTGCGACAGCAAGCGTTTCGGTCACCCCAGGGCATTATTCTTCGCCGGCGTCAAGAGTGAGAAGTTGAGGATTGCTGCTCGACGAAAAAGGCTCGAGTGATGAAGAAGCCCACCCTGCTAAAGGCAATGGGATTTTCGGTGAAAAGCGTGGTGTTAAGTTGGGATCGAACGAAATCCTCATTTAGCCTCATTAAGAATATTCTGCTGGTGGATGGGATCCTCCTGAAGTTATATTGATTGCCGAATTTAGACCGTGTGTGGCGTGGAGAAACTAGATTTTTAAAAGGTTGTCATGATAAACTTAGTAGCGTATGAAAATTATTAGAGTTAGGTTGGGAGTCACTCACGGAGTGAAGGTTAAATTACAGATTAAATCTCTTGCATAAATTGAAAGGATGTATAATTAGCAATGGTGTTGAAAATGTATAATTAGCCTCATCGTACTACATTGGTAGGAGAGGTCTTGTAATGGAATTAACGAAGATTAAGTGTAGAACAGATAGATTTAAGATACCATATTCCCACGAACGATAAGGTATCAGAACCCGCGCTGGGTGGGGGGATGAGTCTATGTCAAAAATAGTCTGGTTTAATCACCCCCTGCAATGCACCTCAGCGGTGGCTTGCAGGGTACCATGTATGTGTGCATGTAAGTCTGGAGTGTATTTAGTTCCAGTAGGGTGTGCCTGCCATCTGTTTGTTCCGCAGTAAGTACCTGAGGAAGGCAATATCGTACATAGAGGTACATTTTGCCTGTCGATCTGGGGAAAGCGTACGAAGGACTTGGAGAGGAAACTTCTGCAGGTTTGAGAAAAGAATGTGGAATGCATGAACAATTACGGTGAACATCTCAATCAATCCACACTAGTTGGGTTTATGTAAGAGTTAATTGGGTCGTGAGTGACTGTTTAGATGTCTGTATGTTAAACAAGGATGCATGCATCACGAAGGCCATTCAATTTGTTGATGAATAAATGTGTGAGAGTTGGAATCATTGATAGGGTAGACGTAATGATTTGATGTGTAACAGTATTCGTTCTTTGTATGCTGTATTTCTTCCTGAGATCGTATAAGATCTGCAGATGGCTGTAGATGAGCCTGAGAATGTATTTAGTATTATGAGTCCATATAAGTACTGCGACTTAGTCGATATTGATAAGGAGACAGGGATGAATGAATAAATAATTAATATAATCGGCGAAATAAATAAATTGGCAGATGATTTGGTTCACTTTTTGCAGATTTTTCGCGAAAAGTTTTAGGATAGATGAACAGGCGTGCAAATGCCAGCTGATAGATTGCTAATAGTTGTGTAGTTTATGAATGAATGTTTGTCTAAGGAAACTTAGAAAAATGGATATGAAAGTTCGTTGTCTCCGGCGTAACTTGGGGAACTTGCAAAACATGTTGAAACGAAATTATGGACTTTGTAATTACACAAACTTGTTCTTAAATAAAGTGTGTGGAATTACAAAGTCAATAATTTAATTTCAATAGGGTACGGAATTATTCTCCTGCTGTGCGTATTTAACGGGATTGAGAATTGGATATTCCAAGAAAGACGTAAATGTAGAATTAATACGGTGGGTAAATGGAGTTCTTAAAGGGGAGGTTGTGAGAAAAATAGGAGAGGGGGGGACGAAGAATGAGTGGGCCGTGAAAGAATGTGGATTGGATGCACTGACGACAAACGAGTATAAAAGAAAAAATGCGCTTCGTTGGTTTGATCATGCCGAGAGAATAATTGAGAGTCGAATTACTGAACGAGTGAGTGAGAGAAGGGCGAGTGATTTTGAGAGGAAGGAGTAGACAGAGAAAGTCGTGACGGATTAGTCCGAGACGGAGAGGAGGTATACGTACACGTAGGTATCAGGAGTCTCGGGAACAAAGAGAATGTGCGGGGAAGTCTTTAAGACTGTGAAAGAGAGGTAGGAAGTATGGAAGGGTATAGCAGTAGGAAAAAAAGAGTAAAAAGGGAATGTTTACCTAAAGAGCTTAAATTCAGGTTTTTGAACATCTACCTGCACCAAAAAGGGACGGCGTGTAAAAGGTTTGAAGAACTGTGGAAATTAGAAGGAAGGGCACCCACTTCGTGAATGTTCAGGACGGTGAAGGGGCATTGTGCGGTGGTATTTGTTTTCAAATAAACGTGCTCTGGGAAAGCTTATCATTTTATTTTTCCATTTCATTCCCCTGGAGGTTTAAATATTTACATATACGCCCCTCACACATTACCGTAAGTTTAGCATTTGAAAATGCCAAATTAACCGATTCATGATTCATGCGATGTGAGTAGTCGAAGTGTTTAGGAGGCAAGGTCAGCCCTTTCGTATTATTCACTCCGCTCGCCCCTTTTCTCCTGCGTTCTGTTGCAATCGAATCGTCGTAGCGGTATGGTAGTTCAAATTTAACCGCCCTTACTTGCTGTGTAAGGAGGGCACTTCGCGTTTTACATCAGAGAAATTCTCTCTATCTACCAAACGACCGTATTAGACGCTGGAAAATAGAAACAAAACCCTCTTTAATCTCACAACACGTGGAGAGCATATAACTGATGGAATTTTTAACTGGAATTTTAATTATGGCTTTATTATGTCTTCTCTTTCTTCAGCGCTCTCTTAATCACAATCGTCCGTTTGATAGAAGATGAGGACAATTCAGCAGTCAGCACGATGACAGTTGGAGCGATTTCGTTCAATTTCGTTCGGAGTATGTAGGCGCTTAAGACATCACTTGTTCATATGCTGAATTTAAAGAAATATCAAGATTCAAGTGTGCGACTTCAGCGTGGAAAATGCATCCAAAATGTATGTGGCGTAGAATGAAGGTTAGAGAAATATAATCGCCTAAGTTTTAATTATGGTGAGCGAAGAGAGCAAGTTGATGGGTGAACTCCGAAATGGGCAGAAATAGTGGGTGGAGATTATATTTAAACGCCGAGATAGAAGGAGAATGTGCTTTAATGGAAGATGGCTGGTTTTTTGTGAATCTCAGTGTGCCAAATGGTTCTAGTTTCTTTTTGTGTGCAGAGTGAAAATCTGGAAACATTGCTTAAGTTAATGATTAATTACCACATTGAAAGTGCCCGAGGAACTAGAGATATATGTTTAGCACGTTTTAGCCAATACAATATTTATCTTTGCATTGTTTTTGGTTTCATAAGCTGTATAAATCTTCACAAAACTGTAAATTGGTTTTTATCATTTCATAACGAGCCAGTAGATCTTGGCGTCGAAGTACAGATATTTATGTTCTGAAGAGAAATGTAAATCGTTTAGACCTAAAAAAACCTGATGAATTGTATGAATTTCGATGTATTGATAGAAATACTTGTTTTAAACCATAAATTAAAAACATCTTTCTCCATAAAATGAAATTGTCAAAGCTTTGTTTTAATCACGAGATTCATTTTCAGTACTTTAGCAACATTATACTCCTATCTTCTGAATTGATGAACGGTCTGTACTACAAACTTTCTGCTTCATTACCTTGCGTCACCGTGAAAACAAACAGCACACGTGCGTATCTGAAATTTATTTTTGACGAAAGTTGGTATTTCGCTAATGTTAGTGGTGTTGGGGAGAGAGGAGAGAGAGAGTGGGCGAGGAGGAGAGAATATTGATTTGGAGGTGTTAGTCATCAAACGAGTTGACCACCTGGTGGAAGCTGGCCGATGTTTAATGATAGGCAAAAACCCTGCCTATTACGTCTTGCGTAAGGTTATGGTCAACACAGTTACGAAGTATTTCTATTGGGACGTTTATCTCTGGGTGTCGGCGTAGGACCTCTGCGTGAAGCACGAGCCTTATACTCTGCGAAAGTACGTTGCAAGAAGACAGGGTCTTGGATATCCTTCATCAGGATCTCCGTCCGCGCCTCGCCCCCAATAAATACGCTAACTCGCCCGAGGCACGCCATAACGCAGCGTCGACACATTTGGTAGTTTCTCCTTCCCGGCCCTCCCCCGTCGCAACTGACCTGCGCCAAACCCCAGAAATAAAGGACGGCAAAAGAATGGCAAACGCCCCCTGACCAAGAATTCCCCAACCGGAACCACATTACCCCTAGTGGACTTTGGCTAGCTAATGAGAGACTGAGAGGAACCTTAATAAGGACAGCAGACTACGGGTTACTCTCTCTCAGGCTTTCAATAATACGAGTATTTCAAGATTATGGGACGATAGATTTTTATTCATTCTGAGCTAATGTGCGGCATTTTAACGCATGCAATGATTGTGTAAGACGGTGAGCAGTTTGTTAAAAGTGAACTTTTTGGATTCACTTTAAATTCCATTGGAGGCAATCAGAAATTGTGTGGTAGGCCCACATTGAAGCTCAAACTCACAGTTGGTAGATGTTATGACACAGGGAATACACGCAATTTCAAATGCATCGTGGTGAATTTGGAATGGACTAGTACGGAAACTATTTGGAATGGAAGTATACGGAATCCGCTGCATAGAGCATTGACGAAGGCTTTGTAGAGGGTTGAGCGATGTTCTAAAAAATTGTTTCCTTGTCATGTGAAGTGTCACCGGATGTTTTTAAAATCTAGAAGTGTGTAATTTAATCGGTCATCTGCGTTGAGCGTTGGTAACTTGCTTTGTGGCGCACGACGGTAAGAGTGGTGTGCGATGGACCCGTCAGTCCCACTCGGCGGAAGGGGTGGTTTGTGAGTGGAAGCAGTCGGGAAAGTTTGTGGGAGGGGGCGGAGCGGCCGGCCGCGCGCTGGGTTTTGGGTTTCGGGACCTTGGATGGCATGCTTTTCCCCTCCAGCCGCCGCTAGCCTCGCCGTAAACAAGGGGGCGTTTTGGGTCCGGCTGTCGGAATTTCCGGCAGACAAGACGTCAAGTGGTGGTGCGTAACATATACAGGCTGACCGAAGGGCCTCCCCATGCCTGGTTATTGGATGCCTGCGCGCCCCATCTGCCCAGTATCACGTCAATGTCTGTTTTCTTACCCCGTTTCTTTGTAGAGAATGATGAGAGGGTGTGTCCGTCATGACGAACTAGGCCAGTTGCCGGGATAGCCTCTAACACAAGGTCATAACTGACGGTAAGACCTTATGATCGAGCATAGGTTTTGGATTGCTTACGTACTCTTCCTCCGTGTGAATTTTAAGGTTTATTATTGAAACGAAAGGGCTTTCACGCATATAGATGTGCCTGAAGTGAATACTTAACGGTACCTAGCTGAGTAAGATTCACCCGCAGGATGGGGATCCTGCACTTTAAGTATTCTACAAGTATTTGGTATCGTTTATAGTTTTGAGTTGAGCCATTTAATAAGTACAAAAAGAGATAAAGTAATCGTCGATTTCGGTAGTCACACTCAAGTGTCCCGAGTTCGAACGCGTGCAACGGTCTGTGACAGCCTACAGTTATTGTATTATTCCTACGGAAAGGTCGCAAAAAATGCAGGATTTCCTTTGTAGTAAACATTTTGCTAGAAAGAATAATATTCCACGTGTAATATATTCTGGATATGTTTACGCAAGATTCAGTGAAAATTAAGCGTTAGGATTAAATATTTGGTCCATTAATCCTAATTTGATTTAGGTTGATCGTTAGTTTGTGTGATAATCGGTTTTAATCTCAGGATTCCGTCGCTGCACACTCGTGCTATTGGAATTTTGCTAATAAACTTCAAATGCATTTTATACCATTAAATGAGAATATTATTTTGCTGGAAATTCAGAGCAGATTTACATCACCTGATGTCATTTCAATGGCTGTTTGCTTTTTTCTAATAATGAATGGACATTTTTATTTATTTTTAACAAGACAACAGTTTTAATTTCTCCCCGCACTATTTTATTGCGGAGAAATGTTTTGTATGAGTACATGCAGAGTTTTACGTGTCAATGAGCGTTGTCGGTGCCTGAAAGTGTGGTGAGAAGGCAGAGTCGTTAACCTCGCGTATTGTGTTGTTCGACATTTAAACGCTCTCCCGACCTTCTCGGCATTTTTGAAAAGTTCACCTCACAGGGGGTTATAACTGGCACATACTCTGACCGATATCCGCGCAATGTCTTATAGAACGGGTTCTTCGACTGTGCGTCAGCTTGGCCGCCTAATTTGCACGTTTCGTGTTTAGCAGTGATTGTGATTCATCTTTGAATGTTCACTTTCTCATCTTTGTTCATTAGCATGATGGAGACGCACGCTCTATGTGAAAATTGGTGTGCAGGTTTTGCGACAGAGGAAGTGAGAAGGTTTACTAAGAATTGCATCGAAAATGAAATAAACTCACTGCAAGTATGAACCATGAGTATTGATCCTCGCATCTGCCCTGAACTGTTTCCTAAAACATGTACGCTTTTAGAACCGAAGGTGCTCTCGCTCCTGGTGCAGATGGAGAAATTCGACCAAAACAAATTCTTTTTCATTAGAAATGCGAGGTATTTGGAGACGTTTGCCGCTAATTTGCATGCACTCGCTTCCGATCCTGCTGCTGATGAAATAACGCAGCAATGGGTGGAAAGTGGCAATCGTATTTTATATAATAGTTTTACCCCTTCATTTTCGCACCATCATAAAGCAGTTGGCGGGACGTTCTGTGACTGGTGCATTTTCGTATCAATTAATTCCCTACAGCTGCACCGAGATAAATAATGCTTAAATGGTTGGTTGTTTGATGTTGCTGTCATTCAAGAATAATGGTGGAAAAATGTCTCCATTAAATCCTGTTACCTCTTCTCCCTTCATTACCTTCATGTCGCATTCCTCGCGGTTGGGGCCGTATGAGTTCATCCGAAATGAATTAATATTTTGCCCATGGTATTTCAAACTTCATTCGAAACTTCTTGAGGACCATGGGCCCAACCTCTCTTGCCTGTCGTCCACCTCTCTCTCTCTTTCTCTTTCTATGTCCTGGGAATTATATTTCCCAGAATAGATCTTTTCGTGGGAACTAAGCTTCACCTAAACATTCCAAGTCAAGCAACCGCTGTACGGCGTGTCTTAATCTTTGAGTTCTCGGTATTGTTGGATTTGCATGTGTCTTATCACTTGGAACTAGCAATGCACGGAAGTGCTCAAGCTCATGTCGGTTTGTTTAGTTCGCAAAAATAAGTTAAACACGGGTTATTATGCAACTTTGGGAAGAAATATGCCAGTGTTTCGTGTGTCACCCGACTGGTGAAATAACATCAGGTTGCAAATTGAAACCCCTCGCCGGTCGAAAGCGAGCGCAGGCGTAAAAGAATGAGACTCGGAATTTGGAAATTCACTTTCACCGGCGCTCGGAAGAAACGAACTTGTGTTCTGCCGTATTCCTGATGATGAATTTTATCGACCGTTTCGCGTTCGGAAGCATAACAGCACTATTGAGCTAGCAGGCTTAGTTTCTGCGGATACTGCCTCACCCCCCCCCTCTTGTTCCGTTCCATGAGGTGGGATGGCTACCTCGTGGGTGTCGATGCGGAAACTGGTTCGTTGTGAAGGCGGGTAGATGAGGCCGGGGCGTTCTCGTCTGTGACCGAGTGCATTCTCCTTCTTCTCTAACATTTCCGTCGTCTATTTCCCAACTTTCTCAGCTCTCGTCAGCATTTCCTTTGGCCCGAAAACGTTTGGAAAGCGTCTCATTTTTAACTTAAGCTCCACGAACGCGGGTTTCGTGATTCATTGTTTTAATCAAAAAGCAGCATAAGGAAGGGATTCCAATAAGAATGTGTAAAATTATGAATATCATCGTTTGCAGCGCCGGGATGAAGAATTGAAAAAATGTTCATTTCGTGTTCACTTTCACCTTCACGATAGCTTAAACTTAACTTAAATCAATTAAGATGTGGACCGATTGTTTTGAACAGTTCTCGGAAAACTATGCGAGTCTTGCATTCATGCCTGATATCAAATTGGACCCCATTAAAAAGTTGCGAAGGAACACAGCTTCCAATTTGACCGTCAATATATTAGTGACGGCTTAGCAAATGCTCCCAAGTTGTATTATTAGATTTCATCATTATAGGGCAAATTCCGCATGATGATTTTCGGGTAAAATCGTCATATCTGCTATCTACCATACTTTTCATTGAAATATTACGGTGGAGACCTAACTAGTTCATAGATTTTTCATGCGATTTGAACTGCTGGTTCATGTTAGAAAAAAATTGCAAAAAGGGAATTTGTGCGTGTCTTGAAACATGCCGGATAGTTCTAATTCTTGTCTTCAAAGTGATGACCTCTATTCCTGGTGAAACTGAGCTATTTCTGTAAAAATATTTGTGATTGATCGTTGATTTTGGAGCTTCCGAACGAACAGGATATGTCGCGTGATGTAGGCGCTGGACCCCCCGCCCTCCCTTCTCCCTTTACTTGCATAGAAAACACGGGGACCCTTATTTCAAAGCGGTATGACGTCCGGACGTATTAAATCCTTCTAATTATAGATTCCCAATCAATACGTTATTTTTCTGAAAGGCAAAATCCTCGGCCGGAGAAGCGAAAAACAGATGGACAAATGTGAAATCAAGTAATTAATATTTTCAGGGGGAACCTTGCGCAAAATAAGTACTCGGATTATCTTCACCGCTGCACGGAATGAGACCGTGAATGGAAAACCTTTCTCCGGAGGGAAACCTGATACATTAATTCCAATTTCTCTTAGTTATCTATGACTCACTCCGCATCGACCTTACGGTTTCCTTCACCATAACTGCACTATGGTGTGCCGTAAAAAGAAGGGGGCCGCGACAATCTCCAGGGCCGTTAAAGCGGATCGATCGCCCCGGCGAAGCGATTTGCCATACCCCCTGCTTCGTGAAGTCGAGTACATTATGCATGTTGCCCACGAGGGAGAGGGCGCCGAGTATCCATTCTTCGCGGCGAGAGGGTTGTGTGTCCGCCGCCGCGAAGTCATGAGACGGCGCGAGGAGGACCGGTTCGGCGAGAAATTAATTCGGGTCGTGCGATAAGCGTCGTTGGTGGGAAGGTGAAATCCCGAGGGTGAACGTGGACGAAAGATCATTGAAGCTTCCTCATTGTAATCAACTTCCTTTAGCGCTCCCTCCCTTAAGTGATGCACCGCCTTTGCCCATCAAGATATTTTCCGAGTCCGCGGGGTTACGTTAGGGAAATTGCCGTAATTGTAGAAATGATAGGATATTTGTTTCTTCTTGTTGCCTTCGAGAATATATATTTCATTAGGAAACACATGGAGTAATTTAGAAATGTGTATTATAAATTAAAACGAAAAGACGAAGCATTTCAAATAATGTTTTATTTAAAAATATCAACATCAGCGGTCGTGGGACAAATGAGAATCAGTGGCGGACCATGGTCTGTGTATCACTACCCTACTTCTTTTTTTAGGGTTGTCAGTCTTTCAGCACAACATTATTGCGATGCTTAAAAAGTTGGTGAAGCAAAAGAAATCCTACGTCTGGAATTTGAGGGCACCAACATGTTTTGAGTGAGAGCCGTGGAACACTCTTGCCTCCCTCTCATGCTTTTGGAGTCCATGGCGTGAGGAAGGCGCAATTTTGATTTGTGGTTCATATCGAAAGGGTCGACAACTTAAAGGAGACGATGCGTGTTGATAATCGTCGATTTGCTCGCGACATGGACCACTTTAACGGCTCTCGATCAGATGCTCCAGACGCTGCGCGAGGAAATGCATGAATCCTCTCATGGTCCAGAGTTTATGAATAACAATAAGAATCGATCCAGATCGCTATGCTCTCAATGAATCATTTCGCTCGCTTATCGCCATTGTGATGCGTTTTCGCGTCAGTTGGCGACATGTGAATTGAAACGTCACCTTCATGTGCTGCGGGCGTGATTGCAACTCGTGTTCACCCCCGGAAAGAGTTCCATCCGAATTCACCTCCTCCACAGGTCTTGAACTTTTTCGTGTTCTTCACGCTGTCGTCATCGTGTTTTTCTTCCCCGCTCTGCGGGGGTGTCGATGCGGGTCGATTTGATTGCCTGTCGGGTGGCGGTCACTGCTCACCTCCCTCCCACTCCCCACTCTTACTCCCCATCTCCCTCCCTTTCTTTCTCTCTCTCTCCCCCGCCACCCCCGCCCTTTCTAGAAGGAAGATTGCGTGTGTGCTCTTGCGGTTGACGCAATGATCATCGGCTTTCAAGGCCGCCTCTCTCCCTCCTCGTCTCTCCAACCCCCATTCGGCCCACTCGACACATGAGGCATCTGGGGTCGGGAGGTGCGGCAAAGGGGGTAGAGAGAGCGGGAGGGTTGGACAGACGGGACCAGTGGTGGTACTTTTCCACGCCCGCGCCCCTACACATCACCGCCTCAGCTCCTCCATCACCCCCCTCCGCTGTTCGCTCCGAAACAACCTGTTGCCGTCAGCACCTCGCGGCTTTTTTATCTCGTCCTTTCACCGGCCTCAGCCAGTAGTCTTCTGGCACTTCCCCCAACTGTTGTCGCTGGGCCCGTTCAACCGATTAATTCCTGGTAGCCGGTGCACAATGCCCTAGCGAACTAATCCTTAGTTAGACTCTTGCTAGACGAAAGTCATGTATTGTACTCCGTTAAATGTTCTGTCTCGTGCGAATCTTACCCTTGGTATTTAAAAACTTAAATAGCAAAAATATGTTACGGCTTCATTGAAGTTGTTTTGCCAAATTGTGAGGAACTTTCCGTTCTCCATGGATGTAATTTTTTCTCACCCTCCCCGATACTCTCCGGATGTATGAGGCGTTTTCCAATCGTGGCCTAAAATAATTTCCCGGAGTAAGCAATCTTGTGATATAAACAGAGGAATTATATGTGTTCACATTTGCGGCAGCGACTTTGTTCTCAACAATTCGATGTGTTATGTTTTCCATAATTTTGCTAATTTAATGCATCCTTATTTATGGGAGAGATAGAGGATTTTCGTTGTTGTCTTTGGACATTGGGTTTGGAAGCTTCGCAAAAATGTTGTCTAAGGAGCCAAAATGTTAAGTATCCTTGATCAATTTTTGTATAGGCAGTGTGGTAGTTTATCAATAGTAAGGTGAACAAATTATTTTAATCGTCGCCAGCTCGTCACCGCACGCCAGGTCGCCAGCTCGAGACCTTTTCTGTAGAAATTAAATTTCCCACCCGCAGTGTTAGTTTCTTAGTAGCAGTACTCAATAGTTCTTCGTAGCAATATTATAATTGTACGGTTTTTCTATTATAATTGCGCATTAATTGGCATGTCAATATTATTAATTTTCTTTCGTGTTGAACAGTAGGTTATGTGAATGCTGAAACTTTCTCCAGTACGTACTGTTTTGCCTCTTAAATGAGCGTTAACTACGTGGAGGGGTATCTAATTCACACGGAGATGATAAAAGGCGGGCAAAATGTGTTAACGATTTGGTGAATATCAGACCAGGGAGGCTGGGTGGGGTATTTACTGAATTAGGCGTGAGTTTTCCCTTTCAGATAAATGCGGTGCCAACCTTCTTAAGTTATTGAAGTCCGCCCAGTTGACACGGGAAAGGACAGTGCTCGTCAGTTGTAACTGGACGTTAGCGGTGGTAATGTCGTCGGCTACCGCCTATAGAGATTCACTCAGAAATTCAAAAATATATTTACCTCACAAGGGTTGCCTGGGGAGGTTGTTACGGAAATTATTTACATTGGTTAAGGGTCAGTACGTGCGAGAATTTACCATGTCAACCCAGTTTGAATAAACCTACCCGCCTCGTAAAATATTCGAGTGATTAATATATATCAAAGTCCCACAAAAAAATTTTAAATGAAAGGCTGTTCGAGCGAATAATACACAAAAATGCTGAGAGGATATGACCAATCGGCCTCTTTCGAGTGTGCGCTTGCTTCATTTCCTTTCTGCTTTAGTTCTCCGGAATAGGCCTTATCCGTCTACTCAGTAGTTGATTAAATGAAGTAATTACTCTGTTAGCATTTGAATTTGCAATGCATTATTCATCATTGTGAAATACAATATTCTCTCAATGTCATAATGAAAAATCCTGCCTTTCTGCCGAAGAACATTTGCTTCTTATCATTGTTCGGACGAGACACTAGCGACTCATGCAGTGTAAGCGTGGAGAAATATGGAAAAAAATAAACGACGGAGAGAAAAACAAATGACGAAGTGCTGGGTAAGGTGAAGGAGGAGAGATGGAGAGAGGTTTGAGATTGGGAGGAATTCAGAGAAGGCAGGGTGTATTGAGTGTAAGTTGACTGTTGAAGACTTAAGGGGGAAAATATTTGTGGTAGATAGATAGATAGAAGAGGTCTTTATTTGGGCGAAATTGAGACCAAATGATCCCTTCTTCCATTTAACCCATAGGTAGAGGTAGGAAAGAATAGAAATGTTTGGTGCAATGGAGGCGGAGAGAAGCAAGTGGATTTGAAGTATTATGACGCAATGATGAGGCTAAAAAAGAAATTTTACACTTCCACAATAAAGATTTAATATTTCACAAGATTAAGTGTTAGCTATTCAGTGATTTTCACCCAAACAACTGAACACGTATAAAAATTTAAATATACGGACGGAAATATTATTATTATATGCTGAGGGAAATATTATTGTGAAACGCAATTTCAGACTACAAGGTTTTCTCACAAATAAGTAGAATAAATGTGGGGAAAAATTTATTGCAGTTCAAATTCCAAATTGCTAAATTTCTTCATAATAAAGCATCGACACACCAATGCCAGTACCTCCGCCAGTTGTGATATGTTTCCTGTAAGGGATAAACAGGACCCTCGTTCTGACACATAGCCTCTTTGACATAATCCAGTGGTCCAAAATGGTACTTAAAGGGGTTGTACTTCGATCGTAATCAAAGACACGTGTCTCGTTACCAGTAACCACCACTGAAAAATTCGGGTCACTTTCACCGTGGTGCAAGAGGTTCCAGGCGAGATTGTCACAAAAGCAGTCCTCTGGCAGTCCCTTGATCATTGTGGCATACTTTTCTCATGGCTAAATCTAGAGTAGGAATGCAATGCACAGTGTTTTACTGAATATTAAATTCTTTTGTCCTAATCCTGATACTTGGGGGGTCAATCAGAATTGAGCACGTGTCTTATTTTTCGCCCATTTTCGTCTCACTGTGTTGTTGATGAATGCCCAGGGTAGTCCTCCTCGTCAACCTCCTCGTTACCCTCCCAGAACATCGTGCGCAAGTAGAAAACCATCACTTGGGACATTTCCCAATCCCAATAATCATCCTTACCCATGTTCATGATGTACGAATCCAATTTTCCAAGTTTAATACACAATTTTATCGCATATCATCTCTCCGTAGGAAATGGCATCGTGAATTCGTGATTTGACCGTCGAACAGGGGCCGAGTCCACCAGCGATCCGCACACTGTACATGCCCGCAATTAAATGACGTGGGTCGTGTTGCTTTCCCAAGATCTCCCATTACCTTTCTCACCACAATTCACCCAACTCCAGCCATCTGCATTGGTGGCAAAGAAAGCATTCTACTTATTTTTGGAATAGTCCCTGCATGTATTTAGCTTTGTGTTAGGTATGGCTTAGAAATGGCATTGGTATAGGATTTATCGATAGACTAATTTGTCTAGTATATTACTCTTTATTATTTCCTTATTTACTGGTACTTACTTTTATCTTGTTTTGGAAGATAAATCGCATCCTAGCTCCTCTGATTGTTTTAATGTGACAAATCATGGATGAATTTCGATTACCTTTCCAACCGAAGTCGATTCTGCAATCCGGAAGCCCGTTGCATTCATCGCCAACTCGTTATCCTCGCCAACTTGAATGTTTTCACGACCTAACTGCCGTTATGGCGCAATATCCATTTTTTTTCGTTGAGCCAAAAAAAATCGCTCATTTCCAGCGCTTTCTCATTATGCTCCGAGGAAATCTTTTTATAAGCCTATTCTCTCTTTATATCGATTTAATTTGCCTCAGTCATAGCGGAAGCGGCTAGATGGTGGTGGATTTAAACCCTTGGTATTTCCTTTCGCGGCATTCCCGTGTGACAAAAGAAGTTTGCCGTGCCGAGTTCACTTCGATTGTGTTCTCCCTCGCGTTTCCGCGTCCGATCGTTCGCAGGAGGGCAGTGATTGCGTCAGCGATCGCGATGTCTCCGCATTGTTTTCATACTTATCCAGTTGGTTGCTGATGCAACCACGAGAAATATTGATTGCCCCCTTGTTTCCACGATGCCTCTGATCCCGTGCTGAAATATGCCATTCTGTTTTAATGGTCAATTGGCGGAGGAATTTCGCTCGCAATACCGTCGCTTTATGAGCCTGAATGAAAGGATATTACCCCTTTTTTTATAGCCGATAAACGAGTCATATCGAATTCTAATGCATAGTCGAGGCCCCGAGGTCAGTAAAATCAACGTACGAATGCACTAGTTTGATTAATGGTGAACTTCTAAAAAGTGTTTTATTTTTTAAGAAAATGGGCGTGTATACTACTTGGCTTTGCTATGCAAATTTGTAATGTCTCATATTTAAGGGTAACAACTCTGATTATTTACCTTTTATGTGCTAATTTGAATCTTTAGGTAGTATACTTAGTCATTATTTCGTTAAATTTTCTTTTATTTATTTATGCTAAGGCCGTGTCTTCATGTGCAATTCCGAAGATTTCGGTCGCTGTAGTGTCTCGGAAATTGTTATGCCGTGGTGCAAGTGGTTATTTCTTTTCCTTAAGCTGGCCGTAAATGGGAAATCAAAAAATCGGAACGAAATGGGGAAGATAAAGACCAAAAACTTTGGTCTGCTCGTTAGCGATTGTCTTGGTCTGCCTTGCTTGTACTCGTGACAACTCAAAGAACCCTCAAGTAGACGTATGGCGTAGGCAGATCACTGAATGGTGGCATGCAAAGAGTTTCACTGAAGTAAAAAATACCAATGTATCCTTCCACTAAATTTTTTATTCGGAACAACCAGTTTCGACGCCGGAACAAAGAACTTCGTACCCGAGTATGACGCCGTTGCGTCGAAACTAATTAAACCGAATAAAAAATTTAGTGGAAAGATAAATTGGAATTTTTTACTTCGGTGATAATGGATTTCCGCCTAAGCAAATTAGGCCCGAAAACATTGAGCATGGAGTTTAAGCCCACCACTTCCTTTTATTTTGTTTGGCTTGTTCTTAAATTTCCTCTACTCTAAAACATTTACTGATGTCATTGTTTCTTGGATTACACCCATATTCATTTAACTGGAATTCGAACTGGTTCGATGTGCTGCAATACATGGATTCAGATATACAGGTTCTACGTTGGCCGTACATCACCTTAATGACTGTGCACAGACTTAAAATTCGTTATTATTTACATTATAGACCTGATTTTCAGAAACTAGTAAATAACTTACACAAAACCCGAATCTGTTTTTCTGATCTAGGTTACATTTATTCTAGGAACAAATCAAATAAACACGGCAGTTTGCAGTTTTCGTCAAATTTACACAGTAATGGTTAATTACTTGGTGCAGTAACTTTCCTTGAAATTTGCTTGCGATTTTTAAAACCTCGATCTATTGTCCAAGAACGATACCCACTCTGGAGGTAAAAGCGCGGGTATTGTGTCGTGGTTGATTTCGTTAAGAAAATTCATGCTGCGATGTGATACGGGATTCTGAGATATCTCAGCCAAATTTGGACAATATTATTAGGGTCATCGTTCATTGTAGTTCGTTTCTTAATTCCATACTTCGATGATATCGTAGTTTTGATCGAAATGAAGACTCGAGATGGAATGGACATTGAAGTGCGCTCTGTGCATTTGGGAGTCGATTTCTTCTTTTTCCGAGTGTAGATCATGAAGCAAATAATACGGGCGCATGCTTTTCCAGCTCCAAGGTCCATTTAACTGCGTTCAATTGTGATTGCTCAGACCTGGGTGAAATGCTGCCACAAACTGAATTGCCCGGCTGTGGTGTTGTTTTTTTCGGTCTAATCATTTGGCCGGCTGGAATTTTCCCCGTAAAGGTGCAATTGGACGCATGCGAGGACATGAGTGCAAAGGAGTCGGGGAGGTGGTCTTTCGAGGGCAAAAGAGAGAGAGAGAGAGTAGTCAGTGGAGGCACGCGAGGGTTCGTTCGGTCGGCGGGAAAGATTTGGCGTGCCATTGCTGTGTATTGCCGCGAGCGTTTCATGTCTGCTCTCGAGATGGTCGTTTTTACTCGATGTAAACTCTCTCGTGCTCTTCTGTCATTGCAAGGACTTGAATATGAAAGATCCCTTCTGCGTCGATGTCTTGGAATTCCATCGTAGTCGAGGTGGATTCTGGCTTTGCTTGGATGGTGAGTTGAAAAAAATCCAATCTTCGTCATCGGGTGCGAGGCTTTTTATGTCTCACGTGGAAACCTTGGTAGAGGGCTAAAAATGTTTCTATGGGAATATAAGTGTAATTAATTCCGCGTCTTCACAGCCATTTTTGCGGCACTCTATATTAGGGTCAGTTCATCCATCGCCAGCTAACTCTTTGTCCTGCAGATAGGCTATTCATCACAATAAGCTGGGAACTGCTCGCGTTTTAGAATATGTTGGTTCGCGCTAGGAGGTAATCTTTGCTCATGTTTTCGCCAATGGGTCAAAACCTTCAGTAAGTTTCTCGAAAGATTATCGCGACTATATTAACCAGAGTTTTTTAAACCGGAAAGCCTGGAATTAGTTGCGTAATAATCTAAATTAATATATGTATTGTGAAATTTAATAAAAATACAAACTATTTTGGACGGTAGAAAGTGCGTGTATGTTTTGCAGTGAAACAAATTAAATGCGAACAATGTAATCATTAATTAATAGGGAATACGCCAAGGGTGCGTACTTGGGCATGTATCAGCAGTTACTTCAATAACTCAGTACATATGTTTAACCCATTGTTTTGCACAATACTTTTGGGAATGGTCTTGTGAGAAAGTTATGATAGGTATCGTAAATATTGATAACTTTTGAGATCGTGAATAAACGCGGACAAGAGTTGAATGCGGGGCTGTAATTTTGAAAATACAAGCAGTTTCGTGATAGGAATGAGGCTGAACTCTTCAAAAAAAGACTTACTCTGTCTCTCTTACAGACATTTTTCCTTGTAAGAATTCTCCTCGGGGGATCGAGTTGGTGCGGGGGCTAACGTACTGGCTTCCCACTCTGAGGGCGCGGGTTAAAATCCCGCCGGTGTAGAATATTTTTCAGAGGTATCTCGATCCCTACTTGAGGTGCTTTGTGGAGGGCACTTTTGAGTGAGTACGCCGTCCGTCGGATGGGACGTTAAACAGCGGACCCCTTGGCGCCTTTCGTAAAGAGTAGGCTAATGCCAACGCCCGGCGCAAATGACCTTAGCTGTCGGTCGCCTCCCCTAAAAACTACTTTTACTACGAATTCTCCTTTGCCAATCAAAGGCTAAACTTTTCCTGTGTATCCGTCTTCATATGCTTGGTTAGACGTCCTGTTGCATTCGGAAGTTAATAAAGTCGGATTCTTACACCCAGCCGGGAGTGATGGACCGAGATCTCCTGCAAACCCAGCTGATATTGTTATTAATTTGTAAGAATCGTTTTCCTATGGAAATTCTCTCGTTTTGACGATATTCATGAGTAGTAGGCTAATTTAAGTGGAAAAAATGTTAGCCCAAAGGAGCATCACCCAGCGGCACTACGAGTAAGGTGATCGGTGAAGTGCCCTCCACTGTGGGTGGTCCTCGTGCACGTAGGACATGATAGAAACGGTCCCGTTGTAACCTCTGCTCCCATTCTCAAAGTTTCCTTGATCGTATATCTTAATGTTTCTCTCAGAAGTTTCATTCTATTCTGAACGTTGACAGAATGTGGGCAACGATAAACTCGCATACGAGTGACATCTTGTGTGACCCAACTGTGGAAGGGCGACCGCACCTCTGCCTTTCCCGCAGCCGGCTGTCGCCGCTGGTTCGTTTTAGCCAGGAGACCTCGTTCGCGGCACAGAAGAGTGGCGGAGGAGATGGCGACGCGTCCTAGTGGTTCATGTTGCACGAATCTTGCTACCGTCGCCGTTAACTTTTTTCCTGAGGAAAAATGAAAAATATTTAATTATTTAAAATTTGAAATTGCTTTTTCATTTCAGACCACATGGCGTTTTCTATTTATAGGGATTCTTAGTATGATTCAAATCATCGTTATTTGACAACTTCAGAATATCTAGGTTACGGGAAACGTTCTATTAAAATTTGATGTGGAACGTGGTATTGTACGACGTTGAAACTTCGTCGCGGAAGCAAGACGATAGGCTTACATTGGAGGCCTTTGAAATGTTGGTGTGGAGAAGGATGTAAAGGGTGAAGAGGATTGAAAGTAAAACAAACGAGGAAGTGCTAGGTTTATTCATGGAGGGAGATGAGAGAGGATTGTTGAGAGAAATGCAAAAGAGGCAGGAAAGTTGGATCCAGAGCATTTTGACTGATGATGGGATGTTGAAGACTGATAGAGGAGTGGGTGTTAGGCAAGCGAATAAGGGGAAGGAATAGAAAATGCTTGTTAGATGGATGAAGGAAGTATGCGGAATTTGAAAAGGGTTCATCGATTTATCCGATACTGGCATGTGTTTAGTTAGTATATTATTACATGCAAAGAAAAACATTCGTTGCAGTCTGTATCCATCCAAAACGAAATGGTAGAATACAAAGAATTAGGCCTGCATTTATTGAACCTTTAAAGTAATTTTATGTACAATTTGACGGAATTTAAACCAACTTTATATTTCTAAATTGATGTGTGTAATATATATATATATATATATATATATATATATATATATATATATATATATATATATATGCGCCCAGGGAGGAGGGCCCCAAGATTAGCTGTGCCACGGGCCCGGTGGATACCAAAAACGTTGCCTGTTTCTAGCAGAATGTGGGCGCCATGTAATGAGCCCTCACGTTTTTGATGAGATTTCGTGAAGATTTGAACTCGAAGGAAGAAATCTCTTCGGACGAATCGTTCATCACATGCAGGGATGATCTCTATGTGCACCTGAAGTCGCACTGCTCGCTCCCCGGAGAGATGCAAGCGTCCATCGCGTGGTATGGTGGCATAATTTAATACAAATTGTCCGTAATCGCATTCCGCGCACACATGGGGAATGCGAAGCGAAGTCTTGGCACGTGACGCGGCGGTACACACGGGCACGTGATCGATTTCCGACGGGGCCTAAGGTTTCCGCAGCATTCCGTATTCGTGTCGTTTCCCTGAGTTTCGTCCCACCACATCCGGTTGTCTCGAGAGAGAAGCCTGACTGTGTGCTCGAATGTCCTGAAAGCGACGCTGATAAATTTGCTGGAAAATGGATCGGGCAAGTCACCTCGACCATTGTTTTCATTCGGGTGAATTCACTTGGCAATGCGACGAAGTTTGCTGAGGGGAGCGATCAGATTTCCCGCGGCGGTAATGTAAGGAAAAATAAGGTACGAGGGAGTCAGACGTGCTTAATCCTACCTCTTCTTCGTAAAAAGAAACCAAATACTATCGTAGTTCTTGAAAGCTTCATAGATTAGTCACAGTTTGGACTCTTGTGATTCTAAATTAGGACGAATCTTGTTTAATTTTGCCAATATCTGCATAAACTTAGTTCTCTTCGCGAACGAGTATTACGAAGAAACAGTTTGCTGAAAGAATCTCTAGATTTAGTTCCTGCGTTCACTCGAAAGTGATATATTTTGATGCATTCGTCTTTTTGCCATAAAATTGGGAAAATTCAATAGCTTAAGTTCGTACCGGATAGGTGATCGCTTGACTGCAATCATAATGCCATTTGTGTCACAATTAATATTAATGTCGATCGAACGATTCCTTTCATAATTCAACTAATTCCTCCAGGTCTCACTTTCCAAATCGACTGTAGCGCCTGTTATACGCCATCGTTGGTATCAAACTTGCGAATTTAATGTGGACAGATTTGGTTTAAAGATTCGCTAATATCGGATGAGACACAGAGAAGACCTGGAATATTATTTCGAAACCCGTTTCTTTCCCCCCGATCGGAAGGTAACAACGGGGTGGAGCGACCGGGTTTCGTATGGGTTCGGTCCTGGGAAATACGTTGTCTCCTGCAGCATTCGCACCACTTCCTGTCATTTGCATTCAATTCACGCCAAATTCCATTGTCATCTGAAATAACAACTTGATCCACATCATTCATCGCACGCGACCTCACCGAATGAGAATAATGCACTTCTGTTCCGGGAGTATCTTTGACAAGCCTAGTAGCCACTATGGCAGATTTGGGCCATGTTTTTCGAAGATTGATTTTGAACTTCCAGGTATCAATGTGCGTCATTCGTTGCAGTTCCGGTTATGAGCGGTAGAAATAGTGTGGGAGGCCTCGAGTGTGGGTCGACGTCGGGAAGCACTGAGAGGGAGGGATGAAGAGATAAGAAAGCCAAAGGGATTTTGCAATGGGTAATTAACCTGTGGGGGGGGATGTGTGAATTCGCCGCGTTCCATTTTCTTATTGCCTCACTCACACGCCCGCCATCGCCATTACTTTTTGTTACGGGCTCATGCCAGAAATTAATTAACACTTCATTTGCTCAAAGGTGAATTAGTTTTTCAAATTAATCACTCTAATGAATCCGCTACTGCGTGATTTCCCACGGCATCGTTGGTGCACGAGTCGTTGAACTCGGTCATCGGCAGTGTTATCTCCGAGGTGTATTTGTGTGAATTATTTTATCCTCCAAGACTTATTTTAAAGCATCCGAGCACAAAAGACGGCTGAGGGTTAATACAGTTTCGCTAAAACTTCCACTTGGTCGTATTTAGGTGTAATTTAGGAAGAAGTTTCAACTTGTATGAGGGTGGGCAGGGAATTTCATGAATTCAAAAATGCAGTAAACGAATGTAAAAATCGATATTTTAATAAGCGGTTTACAGAATTTTGTCATTGCACTATGGAAAAATACAGGGCGCACCCAAAAGTGGTAGGACTGATTTTCTCTGGCGCGAACGGAGCGGTGGAGGGGGATCTGCCTGGCAGGGTAAGGTGGAGGAGGCTCTTAGCAACAGACCAACACCAACCCCAGTCGCCTGCGGGCTGTCGTTGAGTCAGGACACCGTTTTTAGTGAAGCAAGTTTTTTGTCCGCGTCGAAAAACAAAATGAATCTGAATTTAGAGAAACGTTATTCCGTGAAGTTTTGTGCGAAACTCGGGAAGACGGCAACTGAGACCCTCGATATGATCAAGCAGGCTTATGGGGACACTGCCTTAAGCCGTTCCACAGTATTTGAGTGGCACAAGTTGTTCAAAGAGGGTAGGGAGCTCGTTGAAGACGACCATCGCTCCGGACGGCCGTCGACGGCGAGAACCGATACGAATGTGGACAGAATGAGGACACTGCTGAACACAGACCGACGCTTAACCAGTGAAGAAATGGCAGACCAGTTGGGTCTGTCTGCATCCAACGTCCAACGCATTATTTCACAGGATTTGGCCATGCGCAAGGTGTGCGCCAAGATGGTGCCGAAAATTCTGCCATGGCGCGCTCGTCGTCAGACAGGTCCTGGCCAAATACGGCGTCGCCACGTTGCCGCACCCGCCCTATTCTCCCGATCTGGCACCACCGGACTTCTTCTTCCCCCTGATGAAAAGACAGCTCAAGGGACGACGTTTTGACTCGATAAAGGCCGTTCAAGAGGCTTCGACGAGGGTCATCAACGGCATCCCCAAAGAAAATTTCCAGCGGGCGTACGGGGAATGGGAGCAACGTTATACTAAGTGTGTAGCAGCTCAAGGAGCATACTTTGAAGATTATTAAGTCGATGTATGTATTTCAATAAAATTCTTGTGAAAAAATCAGTCCTACCAGTTTTGGGTGCGACCTTGTACGATCAAAATGTTGAAGTCCTACCGTAAAGTTTCAGGATGTCGTTTGAAACTACCGATGCGTGTTCGATGAAACAGTGTCCTCCCTGCTGTAGATATTTTATGCTAATTAATATTCTAATAGTCTAAATCGATTAATATTCATTTCGTTTGTATTCTCAGACCTTCTATTACTCACATAACCCATTATTCTGACATCCTCGTGTGTACGTACCTAAACTAAAATGCTTCCCGCATGTTTGTCACCCGTTTCTTTTTTCGCATTGAATACCCTTACATTAATGCATTCAATACAGCATTCCCTCTGAAAATCACTGGATTTCCAACTCGTTCTTTCCCTAGTAACCCGAAATATTCTGTCGCCGCGAATTTCTACAATTCCATGGGGAATGGTTAAAAGCTTTTAAGGACTATACGTGTACGCTCTTGCAAAATCCTCGTTGCTTTGTGTGCGTCTTCGGCGTTTCCCTCGGCCCGCCTCCTCCCACCCAGCGAGCCTGCTGCTAGGCCTGAACTAGGCCTGATAGCCTCTCGTCTGTTGCAATTTTATGGAATGAAAACGAGCGTCATGGAGGTCCACGCGCGCCGCGTTCGATGAGTCCAATAGATGAGAGCCCTCTCTCTCGTCTCGTCACTGTCCACGGTGGCCGCTGGTGCTTGCGCCTCGTATTTGCGTTATTTCCACCCCGAAGGTCACCTTATTCTGGGGAGTTCTGAAGTGCCGAGCCGACCGACCTTTAATGGCTGCTGCTCGTGGTGCCGGCGTTGCCAAGGATCGAGAGATTCTCGGTATTGTTTGGTTCCGGATTTTCCGTCTCCGTTTTGAGGAACTGCCGGGAATGCTTTATCATCTCGCGCGAATAGTCTAAATGTTTTCCTTCCCCGCCCGTCCTGCGTTAAATTCTTGGCTTTGCGTTCGACACACTGTTAGAATTCATAGGCGCCGAGCTGGTGATGCTTTCAGCGGGACGGACCTGTGGGTGGGGAAGAGTGCTCGTGATTAGTGCCTGGTAAACAAGTTGCCCATTCCATCAAGGGGAAGAATTTTATTATACTCTGTGGAAATGTCATCGGGTGTATCGAGGCACATAAGGCGAGCCAATTTTTATTATTTGACTTTGACTCGAAGGCTGAAGTGAAATTGAGATGCTTTGGGTCAAAAAAATGAAACCTTTGACCTTGATGGCGTGGTGTGGTTAAATATTCTCAGCCAATAGAATAGAGACTTTTTATTTATGACTTTCGAAGACCTTTCTTGATTTATAGTTTGTGATTGTAGTTTGTGAGCATTTTTGAACCGATTATCTTCTCATTATAGCAATAATAAAACAATGAGGTATTATTATAGTCGGCGGAACTCGTTAAATGAATACTATGGTATGGATTTACTACTCTAGGTGCAGAAATAATTCCATTAAAACTTTTAATCCTTCATAACATGCGATGACATTGGTGCTTGGTATATTAAATGAGCAAAAGTGTTTAGTTTGACTTTTTATCTAATGATACTGATATGGAAACTATTGCCATAGTCAGCCTTACTCGAATTATCGATCGAAAAACATTTTTTCGAGCTCTCGACGAGTATCACCGAAACAATCGGATGGCTATGAGTGTGTTTATTTCAGTCGAGAGATACAGCCGTCGATCATGTGACTCTTCCTTTAATTGGTCGTTTCATCCGAAATATTTCCAATGCGTGTGAGGGTATTGTGTTTGTTATGGGACTTATCCTATTTTACAGTTTAGCCTGGTGATTTAGGGTGTCCAGCTCTAGATACTTTTTCACTAAGGAATGGGATAACTTCAA
This sequence comes from Hetaerina americana, assembly GCF_022747635.1. Lineage (NCBI taxonomy): Eukaryota > Metazoa > Arthropoda > Insecta > Odonata > Calopterygidae > Hetaerina > Hetaerina americana. The sequence goes on from NW_027286069.1 coordinate 35,262,633, forward strand.
AAGTTCGATCGACGCTCAAAAATATCTCGCGAATCCCGAAAGTGCGCATTCGCCCTTTTTGTCGCCACGCAAAAAATTCTGATTCTTGTCGCGTATTTGTCGTGCCCACTTCGAGTATCCTGTTTCCAAGTGATGCTCACAGCCTGTGCGTATGGATCTGCTTTTGAAGGACGGCGCTCCCTTCAGTCCTTGATTTCCTGCTTAAGTTTGTGTACGTATTTTGTAAGCGGGAGATGACCTCTCCGTGTGGATGTGAACCTCGGCCAGAGATCAGGATGTCCGCGGTATGACCTTCCGTACGAGGTCGTCTTTTCTTCACCGGAGGGACGGCGCCTCTCTTCCTGCTCTGGAACCAATGCTAACTCATGCCGGCGGGGTTGCCCTCGCATCTTCCCACTCGGCCCAAATGAGAGAGGGATGGAGATTGGAATTGCCTGTGACGCAAGCGCCACGTTTTTCCATCTGGCCATGCCAACAACATTAACTGACCTCCTCAGATTGTTTGGTACGTGATGTTATCGAACAGTCTGGTCTGGGGTGTGATCAATTCGAAAGAGGCTTAAGATTTAATAACCGAGTTACTGATATGCGCCAACGCTCTTTAATTTGAAATCACACTCCCTTAAACACGACGATGATGATCGTTAGTGCATTTTCTAATTATTATTGACTAATATTAGTCGGTCATATCTATTCACTGATTGGCGACTGGACATTTTTATAGCCTCTCGGTGCTCCGGCGAAATGTAAATAATGATCAAATTAGGAAATGCTTAGGGTGATCGGCTATCGATTGTTGACGCTGAAGCAGTTGGTGGAAGGGTCGTCCTACGCGACACAACGCGTCCGTGTCTCACGTCAGAGTGACTGCTACTCGGACCCCAGCGCGTGATCCTGAGGAAACCGAGGAGTGTGCGTCACGCGCGCCTCTTGGGAATTGCGCATGCGCCGACGGTCGCGAGAGCGGCGGCTATCAGCTGTGCCTCCCCCACATCCCCTCCCCTTCCCTCCCGCCAATCCTCTCCTGTTCCCCCAGCACGCCTTAACGCATCCCCACACTTATTCCATTCCTCAAATACGGCTTGCAGTCGACGGAACCCCCTCCTCGTTTCGACACCGGCTCTCTTTGTCATTACCAAATTACCGGGTCGCTGCCTGGCGAAAGGTGCGAGGTGTTTCGCGCGTCCAGTCCTCGCGAGGTGCGGCGTGGATCAAAACAAACATTGGAAACGCAAGTGAGTTTTAAAGGGGGGCGGGTTGTTTGGAAGGCAGCAGCTGTGGGTCGAAGGCTTCCTGTAGTGATTTCCTGGGTATGCGCGGGTAATCTAAGGATTTGCCGTGTGGTGAGGGATGGGATCGAGCATTTAATTCTTAGCAGAGGTGAATTAACCAACTACCAGCTATGAGGTGATAAATATTTCTTTTGCAGATCGTTAATGTTTTGGTGTTTATAATTCCCAATTTCGATGGAGGCTTCATCTTAAAAATGTGCCGGTGGAAGTTTTTAAGACTGGTGTGTGTTGGAATGGTAACCGATGTTGTTATTTCAATAACTTATAATAGTTCACTTGTTCATTTTAGGTGACTGAATCGTATCCTGAAAGAATAGTTCAGCGACCAGAAAAAATAGCAGATTAGTAGTCGAAAGTTTTTCCAGGATTCAACCAGTCTAATGAGTTTTCCTTTTTTACACCGTAGTTTTGTACGTTTAGTACCAACCTATGAATACTGCCAGATTCCCCCAAAATGTTCATTGACTTCCCGAACGGGCAAGTACAACGTGTAAACCGTCCCGGTGAGAGAAGTCTCACCTTTACCGGTCATTGTACGTGATATTTATTTTCACAAATGGCATGAGCCATTGGCTCCATGTGACGAACGCTCCCAAGTTCTAAGCTATGTTGTTAAATTCATTTGGTCCCGTCTGAATTTTGCAGCAGTTTTTATGAAATTAATGGATAGAAGGGTTTCGTTTCCAATATTTCAATTATTTTCAGTAGCTTTAGCGACTACTGAGCACCTCTGGTCACTTTGTACTGCCCAATATATCCGTTCTATGATATTTGGTCAAACATATAGTTAAGTTTTCATTTTCCCTCAGTTTTCGCTTTCAAATTGTGCATTGGTTAATGTTTGTTTAATGTAGTCCGACGTGCTCTTCCAAACTTTTAATTAAGCTAGTCCTGGTCACATTATTGAGCCTTGTGTGCTTGTCGATCCACTGTTGCAGGTTCAAAAGTCACTGTGATCATGGCCTTATGATTTTTAACATGTCTTTGTATTCATCTACAATTGCGATGATCTCTCTGGTTTGAGCACTTAAGGCCTGAATGCCGCGGCTACTAGCGTTTAATGTGAGCAAATATACTTGACGACAGTTATGCTAAAAAATCGAATTGGAAGGTTCCTAGAACCGTCCTCGATTAGGCTTAGGAAATAGAGAATAACCTCACTACTTCGCTGGAGTATAAATAAAGGAAGGAATCCAATGTTAAAGGTGGTCGTGGCTACTGCTCCGTGCCGCGAACTGATCCTATATCAACCAATCTACGAGTAATTGGATATGCAGTAATAGTTTTTAATTAGGCTACTGTGGAATAATATCAAATTGTTGAAATGTACAGTCTCTCTCAACTGACCGCTTTCCATGCCAAGCTTTCTCAAGCCAATGCATACACGTATATCTCCGCAGTGATGTTCACCTTGTTGTTCGAAACATTGATATTTTTTTATTCTCCCGTACTAATTCTATGTAATTGTACACATTTTGAGACCTACCCAAGTGCGGAACAGTGAATGATATTTATTGATCATGATGTGGAAGGTTGTATTCTGGATTCGATGGGGTCGGGGCGATGGGGATAGGATGGGGTGCGGGGCGAGGGGTCTTAACTGTTAGCATCGAGCGCTAACATCGCATCTTTCTGGGAGAAACTGCGTATTTATTGTGTGCTATTGTTTCATGCCTTGTGTATCACTGAAGTAGTCATGGTGCCGTAATTGCTTTTAAATTGCCTCTGAATTCGAGGTTTGAAAGAAGAGTAAAAGAGGGACAAAGTAGTTTAGAGCAGTGATTCTTGGGACATAGACGCTTGTATAATCTACATGTTTATTCTTTGTCTTTCAGGTGAGAAGAAAACTAAGAAGTATTGGTTTCCAGTTACCCTAATTGTCAACTTCATCTTTTGTGGACTCTTCAAAGAGGTTAGAAAAATTATTAAGCAAACCCATGTCGCGATCCATTAATTAAGTTTGGTCCATGCCGAGTCTATTTCTTAATCATTTTTTCTTCTTGTAAATTCATATCCTCTACCACAGTATATATTTGGTATCAATCTGTCATATTATCATTCTCATATGAATACTCCTTGATGACCTCAAGGTAAGGCAGTATTATTAATGCAGTCCCTGTTAACTTGAAAAGAATCAACTTTTCGTTGTCGAATTGTATTGTCCTATTCAGTAGATAATAAGATTGTTTTTAATACATACACTATTGCAGTATACTACAGCTGCTTGAATTTCGTTCGATAAAATTTTTGTTCTATCCAAGAAGAGGAAGCATTCCTTCTAATTTGAGTACATTGCGTTTCTGTTACACTACTACATTGGTTAACCTCATTTATAATTTTTACATCCATTTGTTTCCTCAATAAGGTGCGTATCATAAAAATAAATCCGCACAAGTACACTGTAGGTAGTTGTAAATAAAGTATTTTTTATAAATGAATATTCATATTTTAGTCATATATCAAATCATTCAGTTCATTGCCCAGCTAATCCCAAAAAATTTGGTGACCTGTATTAATTCAGAGGAGTCATATGATACACATCCCAAGTACATAAGCACGTAAATTATCCTTCGATGCACAAATTGGGCGAAGTTCGCGTTGATTTGACTGGTTTGGATCTTCTTCAATGGAAGGAAGACTCAATGGTCAACATTTTGTCAAATTAAAACCGACTGAAATCGTGTGGACCATTATGAAAAGGCCATTTGGTAATAATTTCATGAACATTTTCTGATAAAATCCTCACCATTGCACTCAGCGAACAGCTTGCGTGTTCTGTGAGGAAGGAAGAGAGTTGGAATCAACGGAATCAGAAAGCTAGAAACGGGAAACAATGAAAGCTTTTTCACTTTCTCACAGGGCGTTGTTTTCGCTTAAAAAAGGAGTTGGGTTTTTCAGCTTGCGTTATGTGAGGCTCGGTGAAATTGGGCCTTCAGTTTCGACAGGAAAATTGCTCTTTCCAGGTCGTTCATCGATCAGTAACACCCCACGATCATTTCTCGGTTTGATTTTGATTACGTAAGAGAGTTGTACTGGAATTGGGTTATTCTGGAATAGCTATAAACGTTACTCTGAAGGATGGAGGCTGCACGCAGTGGTATTATATATCCTATTCGATATAATAGACAGTAATACTTTTTATTTCAATCACTTTGTGCTTTGACAATTATGAGCAGTGTCAAATCGTTTAGGAAAACAAGCGTGTGTCAACGTGCAAACATACTATAGATTTAATGCAATACAATCACGGAATCAGAGGAATCATCATTACAATACAAATCGTCCTTCTGCACACTGGCAACAGAAAAGGAAGGTGGGAGCAGGAAATACCCAGTCGGTGTATGATTAAGTAATGTGGGAAACTTAAGGCGATGAAGTTATTTTGAATATATTGGACGGGTGTTGGCCATTGATTAACCGATTTAAGAAAGTAGGGAGGCTATCTGCCACTGTTTTATATTGAGGGGTGTCTGTAGGCACACTAATTTTCCTCGAATTTTTGCATCTGGAAAGACAACTCTTGTGTACTATTTCATTATTCCAAAATTCAAGAACAGTTGAATTTCCGCGGAGCACGCCATGGTCTTTGGGTCCTCGACAATTTTTCGCGATATGGCCATCCCAATATCTAGAAATAGGTAGACCTGAACTAAATGTCCACATGGAAATACGCGGAAAATCACGAGGAGTAATCAGAATTGGCTATACGTATAATTAAATATTTAAAAATCTCATTGTCAAAACTGTGATGGAATTGTGGTTTTGGTCGAGATAAAGACGCAATGTAAAACAAGGTGAGGTAAGGCCATCTATAGTTAAAAATATTAATAAAGTATTAAACGTAACTATGTGGATAAATGTAGTAGGCATGTAAAAAGTCCTAATTATTATCTATGCGAGAATTAGGATTGAATAACGCTTAAGGTTTACGGTATATTTTCAGCTGTCGGAAGAGTTATTCACCGTGTTCGGTTTCTGTGTAGATTTTTCGACTCATATCTTGTATGAAATCTTGTGGCAGCTTACGTTTGCTTTGTGAAGTAGAATGTTATGATTCCGAGTTGTTTCTTCTGCGGATATGAAAGCAAAGCTAGTGGATCCATTTGTTTCTGGCGTTGAAGTCTCCTCCCCGAGAGCTTGGCATCTCCCGGTTCGTGTGAGTGAATTGCACGACAGAAATCATGCCGCTGTTGAAGCTGCATACAAATAATAAATTAAACCTGTCGGAATGCTATCTTCTTAACCTTTGCTTTCTAATTATCTTCGTGAATGGGTGCCGCGCTCAGTGAATAAATCCACGACGGAGGTAATGGAATCGTATGCACGAGATTGTGATCTCGTTGAGCGAATACAGAGACTATATGAGTGTGTACAGTAGGTGGGGATAATGCAAATGTTTCTTTTGCTCCTAAAGGGATTGTGGAATTTGGTCTCGTCGAGAATTAGAACAAATTGTGGGGAAATTCTAAAAGAGGAGGATTTTAACACTCCTTTCGGATGATTTTTAATCATTTAATACAACCCCCATGTATTGAAAATCATAAGTGCGTCATGAAGGGCAATTGCTATCGAATCATACAGCTTGCATTCAAATAACTGTTAGAATCTAATGTTGCAAGAATATTTGAGTAATTTTTGTAAGATCTACTATGTAAATTTTAGATTCTTTTTTTTCATTCAGGACTCAATTGCAATTGCGTTCACATTAAGGATGGCTAGAATTTCATTTAGTTACGAACAGAGAAATTGATCGGGAAGTATTGGTGGCGTATGGCTCTTTAGAGTAGCACACTCTTTCTTTCCACCGGCATAATTTAACCACCTTTCATTCCATGGTGTGAATTTCGACCTCTGCTTTATTTAATATTTTCGGTCGATTTAAGCCTGGCATTTGAAAATATATTTACCGCCGCATTTAATCACATAAAATCTATATAAACACGCAGGTTTATTTGTTAAAAACATTTCCAATTCACGTAGTTCATAAAAATTTCATGTGTTTGTTGGAAAAACGTGGCAGTTTGAGCTGTCGAGTCTTAGTGGGTTTCAAACCCTAATTTTATGTCTATCGCCAAATTGATAATGAGGAGGATAAAGATATTCTCGCGTCTTCCATCAAGACCTTGCTTTGCCGCAAGAGTTTTAATGAATGCCGAGCATAGCGAATAGCATGCCACGCACGGGGCAAGTGAACATTAACTGCAAAGAAGAATGCTGGCTTACGAAACGATTTCAGCGGCGATACAATAGTAATAATATACAATAAAGGTCATCTAGAAACTTCGGCTATGCGTAGAGAAGAATGACATGTTACAGATGTGCATTAAATCCTATTAAGGAGAAGTGGAAATTCATTGCATTGCATTTAGTTACTCCATCTACTTTTTGTGCAGAACGCCTCAAGATGCATCACTGCGTGCTACTGTCTGTTTTGTTTTTGGTACTCTGTTTCTCGTTTTCGACAGAAGTCGAGTACACATCGTCCTCGGATGCAGAGATGCGGTTATCCTATGGACGGCACGGAAATTGTCGGCGAGGTTTGAAGAAGCCGACCCAGAGATTCTTCCTACGTCATCAGAACTCGCGTAAACGTATCTGGACAAACGGATTGAACTGGATGTGGAGAACGTGAAACGTTCTTCCTCTATTCCCGTCCATTAATTTCGAGAGATGGTTCGGAAAAGTCGTTCACCTGTAGTGTTTTGCAGTGACTGTGCTTGAGGCGGTTTGGTGTAATGAACTGCATTCTTTGACCAGCATTCGATACGAGATGAGCGATCTTAGTCAGTTGCTTTCGATGGCCACCACTGTTTACTCCTGTGTCCTTGTTACAGGAGCAGGGAATATTACTGAATTGGATAACCCTACCGTCAGGGTGTAATCAGCTGCATTCCATCAAGACTTCTCTACGCTTGCCTTTTCACCTATGTTTTCCTTTGTGTTATATATTCCTCTTTCGCTATGCTTTTCCAGTTATGGTTTATAGAGCTGAGATAAGAGCACCAGGAGTGGCGTAAAGGAACATTGTGCCATTCTGACCAGAGATTCTGCCAATATTATTCGATAATATTCAAAGTAATGTCTTTGATTATGACGTGACCTCATCAAAACAACTGACTGCGATTCTTTTTGATTAAGCCGCCAAGCAATCGATATCTGCAAGGTACTCTGCCCCGGAATCCACCTCAAGGGTAAATGGTTATGAGAGTGATTTCGTATCAGAAGATATGAAGTATCTACGTCACATACTTCTGAAAGGGTAGTAATTATGCCAATGCCATATTTAGATAATCTGGCCATATGTTTCGGATTCGTGATTCCCGAAAATGTTAAGTATACCGAGCAATTATTTCTCCAGTTTCGATATCGGATTGCCGCGTCTCGGCAAATCAAAAGTCGCAGTTTCGAATCCTGCGTTGGAAATTTCCTGTGGCTGTTGTAGCATCTAAATCTGAAAACCACGATCCCTGTGAATGTCGTATATTTTCAGTTATGGACCTTATGTCGACGTATCACTGCTTAAGCATTCATATATGCAGAACAAAGTATGTTTGTTGACTAAATCTTTGACTGGTTTTAGGTTTTGATCAAAGGCCCTTCCTTTAACAAATTTCTTTCTTTTGTGTCCTTTCATGTTACTTTTGCCTCCACCACATTCACGTTATTAGATACATATTTATTGCTCATGTACTCAAAGGTAAAATATGCAATAAGGATGGATAAAAAAGCAAAAGTTTTAGATATCTTTGATAGAATTCCGGAGGGAAGATACCGACATTAGATGAGTACAATAATAGGGAAGAGTATAAGGAATATATATGTATGTATATGTGTATATACTGTGTATGTACTCACCGAATTGCGAAGTCATTGAATCAAATTCTCTTTAGCCTGGCAAAAATGTTTTAGGATGAATTGAAATAATTAAAGACGGGATTAAGTAAGAATCTTATTTTAATCGTTTGTTCTTCCATTCTTGAGGTATCCGGTCCACTTCGTCACGGGGTTCTCTATTCTAGCGTTCGCCCGTCTTTCTCGGTCCATTCAGCGTTCAGATGTGCAGTCGTGAAAAATACCAAGTGCTTACTAAACTTTGCCGTCCCCAGAGGTAACCAACGTCGCCGGGATCGGCTCTGTGGAGTTAACAAGAAGGGGGGGGTGAAAACGGGGAATGGAAGCGGCAGGAGGTCAGCGTATGAATTTCGCAACATTTTTCCCACTCGCGCGCCCCGCGACTCCCACGGCTGGGAAACTCGTGATTTAACTCGAAAGGAGGCGTGACTGTAATGGGTGACCCTTCCTCCCCCGTCCCACCCCCGGCCCCCTTTCTCCCTCCCTCCCTCCTCCATCACCTCATCCCCCTCCGTTTCCTCCCGTTCCAATCTCTCGCCTCCGGCCCCTCCCGCCCCCTCGCAATTCCCCTCCTGCTTCCCCCAGACCATTTGGCATTCCCTCGGCTCCGCACCGCGCACCCGCCCTCCTCTCCCTGCATTCACCCCACCCGCCATCCCCTTCACTTACCTTTTTTTACTGGCATTTGCGCTCTTGTGTCGCTCGAATCATGCGAAGTGCTTTCGTTCCAGGAGAATCGGGAGGGGAGCGCTGCTTTTGTTCACCTCGAGAGCTCGATTACAGCTTTTAATCCACCCCTTTGACCCCCGCGATGATCCCTCTTATGCCGGGTCAAGTGCTTTTCTAGATTGGCGGCGTCTTTGCATTCGAGTCTTGCCTAATTAGCCATTTACGGGACTATCATGATTCTTGGGCGTTTGGGTGACAAGTGAAAATCGACTTTAGTCACGGTGTTGTCTTACTTCGAAGGCCCGTCTATGTGTTATCTGTCGATCAAGGAGAGTTTGTGCTTGAACGATGTCTAGGATCATGTCATTTTTTTCCGTGAAATTAGAGCCTCGCATAGGAATATACGGATTTGTATCTTCGAAAATGGGTGCACGGGACTTAGGCCCCCTGCGCCCAATATCGAAGATACAAAATCAAATGAATATAGGTTGGTGTGTTGAACGATTGTGTGAGCAAAGCCTTCTGATGATGAACCCTAGGGCAATAGTTCATCTGCCGTTTCATTTCTCCCATGACGCCAATTACCTTCGTCAATTACAGTGCTGCATGAAATCTTCTTAATTACTCTACTTTCAATGTTTTAAAATTTTCAATTGCCAATTTTAAAACGCGAACGTTTTTTTGCTAATAAACGCTCTTTAGCAAAGGATTTATAAAATTTAACATTCACCCGAAATTCTAATGTTCGATTCCAGGAGCATGAAGCCGAAGTCCGAAACCTGTAATTCCACCCTAGACTCGTGTTTCATGAGAATAATATCAGGTGTAGTTCTTGACATTGTTTAGGCAAAATGTTTGTTTGACAATCAAATGGCTATCACCAGACTAACTATCGCCCTCTTAGGTAAATTTGATTCGTAATACAATGAAGGTGCGATATATTTTGTTTGCTTTCTTGGGTTAGGTACTTCGAAACCTCATAGTGGTTTAAACTTCGCTACCATAAATAGTCGGTATTCGTAAAACTATGCTGTAGTTATAGAATTTAACTTCATAAAATTAGTAAAACTCATACTTAATTTTGTCGCTCTAATTACAGGCAATTGCTTAATGAACTTCATTGCATTTGCTAATGCCTTCCAAAGTAAAGTTTATCTTTAGTAAAGTTTGCTTTTTTTAAGGACATACTATATACGTTTTTATCATGTACCGTTATTCTTTGGCCCTGAATATTGTGGCCTTACGCAATATGAGAGGTTTATTACCATGGGGAACGATTCCAAGATCGCTTCGTGGAACTAGAATGAAATACTGATCCGGCCTTCATTCTGATTTAATAAACTTGTTCAGCGTAAGTCAGCGTAGATATCCTCATTGTGAAATAAAGATGAGACAGGTGAACATACCATTCAAAGCAAATAAATGAATTTATTCCTTATCGCATCTTCTTTGGTTAGGCTGTAAAATTCGTGAGGTAGCGCATCCGTTTACTTGGGCACTTTACAGTATATCTTCGGAATGTTTCGCAATGTCGTCTGCATTTCGATTTCACTTTCCTATCGCAACTCATCATCCTAGGTACATTATCATTAGAAACGGACGAGCAATGTTGGAAAGTACCAGATCATTATGTAATATATACACTATATACTGTGTTTTGTGTGTAATTGTTCATGTGTTTTTGGTGTGTTATTGTTTTTGGTTACGAGAAATTGTAAAGACTGTGTCCATCCCAAACCTACCTAATCGGTTGGATACGAATATACCGTATGGTGCCATATAGTGAGGGCAGAAATAGTACTACGAGGAACTACATGTAACGTGCTGCATTAATGTTGGATCAGCTAATGGCAGAGCTTATGTGTCAAGTAAGGATAATAAATCCTGAGGCAAGAAATTTTGCATTGAGATAATCTCAGATGCAAGGAAAATTAAGTATTCTCATGCACACAGAGACACGTTACGCATTACCATGTTACCAATGCTTCAACACGGAATACTGTCGTATATAAGGAAATAACAAATGAAGGCCCCCAGTCATTATTTAAAATATCACGTTTGAATATTTCAATTTGTCCTCTCTGCCAATGTGTCGGCATCGGCAGAAAAGCATTTCCTCGTGGTAATCGTTGCGGTTTGTTGGCACAATTAACACACTCCATTATAAATCATGACAAAACCCTCAAAGGCTGCGCGGCTGATGAAGCACCTAGCTTTATATCTTACGGATAGCATTACTCATTGTAATATGTATATTCAGTTGCGAACGTAATTCCAAATAAAACTTACGACCCATGAGAAAACTCGGGTACATTAAGTCGCCGCAGCGAAGACTGTTACGTTCACTACAGTCACAATGCCTGTGGAAAATATCTTATTTAACGTATGTGTGACCGCTGATTAAATGGAAATATCAGTAATTACAGTCTTCAGTTTTGTTTCCGAAAAATAACTTGGAAAAGTTTTGAATGTGAGATGTTTAAGAATTGTAAGCGCTTTGATCGTAAGTGTTTGATGAACATGTCATATCCGGTGATTAAGGTATTTTTTCTCAGGAAGATTAATTAATGTTCCATTCCAAAGTTATGGTCTGGAAATAAATGGTGGTTAGGGGCCACTTAGGGCTACTAGACCGGGACTAAGGCAAAGGTAAAATTAACTATAGGTTTCGTCCCGCTTTTCCCAATAGCTAAGCTGAGCTTTCATTGATGGAAAAGTGGTTAGTTGAAATTATTAGATCGCGAAAAGTTAGTAATTCTTCTAATAAGTGAGCTGTATCCTTCAAAAGAAAAAAATCTGTATACAGAAATGCACACACAATAAGGTCAGAAAAAATGAAAATATGGCTTTATTAAATTGATTAGATGGACTAGGAAAAAATATAATAAAATTGACTCTGGAGATATTTCGAAGAGTAAAAAATTTTCTTGCCTTTTCCCTGCAAAATGCTGTTCATTAGTTTCTCGTTAAGTTTCCCCAATCGTCATCCAGAAGTCGTGTTTCATTGTCAATATACTCTACCTTCGCCTCTATAACTTCTCTGTTATTAGAAAGATTCTCCCTTGGGTTTTTTGAAGTCTCACTCTCCTTTTTCACCTTTGTATTTCACTTAATTTTCCAATTGAGAGCGTCCTTGAAAATGTTCGTGTCTTTTCCGACAATGTCCCTTGTCTTCTTTCTTGAATTTCCAAGTATGTATTGTAGTGAAGACAACGCGGAGGATTCAGCGAGGCGCTGACAAATCTTCTACCCACCCATGCTCGTAAGGCATTTGGAGGACCTAGTCTATTGTTCATGGTGGTAAATGGTTGGCCGTTAACTTTGTTGTTAGCATGACGATCCTTTATCATCATACATTTGAAAACAAAGAAAAATCTCAAGCAAAGATCCGAGTTGGCTTTGAGAAATAAGCACTCGGAAGGAATCGCAAATGACCGAAATTATTCCGTTTAATGCCCCTAGGGAGAAAATCAAAGCCGTCTTGAAAGTATTTACAGTTATTGCTGGAATTTTTCATGTGGCACACTTTTAGAGACACACCATGGGGTTATAACTATAACAGTCGTTGTATATAATAAAAAAGTGATGCCGCTTCTTCCTAAGGATAAATGGTAGAATCTGTCGGTGGAGAAAACTGTAATCTTAATAAGTTAATGCTGAATTCTCTCTGAAACTGACAAAGGTCATGTCGGATGCGTCAGGAAGTGTTCGATATGGAGATTTAGTCGAATATTGACGAAGAGAACGCCGGTGTTCGACATCGCAGCGTCAGCGTGATGAAGAAAGGTCATTTCAAATGTATCTAATGTCATTGTGACTTGGTGTGTGGGAATTGCAGAGATTCGTATATATGTATCAAAATATGCCACAAATGAGTAGAAACGTCGTCAGTGAATGCTTTCTACGCACGGGTGCTTGCTCTAGTGGGCATCATTGACCTTCTGTGGGGTTTATTCATCCTCGGGATGGCAGGTGGTATTTCTATTCCCGGTTCAATAGGATAGTTGGGTGGAGAGGGACAGTCAACAAAAAATAATTTTTCCCATCTACTCCAGGGCAGAGCTACCTCCGGTTGATGGGCTGTAAAAAAGTGCTTGCATCTTAGTAACATTAATTATGCATGAGAATGACATTGCGTTTTCAGGTTAGTGACGTGAAAATGTCGTCTCCACTTCAATGGCCGGAATAAAATTTACCGATTCCATTAGACTTCCGTCCACTGAGATTGTTTTTCGAATGAGTGCTGTATTAAGTGTCATGATTCAGCTTTTATGCTGCCGCACAAGATCCTTGATGCACATAGTTACTCTCCAAATTTTCAACCCCTTCTCAATGAGAGGAAAGCGGCGAAAGAGAGCGTCTAGGACGAGAAATGATGTCCCGTCCGATGTGCTTGCTTGGCCAGGGGCGGATTCAGTTCCTTGGAATGGTGGCGTTATTCGGTGGCTCTCATTCAATTACGTAAGGCTTTTGGGGGATAGGGAGTGTGCGCCATTTAATTAAATTTCCTTACTGAGGGGGAGGGGTGGACTCGGGAAGAAATTAACGCAATGTTTATAATTACATTATGTCAAACATCGTGCATGATGTAAGAATTTGAGTTAACCTTGGAACCACTATGGAGCACATGCTAATGATCCCCAATGCAATTGTTGTTTCAAAATTATTTTTGCATTTTTAAACCTGTTGAAACAGTCTCAAAAGGTTTGTTTCATTTCATCATATGTGTACCATTCAAAAGACTTCTTCTGGACTAGAGTTCTTCCAGTGCAAACACGTGATCAGTAGGAAACCATAATGAAAAACACTTTCTTCATGCTTAAATGCGTTTTTTCCGCGTTTTTTTAAATTATGTCCGTTTCACATATTAAAGGCAGGTCCCATAATTATGTATATGAGGTGAGGAGGAAGTTCATATCTTACGTATCCCAACAAAAGCAGGGGGGCGGCAAAACCATCGTTAAGGGTGGACCCTGTACAACCGATTTGCATGTCGTGCATTCATCTCCCGGCGGAAGTTCCGTTAAAAATTTACTTTAGTAAATTATGATGGGCGAATTTTACTGTTGTATGGAAATCCTCCTCCATTATGACTTCCTCAACAACTCTCATCCCGAATGACGTAAATTATCTGTTGGCATGTGCATTATTCACCATTTCGGGTGGTCTTACTGCATCATAACCGCGTGGTTCTGGTCGGTGCGGTGACTTTTGCGATGGCTACCCATGCCCGCGTGGCGAAATGTCAATGCGACTGCAATCTCTGGCGAGGTGCAGCGTCGGTAGCATTTCATGACAATCCCTCCCAATGGGATATCAAATTGTCGACTCCTTGGCGTATTTCATAAATAGTAGTCTCATGGCTGGCATAGGGTTGTCTATCTACCTACTGTATACTCTACCCATATTCCATTCTCTTCCATGCTTGAAGGTAAAAACATCTCTTCTTTTCTTTAAATGAAGAGCACAACTTTTTATTTTAATTTTTACACTGTTTTTATAGGTACCTTCCTTAAATTGTCCATTTTTATATTACTTTATTTAACCAACCCTTGGTATGCCTTCCGTTCGGTCAGGAACGTTTCATGGCCATAATTGTAGTCTCAAAGTGATAGAAAGAGTTTTTTAACTCCATACGCCTGGAAAAGGCAGGGAGATTTCGAACCCCATTTGCTGGATAGCCTGCGATGTATTCTCGCCGTATTACAACAGGTGTTTTCATCGCAAATTTAAGATAAGCGTGGAGTACAACACCGTAAAATCTCATCGCCAGACTTTGAATGAACAAGTTTTGGAGTTCCGCAAAATTTCATAAACGCCTGGGCCATGCCCGATTACATCTATGCTCATACGATAAGATCACTTCCCACACACCCGACCAAACTCAGCCTCCGAGCAAAAGAGCTTTCGCAAAAAGCGAGTAGGTGGTAAAATGATAATGATCATCTTTCCGGATGTGAATCATTTGTTTACGAATATGTGCGGCAATTGAATGATGTATGCGTCTTCTGAGATGTTGTGGTGATGAACTGCTCATGGTTTTGAAGCCGAGGGTGAGATGATTTAAGAAGTAGTGACGATCGGTCGTGGAGTCCCATGGAACTAATCTGCAAATTGTCACACTTTATCATAAGGATGCGTTGGATTTTTCCGGGACTGCATACAATATTAGAGGGACCCCTTAAAACAGTCAGATTATTCCTTAATCGGTCAGCCTCTCTCGGACTTCACACCGCCTCTCTTGCTCGGCGACGTCCGAAAATGGTCTCAGCGAATCAGTCCCAATGAAACACCACCGTCTAATGTATGGGACTGGTGATTTCTTTTTGTTGGGACATCGAGAACTCTTTTGACCGAATGGCTTACATAGGCAAGGTCGCGGAGGAGACGAGGATTTTGAGCGCAATCAGTCATTTTCGAAATGCCCCGCGGGGAGATGGAGAATAAACATCTTCAACCTTGATGGAAAGGCGTCCTCGCAGCATCGCGTCGGTGATTTGCATTTCTCGTGCTCCTCGTCGGTGCTGAGCTTAGTTTTCATTTATGCGGGCGGTGCGTTGAGCGAAGGTCGTTCGACAAATCACGGGGGAAGGGGTTTGCATCGCGACGCACTCGTGCCTAGAAAAGCCACCACCTGATTGGTCGAACGGCCTTCGCACCGCAGCGACTGCATGCATGAAAACTTAGCTTTTTAATCGTGCCCTGTGAGAGGTTGACTTTAGGGTTGGCGGTTGTGTATATTTCCGTTCCCTCTCGTCATCTTGCCCGAGGTGATGGAAAGTTTCGCCTCCTGATTTTCAATCCACTTTGCGCTCATCCCTGCTTTGCCTGGCGGTAAAATCGAAGCTGTTATCTTAAAAAGCCAGAGGAATCTGGTCCCAATTTTATTCCAAAAATGTTGGATATTGGCTTTTATAGTCTCTGGTGTAGGTCATATGCTCTTGTTAAAATGCTATACTCGAGAGTGCACGGTAGTGTGACGTCTTGTGGATTTTTTCCTTGTCGTATTTCCCGGGCCTACGTCATTGATTTTCTCTCGCCAGGGTGGCCACTGTCGGGAAATCGATAAAAAAGTCGAGAATAAATTAATTTCTCGAGAATAATCCCCAAAGGAGCAAGTTTTTTGAAAAATTAATGAGATTTGTTTTGAGAATAGGGATTTCCTTTTTGTTTTGAGATTATTTCGCAGTTTCCATTGGCCACCGTCCGAGCAGGCCCTGACCAATTCTTAAATATAATGAGGGCACACTTCGGCGGTAGCAGTGGAAAGCGAAACGTTTATATACAGAAGCATAGGTAATCATTCCAAAAATTTGGGAGAAGATTCAGATTAAATTTCCTCATGTTAGCAGGAAAAAAGTTGAGGATGGGTATCTGGAAAATGAGTGATCACCTCTCTCAAAAAGTAGCGAAGGTTTGTATCCAGACTTTTCTTCAGCTCTCCTCAGAGGTGACTCAACATGTCAAAGAAACCCGAGTCATCCCTCTCAACATTAAAGCGTTGGAACTATTTATTTCAAAATGAAAGCAATATCTCAGCAGTTGCTGATTGCAATTGTCAAGGTTTACGCGTGCATTTGTTGTTGGTGGTATAAGGGATGTTGAGTGAATTGTGTAAGGGTCGGCTCCCTTCCACGTGGCTTTGGAGTGCATTATGGGATCCTGTGTGTTTGAGGATGTACTGGAGCAGGCATAGTTTGAATGGAGACTCAATACCCTTTGCCACATGTCCTTTAGGCGGCTTGCGGAGTGGTGTGTAACAGTAGGCGAAAAACATAACTTTCGGTAAAGGCTTATGTTTTGAATATAAATGACTTTGATGGGCCTCAAGAAAAGGGATGACAGGCAATTTTAGTCTGAATTATTCAATTTCTTAAATGGTTCTGAGCCTTCCTCTTTGTATCCCAGAACCGAAGTGGGAAGACTCCCTTCCATACTGACGCTCACTGTTTCCGTGTAAAGGGATAAACCTCTCTTGATCAACGTTCCATAATCTTCTGTGTGAAGTGCTACAATGCCTAAAACTTACGAGGAATACCTTGTGGAGGAGAGAAACCATCAGCTCATTTGTACAAATACAATTTCAATAATTTTCACATACGTAATAGATATACTTATGGTAGCGTGTACCTCCCCGCCAAGTACCGAAGAACATCTCGCCGAAATCAATTGTTTCAAGCTCTACTTTGTGATAATGGATAATCCAAGTAAGTAAACTTTGTATTTTTTCAAACGAAACTTTATTATACTGCTACCGGTTTTGACTCACAGGCGACACTATCAGGTGTATGCTGATGATCGGGTTCCACGACAAGACCTGATCATATCACTTATGCATCGAAACCGGTAAAGTGAATTCAAGTTTAATATGAATAAAATGCAATGTTTATTTATTCGAAGAAACAAATATTTATTTATTTGGCAGTTGTGTCCATCAAATACCTACTTTAAATGTTTAATTACGTAATAGTAATAACTTATTCATTAGCCTAACTCATTGCTGATGGCACTCGTGCCACCGGATGAAAAACTGCCACAAGTCATACAAACCTACCCGACGACTGTGTTCAAGTGCTCTCTCTTATCTGGCGACCACACTGTTAAATGTATTACATTTTCCGTATTGGATTCGTCTGCACGAAGAATTTTGATCCTGATGACTTTAAAGTCTCCAATGACTTAACCTTAAAACATCTTCGGAGTTAAACCTCTAATAATCCTGCTTTGCCGAAATCTTAACGCTGCAGAATAATAGGATGGCCCACCGAATTTGTTCGCTTTCAGCTCATTTTATTCTTTTTACCAAATGGGGTGCTATAGTTCAGTAAAGCCAATGCATTGATTGGTGAGTTCATTTTCACAAGTATCGTATATCGCTTCCCTTAGCCTCGTTATATCCTCTGCTGAAAACCTGGTGGTTGCCCCAAACTTGAAGTCGGCCTTCGATCAGCAAGGTGTGCCTTTCTCTTTCTCACCTTGCCTGGAGTTATTCTTCATTTTCATTTTTCAATCACCACCTCCGATTCCCCACGTCTTTGCGGGCCCCATTGTTCTAGTCCAGTCATTCTCTCTCTCCAGCGCCTGTGCGTCGGTTTCTCCTCACCGCGGTCCCTCCTTGCGCGTCAGTCTCTTCCGCCCGACTATTTCACGCACCGCCCCCGTGACTTAAGGGGCTCAGAGCAGTAATCCCGGGTCATTGAGTGCTGTTGACTTGGCTCATTTTCCCTCGACCTAGAAGCGGTGAGAACCTGATTATAATCGCAGCCCTTTAAACACCGTCTGAATACCGTCGCGTCTGGTAATTTATAAGCCATGCAGATTATATTTTTGGGTTTCGTATTAGTGAAAACACCGTTTCGTATCCTTTAAATCAAGGGGATAAATTAAAGCGTAACCCTAAAACTTTGCCCAAAGCGAGTGTACACGAAAGTCACTATCTTCAATGTTCTCTGGATAAATAAAAATGTGGATCTTTATGTGAGAAAGCATCTTCCATTGCCTTTTACAGACAAAATACTAAGACGTTAATAAAAAGCAGAAGAACGCCTCACAAGTATATAATGGGTGAATGTATACGTGAATCGTTAAAATATTAAATAATGTAACATTTGTTTTTTTCAAAATACGTTAACGGAACTTGTGAGACAAACTTGCCAAATTCATCGAAATCTAGTCGCTATAAAAATTACGCAATTGCCCTTTTTGGAGTATCCTGACACAATTTATGTTCGTGATTGGTTCCCCAGTGAAGCATGACAGCGATAAATCAATTGAAAGTATACATGAATTCATTTTTGAATTTTTACTTTCTTAGAACTGAAACTGATTATCATTTCTTGAATGGTTGTTTCATATTTATTGACCAGGGGAACTGCAGCACTTTAATGCCATATTTAGGAAGGCGTTTGGAGCCACTTTTTACAGCTCGGGCAGGTCTTTTCTCTGCCAAAATATCAATATTTCAATGGATCTATTATTCGTTTCCCCCGCTAGACTTCGATCTCTTTGTGAAGCCACCCTGTTCGTCGTGCTAAAGCAATCAATGTACGGGTGTCGCCCCTGACGACCAAATTATAGTCTGAAAATACGATAAATAAAATTAATGTATATTTGGGGTAGGAATACATTTCACGGTTTATTTCTGTGGCTTACGGGGAAAATATTTAGTCCTTCATTTTATAATAAAAGGATTCCTTATTAAGAAAATGCTTAGTTAAAGTCGTTCAAAAACTGGACGCGTTCTCGCACGCGTCTAGTTTGTATCCCGCCTATGATTTAGTGTGTGGATTTTCGTATCACTGTGATTCCCGAGGCCGCTTGCGAAACTTCGTGGTTACTGTAAGAGACCCTGATGATGTCTTCGTTTATATATCTGAGAGTGCCTTCCGCCTGTTTCCCAATACTACCAGTATTTTTCTGGCGATTTAAAAATACGGTATCCTTTGAACGACGTGCAAGATAACGGGTCTTCCCAGAACTCTTAGGCTTGGGAGTATTACAGCTTTACAGTACATTTAAAGCACTGAATGATAGCTTTGAAGACGACCGCCGTGTGTGTTGAGGCATTCAAAGTAAAATGGGTTGAATATCGTGGGAAGTATTGTATTATTATTTGAAATTGAATTCCTTTAGAGTCAACATTTCAATTTCTAGTCTTTCACTCCCCGTTAGTTAATTGTTTCCGACCGTAATAGCCGCCTTTCGAGTGCCATTTATGCATTTCTTCCATTTCTTGCTTCATTGCCTTCAGAAACTCAAGAAATGACAGCTATTGGCCGCGTTATCTTTCAACAAAAATAAATCGACGATGATTTTATGTAATTATTATTTTTGTAAGAATAGGAAACTGCATAGTATACATACAAATAAGTTAAGTAAATTAAACCAAAATCCATGCTTGACGTAACGCAGCGACACTTTTTGTGATAATTATCCAGTACGGATCATAATGATCCAGGGAAAATTATCAATATATTTCACGTGAGTAAAACTGAACATCAAATGCTTACGTATGTATTACTGTAAAGATTAACGCTAAATAATTTCCATTGAATGACTACAAACCTCAGTTCTTTCTCGATGCTGTTCTCGGAAATGCAAGAAGACCTTTGTCTCCTGCTTCCGTTAGGCTCTTGATCGTGTTTAAGTTTTTAAATATTTCTTACCATTTTGTATTTACGTACATGCAAGTATTTCTTTCAAAGCCTTTGTACGTTACTATTTATGATGCCATGATCGACTTATCTCATAAGCAGCATAAGATACGCACGAGTATAATGGTCCGATTTTCCATTGTGACCCGTGGTATCATCCTTTCTCTTCCGGAAATCCATCTACCCACTTGTGAACCCACTTGTCTCCCTCAGAGGACACCGCCATCGCAAAACGATGAAATGCAGTTAGTTCATCTGCTTGGTAAATAGTTTTGAGCGTCGTTCATATGCATGAAACATTTTGTACTTCAATTTAAAGTACAATTCATGGGGCTGCCAGTCCTCGGAAGTTCGCTGGGTATCGGTCTCCCTAACCCGAAGGTCGTGGATCAGAATCACGCACGGGCGCCATGTCGTCATTAAATGAGCTTTCAACGTTTGAGTTTACCGTGTAATATGACCTTAGTCGGCGGAGTGTCATATAAACTCCATAACAAACAAACATTCGTGGGTAACATATACAAGCGGAATATGTGGTTTTAAAGTTTCCACGTCCGGTTTTTTCAAACACTGTAAAACCGCGAAGCAATGCTTCAGCATCAGGCCGTTCACATAAGCGATTTCATTAAGCTTGTAATGAGGTGGATCACATGCAAAGCACGTTGGGCTTTCTGGGGTTTTGGACGCTTTCTCGTTTTGCTTTTCCAAATAGTCAATACACTTGTGGTTTCACGCCCTTGGAAATGATTTGAATTCCACGAACAGTCTTTGGATATACTCTTGGAATACTACTGGAAGTGCCTATTCCTAGTTCAGCGTCTCGAAGTAAAAAGATAATGCGTTTCCTCCATTGTGTCTGTCCACCGAGCCATCACTTCCATTCCGTGCCGTCGCAACACTCCCCTTCCCAATCGGGCCGCCACCGTCGTCGCCCTTTTCCCCGCGGCCTTCACCCGATGTCTTTATATTTTTCCCTCAGGGCCCATTAAACTTAATTACCCGCAGTCACACCCTTAAAAGTTCCCATTCTGCTCCCCCCCCCAACCCCATTACCCATTGCCTCCACCGTGCCCGCCTCGGCCCTCACATCGTCTCTTCCAGCGCCGTTTCTGCGTCTGTTCCCAAGCTCTTCTCTTAGAAACCCCCCTATTTTAATTAGGGATTATGTAAGAATTGAATGATTTCAAATCTTACATAATCAAGAGTGAATTACAAGAATGAATAGTTCGAGTTAAATATGGAGGTATTGGAATTGCAAAAAAGGAATTTTCCCAAATTGGTGGAATCGTTTCTATTGGTGCCATCGCATTATTTTTGTTGGACGTAATAACTTATTCAAGTTCTCCTTGAAGAGATTGAATCCGTTTAAAGCACTGCAGAGTCGTATGCCCGGAGCCTAGCTACGACCAACCCGCTACTGTTATGGAATCAATATCTTAAAAATAAATGTTTGAATCGAAAAAATTATTTCAGCAATGGGGTCGCGTGCTACGCTTTTGTGGTTCTCTTAAAATTAATGCATGGGTAACGATACGACATTCTACAATACCCCCGTGAATGTATTAAGTATAATCCCCATTCCGCTGATATTTTCTCTTACCGTATAACCTTGGGGCCTTTTCTCCAGTCTTCCTTCCCCGTCATATGGAAATAAGAGGTGCGTTCATGTAACATTAGTCTCGGTTGTTTTGGGATAGTAAATCATTTCCATCGGCATCGCTCTCGCACTCCTCGGACGCCGGGTTCCCGATTGTTCTCCCCTCCCGCCCATAAGACTTGCCCCCTCTCTCCTCTCCACGCCCAACCGTGCTCCGTCCACCATCGCCGCCACCACATCCTCCTCCCCACCTTTGCCTTGGCTTTCCTTTCATTTTTCCCGTCGAACTCTATTCCATACGGAAGCGCGAACCGCAGGACGCCTTCCTTCCCCCACGCCTGTTGCCATGCAACGCGGTGCAACCTCTCCCTGAACCGCCTACCAACTGCTCTCCCACCTTCTCACCCCCCGTCCCGCATCCCTCACAGCCATTCCCTCCTCGGGCTGAATGCGGCGGCGCCCGCGAACAATGTTTCCGCGTGGGATGAAATCTCTTAGCGGACGGAGGGGAGAGTTGCGATTGTCGCACGCGATGGTAGTACGGAACACCCCCGGCCACCCCCCGTTCACCTACTCTCCACTTCTCTTCCTCATGACCTGCAGAGTCTCTAACGCCCCTCCTCGACCCCTTCTGCTGACTCCCTCGATCCCAGGTCTCTCGAGTCCACGGCACCACCTCCTTCAGTGAAGGGAAATGCCTTTCTCGCAGAGTTACAAAATCCTCAGGCCAGAGCGTGTATATATATTATGTATATATATGTATATATATGTATATATATATGTGTATATATATATGTGTATATATATATATATATATATATATTCAGTTCAAATTTCTTTGGTTTCTTGCGTTATTGTTGTTTCATTACATTTTTTTAAAAAGATTTTCAATCGTGTAATTTAATATCTTTTTCATGGGGTGTAGTAGTCCAGTGAGTAGAGCGCTGAGCCACTAGTGGCCCGGAAGGCCCTGGTTCAATTCTGGTTGACGAATCTGACCACATACAGATTCACCATAGCTGTGTGATTTTTCGAGTAGCAGATCTACCTGGGAAACCTGAGAAAGTAACTGGCCACCCTACCCTGATAAGTGAATTTCACGTACCGTATTGGTTCAGTTCTACCCATTTAGTGGAGCTCTGCTATCAAACCAACCCTCGGGTTGAAGGTAGAATAATATCTATACACAACCCTTCAAACTTGCTGAACACGTCGAAAGTAAGATGTGTGAAATAAATTAAGCATGGATGGCCTTCGAAATATGAGCAATTTTTAGTTCCTGCGAAGAACAACGGGAAATGTTGGGAAGAAAAAATTGGTTATTTCGTCGAATGAAAAAGTGTTAGGTGAAAATGTGAATGAAAGCCTGAATTCGGTGAATGCAGTTTACGTTCTTCCCTCAAGTCTTTTCACTGCTTACCATCTTCCTACTCTCATGTGCCTTGCGGTCGACTGCCATCCAGCCGACCTTCACTTTTGCTACCTAGCATTTTCCGTCAAATTTCTGGGAACCAAACCGCTTTCAAGGGTGTCATTTGAGAGCCTCTTGAGGCTAAATTGGCGTCATTTTCCAAGCCTATTCCATAAGTGTTTTATTGGCATCAGTCGTTTCCTTCTCTCTTTGCTGGAGTGATATCTATGGGGCACTGCGGTAGGTACTAGTATTCCATGCTTGTACGATATACGACAACAGGCTAGTTTGTCTGCCTTGCATTTGATTCATTTTCCCTCGAAGCGTGCCCTTGTCACAATGAAAATATTTGATTGACATGACGGAAAATTAAATTCTCTTCAGTATATGATTGAAAAATTAATTACTAAAATCACACAATACTGGTATCTGTTGCCCGTTTTCATTACACTAATTAATTATCGCAAGGACTTAGGCTAGCTGAAGTATTGTTAGAAACCTATTTTCCATACAGTCAACTAAAAAAACTTGTTTCTTGTAGCTTGACATATACTCAAAAAAGTACCAAGTTTAATATGGATTGATGATATGGATATGCTACAATTCTCGTTTGGTACAGATGAATTCCTGATTCATATATATATATATATATATATATATATATATATATATATATATATATATATAGTATATATGAATCAGGAATTCATCTGTGTATATACATATAATGTGGTCTACTTGATGGAAGAAAATGTTCCGATAGTTGGGACAATTTTTCTGATGTAATTGATAAAATTCTGCAGCATTTAACTGCAAATATGTTTCTATAAATGTATACGTCTCAGGAACGCCGTAAATTTACTTATTCGGCAATTGGGAAGCAACTCATCAGGTGGCGATCTCCATTTTGAGTGGAACAATGCTCCTCTGTGAAGTAGGACCTCAAAATATCAATATGCTACTGCTCCCGTTGTCTCTCCCTTTCGCTCGCAGACGCTCGCGTAATTAAACGATTCGCTTGCTAAGTCACGTTTTTGCAAAGCAGCCGTTTTGGCCTTCTCCCTCATTCCGCGAACCCATGGCGGGCGCCCAATCTGAAATTCCTCCCGGTCGTCCGTCGTGATTTTCCATCATCCCCGTTACTTCCACCCACCCACTCACTCTCCGGCTCCGCCTCCTTTTTTCTATCTGCCCCCCAACCCCACAATGCCGTGTACCCATAATGTTAACGTAATCCGTCTTCACGTGATCTGGAGCAGCGAGCGCTGGGCTAAGGTGTGAGGGTTGGAGGGAATCCCTGGCGATTGAATGGGATACGTCGCGAGTGCATGCACCGCGTGCGTGGAGTGTTTCGTATCGGTCGGCAGGTGTGGGAACCGGTGGAGTCGGCTTGCGTCAAGGGCTTCCACTGAACGTGTGCTCGTCGACTCTCATGGCGAATGCGGAGGGATCGATCTTTTCTGGAATGAAACATATCATGACTTGGTTGGGGGGTGGCTGGGCGTGAAAGGGTGGTCGAATGTTATTAAGCATGTGATTCGGTAAACTATTGGTTGTAGGCTTTCAAGGTTTGTCGTCTAGCATGACCTCCCATTGTTATACGCATGTGTAGGTCTATTTATTTCATTGTTGAAGGAATTCGTATTTTTCTGTCTTATCGTCCTTCTGCCTCGTTTTATAGTCTTGTGCAACCTTCTAACGTGTCCTTTCGAACGGGGGGGCTTAACTGTGATTGCGTCATCAGCGGAGACACTCGCTCTCCCGTGTAGTTTTGACTAATTACTCATCACAACCGGTAGTCATCCTTTTCTGGAAATTGTAATTGAATATATTGGCCCTTAAAAATCAAGGAAATACCATGCAGTTTAGGTAGTGACGCTGAAAATTTCTCATGTCATCGGGATCCGGGGATTATGGGTTAGATGGAAGAAGGGACTTGCAGTCTCTATCTCACCCCAATAAAGCCGATTTATTATTATTATCATCACCATGGATAACATTAGACTTAGCTTCCAATTTTGTTGTGGTTGTTTCTGCCCGATTCTTTTCTCTTAATATGGACAAGTTATGTAGGGCATATTTTCTGGCATATTCTATTTTTACCGATTACCCGAGGAATATTTTTATCCCACCGAACACGACTCTTGAAGTCGTAGAATATTTGTCCTTCGAACTCGTGGGGTGAACATATTTGTCGGCCTATTTAACTCCTCGATTAATTTCCATTATTGTTAAATCTATCATCGCGCTGTGATTTCCGTGAAATTGTTTTTTATATCAGCGGGTAGCTTTCTCATTTACTAACCAGCATTTGTTTTGGTTCAGTCTTGTAAGTTTGCCGTTGGGTTTTAAGATTCTCCCTGTAAGCCACTCCAGAGACCTCACAGCTGGACAAATATCGCATCGAGGAGCGTGTTAAAACTTGCAATGACTTGAGTCAATCTTGATTGCGGAGGAAGGAAGCACGTGGGCTGACCCACCTGGGCAGAATTGAATTTTCTCCCGGACGCGATGTGAGTACGTCTACCCACCTTTTAGAAGCATCCGCCTGTCACCAGATGTCTCACGGATCGGGGCACTATTTGTTTGAGTTTTGGTGCCCGTGATGGGAATCGAATGAGGACTAATGCGAAAATCTTCTTCTAAAACAGCTTGTGTTTCACTGGCACGTTGAATTACGCGAGTGGCTTTTTTCGAGATAGTTCAGTCGCGAAGGGGCGATTTCGAATTGTGTGAAATCATTTTATCTTTTCAAAATAAAAATTTATTTGAATGGTACAATTAAATTTATTTAATCACCTGGGTGTACATTTTTTGTGTCACTTTCGAGGTAGGTTTAGGTGATGGGAATGTGTCGAAACCTTGGTCGATTGAAACATGTTCTTAACGGACCACAAAAATATTTTCATCTCAAAAATGATTAATACGTTCCATCGAGTGTCACCTGAAACCTTGAAGTTGGGTGATGATGATGGTCGTATTCTGACTCTACGTGCATATTGATTTTACTTCTCCCAGCCTAACCGAAAGTCATCATATAGACTCCTGACGGGGTTTTAGAACTCCATCCTTTGATAACCCTCTTAATTAAAGGAAGCCATATTTTTTTAAATGAACTGTTCGTAAAAAGAACATCATACATACATCATGACTAAAAGGTATTTCCAATAAATATACTGGGGTGCCTGACTTAGTTTTGCTGTGATTACAAGTGACAAAAACGAGTATTTAAACCTATTTTTAAATACGGAAATCTCATTTGCCTTATTTTATTAAGTCTTATAATATGCGAGATTTTGTAAAAAAAGTAAATATTTGTAAAAAAATTACGTATCTCCATCTTCTTCTCATTGTGGGATGTGCTCTCTAACATCCTGTACTTGTTTTGTGTCTGGCTTGCTAAGATTGCGATTTAAGAACATCTCATCTTAGTGCATATCTAGTAACCCCGTATCACAAGGAATTATATATATATTTCACGTAAGTAAAGTTCATTTTATCTTTATGTAATTCCTCGTCCAGCGCGCTCTCCCACGAGTTTCTAAGTGCTTGACCACTAAAACTTTCCTCCATAGGACAGTATTGAAACAGTTTTCACCCCCCTCATGATGGAGCGAAGGTTTTCTGGTCTCGTGTGCCCTCGACTCTGAATGGATTTTCGTGTCGACGAGGCGCGCAGGTGCTATTTGTACATCTTCATTAAAACAAAATTAAGTCATGGAGACCCACTCGGCCCACTAGGTGCGCGGGTGGACAAAAGGACGAGCCGAGTGTCCAGCCTAGCGAAACTCGAGCAAGTGCGATTCCACGCCATTACCGTAACTGGAACCATTAACTCGGAAGGTAATACGGGGAGGCGGTGTAGGTAATAACGGACTGGTTTGTGTCATGCGGTGTTTACCGTTGTTCCGGCTTCTGCCGCACAAGCGTTGTTGGCCTGCCCCCGTGGAGGAGAATGACCTTTTTCCTCCTTGCATGATTTCGAGAGGCCACCTGCTCTATCTCCGGGCGCATTTGTTTCGCTTTTTCGATGTGAAAGGGTTCGTGTGCCGTCGAAGGCGCTTCGCTCGCCCCCACTCCTCCTCCCTCCTCTCACCTCACTTTGCCTGTGCGTGGTGCACTCTGGTGAGAAAGAAAGCTCTTACTTGCCGGCAACGAAAGGGAAAGGCCCGGGAGAGGTGTGCATTTACAGTATGTTGCTGCATCGGCGCCTTCGGCCTCTCCGTGGCATTTGGAGCTGTTGGTACCGAACCGGGGGGATTCATGATCACGAGTCTCAAGTTGGAATGGCATCGCTTCCAACGAATATCGAGATGCAAATTATTTCACAATTCTTAGGAAACCCACGGGGGACCCAGGAGAGCTCAAGCTGGGCAGAGAGCAGCGGCACCGGTTAGTCAAACGATTGTGGGAGGGTTACATATCCAATTTCCAAGTTCGATTGATTTCTGAAAGATCTGCCGGGAATTATCGAAGATAGTTTTATTATCAAAGGGATATTGGGCGTTTCCAATTTC
This sequence comes from Hetaerina americana, assembly GCF_022747635.1. NCBI lineage: Eukaryota > Metazoa > Arthropoda > Insecta > Odonata > Calopterygidae > Hetaerina > Hetaerina americana. The sequence continues at coordinate 35,290,124 of NW_027286069.1, forward strand.
TTTCATGTGTATTAGACAATAACTGCATATTAGTGTTTTAATATTACTTCTTTAAGCATAAATGAGGGGTATTTATCCCATAGTGAAATCATGATATTTAATTTTGGAATATTCATAGAGTAATTTAAATTAGTAAGCAGTTATTCACTTTTTTTCTCTGTTGGCCGAGGAACGAACTCAGCTTCGTGTGAAACGCTAGTTCTTCATCTTCTGTCGGGAAGACGTTTATGTTTATTAGTCACATGCTCTCTGCTATCGTACATCGGTGATGAGTAATAGCATGTCGTTGTTATCATTATTAATGATTAATTAATGATTAATAATTAATCATGCAGCATATTTCGACGGAAATTCTTGTAAATGAATTTAGTTAGTATTCCATGCATTAAAAAATTGGATCGAGACAGCTTTTCAGCCATTTTGCGTTTTTTGAAACTGAATCTTTTTGAAAAAGTTGAGAGATGTAAGTTCTCCAGGACGGAACGTGTTCTCCATTCTCGATCGTCACTAAGGCTGATGAATTTCAACTCTCTTTTTGGTATCCGTTTTATCTTTAGCTCTTTGGGCTTTTTCACAAAAGTTTGAAATGGCCAAAGAAGTCTTTCTTGGCGTTGGGACGAGCTTATGGAAAATGGAATGGGGGGAGGGAAATCACCTGCACAAACAGTTCATTCCGTCGAAAAACGGGGTGATGTAGGTGAAAGGAAAGCATGGCGGCGAACCAATTGGAGACTGGTACCACACCTGCGTGTGAGAGGGGTAGGAAATATATTTATTTAGGGGTTAGCGTCCTTCTGGTGATGCGTGGGGTTTTTGCGTGGCTCATTGGAACGGTTGCCGGCACAAATTTCGCTCCTTCGTAACTCTATGTAGTCGGTACGGGGGGCTGAGCCCTGGGACGAGGGCACGCGACTCTCGCGTTTTAGAAATCTTATGGTATTAAAGCTGTGATATCTCTCGTCCACTCGGAGCTCAATACGGGAGTGATTCGTTCAGATCATCCTGGATTAACAGCTAACTCGGATCGGGATATGAATGCCAAATGGAAACATGAATTTGGGCATTTCCTGTAAATCGGACGTGTTTCTCAATTTTTCTGAAATGTTTGCATTAAGAATTGATTCTCAAATTGATATTTTATTACGTAAGCGAGAAGAAATTTGGCTAAACGGTAAAATGTTTTATAGCCGAGGGGTTTGAGTGTGGCCGTGGGACTCTCCTGAAGCCGGTCCATGAACTTAATGAGTCCTCCGGAAGCGGCCGTGGGAGGCTCGGTTTACAAGAAGATAGGATAGGCTGAAGTCCCTGATTAGACGATCGGGCAGCGCAGAGGACTATACTTAAATGTCGTTTCTTATAACAACTTGAAACGGGATGTGGCAGCTGAACGAAACTCTTTTCTCGGTGATGGTTGACCTCCTAGACTTAAATAATCTCTTCTCCCGTAGGTAGGTAGGTAATGGTTGTGTGTAATTAGGAATTCTATAATGAGTAATCTCGTGGTTTTTTGAGGATGTTACCGCTGTAGTTGGAAACTGAAAAAAGTCTGCTTTTGTTTCGTCCCAAGTGTTTGTGTTAATTTTTAGTAATATTGATGTTGAGGGTTTCATGCTCCCCGAGTGCCTGTTGAAAAAAGTGGCAATTTTGAGAGATTAAGTTGAAAAATATTTTTGAACTATTAACTTGAATGCCCAATCGCTTAAAAAGTTAAAAACTCGGGAGAATTTTTCTTCGTAGGGCTAATTAATTATTTCGGAAAAATATGGCGAAAAAGGTATCCAAGAGCTTCCCTGAAATATTTAAGTTTTTTCTGTGCGCACATTTTGTAAGAAGATCTCCAAGTATCTGTTTTCAAAAATGCGTTGAGTGACCCTTGAGATTTCCCGTTGGTTCTTACACTTACGTTGCTCGACCATCAGTGTCTTGCTTCACCTCGCATTAGCTTACATGAGGTAGGATATTCCCCCCCCCCCCCTCCATGTTTTAAGTGTTTTCTTATGTTAAATGACATAAAGTAGTTAAAATACGTTCACACGAGTTGGAATGTAGATGGCTCCGCTGCACACTTTGACCCAGATGCAGTAAATACATTCTTTAAGTAAAGAAATTCTATCGTGTTGGTGTTCAGCCTTGAATTTATAGGTATTCGCTCTCCTTCCTTCCGTCCTTCCTTCATGGGCAATTATTGCGATCCATCCACCCCGATTTTCAACCCCCCATATGAAAGGTAGATAATTTGATGAGGAGCTATAGTTATATTTCAAATCCAGTTTAATGAATGTTTTGGTAATAGTGCTACTCCTCTATTCCGTGGCAGCAAAATACTAGAACTAGGTACCGACAATTAATTTTGTTTTAGCTAGAAGGGCAATGCCGTTCTTTCATTCATCGCCACTCTCTTACGTGTGAATGTGTATTTTCACCCCTCAACGGTTAAAAGCGTTGAGTGAATGGATTCTTATCTGGATGTATGTTGCGAATTATGTTGCGCGACGATGTATATTCACCGATAGAGATGGACATTGACAGGGAAGTGACGCTGAGACGTGTATGTTGTGTAGCGAGGATGAACCCAGCATGTTTTCTCACCTCATCACCCGAGGAAAGCTCTACGGAATTCCATATACCTTCCTCAATCATCTAGGTAGCTTTCACCAATAATTTGCTCGTAAGAAAATAAATTTTATTTCCTGAAGGTACCTTTGCAAGGTTCCTTTATCGTGGGACTTGTTGTCTTGAATTTTTTGTGTGTGTCGCCAGAATTGTGTTTAAAGGCTAATGTAACACGACAGTGTATGTCGGACTGAAAATTTGCCGCTTAATTTTCGTTATCGTTCATAGCTGTTTTCATTAATTGTTTCAAAGTTGTTTTTCTTACTAATCCTTACGTTTTTGCCGTAGTTATTGAAGTAGAATAACTGGAATTTCGGAAATTTAAATGAATGACTTTCTTTTTTTTTCCTAAGCCAAAGGATGAATGTTCACAGCTTATCGAACGAAGTCAACTCCCCTGTGAATGTGCGGTGGCGTTCGCTCGGTGATGGAACTAGCGAGTGATTCCTTAGCGTTTCGTGTTACCAAGACGTGACCAGCTAGTCCCCACCTGTCCCTGCTCGACCCTTCCATTCACTTTTCCGCGCCTGTTCTCCATCACTTCTTCTCTCGACCCACCACCCCCGCTTCCGCAATATCTTCATTTCATTGCTTTGCAATTCTTTTTCTCGTCTCCACCCCCCCCCACCCTCATCCTCATGCGCCATTATCACTTTCTCTCCCCTACCCCCGCGACTCCCTCCCCTTCCCTGCCTTCATCTTCCCACGCTCTCTATCCTCCTCCAATACCACTCCTTCGTCTATATCTGGATTTTGCAAATATTTGGCCCGAGAGATGATTTCTCTCGGCACGCTATAAGAGGTTTTCGACGGAAATCGAACGCGATTCGGACGTTGAATACTTCGTGTATTTTAGCAGGGACAAATTTATAATCGACCCGCCTGAGTCGTGCTGTTTTAATGTAACATTGACTAAAAATCGTGAATAAAGTTGCGTAAAAAATGCTGCATAGTTTGGTATTTCATTCTCCAAAACACGTTCCTCTCGCAATCGGCCCTCTGCATTGTACTTGTCAAGCATGGCGATATTCGCCGTGACTCAGTGACTCAGTCTATCTAAATGTTCATTTATAAGTCCACGAAATGCCGTCGAAAATATGGTTTAAATTATTTTGCAATAAATATAAATGGGTGATGATTATTGTAACGTACTTCATTCTGAATCACTCTTTTGACAAATATGCAATATTTTGTAAATCGACTGGAAGGCAGTATTTCATTGCCTTTTGAAATAAATTATTCCTTCATAGTACTCGCGTTTCACAGAAGCATAACTATCTTGCTATGAGTATCTTTGTTGTCACCTCGAGTCACGGGCGTCCTTGGGCTAGGTGAGAATGGGGTACTCCTTGTATAAATAATTTCGATATCAATTCAACCAATCCAAAATAAGCGGAATAAATGTCAAACAGCGCCGAAGACGTGTGTTTTATGAACACACATCAGCTGCTCGAGACTCCAGGGCATGTATTTTCAACGTAGTCACAAGCACCGAGAGGTTTTAAGTGAAAATTGGCTTGTGTATCATGCTCATTTTGCTTCATAAATGATAAATAACCATAAAATTGTGTTGAATCAGCTTTTTGACTTCGGTCGAGGGTCGGAACGTGGGGTTTTACCCTCTCTCTCTTTCTTTAATGCCATAAGGGCGCGTGTGGCTCATTAGGGCAGAAGTTCGGGAAGGAAATGGAAGCACACCTTTAATTTTCACCCTTGGCTCATTAAATGTTAGCGGGTTGAATTTTCATGTTTCTCCTCAAGGGGGAAAGCAGCAGTAATTCTGGAAACCTGCGAGGGTTGCGCTCCTTACGTCAGGTTTTTTGCATGAAACTTGGTCGTTTGGGAATCTTGGAGGGCACGCAAAATGCTCGTAGCAACATTCTTCTTCATTCTTAGGTATTTAATTACGGTCTGACCATTCGCCGTTCTCGAATAATGTATTCATTTTTTCGATATCTTTTTTCCTCTCTGCCGCTTTTCACTTTATTTTCCCGGCTTCCAACTCTTCTGATCGGTAAATACCTTGACCATTCGTGGATAGATATGTTTTGTGGAATATTATGGCCGATGTCGTAAAGTAGTGAGATTGAGAATAGTTAACCGCGGGCAATATATTGCGTAACTAAGTTGGAGTGTTTTAAGTAACATGGAAAAGTGCTTTTGTTTAATGATGTGGATGACTTTTCTTTTTTATCGACGTTTTCACCACCTCTGTAAACCCACACCTTACACCTAATGTCCGAGTGAGCTGATCGATGCACTCAACGCCGGTTATGTCATCCTTCAGTACCGTGTTCGCTGAACAGCTCCTCTTCCATCGTGTATCCTGCCTTGCCGTCTCTCTCTTCCTCACTCTGCCACCTCATTTACGCTATTCCAGCTCAAAGTAGAATTTCGTGCAGTTGTTACTTCTTTATTTAAAAAGTTCTAATCGTCGATAATACGAGACTCGCGAAGAAAGAAATACACCCGCTTTCAAAACCCCTTTTCTCAATCTCCAAGCGCCCGGAAACGTGAAAGATATCCCCAGATGATATTTTATACTCTAGTGATAAACATCGATATAGGCAAGTAACTCTAGGCCACCATCTCAGCCAGCCATGAAAGATCTCTCAGCCTTGACCCACTTCCTGTGGTTTAATTGATGTTACATTAAGGGGCGCTCGTGGTGTTGCAGTAGGTGCCGTCGAGGAGTGAGAGGGTGAAAGCTTTTTTATATCTTTTATAATTTATTTTGCGAGCCTTTTTATGTACACGTCATTGATTACTTCGTCTGGGTAATTTTCGTTCGCTCGCTTCCCCGTCAGGCTTAAGTGGACATCCCGTCAAAAAGGAACTTAGTCAGGTCCCCTTTACCCTCTGCTCTGGCTTACCGTCCACCCCTTTCGTCTTTCCATCTTGTGCCTTTAATCCTCATTGAACCTTCCTTTACTCTGTTCCGTAATTTGAAAATGTCAAGGATATTTATGAAGCCATCACAGTTTTTCTCCAAATAGTGAGTGATCCTATACCTAAATTTTCCGGGATTTCAAATGAGGTTGTATAAGGGAAAACGAAAGAGAGATGCAGTAAATTTATCAAAAAAAAATGGTCAGTGCGACGTCGGTCTCCACTTAGCGTCGAGTGGTAATAGTTTTGGACGCTTACCGTACTGCCGCTCCTATCAACATAATCATGACCGCATGCGGTATTAAAGTTTTTCCAATTACAGCATTTTGTTTCACGTTCTTTCACGGATTCCTCCCCTAGCACGTTTTCGGGCTATACTTCCTCTGTGCTTGTACCCAATTTATTCATCATTTTTGTTCGAGTCTTTTTTTTTCTATTTTCTAATCTTTGAAAGAATTACCGGGTGAAGAACCTCGGTGGCTAAAAGTGATCCATGATTTATGCTTTGAATATCGCCAAGAAACGATAGAATAACTCATTTCAGCAGGGATTGGTTTTTTTTGTAAACAATCTCTTCCGTTATTCTCTTTTCGGAAATAACGGTGCGCGTTATCGTATCAAAATGGTGAGATATCATAACCTCATTTCCTTAGTAAAACGCAGAGGAATCGAAAATTTCCACTGATACTACATTGAAACATTTTATGATATTGATAGATGCAGTGAATTTGATCAATCTTGCCTCATACTCTAGATAAATAAAAAAAACTGAATCGAAAATATTCACAGAATTAACATTAAAATATTTGATTATACCTGCACTGAAGTTATTAAGTTTTTTATGTAATCCTCCTTTCATAGATGTATTAGAATTGGTTTCAGATCGAGAAGGCGGCGTTCATCAAAAACAGCGTTCATAGCAAAAATTGATCTACATCCGGAATGCATCGAAGGAATATAGCTGAAATCGACGGGGTATAAAATCCACAATTATTTGCACCATAGCCTTTAAGTGGGGTGTTAATCTTGGGATGTTTTTACATGCATAATGTATTGAATGATTGTGGTTCCTGCTGCAAGTCTTATGATTTTCTTCGTTAAATTGTTTTTGTTAGGATTGGAATGTTTGTAATTCAATTTCTGATACCTATGCGAGCTTTGAAACTGTTTTGTTTGTGCTTGTAAGTAAATATTCTTCACATCTTACATTAGCTGTTTGCCTCTGTTCAGCTTCTCGTTTTCGGTTCAAATTTTGTTTCATAAATCTACACTAGTTTGCTCAACTAAGTATTCATTGCATGGCAAACCAACGATTTAAGTAAAATATTAATTTCTCCTTATCAAGAACGCCTTTATTTCATGACCTATGATGTATATGTTCAAGCTCTAGTTTGGTAATTTTAAAACCGTATTCGAAATTGAAAAATGATATTATCCAGGTAATTCCTGCCGTTTCTAAAGCACACTGATAGCTCTCATATGTTTCCAATATACCCAAGGGTTCGTGTATAACCTAGGCCAAAGTTATGAAAGCTTTATCAGTCACAGATAGCTGAAAACCTCCTTCAATTCAATCAGCAGTGGTGCACGTGCCCCCAAAACGCATTTTACAATGTAATTGAGAAACATATTGTGGAATTGGACGTTGAGTAAGGATGTTAAGAAACGGCTCGTCAAAACTTTGATATGTAGCGTGGTTTTGTGCAGTGCGGACACATGGTCATTGAGGCAAGAGGATAGGATTAGATAGGAGGCCTTTGAAATGTTGGTTTGGAGAAGGATGTAAAAGATAAAATGTACTGAAAGGAAAACCAACGAGGGAGTGTTGGGGATCGTGTGCAAGGAGAGGGGATTGTTGGGAGGAATCCAAAGGAGACAGCAAAGATGGATGAAGAGTATTCTGATTGGCGATGTTAAAGACTGCGATAGAGGGGAGAATGTTAGGCAAGCGAGGAAGGGGCAGGAATAGGATAGGGATGTTTGACGGAATGAAGGGAGGAAGTGAGTCTGCAGAATTGAGGAGGGACTTATTGTAATGTTGTGTGTTGGTTTTTGTTTTGTTAAGGGGGGCAAGGGGATTGTATCTTTATCGTTTGGTAGCTTGTGCCATAAAAATCCTACCTCAAACGCTAGATTGCCGATAGTAATAATAATTATTTTTATTATAAAATAACTGTGAAATACTTCCTAGTTTTAACGTTTCAGAGAAGTAATAAGGATTATTCGCCTCAATATATTTATATCAATAGTTGGCAAACGGATGCTATGAATCATCACCTGGCTTTATTCATTTTGTCTCATTTGTTTAGTTGATCATAACCAAAAGCAAAGTAATTAGTGTTTCTCGAAGGCCCTATTATTGAATGAAGTTAATGTTGCATAAGAATAGTTATTACTGCAGAATAATAAATATAATACTTTCCTGAGGTGCTTTAATATATGCCATCGTGTTGTCCCTCTTATTTCCCATACATTTCTCCTGCCCTCACCGAAACGGGGACAGAATTGCATTGTTGTAGATTTTTCAAACCAAATTTTCAAGGTTCTTTGTTTGAGTCCCATTATAAGGAGGACTTTTCCTAGTCCACTTCCCTTGTACTTCCAACTTTTCCCTGAGATAACTTCCACGTTTGGAATGAATCTTAAGACGAGGTACTTATTCCCTTAGGGCGTATTTAATGCCGTGCATATACCGTCAATGTAGGATGGGGGGTAGTCACCTGGCATAGTTCTCGGGTAAAAGCTGCCAGTGGTATTCTCTTCTGGCCACTTTTTGAAATGAATATTACTACGCGAAAGTGGATTTCCAACACGCTCCCTCTCGCTCGTTTCCTATGCAATCTCTCCTACGCTTTTTCCACCCCTCGTGACTCCCCCCCACCTCCTCCCCACTCGCTCTCCCCCTCATGTTTCCACCTCCTTCCCCATTCCTCCCCTCCTCTCTCACCCACGCAGTGCTGCCCCCCCTCCTGGTCTCCTCACCCCCGCACACCCCCTTTCACCAGTCCGCCCCCCCCACTCCGGCCCGTATCTTCTCCATCTTGCACTCTCCCACCTCATTTCCCTACCACGCAACCCGTCCACCACCCCGCCAACCCCGTTCCCTCCCTCCAGCCCTTTCGCCCTCTCGCGCCCCCCACCCCCGACCTCCCTCTCTTCCCCGGCTCTCCCGACTCCCTTGCAACGCGTGTGTCTGTGTGCTATCGTCGAATAAGGGCGCCCGCCCGCGGAGACTCGCAGGCAGTGTTTCGGGGCGACCGAGTCAGCGGACGGCTGCTCCTCGTCCTCCTCCGCGCGCGCATCGTAGTCCAGTGCGAGAGAGCGCGATCGCAGTCGAGCGAGTGAGGGATCCCTTGGCGAATCCGCCGCCGCCCGACGTCAGGCGTCTCGTCTCTCCGACGCCCCCGAATCCTCCTCCCCGTCCAATGGACTAGCCTCCTAGGGTTGTGCGCGCGCGAGAGAAAGAGAATCACCGCCCTCGAAATTACTCTTCTTTCTCTCTCTCTCTAATTTTTTCCTCGCTCTCTCGATATTCATTCACCATACGTGGTCTCTCTATATTTGTAAATAAGTATTTAGCCGCCCTTCCCCCTACGCCGCGGTACACTTGCGAAGCTCGAGTTTCCCTTCGACGCTACGAAAATGACGGGCATTTGCAACCTTCTGGCGGTCAGCTACTTCGACATTCCCGGAAAGGATGGCTCCAAGACCTTAGCGACGAAGATTAAGGTGAGTGCCGTGTGCGACTTCTCTTTTGCGATTTCGTTCCAAGTTCGCGAATGTCGTCTGGTCTTCTTTTAGGAAGACGGCGGGTGTCTGTTAATTAATTATGGTCTCGGTCGTTTATCCTTTACGCTCTATGTTCCGGCACGGGGGGGAGGGGTTGTAATGTTCACTGTTTCTTCTTCAGTGCCTTCCGCTTATTGAGGGTTTACCACCCGCGGAAAGAATGTCCTTGTGCTAACGCCCTCCTATCTATTACAAAAGGATAGAAAGTGCTTTCTCCCGGAATAATGGTCTCGCTATTTGTTTGAACGCATTTTTGCCGCTGTTGATTAATCTACTAAAACAAATGTTTTCTCTCTATGAAATGCGGCCAGTGTGTTTCTTTGTTGGAGTACTTTGACTCGAAGTTTCAGTACCCTTGTTGGGGGCATCTTTCATGTGCACCTTCCGTAACGGATTTTCACTTCATTATTTCGATGTTTTTTGAGCGTTGGCGTATGAGCGGACGTAACGATATGAAAAAGTTGAATCCGCTTTTCTAATGAAATCCGGGGCACTTGCGGTGCCCCCCTTTTTGTTATTCGCCTGTGACCATTTACTCGGGGGCGGATTGAAGTAATTTTTGTTGGCGAGTGCAAATTTATTTTTTCACCCGGAATGAAATGGAAGGATACTTGAAAAGCCATATCGGTAGCGTTATACCAATGAGGTTGCAACAATGCTATATTTCTTGGCTGGCCTTAGTTGGTTGGTGAGACGCATGCTCTCATATTTTCTTCGTTGAAATTACTACTATATTATTACTGAAAGTACTAAGTGCTCTCTTGAGTATTAATGGTTGCAGCCCTTGTTCGAGAGCGTCTTTGCCGCCAACCTGTACAAGGGTTCACTGCCATGATGTTTTTTACTCTCTTGATTCTCGCGGATATGGGTTTTTGAAGTTTGTGTTGACATGATCGTCTTCTTTGTTCACGTGATATTACAGTAGTTGTTTTCGTCTCCCGTTACGGCGAGATAACCGGCGGATTGTTTGTTCGGGCGTTGAGGGCCACTAACCGTACGGCTTCCTCGGGTTGATAGCTGGGATGCCCGTTTGACTCCGTGTGCCAGAGCGGATCGATTTACCTTTGCACTCCCGACTTTCCGGGGAACGAAATTCCTCGGGGCTTGTGGGTACATAAATCAAGCGCAATTGATGTGGATTTCCATGTCCCGTTGTCATGAAAACGTCCAGAGGTCTAATTTGTCGGGATATTAACCGCTCTGAATATCATTTTGCCCAAGATATACTGCTTCTCTCAATTACCCAGAGAGGTTTCGTGTCATCGCAAAGAAGAAACACTTTCTCATTAATGATAGCAATATTATCAAATAAGTCATTGTTTTGGTTCGTGTGCCTTTTCGCCGGGCCAGAAATATTTTTGTGTAAAATTTTTAGGAAGGAATGACAGCCAGGAGTATTGAGATCAACCTAGTACATATAAACTTACTAGTTTACCGCATATAGTATAATATTTATTCATTAAACAGCCTGGTGAGGTCATTCCAAACTCTATCGCGAGTGGCTCTGAGGGGCTAATATTTTTCGAGGTTTTGAGACGCGTGTTGTAGGATCGAATGTGATACGAAGAAGTGATAATAATTTCTTATAACTTAAAACTTCACCAAATGTTATCAATCGAATTGTAAGAATAAAATATTGAAACGCGTAAAGTGAAGGTGAGCCTTTTGCAGTTGTAAATCCTAAGAGATAAATGTCGATGCATTGAAATAATAGAGACTTAGCAGATTAAGATTGCTCAGGAATAATTACGAAAAACTCGTTATATTTCCCATAAAGAGTTGCAGATACCGGATGCGTAGATCGTTTGTTACTGTGTGAACGACCGGCCTGCTGTAGTTGGAAGAATCAGCTTTTCTCAAGCCCGTAACTTTTATCTCGTCTGACCGGGAAGCGGACAAAGGAGGTTGAAGGGAAAAATAGGATGTGAATTCTGGGAGATGGGTATCAGGATCTAGATCGGGAGTTCCTAAACGAGATCCTAATCATTAAGGTCGTCGGTTCTAGAATATTCTTTTCGTTACTATATTTCCGGCTCTCTCTCTCTCTCCCTCTCGGCCGTCCACAAGGACGCGGGTTGATCTTTTGCTCAGCCTGTCTGGCGAAATTTTTGGGATTGCGCATGACGCGAGTATAGTCCTTTTTCGCCAGAGTTTATGCAAACCACCCGTCTTGATGACCGGTGGGGGAATAATGCGCGCGGGTATGCGAGTGATTAAAATTTTTGTATTTATTCGTGGTACAGGGTGCGGCAACATTACTTCCTTTTTTTAAAGGAGCTTTGCTTTATCAAAAAGGAAGTTATGTTGCCACACCCTGTAGTATGGAAACATAAACAGTAAGCTAACAGTAAGAATTATATATGATGAAACACTAAACAGCGCGGTGTCTGCTAGTCATAATTTCCGTTTGGAGAAGGTTCTGGGCGAGTTTCATGTCTCTCCAAGTGGCTCTGTAGACGGGAATGACCTCGGGATATCTGCGATTTTGTGAAATCCCCTCTTCCCGCTAATTATTTTTGTTTTTTTTCCTCTTAAATTTCTGCATTTCAATTGTTGAAGTAAACGTATGTAACATTTTAATTGCATGGTATAAGTGCTATATTATCCGAAACCAGCTCACTTTGCCGTTGGAATGGGATTAAAATACTCTTTCCTTTATGAGAGAAACTTCATTGTGGTACGCATAGGTTGTGGTCATACACGGACCGTTCATTGGTCACAATAGGCATGAGTACGCAGCGGAATGTGAACTTACGAAATCACGTCTTTGTACGTTGATTTTTTTAGGCGAGGCTACCCAGAAGTACATGCGTTACACTAAGTCGTTAGCACTGGGTTTCTTGAAGAAATGTTCATTTGTTGTTAGCAAAGGGTACATTTTAAAAATTAATTCCTTCAGAAATCATTACCCAAGGATATTGCTACAAAGTTATCGCTCCTTTTCAGCATACTTCCTATGTACAGGAAGTATGCTTCCTGTAATTGCCCGTAATTTAATGCTTACATGGCAAGTGGAAGAAGAGACTATAAAATCTCAGTCCATCCTCAATGAAGTTGTTAAATAAACTAATAATTAATTATACTTCATTGCCAACTTTGTTGCTCAACAGAGAGGGCGACTCCAGTTACTGAATTAAGCTGCAGAATGTCGTTGTAAGCCTATGGGACGTCGGGGCACACATGCATTGAGGGATACACTCGGCACGGGCAAAACCGTGTCACTGAAGAGGTACTGTTCCTTCGGGAATCGTCCTAAATATATTTCGCGTGCCTCTCCCATTGTTCGTCGTTTTCTTTTGTTTGGCGGGCACCCTGGCGGCTTACCCGTCATATACCACGGAGACGAGCGTGCCAAGTATCTCCCGCAACCTTCAGTAGTAAGGGGCGTAAGCATTCCTCAAGTCCAGGCGGTATTGTATCCACCCCATATGGGAAGTGTCTGTCGACGGGTGATGGAAAATACCCGCTCTCTCCCCATCGCATACGCAGCGTTGGCTTAGCTCGGGCTATTTCGGTGCTGTGGTGTGGGTCACTAAGCCGACAACCTGATTCCATGATTTGCGGCATCTGTAGATTCGATCTACACCAAATTAAGCGTTAAGAGAGTTTAAAAATGAAGTGATTGAGACAACCGCCGCTTGGTCAGGTGGTGCGATCGCTCCCCTCCGTTGCATGCCCAATGTTTACTTTTTAATCTTTATTTTGAAGTTGTCAAATAGCTCCCCTCCTCCTGCCCTGGAACATGAAGAAAGTCGTACGCTATTTGCTGACGTCCGTAAGAGACAAAACGAGGTTGCTTCCCTTTGTCTAATGTCCCAATCCTGGGATGACATAAAACCAGAAGAATGAAATTCGAGGATAATCGGGAATTTATTTGTCTTGTTCGCACCAGATAGTTACAGAATTCCGGCCAATTTCCACCCTGGAAGGGGGGAAATCTTCTTTCCGCTGATCACCTGAGGTGGTCGAAGGGTTTTAGACGCCAGGTGGTGGTTGACCACTTGCTCCTATGCGTGGGAAATTATTTTTGGGCACACGAAATATTCTTAGATGATTTTTTGAAAGGTAGTCTACCGTATAATGTAAGTTTTTTGATTTTGCCTTCATATTTTTCGGATTTAATAGTTAATGCATTATGATACATTTTGTAATATGGGGATGATGGTCCGCTCATCGGACCTAGATGCTTAATTCAAAAAATGGTAAAAGAAGGGGGACGAACTCAAAGAGGAAGAGGAGTCGATCTCCACCCGTATACTATCGCTCATTAATTCTTATCTCAGTGAATCCATTCTTTTCGGCCGTACAAACCTTGGTCGTCTATTTCATAACTGTAAACTGGGCGATTAACGTGGGCATAATAAGTAATTCAAAACCGAAAAGGTGAGGTTTTATTTAATATGCTCCACTCTTTGCTGTTTGGTGCGTATTGTCGTGAGCACCAATTTCGGCAAACTTGGTTGGTTTTCCTCCGCGTAATCGATTGACGTTGCCCGATATTAATCCCTAAAGCCATGGCCGTTAATGATTTTCCTTTCGCCCAGGTTCTTTCTGTAGCCTTGGAATTGTTAATATGCATTTCATTGGTGCAATTAGTATTAGAGGCTCTTGGTTGAATCCGATTCTTGGCTTGAAATGTATGTAGAACCGATATCCTACACTCACAGCTGCTCGTGTGTATCGTTTATTAAGTATTTATAGTATTTTTTCTTTGCCTGTCCCATTGCTAGTCCCAGGGGTGCGGTTGACTTCAACGTTGTTGGCGCCTTTCAACACTCCGCTTAGCATGAAGTGTTTTCACTCAACGTAGAATTTGTCAATTGAAATACTTCGTGCCTTGCTGTAGTTAACAGTCTCTACTAAACTGATGTGAACCAAATCCTTTCGCGAAGAGTCACTTAACATTAATAGCTATAATTAATTTTTAATTACTTAATGTGGCTCTATTAAGGGCTCAGTCAAGTTTACCAAGATGTTTTTTCCCCGAGGTTCAATCAAAGTTCTCATTTTCCTGCTATAATCCTAATAGTTACGTCTTCCATTGAAGTGCGTGTTTAAGCATATTGACTAAAAAAGTAGTGCGTTTACTCAGAGGAGGAGAGCACCTGTCACCAAAATATATTTTCTTTAAAAAAAATGCTCGACTGGCTTGATCCTAAACAGCAGCAAGGGAAAAAGTATTACCCAATAGTTTTTCTTTATTTTATCCACATGTTTTTTCGTATTTCTCTCCGTCACACGAATTGGGTCCGTGTTGTCGCTTTGAGAAGTCAGGTAGAGTGGGTGGTGTGGGAACAAGCAAGGTTGTGTAAGGATCGACTTCCGGCTGAAGGAAGTTGCGTGGGCGTGGCGTAATGCACGTTTGTCTCCGTGGACTCCTACCGAGTGGTCAGTAGTGCTGTATTTGCAAAGGCTTTTTTCCTCGCATGTTGACGACGACAAAGCTCTTGGGTGCGGGTGGTCAAATTAGCTCTTGGCTATGCAAAACAAAGCTTACGTAGCCTAACTGGAAGTTGTAGGATCACTTCGTTCGCCGTATTCCGGTTAGCGTTTCAATTTTAATTGGCAGGGCTTGAGAAAAGAGGTCATGTCCCAAATGGAGAAGGTATTTGAATTGTTTAGTCGATTTGGTCATTCGGGCGACGTACACGTAATGATGACCTCGGAACATAATTGGTTCGTTACATGTATTTACCACATCCGCGCATGGCACGATAAAAATAGATAAAATTATTAATATGGATAGCCTATCGTTTAAGGTAGGTTTGGTGGAAGCATCGATCATTGCTACACTTCCCAGCCCCGTCCAAAAAAACACAACCCGGCACCCCACACACACGCAACTGTTCTCAAATTCCGAATATTTTATCCCCCTTCGTTCTACCCAACATCTCTCTCCTCTTCCTACCCCAAGCTCGCTTGCCTAACGTCTTCCCCTCTGCCAGTCTTCAACACTCCATTGCCAATCAAAATACTATGCATCCACTTTTATTGCCTCCTTTGGACCTCTCACTAAAGTCTTTTCTCCGCCCCCACCACGCCTGCCACTTCTTCGTTTGTTTTCCTTTTCGTCCGTTTTACGTTCTCCATCCTCCACATCTACATTTCATAAGTCTCCAATCTACTTATAACATCTTGCTCCAGCGACCATGTTTCCGCATTGTGCAAAACCACGCTCCATATTTAAGTTTTAACTAATCTTTTCTTAAGATCCTTACTCAACGTCCCTCTCATGAAATCCCTCCTAGTGAAAATTTCTTTTCGTATCGTTTATTCGTGTACCTACTACTATGAGCAGCTTGGCCCAAAACATTTCCGAGATAAGGAAACTGTTCTACATGCCCTAATAATTTTTGCCTTCCTATCTTGACGTTTTACTTAGTTTTCCTCCTCGTAACCTTTCTTTTGTTTACATTTAAAGTAGAGATATAACCATGCATCTAAAATGGGTATGAATATGTTAAAAAAATAATCAAGTATATTCAAAGCGTGTAACGTCTACTTCTCTTGTCCATGGATATTTCACATCAAGGAAAATATAATTATTTTCATTTGTACAAACATAATTGTTTTCAGGTTGTGGCGTGATTCGGATCGTTTTGCATCTATTTGGCTTGTGATCTAGTGACTTAGGGGTAAAAATATATTTAATACTTAGTGTTTGTCAGAATATTTATATAAAATTTGGAACTTATTTTCCACCTGCTCCTGCTCTTGACCCAAAATCCTTCCTTTCCATCATGCCGGGGAACTTTCTGATAGAAATGTTGGCCCAGACACCACGCAAAAATATAAATTTACTAAGATCAATTAACATCATGGTCTACCTCCCGGTTCCTTCCAATTTTCTGCGCCTTCCGGCCGTTCTACCTCGGTAGAGGAAGGGTGCTTTCGATCCACGGTGTGCAGTTCATACTGCAATCGCCCTGTCGACGTCTTGACCAATTGCGATGTATCGCTCTTCGATATTATTTATATTGTTGGAACGTAGGTGCTGACATAATGGAACACTCATTCTTGAAAAAATTAGAACTCCTCCAGTTCCTAAGGGAGAGGAGCGGAACCGTGAGTGGTTGCCGTGATGGGAGACGTTTCGCTCGGGTTCACATCCTCTCGGGACGAGCGGCGGCGGCGGGAAAAAAATGAAACGAAAACGGAACCTCCTCGTCGGCGGCCGAATAAATTTGCGAGGATTTGGTCACGCCAGGGGAAACAGTTTTCACGTTTCTGATGGTTGAATATGCGAGAGCGAAAATATTCCTTGTTGCCGTTGTTTTCGTTTGTCTCCTGACCAACCCTTCCCCCACACACCCCCTTCCAAAATCCGCCGTTGCATGTTTTTTCATCTTCAGTCAGGTTCAGCGTGTCTGTATGTGCCCACTTGCTTACATCCGCGTGTTGCAATGGACTTGACGTCGTTATCACCGCCGTGGATTATTCTTTTGTGTGCTTCCGTCGTAAAAAAAATCTCGGTCCTCTCCAACCGCCGGAGATTGGAACGTGAGCATTTGCCCTCGTGTTTGACGAAAAATTAGCGTAAATATTCCGGCATTAAATTTTCTTGGAACGTCAGATAAAGGCGAAAGGAAAGCAGCACGCCCCTTTTCGGCAATTCAAGAGACCCTGACGTGCAAGAACTATTCGAAACGAGGAAATTCACGGGAGGATTCCGGCGCTCGGAGGATAAGCTGGCCCAGAAGCGGAAATTCGTTTCGACATTCATCCTGGCGGAATTCTTGATTGGCTGTTCGGGTGCTGCAGAGGTGCTACCGCAACCTTAACGTGTCCAGAATGACTAACGGCACTTGCCTACCCCAGTGCCTTCCAAATAAATGTTGCTATTCGATTTCAATCGCGGTATAATATACGCACATTAATTTATTTGAGTAATTTAGTCCCAAAAGATTTTTAATAAATTGATGTCATTGTCATTCTGTATCATGAATCATCGAAAGTAATAAAAAATGTAATTCCTAGAGGAAGATATAATACCTCGACTTAAATGTGCCGCCAATGGAAGGAAACGTAACAATTCTGGGCTCGGTGATAATCCTTCTAATGTTCTATTTGTATATCAATTGGTTCGCTGGTTGTTTTTAAACGGTTTTACTGTGGAGGTACGCGAATGTTGTATGTATACCTGGGCGTACGGAAGCCAGCGCATTTCTATTTTCCAATACTGAAAGGGAATACATCCTTGTAATTTCTCAGCGATGCATCCTATTCCGTTAATTAAATCGTATTTTTGAGGCGACCGTATTAGTTAAGCTACGTTCTAATAATAGAAAAAATACAACATAGTCTGCTTATTGGTAAAACTGAACACGGTTATTTCTAGAGAAGTATTATTGCTGGCTTGGGCATTTAGTTAGAGGCGTTATTTTCCCTGATGTGTGAATAGATTTCATATGAGACAATGGGAAACTGATCATTGTGTTAATCGAGATAGTTCAAAATTAAAACTTTTTAGCACCAGCTGGGTGATTGCTGGCGATCCTGCCCTTTTAACACACAATAGCGCTTTACATGTATTTGACACAAACATGATTTTGCTGAGTGAGTGAGTGAAGCGTTTGAAGTCCCAAGGATGCTCGGTGATAAGTAAAATTTGTCAACTCCGGTTCGGCTTCCTCCAAGTTGATGGCTGCATTTAATTTAAAGGTATGATATCGCATTTGCTTTGGAATGATTCCTGAAAGGATGAATTAACGAATGAACGAGTTCACTACAGTAAAAATTACTGCAATTTATTTAGCATGCGTATTGCGTCCATCATATCTTTTATATTGTGAGCACTTTTCAGAAGCCTTTGCTTGTTGACAAAAATGTTTGTCGGATTCCCTTGCGTTCATAACTTAATCTCACTGGGCGACTAAGTAATGCCACGAATCCGCGAGTCGTACGCTACCCCCATATTAGGGTAATAAACAGTGATTTTAATCGAAATGTTCGAACGTGACAGAGATTGCTACACTTACAATCAGGAGTGATTGTGACCTCGGGGATATGATTGCGGGTGTGGACGAATGCGGTGGGCAGGGTTCCTCGTTAGCGTCTCAAAAGGGTAATGGGGCCGTTATTCACTGGGTTAGCGAGACCCGCGCATGGTGTGGCCTGTCTGGGAAAAAAAATCGAATTCTTTTTCTCGGCGACGCCGAGTTAGTCCGCGATAGAAATTTTTAAATGCATTTGAATTCGGTCGTGAATATCAGCAGAGTTGGCTTGACCGAAACCAATACTCAGGGAGGAAATTATGCATTCCGATCGAATGTTTCATTTTTCGCTGATGGGGTGGCGATAACGAGAGTCCCACTTTTTAAGTATTTTTGCCCTCCCGCCTCATTGATTTCTTTTCTCTCGGAGCTTCGGTCGAATGCAATGCTCGGGGTGGCGGGAGCCGTGGGTAATCTTCACGTTGTGGTCTCCCGAGACAAAGGCGTTTCGCATTGACGGCGGAAGTAACGTCTTCGCCCATCGATCTGCTTGCGACTCATGAAAGTAAAACTTGTGCCGATCGTGTGCGTCACCCCAAGGCCAATGACCTGCGTAGCCGTCAAACGCACTTTCCGAACGGTCCTGGGGATTTCCGCTGGGTGTGGTGGAAACGGACGAGTTCCGAAAAAAGGGTGACGGTGCGGGATTTGGAGTTCGATATCCCATTAGAAAATGACGATCGGGATTTGTGAGAAGCTTTTGACGCGATTGTAGCGAATGAATGGTAAAGGAAGTTTGTTCGGTTGATCGACTCGTCGTTACTGTGGGCTGTCTTACTGACATTTTGCCATAGTTTCACCTAACATCACAGAAGAGAATTTTCACTCGGAGCGATGTCCAGCGTACAAGAACGGGCGAATGTTAAGAGGATTGAGGCGCTGGCCTACTTTTAAGTTAGTTCCTCCTTTTAGGAGGAACTTCCCAGCCTTAAAGACGAAGGATGTTTGTTTCCACTTGATCTGTGTATTCTCGAGCTGGAGTGTGTAGTTTTGTTAAAATAACTTAGGAAATGGGAAAATGGAAAAGTAAAAACTAGATTCTTAGAAATTTCACATATAAGCGATTCTTCACCTCCTCAGGCAGTTCTCAAATTAGTTAGAATTATTTACTATCTTTCAAGCCGTCTCCAAAGGAGTTTGGTATAAGACTTATGCTATTATGATGGACTTCCGTTTTATTATAGAATTGTTTTTTAAATCAACAGACGGCACTAGCCACAGGTATTTTATAAATTTAAACAATTTAATTTGGATGCTCGTTGAGATGATTTATCATGATATAAACTTTTCCCTAGATGAGTTAAATCGCATCATTCATTAATAGGAAATCGGTTTAGGGCGTAGAAAAATATAAATCAAAGGATTCAGGGGGGAATGTTGAACGTATCGAGTAACTACTAGAAGAAATATCTCTAGATGCCACCACCCGTTTGATAAAAATGTGTAGGTTTATTTTTTTCTACGTAAGATGACGTTAACGATAGTTTTATAAAATTTCTTGAAGAAAACTTGCTGACGTAAGTGTTCCAAGGCTGACATTTCTCACTATTAGGGTTTCATGGCAACATTTACCAAATAAAATGCGAAAGTGGTGATGTACTTTCTTTGGTGAATCAATTAGTAAATCGTGAAGTTTCAATTGGGTGGAATTCTCGTCCGTCATTGGCGTGAACTTGAATCAAGTCGTGGAAAAATTCCCTTATCATCATTCTTACAAAAGGCATGATAAGATGTGCACATTGCATATTATTCGGGGGAAAATATTCCATTACAATGTCACCCAAGGCCGAACTATGTTTGCGCAAGGCAGCAATTGGGGGTCACTACCGTATCCGAGGGCATAATGAGATTCCTAGTCGGCCAAGGTGTGCACCATTTGCAGGACCGACTACTATTAGCAGTCGGCGCTGTAGTGGCCTCCTTGTCTCTGCCGTGTTTTCTCCAGCTCTCCACGCATCGCATTCCACGGGGCGAGCATCTGCTGCGAGTAAACACGGGGGCGTATTTCATCGCCGCGAGCCGGCCCAGAGGAAGTGGTGGACGGTGTGATAGGTGCTTCTCGGGTGTTGACTCTTATACCAAGGAATACCATGTTGCCCTGCTCTTCGTTGGACCGCTTAGAGGCGTGAGAAAGATTTGCGGCCTGGGAAATGACCGAAATATCTGAATAACGGCATTTGGTTTTCTGTGACGCTAGTAATATTAAGTTCGATATAAATCGCACAAACACGTGTCCTTCCATATTCCTTGCAGTGGTGAGCCGTGGAGTCAGAATTCTCATGGGTCTTTAAACTATAATGTTTACGTTTTAGTGGTAGCCAAGAGGTTATCACCGTTATTAGCATGCGTCCTCGGGCATTCGTTGCTTCGCTTTTCTCAATTGATATTTAAGTTCCACAAATGAAATACTTCATGAGTATTAAAATTGGGATTTAGTGTATTTAGTGTGTGTGGGGCGTATGGTTCATATTTCTGGTTGCCCTGCTATCGTATCAGGAGTGCAGCATTGCGCAGTGTGTGATAACAGCACCGACTCCGAGCGAAATATTTGCGGCTTATCAATGGTTCTGAAAAAGTTCTCTCTTTCCTTTCTGGTTGCTATACCAACGCTCCGTGCTTACTCATTTGCAGATGGAAGTTATGCTTACTGTCAATGTTACATATGTCTTCGCAGACTTGTTTATCGTAAGATATAGCCAAACATGCGATACGTCCCCAAATCAACAGATTGCTAGTCAGGTGCGAAGTGGAGTTTAAATCAAATGTGTAAAGAATCTGCAGAAGGAAACCCGAAGGGACTTTAGGGGAAGGGTGTCTGGAATTTATTGATTTTGGCATTTACGAAGCTGAGGTTTGCGCATAGTTCGAAGGAATATGGTTATTTTTCCTGTTGTTTACGTTGCTGTCTTTCGTTACGATGTCATGAAATGCATCTGAGATGGGGTTGGAGGTGTTCTGCTTTTATATATTCTTGAAGCACACGAAATTTAAAGTAAAGAATGCCGAAGTAATGCGTTGAAAGTACCTTATATTCGTCAGGCATCCCTTTCAATCTTGGCGAGCCCTTTTTCCCCGCCACGGAAAGTCGTCCTCTTTGACTCGCGTAAGACTCGAGAAATCCGAGAATTTTTTGATAGGGTGTAAAGATGTTTTACTAGGAACTAAGAGAAGAGTGAAAAAAGCAAAAAATGATATTTGACTTTGTTGAATTCTTCGCCAAATTAATTTTTGCATGTGAAATTCTCGCTGAAAAACTCATCTTGCCCATCGAACTGTTGAAAATCAGTGCGACATTGCAGTACAAAAAATCAATCCTAAATCCCTCCACGCCATTTCCCGGAACTTGTGCGTCTATTTCCCGTAAGTCCACGTTAGTAAACTACATCTCAATTCCATTTTTATCGATGCACATTACATTACAAACTACTTTTCCGGATGATGGGGCGTTATTTTGGCCGCGGGGCCGCGAGGACCCATGGGGAAGAAGCGAAAGAATATATAGAAGAGTCTGCCCGAGTGGAGAGACATTTATTTGCAGGTGCGATTCAGTGTATCCACCCGTGAACAGGGAATGAAATACGATCTTGTGCGCTGCCAGCCGTCACAAATTCTCCCCGTTTCTCGGAGAGATGACACATGTGACGACCTCGCTGGTGGGGTGAGAGAAGGAACGAAAGCAAACGTCGCCCACTTTTTCCTCTTCCGCCACTTTCCAGCATCGGCTACCCAAAACTGGCGCACCGCCTCCCGCCTTCACCCGATCCTTCCCTACCTCTCCACAGCGCATCATTCCCCGCGGGAGGAGGAGAGGGGGGGACAAACAATCCAAATTTACAATTTGTTTTCGTGATCTCGTCGGTTGCGAAACGTCTTTCTTCCTCTCTTCTTCACTTGGTGTTTGTCTTTGCCTCCCTCCATCACCTTGTGACGAAAATCGTAAAAGAAGCGAAAACAGCCGCATTTCCGCGGTTCGTTATCAGTTGGGTGGAGGTTGTCGAAGGAGGGGAGTGAGAGGAGAACTCTCGGGGAGGATGGGGTGTGGTGGCGGCCTGGAACGGAAGGTGTAGGCACATGCGCGACCGACGCGACCGGCGGGGAAAAATTTCACTCCCACTCGACTTGGTTGGATTTTTCAAACACTTCTGGGGGTCATGTAAAGTATCCAGGTCACGGAAGAAGTGCCACAACCGCCTGAGACCGGCTGATGACGATGTTGACCGAGTCTTTTGAGTGGAGAATATCGGAAGTTTTGACTTGGGAAAGTGCGTGCAAACTTTTACCTTTCTGGAATCTGTCATACCTTTATGATATATTTACCCTCAGGAAATGGATTTCAGATATTTCGACTTGTGCTGATCCTAGCTTCCTTCATGTAGCGTATGCTCTTGGCATAATTTCTTTTCCTTAATTCTGCCTTCCAAATTTCGGAACACCTTATCTGTTAATAGTAAATCTTCGTCTGATGAAGATATCACCCCGTAACGGAACCTAGCTCGTAAATTTTATGTAGAAAAGCCAAGTGTCTTCTGTCATCATGAAGAATTTCCACCATATTAAGCCTGAAACTGTATTAATTCTCTTCATCGAATTGCTGATATGTTTGCAATTGTTGTTTAAGCGTGCTGCGCTTGTAAAACAATATGTATTCTATTCTGACCTACAGATTTGCCTGTGGTCCTGGTTGTCACTCCTTTATTTATTGTCATGACAACTCTTCCTAATTTTTCATACATTTAATGAGGTTTTATTGTTACATTTGCTTTATTTCTCTTCACCTATGGGATTTATTGTTTAGTACCTTTCCTCATTGATTACCGTGAGCAGAATGTTTCGTGTCTTTGTGATGAAGGTTTATCCCAGGGAATTATTAAAGTATCATTCATTTAAATTTCGTGCCAGATAGGTCACAGGCTTCATGAGATGGTGTAGGAAGCCGTTTCAATGTGATAATAATAATATAATTCTGTTGTTTAAATAATGTTTTAAACTCTCCGTTGATCAGTATCCAAGAACATGCAAGGTCAGCCATGTTCAAATATACACGAAGATACTCGATGGAGTATTAGAATTGCCCTGAGGGAGGAGTCTCAAATATTTTGTTTAGTATGCATCCATTTTTTTGCCGCTGAAACGACAGTTTCAATCCCATTTTAACTAATGGTTAATGAAAGAGAGACCAATACAGCATCCTTGTCTCAAGCAGCCAAAACTCTGTGCCCTCAGTGTAGTCTTAGAAAATTCACCCTTAAGGACTTTGACCACACCCTCCAACCCAGACGGACGTTAGGAGGACAATCTCTCATGCAGAGCTCATGAAACCCGTATGCGTTCTTGTAGCAGTGGTTAGTAATGAGGTTTTGAGGGTTTGTCGAGAGTCACTTTTCACCGCTTTCAACATAATCAAGTGTTTAATTTCTATAACGGCGTTAATATTATTGTCAATAAACTTTGAAAATGTTAATTTTTAAGGAAGCTATAACGGTGTTATTCTGCTAAGATGATCAGGGTCGCCTCTTGGAACGCATTTCATGTCTCCTCGACATGCGTTCGCGTTCTTGAAGCGTTTTGAATATGTCTCTCGAATCAAGTTCGTATCATATTATAGAAGAGCGCGATGTCATCAAATGAGTAAAGTAAGCTGAGGGCGCTTGAGCGTGTCCGGTTGGGGAAAGTTTGAGAAAAACGGATTTAAAATTAAGGCTTCACAAAACAGTGAAAACTAATAATCAAGAATAGGTAAAAAAAATGATTGCTCTCAGTTTCCACGAAAATCTTCCATCAACCGGAAGAGTTCGCTTTTGCTCTTTGCTCTTCATTTTTATGTGCAGAACCTATATTTTTTGTGGCTAGAAGTAAAATATTAAGCATACTGTCTCCCTTTAAAAAAATGCCTTGTGTTTCCTGGTTGGTACGTTACAACGAACAACGCTGTATCATCGTGGGGTCGGCGATACAAAGGGGTCTATTTTGTGCAAAATTGGGGCCGCGGAGCTTCGTTTCGCCTGCTTGAATCGGAGGGAGAAAGTGAGGGACGCGTAATTGGGCGCTGCGAAGGGGAGAGGGAAGGTGAAGTTATTCGGAAGCGGGAGGTGGAATTATGCTGCGTGCGGACGCAGTCGTAGTTAACATCGATCAGGTTGGGAATTGTTTGGCAAGTATTTTGCAGATCCGCCAGCATGTTGTTTGTACGAGGGTCATCCGGAAAGTAGTACCCGTTCGTGCCGCATGAAGTGCTGACGACGCGAGTAGCCGCTGGACGAGGTCAGATAGCTTCAGTGGCTTGTCTGCCTTCTCTGAGCCAAGTTGCGTGACGCTAGCATTGCCTGTGTTGTTTCTGTGATTGTTTACAATGTTTAAAAAAATTGAGAACGCCGCCAGTTGTGAAGTGAGGGCAGTGATTAAATTCCTCAATGCAAGAAACGTTCGCCCATGTGGTATTCATCGCCAATTAAAGGAGGTGTATGGAGACAATGTAATGGACGAGTCGTCTGTTCGGCGGTGGTGTCGCAACTTCAACATGGGGAGGGGGAACACACACGACGATGAGCGTTCGGAGAGACCGTCTGTCATTACAGACCAACTGGTGAGCTCAGTTGACGAATTCGTGAGGAACGATCGGCGCGTCACAATTGATGACATCTGTGAGCATTTTCCCAATGTTTCTCGAACAATTGTTCATGAAATTGTTAAACACCATCTGCATTATGCAAAAATTTGTGCAAGATGGGTCCCTCGCGTATCTCAATGAGCTGGCGGCGAAGGACTATGCAGCAGGAATACAGAAACTTGTCACACGTTATGACAAATGCCTTAATTTGCTTGGAGATTATGTTGAGAAGTAGTTTAAAGTATCCTCTTTCAAATAAAATTTTTTATGTTTGTTAATATTTACTTTTGTGTCTTTATTTCACGAACGGGTACTACTTTCCGGATGACCCTCGTATATACAATTTTGCGGTCCTCCGAAATTGAGATGTCGCGCGACGAGTGTACCAGGACTCGGGAACTCAAGGGAATTTGGAAACATATCCGGGAGAGGAGGAAACACCATCAACCGGTTGAAGGACCCGAATTATTTTGAAGAGCACAAATGGGGAAATAATTGAGAATCATAGGCCGTTAATTTTTATTTCTGCGATAAAAATTTGACCGTGAAACTTGGCCAGATAGGACAGATCAACGGCACTAGAACATTGGAAAATAATTCATTTTGCAGGAAATAAAAAAGAAGTGTTGAAATTCGGCGAATATCTCGGGAAAATTTGGCATCGTGATGTGTGTTTCGCGCATTAATTTTCTAAGAATCTATTTTCAAAATGTAAATTCGTATTATTAGTAGTTAGTTGACCGCAAAAACATCCTTATTGTGCGGAGAACAAATTTGGTGCCAAGTCGAGAACTATTGTGGATGTGATGTCTCTTTGATTCATTCCCCACTCTATCTTCTCTGCAAAATCATTGAGAATTGTTGATTAGGAGGGATGAGTGGGTGTGGTTTTAACGGTTGTTTTTTTCAAACTCTCGATTTATCACCGGAGTGAACAGATAGGGATGGAGAAACGCATGCAAGTTGCTCTCTAGGTGACTCTTCTGGTGGCACCGGCCTTGGAACACTTCGAAGGGTGTGGGGATGAATTGGGGAGGAAAGATGAGACGGATCTTTGTTTCTGCATTGGAATTTAGTGTTATTGTGCGGGAGAGGAGATGTGCCCCATTCAATATGTCAATGTTACTCCCGAATTTGTTCAATACCAATTATCCGTTAAAATATTAAATATTTGCTTTAAAATCGCGGTTATTTGATAGCAAATTAAAATGAACTCTATCAAAATTGCAATATTTTGTCTCGTGCGAACCTTAATATTTATACCAATTATCAACTATGAAATTGTGCTTGCGAATTTACTGCTTTTCCCCACTAATTGCTGTGAGAGCATACCTCTCACAGCAATTAGTGGGGATATTAGTCGTATGATCCGACTTAAACGAAAAGCGAGTATATTATTCCTGCTTTCGTATGGTGTGTACCTTTCACGTGCCGACTTTCGACATGCATTTCTCACTCTTTGCCGGGCTCATTCTATTTCTTAAGGATTAATGGATCTCCGCTCGAAGAATGAGGACTGGACCCATTTAGATAATTAAGACTAAGATTACGTCACTGGAATAAATAAAATTTTAATGGGGCAGTTTCGAAATGCCCTTGATACTTGCCAAGATGCCATTCGGTGAAAAACAAACCGTATGACCCATTTTCAGAGAAAAATAACGAGATCCCGAAACTGGGAAGTGGACGGATTCGTAATCCTCATAATTCCTGTGAACACTAACTTCGTGTAAGTAATTGAATTTCGGGAACTTGGTATTTTTCATCCCGTGCAAAGTCATAATTTCTACCAATTGCGGTGAGAGGAGGGGAGCAGTGCACAAAGGTACGTGTTGCTGTGTTTTTCGCATTGTTATGGGGGGGACCAAGATAGGATTTATCTATTTGTTCTAGACTTGAGGTGTTCGCGGAGCAAGGGTGGAGAATACGTATCGTCGTCTGGAACAAAGCGCTTAGCTCTTGATCGCGTCATTTGCGGCTGTAAGTCGTCTGGATAACCAAAATATACATCTCATCATTTGTTCGATGCCGGGCAGGCGAAATTGCCGCCCAGTAGCGAGGACGTGATGTCTTAACTGAAAGTATGCTGTGACTAGGTACGGCCCCATGCCCCATCGGAGGTCGATGATGCGACATACGTACTGTATTAACTAAGTGTTTTGTTGGGACCATTGTCGTACCCACTGTCATTCCTGGAGCACAGAGTATGTTTGAACGGTTCCTGTGTGACTAGACAAGGCCTGCCGAGAGGGATGGGTACCAATTGTGTTGTTCTATTCCTTCATTTAATTATTTCTGCGTTCGTATTATTGTTTCATTCGTCTTTGTCGGTAAGAAACATCCCTCCCGAAGAGATTTCACGTGGATCAGGTCTGCTTTCCGTTGAAATTCCAAATTGAATCATTGACGGTGCCTTGAGTTTTCGTTTTAAATGAGAACGAACCTGATTTAATGACGAGTTAGCGTAATCGTTTGCGGAAAGGTTTCGATCTACGCTTTCAGTTAAGAATTGGACGTCATCTGATGGTAACCTGTCGAGTCATGGACTAGGATTGCAAATGGGTTGTGAGGCGCGGTGCCGGTTGCGTATTTTTGGGCGAGGTACTCTGATTTACTGCCTAGTTATCCTATTCCACCGGTACAGCTCGTAGTATTGAATCATCAAATGTTCAATATTCGCAAAGAACCTCGATTGCGGAGAGAGTGTCGAAAAAGTGAGAAAGTTGAGGACTCTCAAGAGGTTTCTCAAAGAGGAAAACGTCTGGAGACCATTTAATGCATTGTATTGAATGAACACCTACACCGAGTATCCGTGATTGGTTTCGTGTATTGGTCATAGCATATTTTGGTAGCAATCTGTTCCAAGTTTGCATTTCCATATGGGGAGCACGTAAATTTTAGAGGCCGTTTTGAAGGAGAGAGCGTGAACTTTGTAACCCCTAATGCCCTTTGTTGAAATGGAGCGGAGCCATTGGTTCCCCACTCTTCCTTCCTCCTCAACCCGCTTCCTGCCTAGACCAAGATAATTACCCACCCAATCCATATTTGGACTTTTAACGTTTGTAGTCACGCACCTTGTAGAAGAATTTAATGTTTCTCGTCCTTTGTGCCCACCTATAAAAATGCCCCAAGTGTTTATTAATCAATGCAGTTAGAATTTTTAGCGCTCGGGTGTTTCGTGGTATTGCGGAGCGCCTTCTCTCCAAATTGATTTTCGGTATAGATCGGTTTTGTGTTAAAATGCCCTAGCGAAGTACTCGACACAGATTTGTCCTGGAGGAAAAGAGCGGAATTTAAACGCTCGATGAAACATACTATATGCACGTATTTTCGGATTGAAAATCCTCCCTCGCCTCCTCTCATTTGCTGCGCCCATCTGGGTAGTTGGGAGTGGCACGTGTTTATTTGCCTGCGCGGTGGCGTGCTAGATTGATGGGGGGGCACACTACGGATTAGCTCGCAAAGGAAAACATAATGTCGCAACGTGGGAAAAATCAATAGCGGCCGAGTTTCTGAATAGTCTGCCGTAGAACGAGATCGAAAAATAATAGTAAAATCGCTCTCATTTGCCACTGCACATTAAGGTGCTTTAGGCCTGTAATACCAATAAAATCATCGGTTATTCCGACTCTCTGGAGGAATATTAGCCTCTCGTTTTTCGATAATCAATGAAAATTAGCGGTTTACTCACAGGTGTTAAATCATGGCCGTTGAAGTTCAATTTGTAATGTCTCATATCCCGCCAGATATATAGGTGTTCACGTCGAGAAAGGCCAATGTTTTATCCCGACGGAAGTTTTATTTCTAACTTAAGATCGGTTGAGCCGCTCTTCTATTGCTAAGAAATTAGTGATGATTTTTTCTGAGACCACGTTTTATTCACTGAGAATCCTCCCTGTGTTCATGTGGGTCTTGCTCGAGGTGCGAATTTTACGTTAGGATATGGAACTTAGTAGGTGATTGCGCATTTTAAGCTGTTCACACTAAATGTGCGGTAAAAAGGCTCGGCGGTCGCTCCCACGGAAATGTATTTGACGATTCTAATGGAACTAGATAATCATGAAACCCTTTTTTGTCTTCTGTACACGGGATGGTAGTTGAAGGGATGGAGGTCGTTTTTATATAGCCGTGTTGATAAGGTATTTGGTTTATACATGTAGGCGTTGAATGCATTAACGTGGAATTTGTTTGAGTTGGAATCCTGATTAAACCTGTGCATTAACAGGATAGCAGCGGGACCATAAATGTTTACTGCAGTAATCCCCGAGGGATTAAAATATTTTATGACGATTGGTGTACGTGAAACGTGTTGGCATTAACTGCACCGCTTCGAGCCAGTTTTTCATGTTTGTATACATAATCATGGTACTTAAAAAATAAAATAACTCAAGAATGTTCAGTTCTTTTGGGTACATAACGTATACCATTTTTGAGTAACTTTTATTCGGAATCCGAGGCAGGCTGGCGTGAGTGTTGTTATCTCCCGGGAGGGGCCGTGTTACGAGTGATTCAGTTCTTGCGGTTGGGACTTTAATCCACTCGCAAGGAGTGCCTCTTTGCGGGAAAGGCAGGGGGAGGAGGGGGCGTAGAGTGGCGTGCTCTCGCCGTCGTAATAGTTGCTTAGTGTCACAACGTTTTGTGTGCACAGCGTGTTGGGAATGCCGGGTTGAGCCTTTTCGTAACAGTATAGTTTACACGCGTAACGAGCCGCTCCATCCGACCCGTTGCACGATGCGCCTTCGAGGAAATTGATTCCCCCCAGCACAGGTGGTGCGCCAAGGGTCTCCGGCTGGGCAGGTGTGGCCCGCGGTCGGCGGCCGTGTGAACGCCTTCCGAGTTTCGCGGATGATGTCACGTTGACTCGACGATGTGGATACCGTATGTTTATTTTTTTCAACTGCGACTGCATTTTGATTCGTTTCGTAACTGTTCATTGTTCTCGATCAATGTTCATTAAGGAGTTTTGACGAATAGGCCGTCGTAAAACTTCTTGGCAGATGCCCCGTCGAATTGGATGCCTTCCAGTGCTCGTTAATTTTGTTGAAGTGGTTTCCGTAACGGCGGGGAGAGTCGGATTCGGCACGTTATTTTCGGAGAATTTTGGAGGCAGTCATAAGGCCTTTCGTGTTGTATTCGCGGGCTCGAGAATGATTTATTTAAAATGGGAATATTTCTTTGGGAATAGAAGGTTATGGGAGAGGGTTATTGGGTATTGTTGGCTATTCGTGTGATGTTCTTCAGGGATTATTTTGACCTGCCAAGGGCGTAGTCTGTTAAATGTCGTTCGACTCTCTTCTCGTAATCTGTTCTTCTGATCCGTACATTTCACAAATAACCCGCCGATTTTTGTAGAGAAAAGAAATTATGAGTGTCGCGTTCCTTTGAAACATAATTCTATATAATGGTCAAACATAATTATATATAATGGTCCCTTTAGTCTCGCTTTCGATATTCAGAATGTGAAGCATTTATGATCAAATGATGCAGTTGTAATATTATCAACTATTGCAGTTAAGTCTTTAATTGATTATTCGTCGATCAAATTCTGTCACATGAATAATAGGAAAGGCTTTGGATATTTTTAACGGGTGAAATTCAGGGAAACACGAAATAGAAATGTTTTTGTTTTGATTTAATCAGAACCTGTGTGATTTAGAGAGAGAACTTGATTGGAATATCTCTCGTAAATAATTCACGGCCAAAATGAAATGCTCCTAAGAGGGCTTAAATGGTCAAGGTGTTCTTTTTTGCAGTCCGCGGGATAACAAGCTTCTTTACCGCTTAGGAGATGCCTTGTGTCTTTTGTCATTGGTTTCTATGCTGAAATTCATTAGCTGAACGAATTTTTCTTACAGACTTTGGCTTTTCTCTTTCTGTTGCAACCCCCTAGGTGATTGTTTTAGACTTCCTATTATATTTATACGAGGCATTTTTTTGCTCCCTTTGTTGCCTTGGTCTTTGGTATAGGCCGCTCATTTTTATTTTTACATCCTTTGGATAGCCTAATGTAAAGTCCGTGCAAGTCATTAAGCTGAGCAAGCATGTTGAGACATGTGCTCGTGACAACAATACGCTCAGCACACGGTCTCGTATGCCTCATAATTTCGTTCTGGATTATTTCTTTCCCATTATATTCATATACCATAGCGGAGACCGAGGCACCTAAGTGAGACAAAAGTCGCTTTAATCGGATTTAAAATTTGTTACTACTTCAGTATTATTTAATAGCTCTGCATATTTCTTAGGTTCTGAGTGCAACATTTCCTCATTTAGATCATCATTATGAATAATGTTTCGGACTTCGTGTTGAGTCATCAATTATGATTTTTCTCCCTGTCGCTGGTTTGTTTTTTGATCGTTTCCTGCTCTCTGTTCGCGGAACTGTAACCTGGGGTTACAGTTCCGCGAATAACAATCATTTCATCCACATCATTATTGGGCACCCGCATTTCCATTATTTCTCGAATAGGATTGTATTCATGTTATCGTCGATGCCCGTGACTATTGCTACGGATGCATAAGTAGTTTCAATCCACTGTGTGCTTGAAATTCGATTTCACCTCACCTAACGCGTGCGCGTTAACGTGGGAACGCGGGCTCCGTCAAGCCTTCTTATTTATGCGATTGGGGGCGTTGGATAAGTCGTTCGTGCACATCAGTCGCATGGCATTCTTTCCAAGGGCTATTTTTAGTCGCTCAGTTTACTTGGCGTTTATTTTTTTGTCCTCCCCCCCCACTTCTCCCCGTGGTCCGGAGTTGCAGTGGGTCCGTTGGCCGCGAGGAAGCGCGGGGGAAGGGGCGGAAGGTGGGTGATGTGCGCGGCAACGTGGAGAAAACTTTCTCCTCTCTCCTCGTGCCCCCCATTCCGCGCCCCGGGCCCTTTCTCCACCTCTCTCCTCGGCCCCTTATCTGCTTTCTTCTCAGTGTTCTTTTCACGCCTACCCCGAGCCCCTCGCCCCGGTGGCCGCCTTCGTCGTTTCACCCCTTTCCTTTTCCGTTTCCTCCCTCCCCTATTTCCACCCCCGATTGGTCTTCTTGCTTCCGAGCGAGGGTGGTCGCTCGCTCGCATTCCGACGCGCGCCGCGAGCGACGGTCCCCGTCGTCGCGATCGGCGGCGGCGCGTTTCGGTGCCATCCCCGGGCGTGGAGGGGGAGGGGTTGCGTGCACCGACCCTCGCCCCGCTACCCTCGTGTCACCAAGTTCGGGCAGCGAGAGCTGAGGGGGCGGGTGGGGGTCGAGTGGTGCGTAGAATTCGGTCCACACGACTTCCCAGGGATGTTTATAAGGATGTTGAGAAACATGCTCGACAGCATCACGTAGCTATGTATGGAATAGCGAAGATATAATTGTTGCCAAGATAATGTCGGGTGTTTATAGAGCTAGTCTATTGTGCTGACATGTATGCAGTTGGGCTCGGATTGTTCAAGACGCGTTCATTCGGACTTAACCATATTTCGAACGATGACAACGTGGTTCCCACGGTAGCTCTACATGATTCCCCGTCCATTGCTACCCCTTTACTCTTCCGTATTTCTCTTCCATTTTGATGCCATATACTATCTTGTATTTATTTACTAGACCTTCTCTTTTCCTTGCTTTTGGGAAGAATTGACATTCTTTCCGGGGCATCCCACAAATAATCTCGGTGTCCTTTCTAGTTTCTCGTCTTCTGATTTCTGGAAGCTTTTATATGCTTTTTCCCCACAAACTCCCTACATTACGTCCTCTAATGATTAAGTTAATTTTTTTCCACTCTCCCTTTTAAGTGCTTCTATTTGTATCTTCCTTTCTTTTTTTCCATATCTCTGCCATATATAATTCCACGTTGAAAAAAAATCGTTTAACTATTCTTATCCCTAAATATTTTTCCATCTTCATCAAGGTAATCTCCGAATAATTATCATTAATAAAAATAATTATTATAATACTGCCATCAGTGTTAAATCATGCTTCTCTTTGCTGGCGTAATGTTTTTTTCTTACTCTATTTGTAATTTATTGTTATAAGTTTTTTTCAAAATGATAACACTTTAATATTTACAAAAAATCAATAGATGGAACAGAGAAAATAATATGATTATTGTATCAATATTTTTGTGCATTCTGTGCTGTTTCAATGGTGATAATTCAAGGAAAGCCGTGAAAAGAAAGACCCCCTATTCATAAGTGTTTAATACACATCCGTTGGTCTAATTTTTATGTATTAAAATTCATAAAATCAGACGTTGTCTCAGCCATCGAAAATCATTCTCATCTAGTGAACATTTAGCTCCTTGCTCCGACTTAAGTGAAGAGCGGATTTGTGCCAATTGAAAGAAAGGAATCCATTGCATTCAAACTAATCGAAACTCAAGACTTGTTGATGTTGAAATAAACAGCTGGAATGTTCTTTGAAGTGAGGCATTTGGCGAGCTTCCGTTTTAAAATGTGTAAAGCATTACCGAGCCGAGGCATCTAGAAATTTAAAAAGGGAAAAGATCCTTTTCAGGATGTTGTATCCCGGCATGAATGCTGTCCATTGAGGAATCCAACGGCCTTAAGCGGAAGGAATGGTGCGTCGCGGAAAAACGTATCGCCGGTCGAGGGGTTTGGGGCGATGCGTCGTCCGGCGCCGGCGAGTAGAAAGTGGGCCGATGTGGCGTCGACCCATGGTGTGTTTCACGCTCATTAACGGCTCGCCTCGAGTCTTTATCCGACTCCCGCGGTCGTGAGGTTCAAAGATTCGTGATTAGCGGGTCAAAAGCCTTAGGTTCAAGTAGGGATCGGGGCCTAACGACTGCCGAGATCGCTAAGTCAGGGTGAACATGATTCTGCGCATTCGATGCATACCCGAGGTGAGATTCGAACCCGAGAACCCAACTGGTGAGCGGCGGGGGGGGGGGGACTTTCTCGGTTTCACTCAACGCTGTGGGCGTTGTAAGAGGATATTTGAGATACCCGTGAGTCCCACGAATTATGCTCTTCGCTTTTCAGTTATGCACGTAGGATATGAGCCGGGCGCATTGGAATTAAATAGCCCACCAAGTACGAGAGCAGGTGCGTGCGTAAAAGTGTTATTTTTGTATTACACGAATTTTGTAGAAGTATTTTATTATAAAACAAATACTCAACTAGAAATACTTCTCTAAACTTTGTGGCTACGCATTAAGAAATGGAATGACGTAAACTTGCAAATACTTGCAAAACTGCCGTCTCAAATACTTTTCCTCGTCTAGATTAAACATGTGTTGGTTTCACTTGACGAGGATTGGACGACGTTCGGAATATAACTTGTTCCTTCCTAGATCGTTTTCTGCCCAATTACTGATTAGAATGCTTCTTATTAAACTTTGAATAGGATGTCATTAGGTTGTATTATGCCTCGAAAATGTTTTTAGCTGTGAAATTTTGAGTTATTTTAATGTAACTAATAACAAATTTTGGATATTTCTTTGTAACTATTGATAAGTGCATTAATTTTCACATGAATTATATTCTATTCGTGTCAATATCATTGTCATGTGCCCAACCGTCGTGATGGTTAATCCTATCGGTAGGAGGAGGAATGCAAAGGTTAGTAGAACCACGTTCGATAGACTTCTTTCACCGTCGCCTATTCAGCCAGGTTGTGGATTCATAGAAGACAGTATCATAGTAGCCACCAGCTTTTGAATGGCGTTATTTTATCCTCATTGACAATGAAAACGTAAAAGTTATGATTTTTGGCTCCGGAACAATTAAGAACAAACAGAGCAGAAATTCAGCGATGTCACACTCAGAGAATGCCGTTGTCGCTGGACATAGATACTTTTTCTAGGCATGGATACTAGCCGTGGGTTGCCTTAGCCTATTTTGGTTTTGCCGTCTCCGTAAGATGGCCATCATCCAAGGCGAAGTTCGTGGCGTAGTGGAACTCGCTCAAAGATCGATCCGAAGGATTTAGCGTCCCTCGTGTAACAGAAGAAGAACCAACTAAAACAGATATTAAAGTGCAGCTTAGGGTAAGCATTAAAATACGTAGAAGATAACGAGTTGGGGGATAGTAATGAAAACGCTCATGCTGTGTGTGTTACGACATATCTTCATCGTTATGTTACATTTACGGGCAATTCACCCTTAGGAACTGCGTGGTCAGACGACTCTGAATCGTCCTCGCGGAAGTCCGAAGTCACTGGCACTTAGCTCGCTGAAATGAGACACTATGAGAGGCAGTCTACTTTTTCTACTACTTAATCTACCTTTTTACGTGACTTACATACGGTTTTACCATTGGGGCGACGAACTGTAACCTGGTGATATTAACGCCGACGGTCGTCATTGTTTTATTTTGCTTCGTTATTCGAAGATATTGTGAAGAAAGCTCTGTAAACGACCGTTCATTGATTTTCTGGGTTATTGAATTAGCTCATCCATGATTTTTGAGAAAAGAAAAACTGTGACGTTCTAAAGAAGCGGGTGACAAGTCTTGTGCCATCCTCTTTCCTAGTTTTAAATTTATTTCTCAGATATGTAGCCTGGATTTTCTTCGTATTTCTGGAGCGCACTCATGCTGCGGAATATTTTTGAGCTGTCCCACCTCTCTCCTCGCATTTAAACACTGCGTTGACTGAAGAATTTCCTTCTGGACCCCGATTCGAGAGATTCTTTTTGGAAGGTTTTTGATGGCGGCTCTTGTCCCAGCATTTATTTGTAACTGTCAAAGCTAAGTGTTAATATTCATTATTTCCCAAATAACTTTTCAGTAATTTTTTTCGGTGGTCCCGTAGAAATCGGAGAAAGTGTCATTCTGTCGTCATTTCACTTTCGTCAATTTACTCAAAGCAAACTTGAACGAAAGTTTTCTCACGCCTTAATTTTAGAGATGAATTCTTTCGTAAATGTTATAAAGGAGAGAGTGATAACTTTTAATTAGAAAATATTACGTGCAACGGATATATTAATCATTTAACCAGCAACTAATCTTCCATAGTATATGACTACGCAAGCCCATAGAACGTAAAAAAAGTGTAATTAGCTGTAGGATATTTGGTTATGGTAGTTTTGTGATGTATCCTAGTCCTGCATAGTACTCTGCTCGTAAGCACAAACTGAAATTACCCCATAAAACATAACTAAAATTTTCAGGAATAAAAATAAAAATTCCATTATATTGTCTGAGGCATTTTCGTGGTAGAACAATGTGTAATTTTTAAATGCAAGCGTGCGTCACGTAGTCATCGTAAATTGATCATTGTATCTATATTATCATAAAAAGATACTCGAAGCCTAGAAAATAAAGGGTAATAACATTAAAATGAGACTAGGCTGTAATATCTTCTTTCGCCTGAAGTTCACAAAATGTTCAAATTAATATCCTCATATATGTATAGGTGATGATTATTCATTGAAGAATCCGCGTCGCGGAAGGTGGAGAGCGAGAGTTATGGACTAAAGTAAAATTAGTAGGTGTACATTTACATAATCTTCAATGGTGGGGGGATGTTGGGACACTAGCCACTGCGGCAAATTTGGGGATTTGACTGAAAGGAAAATAGAAGGTAGTCTGATAAACGCGTTTGATAAGTCGCCTGTTTTCTTGCTATGGGCAACTGTGGATCTTAGAGGTTAGGTATTTGGAGACATATCGGAGTATCCCGGGGTTGAAGTCGATGAAATTTTTTGGCCACCCGCCCGTTATCCAAGCGGTGTTATTTTAACGCTTGCAGAACTTCCCGGAGGAAGACATAGGCGGTATACGGGTATGAACCACCCCCCCCTCCCCAACCACGTACTTATGGACTTGTTTGTCACCAATCAATCGGCATACGTTGAAGTTGGAAACTGTGGTGGTTTCTCATGATGAACACAATGCAGTGCTGCTACTAAAGACAGTAAAATACAGTCGGAGTGATGCAGCAGGTACTCCTGGATTCGGCCGTCATGTCCGTAGGCCGCTGCGCGGTGTCCCGTTACGCCGCCTCTGGCTCCTTAGTCGCGCGGGCGTGGGATTCGCAGGGATGAAGTCACGTTCTCTCCGCCTCCGCTCCTTCGGTCGACCTCGCGCGCCGCTCTCCGTAGACCGAGAAAGGAATCGAACCCGCGTCCTTGGGATTGCCCCTTCCCTCACCTCCCTCCCATCTCGGCTCGTGTGGATGAAAGGCGCCGCCGCGTCGGGTTTTTTTCCTTTGCGTCGCAAGTCATGAACTCTCGCGTTTTAAGTCAGTTCACGACTTGTGATGCTGGTGGCGATTCGTCTTGTCGGTCGTGCCGTGTGCTGCTTTTGCAATCGTGCGTTTTCCACCTGTTGTCGAAGGTTTTGATTGCGGGAATTCGTCATTTCAACTTCGGCTCATGTTTTTCTTGATATGCGAACGCGTTCTCTCGCTGAACGAGGGATTGACTCTGAGAGTTTAAACCGGGATCGTGAATAATGTGACGCGGATAATTTGGTGTGCCCCCTTGTTCGAATGGATTGGAAACAGTCGTCTTATTGCTTGTTGTCATTAATGTGATTCAATGGAACTCGTCTCTAAGGCCTTATTCCTGATAGCTTTTCCAACCAGTGATGCAGCAGATTTATGCTAGCCCTACGCTTACTTAACAACGCGGAACTTGTTTTACAACTTGGTATATCTTGAGGTGACGTATTTTCTTTTCAGCAATGGAAGAATACCATGTACCATGTTACGTGGGGCAAGTATTGCACGAGTAAAATCAGAAGCAGAGGCAACACACATGCAGAAAAATATTCTATTAAATTTCAATGGCCTTTGATAGATCATTTGTCGACAGATTATTTTCCTGTTTGCTGCGATGAAGATATTCTAGCGCCTCATGAATTTCATTTTCATCTCTTGTCGTGTTTATTTTGGGATCCCATGGTTTTTGTTTTTTATCGCAAATGGTAGAAAGGGAAAGACGCTTCCTTGGCTGTTGCTCAACCATCCGTGGACATGCGAGGTTGTTCGTACCTCATTCACCGGCAGTTCATCCGTAACCGAGCTAGTGAACGTGTTATTATCGCCCTGCCCCACACGACCCCGCTTCTCATTATGACGTCCGGTTAGTCGTCCTTTTATTTATTACGGGAAATTAACACTATCTCAGTCTAATCAAGATGCATATCGCCGGGGTATTCATCGAGCGAAATGAATCCTTCGCTAAAGCCCTGGCATGAATACGTGCACAATTGGATGATTCGCTTGTCTGAGGAAACCTCTTCTTTGAAGAAAAAACCGTTGCCCACTGAAACCGCACACGTGATGAATCGAGCCCTTCCTGTACTCTGCGAGAAACGCGAAACTGATCCAGAACTGCTGTATCGAATATGGGGAGTGTAATTAGAAATATTCCAGCTAATCCGCGAAGCGTGTAAATTTGTATTTTCACGGTCGCTCTTGTTAATGCACATCCTTATTGACTTGCGAATTAGTCGCAACATGTTAGACACCCTATGCCCCACGCTATTCCCTTCGTTCGGTTCTTCTTAGTTACCATCCCTTGGCTTCATCCTATGACAATTTCTAAAGCATCTCAACCCCACCTCGGGAATAGATTGATACATTTACATGCTACCGATTGCGTAAGTTTCCAATTTCGTTCAGTGACATGGTTTCTTTTGACAGGAGCTGACTAATATTTTCTGATGCCAAATTTAGGTCTGTAAACTGTCAAACCTATCGATTCACAGTGGTATAGTATTCTGATTTCAGCGTTTCTTGATAATTAAAAGTGGAGATTTTTCGTAATTTGCTAATAAATACGTATCAGTAATGGTGGTACTACCATGTACCTCGACCGATAGTCGTGTATAAACACTTCATGTCCGTGAAACGCGACTGATTACGAGCTGTTTCAATTACCATTCACCAAATTCGTTGATTAAGAAAAGCTGGAGAGTAATATTGATTTGATTGTACCTCCTCTATATCTTGAGTCGCAGCACTCATATTTTCTCCCTGTTAAACGGGGGTAACGTCGATTGTACTTCGCTGGGAGGTCCAAACGGCGATATTGCCAAGCTGCATGCATGATGGTGTGGGGAAATGTATGGAGTGGGCAAGGCGATTTAGGCGATTTGTGAATGGGGACGCGGGGAAGTACGGGGGAACTCCCTTCGGCCACGATCCCTTGCCGTCACTGTCCCGTCGAGGTTGCCTCGGTCCCTTAATCACGGGGTGGTTCAATCGAGGAAGAGGGCAT
Organism: Hetaerina americana; assembly: GCF_022747635.1. Classification (NCBI taxonomy): domain Eukaryota; kingdom Metazoa; phylum Arthropoda; class Insecta; order Odonata; family Calopterygidae; genus Hetaerina; species Hetaerina americana. Next base: position 35,329,174 of record NW_027286069.1, read on the forward strand.
CATCTGCACGAGATGACCATTCGTGTAGGAACGGACTGTGGGAAAAGAATTAATGCAGCTCGCTGTCCGTGAGATTGGTGTAATTGACGCTATGTCGCACCAATTAGGCCCCCAACCCCGAACCCTTTTGGCGACCTTATCCCACTCTTCCCTCCCTCCGTCCCCCACCTGCCCGCCTCGTCCCTTCGCGGTGCCATCCTTGTCCGTCTCTTTCTAATGCCGCCCCGGTTTCGATTTCGTCCCTAGGCCTAATGGGGTGGCCGAGTGCCAATAGAAGGGGGGTCGGCCGCTTCGTCCGCATTTTCTCCTCGCATTATCCCAGGGCACGTCGCGATCTTTTTTGTCCCTCTCCTCTTTTTGTTCTCAATGAGGTCCCTCGCCATTTAATGTTGGCCTCGAAATTATTAGCAATGATAGAGAGGATAGGGCTCACTGATTTAGGTTAGGGCTCTGTGATGTAGCGATATTCGTACGAGTGTGTCTTTGGGATTTATGTGGTTGAGAATGCGATCTCATTTCCAATATTAACATATCTACCTGAATGTATGTAAAACATGAAATGAACTTAGAAAGTGATTAGAAATGTGAATGGAGACAAGAAAATGGAATGCTTTATGGCATGGTTACGAATGGCATGACAATCATTTAGATTTGGTAGTCTGGAGAAATTCGGTGAAGGAAGAATAGTGGGCAGAGGATATAATTAGAGGCAATGGGACAGTAAAGATGTATGGGAGAGAGAGAGAATGTATCGGGGCTAGGAGTGAAACTAGAGCAAGTGAAATCGTTGATCTATCCGGGCTGTGGTATAAATTGGGATGGAAGAAGTTCGACTGATATCAAGCGAAGGATATCCCAAGCTAAGAAGGCGTTCCTGAAAAAGAGACAACTACAATGTTCCAAGTACCTAATTCAAGTTCAAAGTTGCAAACAAGGAAGCGGATTTTTTGAAGCAGTTGTATGGAGTATGCTGCTCCGCAGATCAGAGACACGGAACATTGGAAAAGTGGACTATTGAAGAATATAAGCCTTTGAAACATGGTGGAGAAGGCGGAGGATCTAATGGACGGACAGAGGGAGAAACGAGGAAGTATGTTGAAAAGCGGATGAGGAAAGGCCTGTGTAGAGAATGCCACAGCAAAGAAGAACTAGAGGATGAGAGACGCCTTGATGCGCAACGGATTAGTTAGAAGCATAATAGATAAAAGTAGAGAAAATTGAAGGGATTATCCCGTATCGAGAGAGACCAAGAAAAAATTACATTGGAAAAACTAAGAAAAACGCGAAACAGAAAAGATATGAGAAGGTGAGGGAATCGACATTGAATAAAGGTGGATTGAGGGATGCCGTAGACCAATCTTAGGAGTGATATACTGATGGTGATGATGGTAAAACCCACCTCTGACCGATATGCTACTCACAGCAGTAATGATATCAAGAAATGTCAATTGGAAAAATATCGAATATGCCTCTTCCTTTCGTTCAAATGACCGGAGGGTGGTTTGGTATGGACACGTAACTATCGCAAAATCGTATCGTAAAACGTCGACTGGATAAAATTGGTAGCCGTACATGCGCATCGGATTGTCGATGTATCGACACTCTTTGTATGCTCAGTTCACGAGTAATTTTGGTATCTTCAAAGTGGAGCGTCGCGCAGCCGACCGCAGTCGGGAGTTGCGTCGCGTGTATCAGCTCTCTCGGTGTTGACTCACGTCGTGGGGAGATCCCTGTGCTCCTTGCTCGGACAGTTGCGACGCGAACGCCGCCCCACCCCGAGTCCCCATCCCCTTCCTCCCCGCTCCCTTGATCCCTCCCAACAGTCAACTCCTCATCCACGTCGAGACCACCCTCCTCCCCGAGTCGTCGAACCGGAAGTGGATCATCTTCGCAAAACCACTGGCCCGACATCGTTGCCGAACTTACAGCTCAACTTCCTCCCCATGAACTCTCCATCCCGCCATCATCGGTGCAATTATTTTATTCCCTCATTCTTTTTCTCTTTTTTTTGGTCCCGTCTCACGGGCGCATGCGCCGACGAGGAGTAGGGTGGGGATATCTTTCCGATGGCGGATCAGCATCTCCTCTTTTCCCATTCTCTCTCTTTCTCTCTCACCCCCCCCCCCCCTTCGCATTTCGAATTTTCATACGTGACGACCGCCCTCAGAGGATAGAGGCGATCTGGGATACCGGACCTTGTCTTCCCTTTCCTGCTCCGTCTTCCCAACACTCTTACCTCGTCCTCCCTCCATATACGCGCAGGTATCTCGGGCCTAGAATCGGGAGTCTGTTATGGAATGGTGAAAAGGAAGGCGTCCATCCTTCTTCAATTTCGCATTTGAATAGTCTTCGGCTGGAACAGCAGAGCACTTGTCTAAAATCAGAAATGTGACATCAATGGACGCCATTCCGTACGATATCCATCGAAGAGTAAGTTCCGTAGCAGGTGCCCCTGCTGGGATTGAATTTGGAAATCCAGTACGAGTAATCGTGTTTTTGATAATTTGTTATAATTGAAGATTTTCTTCGTTAAGGCCATACACACTGGTGCAATTATTTTCATTCCGTACTATTGAGAAAAGAATACATTCTTGCATATCGTAGTGGCAACTGTACTTAGATTCCTCCAACCATTAAAAAGAAACACATTGCGCTGTTATCATACCTGTATCATTTCATCAATTTACCTTGTTCACATGCCCCCTCGATTATTGATTAAACCCGCTGAAGTAAGATACACTTTTCTATTTTGACATAATTCTTTGAAGCTAACTGTAGATGTCCATTATAAATCTTTAGGGAAAATGAGTGTTTCAAACAATTGTTGCTTTCAAACTGCGGTATCGGCTAATACGAGTGCAGATGGTTCGTATTGACATTGATTTATTTGGTTATCATTCCAAATTCTTGATTTCTCGTGAAACTCTGCGTTCGCCCGACCCCCCTTCACCTTCTAACAAAACCCGAGTCCATGGCCCACCGTGACCATCCCGTGTAACTTTTTCGGGCGCGTTTCGTTCTTCCTGGAGAAGCGTAATGCTTCGTACGGAACGGCGTCAGAGTCTCGTCGTTCGCCGTCGAAAAAATAATCCAGAGGGTCTTCTTCTTGCAGGTAGGAAGGGAGGAAGTAGCCCCCTTTTTCCCCTCTTCAGGCCCAACAGGTCTTTCCTCCACTACCCCAACATGAACTCAGCTGTAGAACGCCTCTTTATAGAGTCCGTGCGGTTTTCCTTTCATTTTTTTTGTGCTGGGTATCATCTCCGCTTTCACTCACTCCGACCGACCGGGATGGATGGCGGCCGATCTCCGTGGCTGGAGGAGCGAGCGGAGATGGAGTTCGTTGGCACCGGCAGCCTTCCGCTCACCCTTCCCCCCTCCCTTCCCGCTCCCCTTTCTTGCTACTCACTACACCCTGTCCCCCCCTCCGCCATCACGTCAACCTCCCCCTCCACAACCTCCTCCTCCGCGAATGCTTTTGTCGACAAACTGATTGGCTCGAGTGAACGACTCGTGTCCGTGACCGACTGGTGTAGGTTCGTTCAGTTTTAATTGGTGTCGAATGTTGAAATGTTTACTTTTTTCTGCTGAATTAAACCTTGAACTTGGATCTCCTAAAGGTTGTCGCCGTTTCCTAATGAGCGATCACTTATGATGCGGAGGTCGAAGGCTGACTCGCAATACCTATGGATGCCCCACCGATGGGTATCGAATATGTGATTCGGTCCACTCTACCTCATGGAAAAATCTGTCCTTCGTTCATCCGTCTATGCCAAGCTACTGCGAGTAGCGTTCAATTGCCCATGATTGTCGAGAACTCTTCATATTTGAAAAAAATCTAAGTCTTCATTAAGATGTGAAAGAAAATTCTAATGAAGTCGAGGAATTTTCAATGCCCGACTACCGACTCCACTTCGTAATGGTGCTCCAGGTAATACTCATACAGAAAGGAAATTATCAGTAATCTTATTTGTAAAATGTATTGGTAGGCACTCGTGATGAACAGTTACCCACCCGTATCCAATAATCTAACATTTGTCGAGGATTTCGTGCCTAATGCTCTTCATATTGTTTCGCCGTCTATTTTGCCTCATTTCATGATGTTGTTCGGTGTGCCCGTGGATGATAAGTGACCAAGTGTTTCATTTCATGTCATTTCTCTGGAACATAACGTTTTTACCACTGTCGTTAACTGTAGTGTCTTCTCTGCTAGCCTTTAGATTTCGTCATGATTCATTACCTTCGTCTTCTATTGACATTTTAACGGTGGTTTCTCAGGATTTAGTTTTTCTTTCATTTTTATACTGTTTTTGCTTTTATTTCCGGCTTCGGGGTGGGGATAACATACATCATTATCCCTCATCGCGCTTCTTTTTATGTTTCCTGTAGAAAAGGTTGAACCTCTGGGTTTCGCCAATCGATTTAACACCTTCCAAGTCGTTATTTCTCTGCTATGTTCTTTGCCTAGTGGTCTAGGTTTGCCTTGTTTAGGGATGATGCACATTTTAATATCTAGCTAATGTAAATGTCATTCGAATTTCTTCCAAGTCATATATTTCGTCAATGTTGTATCGATGTTGTTTCAGGATGGTCACTCAATCCTGAAAGTATGGAATTCCTCCCCTTTTATGTTAAAAACTCAAGAAAAATGGAGAAAATGGTGGAATTATTTGATAAGTTGAGAATTTGATATCAATATCGCGACTTTCCCATAATAGTGATGTTAACTTAGCGTAGTTGCGAAACCGGTCCGTTTTTGACTTGGGCCACCGCATATAAGTCCTGAAAAACAAACCAAAACTATGAGCAGATTTTGTGGAGTCCCTCTTGAGACACCAAAAACTTGAAATAAAAGTCGGGGATGGTAATCCGTTCCTCATTATGCCATATAGTATTTCGAGTGCAATGACAATAAAGATTGGTATTCAATGACAATAAAGATTGGTATTGGAGAAAGTGTGCGTGTTCGCACTCGTGGAGGACGGATTTCTGGTTCCATTTGAGGTCTCACAATGGCTCGCAGGCAATCTTGAAAGCACGCGGCTCAAGTTCTACATCCTCCCCTCTTCCGAGTTTCCGTTCTTTCGGTCGATTTCCGGAATTCCGCCGCATCTCTTTTTCCTCCCCTGCGACATTCCTCCGCGCAACTCAGTGCAACTACCCACCCTCTACGCTGTCGCCACTCGATGTCCTCCCGGCCCGGAATTCCTTGTCCGGTTTCCTCATATCTCCGAGCTTCCCATTTCTCTTTCGTCGTTCGTTGTTTCATCTTGTACGCATCCATCTCATAGCTCTCTTTATCCCTCTCTATCTCGGCTTCCTTCTCACTCCCGAAGACATCTCTCCTCTTCAGTAGTTTCTTCCCAGTTCTAAATTCCCATTATTCTTCCTACAAGGCAGAGTTTCGCATGCCTGTCATCGTTATTTTCTTTCTTCAGTTTTCCTTTTCAAGTTTGGCCCGCAGTGGTACGGTAGAGTTCGATTCAAGAAGGTATTTTATATCGTTGCTTGCGTGTCACGTCGACATTCCACGGAGAGTAACCGATGACAACCTAGCGGGTATTGGGACCTTAAAAATTCCGTTTCGCCGTCGGGTGAATTTTTTTTCGCAGGTTTCAGCGTGCGTTAAACATTTAATGGCAAAATAAGCCCGCGACCAATAGCCATAGCTAAACGATATGAGGACACTTGGTAATATTCCACGCTCGAGTGGTATACGCAGACGGTGATTCATTGTGTTTTTCAATTCCGGAAATTGATCGAATCCAGACCATTATTCTACCAATATAGTGTCTTCCTAAACCCTTTTAATTTCCATATTGTCATGAAGAGATACCTCACTGAATGAAGGTCGGGGGGCGAATAGCTGAGGCTTTGGCACGACCTTAATCATACGTGTATCCTTTTTGCCATAATTATTTTCCTCTTGGCTTTTCTCCAACTTTTTCTATGAATATTACCTTTTCCATTCTTTTATTTGACCACTTCGGCTAGATAAGCATTATAGGATAAAAGTAAGATGCTGAATTGTTTTTGTTACTTGGGTTTTCGCGTCTTGTGGGCAATACGCAGCTTTGTGGTGGCTGCAAGATATATCCCGGTTAGCACCGAATATTTGAACGAGAATCACGTTGCTTTTCGTGATGTTTTATCGTGCATGTACATGCATTTACGTATATATGAATACATACATGTATTCACAGAATTGCGAACGGTGGCGGCATTTTGAGTCGGGGAGAAAATGACGAGGTAGAAGTCATTTGTGAATGTAATGAAGTTGCCGTTCACTTCATGTCGTTGCTCGTTCCTAAAAACCTACTTTCCGGCTTGGTGGAAATTTTGGCATGAGATGCTTTTTGATTCAAGATGTGTGGCAGTAAATTTTCAAGTCCACGCACGAGAGGCGTTTTCCCCATCATTAGTTGCTAATGCATTCTACAAATTCACTCGGGAGAAATCTAAATGTGTAATTCATTTATTCTTCTGTAGATTTTTTTCGCACGAGGCAGCGAAAGTTCCTTTATACTCGGTCGTCCCTTTTCCTCAGGCTGTATTCCCAACCCGTTTTGAAGCCTCCTCTTCCTCACTGTGTGGTCAATGTGATTCAAATTCTTAGGAATTGAAGGCAGCGGTGTGTTGCATTCCAAGGAAAGGGAAACCTTGAGGCCAAATTTCTTGTGAAATGCGATTTCGTGTGAAATCCATCTCCAGTTAGACGAAGAAAGGAACAGCGTATTATTTACTTTCTTTCCGTCTAATTGATCATTTTCTGAGGTGAAGATTTTATTGAATCCAACTCGTTCATAATGATTTAATTGATAATTTTCCTCCTCAGAGTCAAAGGTACTAAGGGTTTTCAATTTCATTCTGCAGCAATGTCCTCATAGTGAGCGTACCCAGTGTTGATGATTTTGGGTAACGAAAAGTGTGGCTTAGGTTGATCATGGTTATCCAGTGCTTAAGGAGTCATTAACTGCTTGTGAATGGCAATTAATGATGTCATCGAATTTTTAAGAATCAAGTTATGTAAGGTGTTTTTCTTAGGCCTTAGAAAAAGGTTTGCCAGCAAGCCTCTGAGAACCTCCCTGAAGGTTCTTGGTTTGCCTGCACTGCCGATATATATGTATATGTGTATGTGTATGTGTGTATACGGATGTATGTATATGTGTATATGTTGTTTAATATAAAAATTTTGGACACTTTTCCTCCATGAGATGCGGTTCTCAACGAGCCACGTCCAGTGACTTCACTTCGATATTGAAGAATTTCAATTTTTCACCCATTATTTCTTTGATTCCGTTTTGAAACGAGACAATCGGAATAGAATAGAAAGATTTTCCTGTTTGAAGAAATATTTTGTCAAAAGTTTCATATCTAATGCAAAGACATTAACGATATGGGGAAAACTTGCGTGTTGTAAGGTGACGCATTTTTCTGTTTGTCAAGGGATCACACCATTATTTTTTATGCTGTGTCGGTATTTCACTCCATTGTAAAAAGTACTGAATAAACCTTTGAAGGAACATCATATATTCATATTACCGTATAAGTTGACATCAGACCTTCACCTTCAGAGCCTTCACCGCGCCGGAGGAGTTAAGGTGGTTGTTCATAGAAGGAATACGTAGGGGTAAGAGACTACATGGCAGCAGTTTGGAGCTATGTGGTCTCTCAGTAACTATTGTACTATGTAAATGAAGCTTTTTTTGTATCATAGCTTGGGGGAACATGAGAGGTATGCGAACATTGATATTTCCCACCAAAACTTTACTTTTCTCCTTAGTTGTAGCTGCAAGGCGAGGGATTCCTTTGTAGAAATAGCGTTTGAAGGACGTCGGAGCGTGGTATTTTAGATCTCACTGAAAATTGTCCTCGCGGAATAGATTGATTGTCACAATCCAGAAGCTAACGGTGGAGGCGGAAAGACACTGATTTAGGAAACGGTTTTTTTAGACATTTTTATCCTCCTCCTATCGATTTAATTCGGTTTGTCAAAGTTCTTGTCTCAATGGTTTGAAAAATAAGACGAAACTTTTTTGACAAGTTGCACCGCTCCGCCCTGTGGATTTTTCACTTGGTCGAGCGAGGGAAGTTAAAGAGAGAGGTCGAGGGGGTTGGGTGATGAGAATTCTCGTGTTTCACGCTGCTTAACACAATGCAGGTGACGCCCGCGGTACCGTTGCGCTTGCCTGGTGACGGCAGTAGAAGGAAGTCTTCTCGAGGAGGGGACGGAGTTCGGGGGGTGTCGGAGGGAGGTTGCGGGCGAGAAGGCATGTCCAGATTCACGACCATAAGCGGGAGAGAGGATAATCACGTTTGTCCGTTTACCTTTCCTTCGTAACTACCATCTTGAACGACTTATGATTCGTGTCCTTCTTTCAAATTTTGATTTCGTTGAACTCTTCCGTGTAGATTCGTAAGTTCGCAGTGAAGTTACGGGCTCGCCTTTTAAGTTTTTGATTAGGTATGATTAAATTTATAAAAAAGACATTCCCTGTGATATTAGAATCAAGCTGATCTACTTGTCAAGGATAGTTTTTGGGCTGTTTCTAACGTATCTGATAGACTTCCTAGTGTTTACAATTTGTTATTTCATTCTGTAATTCTTCATCCTGCATTTCTATATTTTGAAATCGGTAAGAATTTGAAGTCATTGTACTCAGTTTTTGTTTGCGGGCCCTACTTAGCCCAATACCAAAATACGGGAAAAAACGACTTGCAAAAGAGAAATACCGATGTTCATTACTAATACACTCTTTATGAGAAGGGAAGCTGTCCTAATGATGCATGGGATTTGTAAAATCGTGTAAATAAAACCTTAAAAATTTGTTTCAGCACTGATGTCTTGTTATTTGGAGACTTTTTTGGCTTATGGTTTCGCTTCACCTAGGCAGTGATGTTCGGTTTTGTACAGTCTGCTCGCGGAAACTTGACGAGTAATAACACGGAATTTTGTCACAGCAACATGGTTTTACTTCTATCGGCGAGGACTTGGAACGTTTCGATGGGTTCCGAATTCCAAGGGTGAGAGAGAGAGCGAGCGAAAGACTTGAGTTAGAACCACATCATCTGAAACATGGAAATAACCATTGTGACGCCACTCTCATCTTTTGGCGAAGATAATATTTTGTTTTTCTTGTTTTACTGTTGCGGTTTTGTGTTGAGAGGGCACACGTGGCACAAAAGAGGTTGGGGATGGGGGTGCTTTGTCAGTTTAATCGGTCACCTGCCACCTTGGTAGCACCTGTTGCCCGCAAGAGTCCTCCGGTTCATCTTTCCTACCAAGACTTCTTCGCCTGAACTGTTTTTGTTGGAAGTAATTTTCTCGTCCCCTTCTTGGGTGTTCCCCTTCCGCTGGCGCGTGTAGGTCAAATGGGACTCCAAAACTACATGCTCGTAATGTAAGAGCGTGGTCCTCTCGACATTTGAACTTATGGTGCACGACTTATCTTCTTAGTGCGCTGAAGAAAAAGCCTAGCCTATGACCTGTCGCGAGGATGCACTCCATAGAATACGGATATAACGGAGGACTCTATTGAGTACCAGTTATTTCGTTTTCTCCACGTATACCGTACAAGCCAACTAGAGTGACCCGGCTCCATTCTCCTCCGAGCATAATGATGGCTCGAAGCAAATGAATGTCGCGAATCCGACAAAACGAAATCCGATTTAGTCTAGGGGGCATAAATTCGTCCATATAAAACTTAAACTTTATTTTATCACTCCCTGACGATTTGTTTTCGTTGATTTCTCTCTCAAGATATGTGTTCGATGTTCCGCATATTGTCACAAAAATTTCCATAGCAGGTGAAAGTTATCCCTTGGATAGGGAATATTAGTTTGGCTGTTGTTTGAGGGAGCATTAACGCTCGCTCCATCAAACCGCTGTTACTGAAAGATCAACTATACCTCTAAAGGATCTCTAACACATCTGGGAATGATCGTGATAGAGCAAAATGTGACTGCTGAATGATAGATAGTACCGGATTATCATAATCTTTCCCCTGTGAGGCAATAAAAATGGCGAGAGACGTAGGTAGATGAACACGCCATTTTTTTATTAATATTAAAACGTCCTCATCCAAAACGTATTCAAAATTCCTTCACGCGTCAATGATAGATCCAGTGATTTACCCTGATGTTAAATGCATTTGACCACGTACAGCAGATTTCTCGTCAAGAAAAGTTTTGAAAACAGAACCGGTTGTCTGGATTAGCTTTACTTTTTCGTTAGCGGAATAATGCCAGTCATATTTATTTTGGTCGCTTGTGAAATTATTTTGGTTTGAGAACCAGAATGGGCATGCTGATTCCGCTGACAGTTACTGCTTAGGTCGTATTCCCTGGGTTCCATCACTCAAAGCTGTGGTGTGAGTCGGTAGTGCCTGTGCAAACGATTATCTTCTGTCCACACGAGCCCAAGTCTTGGTTTCAGCATGCACATATGTACGTATACGCCTGCATGGTTTACACTCAACTGCATGTAACGGGAACGTCTTGCATCAGGTGTGCGAACGTGGTCCTAGTTTTTCCGGGACGAGGGTAAATGTTTAACTTTCTGCCAGAGCCAAAAATTTAAGTTTGAATTCGCGAAAAGATATACGACAATCATAACTTTCAATTGGTTTTTACGTATTAAAACTGAAATTCAATTCAAAGGATCTCGTTGATATTGTGATAGCAATTTTTTCTGCCGATTTTCTTTCCATTTATTCGTAAGTAAAAAGTAAACCATTTATGAGGCATCACGAACTCTTTCGATGTGTTGCTCGTTTTTTATTTGCACAGTTTATGCTTATTTGAGCAGAAACAGCCTTATTAAACTGTATTAGATGCAATTACCCTTAATTGGTCTAATCCATTTTCCCCAAGTGGAAAGTTGAATGTAAGGAGATACACTCATGCTCCCGGATATATTATTTATTCCCGATTTCGATCGTGGCAAATATCGTGGAAAGACCATAATTAAGAGTGAAAGCTGGTCCCGAACCAGCTTATCCTTACGTACTGAAAAAAATCCGGGAAAATATTTCTGGATTTTTTTAGTTGGTGAGGGAAGGTAACATCTTTGTCACCTCAGCGGAAGCTAGGTTTGCGAATTGCATAATTTTTATTACATTCTTGAGTCGATGCTAATTTTGGTTCGCGTGGGCTGAAGTTTAGCACCTGGGAGTTCGGAGAGGTTGTGACGAACCAACACTTATCCCCTTGTCCAGACTTTGCCGATTGACCAAAATGAAAGGGATATCTCAGTCCATGACGTGCTCCGGGTATGTGGTAATTCTAACCAAATTATTCGCCTTTGAAGGCTAAAAATATTAATTCTCTGAGCAGTCATTTTACTTTTCTTTATCTTATACCAACTTTGCTTTTATTTAGTAATGCGTCTACGTCACTAATCCCCGCAAGCGATTTTCAGGGTGGGAACGTGAAAGAGAATCGCATATCTTAAGAGTCCTAAAATTTTTATTAACGCGTATTTAATTTGTGCAAGAATTATTATGCATTTTATTGACAACCTCATTTTCTTAATCACCGGAGCAAAAAATGGATGGAGTTAATGTAGATTTGACTCGCTCTCCTCCCGCCGAACGTCTTTCTTCCGCTGAATCGGAGTCGTCTCCCCATGGAGATGATTTGAGCAGATGATGTGACCTCGCGCGAGTAACATGTATTTAATTTCCTCGGTCGTTTATTTTAATTATCCGAACGGTTTCCCAAAATCGAAATTTCCGCGAGGGACCTTCAAAAAATCCCCTTTCCGGATGAAAGTCGCAAAATTCATCCTAATGAGTGCTAAGTGCCCTCCACTTTTCGTCTTGGGAGCAAATTGCCGTTCTTTTTTATTATAGCAGCAATCAACATGTCGGATAGGTTTACATTACGCACCGAGGTCTTTCCGTGTGCGGTGTTAGATTTCGACGCCAAGGTTGCAGTCGTCTCCCGTCCGCCCGTCTCGCGCTCAACAGGAGATGGGGGAAGGATGGCATGAGGGCACCACTCATTCCATTCGTGCAGTGCCAGGTGTGATTATTCATTAAATCCGGCTTGTGGGGGAAAATTGAACGCCAAATTAACTTGAAAATTGAAGGAGCGTGACATGTCAAGGTCTACACGCTCATTGTGGCGTCCTCAGAGCATCGAGAACCGAATTAAGCCTTTTATGCAGCTTGAGTAATACCAGGTTGCTGTGATGTCTATTTGTCGTTTTTAAATGGTTTTCTGTTCGCTGTGGAAAATGCGGATTGAAGACATGGAAAAAAGGAGAAACTCTGTTCTTCCAGTACTGTCGTATTTTATCGTAGATTAACACGGCGTTGACTGCCGGTCTATGAATCAACAAATTTTCCAGTGAATTCCACTTTTAACTTACCACATCTTGGGTTATCAATCCGAATATTGTTGTGCCGCAGCTCTGCACTACTACCCTGTTGTTGCCTGCTAATTTGTTCATTTTTGCACTTTTTTCTTGACCTTGTTTCTTCCATCAACTGCGTCCCGTTTTGCTAATGTTCTATAGTCCAGGTCTCATACTCCCAGAAAAGAAACTCTTCATTTACGTTTTTAGAAACCGCTTCCTTATGTTTAAAAAAGCAGGTGCCCACTTGCTGTTAGTTATTGTTTCTTATAACATGAAGCCTAAATGCCGTTCCCATATTCTTCTTATTACTTAATTATCTTGTTCCTTCCATTGCTGGTAATCCTGGTGCCTAAGTAGCTAAATTCTCCTCCTCTTGTTCCATTTTTGTCTTTCCCTTGTCTTGCTTGAAGATATTTTTTAGTTAGACTGAAAACCGTCCCCTTCAACCTGTAGGCCATAGCGATATTTCGTGCTCTATGTCACGCTGCCCTTGTAAGTCGCAAATATAATTTTACCTCAAGTCATTTCATAAACGGGCCGCAACCCCACTCCCCGCCCTTGGGGCTCGCGAGGTCTGGACGTGAGCGCGGCTACCGCGGCGTTTCCGACCCGCTTTCTTCGGATGGAAACAGGCACGGAGGAGGACATTGTGGCTCGCTCGCTTGCTTTCTCCTCGCCCCGCTAGAAGCCTCCTCCTCGGCCTCCCTCCCACGCCTCCTTCGGGGACATAGATGGGGGCCCCGGACTTGGGAGGCTCAGCCCCGGGTATCACGTGCCCACGCAACCCGTGCATCTCCGAGGAGCGCACCTTCGTAATTATTCGAAACCCATATCGAACTGTTTGAAATCACGTTGGGTGTTTTCGTCACGAATGAAGGATAGCTTTTTGGAGATCTGGGAAAAACATATGATGGTGGAAAAATTTCCCAGTTGGATCCGGACAACGATTTTCTTTTCATTGACCGACATATTGGGTAGGAACTGGACATTGTAATGAAATACCTGACCCGTATATGTATATGTTATCTAATATACGAAGGCATATGAATAAATAAGTAGCAAACGTCAGCTGAGACAAACGCAGGAGCTGTTACAGGCATTTCCTTGGGAACTAATGGAGCATCCCCTGTACGGTCTCGACTTAGCCCTCCGTGATTTTCATCTGTTTGGGCTCCGAAAACATTGGCCGACATTTTGAGAATAATGCCCACCCAAGAGGTTAATTATTGGCTGTGACAGCAAAAAAAATACTTATTTTGCTGCAGGCTATCAAGGACTTGTTAAGAGACGGGATTTGCCTGAATGTACTGGATGAATATGCGGAAAAGTTAGTTAAATTTCAGGAAGCTACTTTGAATACTATTGCCTCTCTTCAGCTTTGCGAGTTATTGACTTACCCTCGTAGAATGGCTGAACAACTGGAAACTGCACAAACCTCTTCTTCAGTAATCTCTATAGTATGCAGTGATCTCTTGCAAACTCCTTGGTGGATTGTGGGTTTGGCGTCAGTTCCTGATAAGTCGGAAAATCTTAGGAGAATTTTTTACAACCTTTATCCAAACGATGAAATTTTTTTGTGCCTGTTATAAATTCGAAAGTATTAATAAATGTCGGGTGAATGACTGAGCCAAATTCATAGGTTCAGGTGAGAATAAATGTTGTTTTTCTTTAAGTAGCGTGATTGCCCACTTGATCATGCAGTCGCAAATTGATACAATTCTAACCATTTCTATGTTAAAAATCTCATCTCTTGGTATTTAATAATTCGAGAACACGAGAGTTAACCTTTTTGCTTGTATGCAGGGTGAATTAAGATATCGATTGTTCGCGATCTCCAAATATTTCTTTTTGCATTACTTATTCCTCTTTTCCTATTGCCTCTTTTCTACTCCGTAATTAGTAATTTTTTCCCTTCAGACTCGTTTTTATCCTGCATATTCAACCCTCCGCCGAACATCTCAGTTCTTCCCCGTCTCTTTCCTCTCTTACTAACCCCGAATCTGCGGATGAGTCGTGTGCCTATATAATTTAAAAATCGTGTCAAAGCGTCTCCTCGAATTTGTTGCTGTCTCGTTTCGCCTTTCGTTTTATGTCATTCCCATATCCCAGTTATTTTCCCGTCACTTTCCCCGCTTCCTTCTGGGGCACGTGCTCTGTATTCTGAAAAGGGATTTCCGAGAGACTCTTGTTCTCGTTTTTATTCATACGTATTGCGTGCTCCCGGTGGAATGAGCGTCTTCATCTAATATTAACTTCCTCCGTTGCTTCCACTATTTATCAGTTCATCCGTTGGTGAGACTCTAAACGCTCTCATTAAACTACTCATACCTATTCTTCAGATACCAGCTATATCCTAACATGATATGTGCCATTGTGTAATGCTGCATCACTGCATCAAAGGCAGATGATGATTTTGCGATTATCCTAGCCCAATCTCCCAGTGCTCGCTTGGACGAATCAATTCAATAGCTCCTTATATCTGAAATACCAGCTCGGTTTCTATTGAAACCGACCTGGTTAGCCGGGCATAACGCGGTCATTGGCCTACTCAGAGTTTGCGGGTTCGAACCCATCTTCGAGCGAATAGTATTGGTAGAATAGGAGAGAATTTTACGCGATTGTCCAAATTTTGGCTTCTAAGGGATATTCTGTAAAATTGTATGTAGCTGGATATTATGAAAATTCTACGTGGAAGAAAAAAATATTATGTCAGCAGTTGGAAGATAAGTCTAAAACCTTCAAAACGTGAGACGAATGTACTTCACCGCTTAATTCTATACGTTTGCAGGGCGACATTAGAGTAAAACTCGGTCCGTCCGTCGGATGGGACGTTAAACTGCGGACCCCTTGGCGCCTTTCGTTAAGAGTAGGCTAATGCCGACGCCGGGTTTCTCTCCACCCTACATCCTATTCTGTCCATCCCCTATAGCGCAAATGACCTCAGCTGTCGGTCGCCTCCCCTTAAAACTACTACTACTACGAGTAAAACTCGGGGCGTGGTTAATCAGTCAAGCTGGTAGTGCACTAAGTTTGCAAATTTTGAATTTCCGCTCCGCTAAGATGTTAAATAAAGGTGTACCTCAAAAAATAAAAGGTGTGAATTTTCGGACATTTATTAGGAATAGCGGGTGAAAAATCCTTCTTTAGGCTCGCGTTATGTTGGCGCTTACGGACTCTTACGGAGACGGGTTGATCTCTGTGGGGCAACAGGCGGTATCTCGCGGTGTCGTGCGAGAATCGTGCGAGAATCGTGCGAATGAATGCCGGCCACCAGATAATTGAGACGGAATTTTGGGAAATTTTTTTCGTAACGATTCTTATCTTCCTTTTTTTTGAAGGTCCGTGAATTTCATTTCCGTTCCCGTTGGCCAATTTTTATCTCACGGTTATTGTTAGGTCTTTTAGCAGTCGTTTTGCAATTTATTGCAGATGACGAATTTTGAGACTCGAATTTTACCCTCCTTCAGATATGAGGTAAGTTGAGGATGAAATTATATTTTTTAAATGCGAAGGCAAGAAATTGCGAAGATTTTGAATCAATAATGCGACAATGGCGATCTTACTTTCTCGCACAATTTTCTTTTTGGATTCTGCGAATTTTCCATTTAAATCGGGGCTCACTGCTTAAAATTATTGCGCTTTGACTAAAGGTCCTCATTTTCTTATCTCAGAGTGAAGCAGTTTTGATGGTTTTGTGTGGCATCGAAAGTACCAAGCAACAAATCAACCGTATTTGTTTAGTGGTTGAGATCCTTGAACACCACGTTTTTTCTTATTTTTGCCAACGACGCGCACTGTAGTTTGGATCACTTCTAAGATTTGTCTTGGCTGTTGTAGAGCATTTGAAATTAGTTGCAGTACTCAATAAATGAGTCGTCCGGTTGTGTGGTCATTCGTGCGAAAAAGATTATTTGGCCCTACAGAGGGAGAATAGGAGAGTGTAGTGAAGTAAAATGTTTCGTTGATTTCAAAATATCCTGAAACGGCTGTAATAAATATCCGAGCAGGAGGAGCGTTCCGCTTATCTATTGCCCGCGGTAACGCCCACTCAAGAATGCAGGGGGCCAATTAAAGTCGAATTTGGAGCTGTATAAACGAATACCTGGTCAACTTTCTCCAGAAATATCCGATAATCCTCTAAATTGCATAGCAAGCCGAAGTCGTCCTTGGGCTAAGCTTGTTCCGCCGTCCTTCCAGTTATTTTCAAGTGTACTGCCGAGATCGCTCTTACCGAGAAGTTTATGAAGTGATATTTCATCACGGTCTGATCCCGCCTAGTGTTGGGATGGAGAATCTCCTTCCCAAAAGCCTTAGTCATCTTGTATCAATTAACCTACGTGTATTTTCGTTCAATGGGAAAAAATGAGTATTCTAAGAATATTTTTTTTTGGATATGAGAAATAATTTACACTCAGTACTCGTTATGATTTTGTCACTATATTTGTTGGCCACGCACCTGGAAAATCTGGAAATCCTGGAAATTAAAAAATGACAAAAATGCCCTGGAGTTGTGTGTACGATTACGGTTAGGTTCTTTTTATTAATCCTAATATGAGCCGGAAAGGACAAATTGAGCTTCCTAGCTCAATTTGTTCTTTTCCTCTTTTTAGCTCGGCTATATTAAATAATATTTCCCTAAGCCGTAAAAGGGAAAGCCGTTAAGCGTTTTACAGCTTAAGGAGATATTATTTAATATAGTCCAGAATATTGGGCTTCATTGCAATACTATAATGAAGCGCAATTCCTTCGTGTCCATTTTTTTTGAGATTGAATTACCCACCAATAGTTTTCGCAGTCTTACATTTGCATTAAGCTATCTTACCTTTGGTTTTTTTCATCATCCAGATGTCTCTCGTTATATCGAAAACATTTCTCCAATTAAAAGAGAGTATTTCACTTCTCTTTATAAATAAGTCGTTTCTCATTTGAATCTTAACCATGTATCATTTAATGCAGCGTTTTTATGATGGTTAAATGAGTTTACCTATATTATTGCTAGAGGAAAAAGTAGATGAAAAAATTGCAAATTGTAGTGTGCGTGCATGTAACTACCAATGATCGCACTACCGCTGTTTTGATTGCACTTGAAAGCTTCCTCCCTCAATTTTATGGTTGGTGCGGGAGAACGAGAAGTTTTTTTGCTCCCCAAGTTTGCTACCGGAAGTGCCTCTTCGTGGCTGAAATTCCTTGTATCCATCCTGGGATCAACTATTTTGTTTCACTTTCGCAGTTTTTTTTGTATTTGGGCGAATATTATTTATCTTCCAGGAAATTGATCAAACCTTTAGGAAATTGGCTGTTTATTTTCATGTTTTTCCTAGCATATCTGGTTGTTGAACCATTGTGGACATCGTTTTCGTGATTTATAGGTGTTTATGTCTGTCGTTCGTGTCGGGTTTACCTTTAAATTTTCACCTCGGTCTTCTGTGCGCGTTGCATTACTTCTATCGCGTAAAGAATATTGTTAATGAAATCCAATCTAGCTCAAGACTGGTATTTGATCAAAGTTGTTTTCAATCTTTTCCATGGTCAATTTTTTTCACTTTTCAGTTCACTTAAGCTACCATCAACTTTAAATTTACTCTGCTTAAATGGCGTTTCGAAATTGATGTAGATGTTGGAAACCAAATATTTGTAACTTTTGTATCGGGAAAACTCTTTCAGAGGATAAAAACATTATTATTTCCAAATCATTTCTGTTTTTACATACATTTCCGTCGTAAGGGATGGCTCCTTTCCGCTACATCAAATGACTCGAATGGCATCCGAGAAAGTGATTTTTCATGTGTGGTTTGCATGCCTTCAACGTTGATGCACCCATGTAATTGATTCGGCTTAAGTATTGAAATAAACTATGTAGAGTCTTCGTTATGTCTTTGAATTCCTCGGAGCGGAAACCAGTTTCTTCATTCTTGATGTATTCCTGAGATTTCCCTTTTCAATGATAATTACACCTACTCTCATAACGACTCAAGTGCTCCTCTTTCTCGAAGAAAGTTCCATTTTTTTCCCCCAAACGCACTTCTTAATTTTTTTTCGGTAATGGTAACAAATTATTGGATTTATGAACACGAAAGAGCGATTACTAAACCGTTTTTGCTTTTTTTTGTCTTTTCAGGACTTGGATGCTATCATGATGAAGAATTCCGCGCTGCTAAAGTGGGCACAGAACAGCAACAGCAGCAAGCATAATGGAGGCAAAGGAGGTGCGTATATGAGTCCGCCAAAGGAAGGGGGCGTGGCGTTAATTTATTTCTGCGCGGTGTGTGTGATGGCCGAGGGTAAATGGTTTCTCGAGAATAAAGTGCGCGGTGAACTTGACGCCAAATCGTTTATTTTCTCCTGCAACAGTGCTGCATAAATTACAGCATGTCCAGTGGGCCAGGGTCGGGAATGGTTAGAGCGGGCAATGCTCTTGGAATGGGGCGCCTTTAACTTAGCTGGGCGCGATTATGTCAACCTAAATATTTCATCCACCAATTTTCTTTTCTTATTTGTCAGTTTGCAATTTATTCAGCGTTCTTTAATAATTGATAGTCTAGCGAGTGGAGCGGAATTTGTATCCAGACGATGGCTCCAGGTTTCAAATATGTGTCCGTCTCTAGACACACCCGACCATCCGAGAACATATCTTGCTCTATGTATATACCACGGCTTCATGAGAATCGGCAGGTGGCACAGGGCACACAAGAGCGCCCCCAATCCTGAATATATGAATTTCTCACGTCGGAGGGCTGACTCGTATGCACAGGTTGAGTACTACCCTCTCAACTTGTGCAGCGAATCCCCAGCGGGAGCGAATCCCCCTCACTCAGATGCAAATTGGATCTCGTGATTGTCGAGTACACAGCGCGTTAGAGTTTAGCACTCTCTGTGTTTAAGCAGTTGATCCGTCCGTGTAGTCCTAATGCATTGCACGTGACTATCCGAGTTTGTAGGGAAATGGAACCATTTTTCGTTTTAGGTTAATGCTCAAATTTTCAATTGATTCGGCGCTTTCCGGATTGAATTTCATATTTTAGAGGAGAAAAGGATTGATTGGTTCCTGTGTACATTAAAAACAACTTCCGTTGGATGTCTTTACGAGCGGGAAAGTGATATAGACATTCTGTAATTATGTAATAAGAGCACCGTAACATGTAATATAATTATGATACAAGGTAAATATGTAATATAAGCGGTAATGTTGCTACCGTTCAATCTTAATAAATCTGATGTACTTCAGTCCGATGCGAAACTCTTATTTTTTATTTTATTATTATTTATTATTTGGCTTATTATTTATTATTGGGCTTATTTTTTCCCACCTGTGGACGCATTAACATGTTCATGTCACTATCTGTGCCCACCAGCTTACGTACATTTCTGCCCGTATTTAATAAACGTTTTCACCTTAAAAACGTGGATTTATCAAGGCTTCACGTTTGGCATGTGCTCGTTTGCCGTTAATCACAGGTACTATCAAAGACTCGAATTGTAATTGAAACAGAAGGGGTTGGTTCACGTCGTGCACGCTGCCTAACACTTCGGAGTGGTTGGCGAAGCTCGGTCACGGAGGGAGGCGGAGGGCTCCGGTTGTGAATATTCGCTCCGTCTCGGTTTCGCGCTATACCGTGGCTTATATTGAGGCGGCGCATGTCGGTTCCATGCACGGCGTAGACGCCGCATTTAAAACGGTCGTGAGGGGAAGTTCGTAAATGCCGCCGAGGCTTGTTCTAAACGCGTCCCGGTCACCGTGGAAATCGAAAATGCCGGCAACGTTTCCAGTTCTAGCGACTGCATCGGGAAGAGTCATTTTGTGCTGGATTATTGCGGCGGCGTTCGTATCTAAAGTGAGCGCGCGGGAAGTTTTTGCGTGTCGTGGTTTTTATAATGGAGGATGGAAATGAAAATTTCTGTTAATCCGAATCGATTTTCGGGCTAACAGAAAGTCTTTGTCGGCATGTTTAAATTCACTAGTGTTGCGAAGAACAAAAAATGATGAAAAGTGTAATTTTAGAAGGATTAATTTCACGGCCATCTTTCCGTTTCCTTAGAAACACATCCTCACCACTGGTATATGTATTTATTCGACGGCAGCACCGTGACCGCATTCTAGTGACTATCAGGAGCGTAGTTCAAGGGGAAATAATAACCGATGTTAATTTAAATAGGGTGATAAGTTATCTTTGTTGTGATGGGTTTTCCTATGAGATCCTCGTCAAGAGGTGTACAGTAAAATCTATTAAATCAGTGCCCATAGCATTCGTCAACAATATTAAATCAGAGCTATCAAGATAGCGTAAAGTATAATTTTGTGATATTTTATAAATTGACTGTAATGCGTAGATGAAGACAACCTTGAATTGGTTTCTTTTCTTCCCCAAATACTCCCTGCTTTGTTTTAAGAAGAAATAATGTACTTTTCTTGGTCTTGCCTTCTTTAATGTGGAAAGATGGCTGCGAAAACCAATTGTCGCTCTACCGCTGTTTTGATTGCCCTGAGAAGCTTCCTCCCTCAATTTTTATGGCTGCTGCAGGATAATTGAATTTTATTTTCCCCGCGTTTGCCACGGGAAGTGCGTCCCCGTGGCTTAAACTCTTTGTTCTCATAATTATTGCTGCGAAAATGAAGTAATAGCCGTGATCATTCATATACTCTTAAGAGTGATCATCTTTTCGATTTTAGTCTTTGGTGGTCTATAGCTTCGACAAATACCTCAATCATTTTGGGGATAGGTGAACATTTAATTGGCTAGGTAAAGAGAAACGAGCTTAATTCCTCGCATATTGACCACCTTAATCACCAGATCACTTTTCCATCACCGACATCATATTATTTAATAATCACGATGTAGGCGTATTTTAGCTTTGAATAAAAATGAATTAAAATATCCTTGGATGATCGATTTTATTAATATTTTTGCCTTACAGAAGTAGGAAGAAAGTTTATTTTAGACAGAAATAAATGCTCACCGTAAATTGTGTACATGTTAAAAAAGGAGAGATTGGATATGAAGTCGTGAATGAAAGACAGAATTGAACGACTTAGTTTACATCTACAACACCAAATCAAACTTTAACCGTGCGATTTTAAGATAATTAATTCTTATAATAATTATCATTCCAATTATTGCTTGGAAAATGGTAATCACGGAAATAATAGCAATCATCAAAATCATCAGAACCGTATACAAGCTTATTTAGTAGAGTTTGGCACTTTTATTGCCGCAGCCGATTTATATTCTTGAATAATGCACGTTTTTTGCGCTCTTTGTGGATAAAGTAAAGTGCTTGTGAAAATAGATGTACCTATATGAAAGAATACTTTGGCCATTGTTGCCTATAATATGTACTTAAACCATATAAGTAGCTGAATTAATAAGGTTGCTTACATGTAGCTGTGAAATTTATTAAGAAAAACGTGAGCAAGCTTAGCATATTTATAGTAACGTAACAGTAATAATTTCATCTCTGCAATACAATCGGTGAGTCAAAGAATTCGAAATTATAACAATCAAATGCAAATATTTGTGTTTTGCTATACTGTGGTGGAAAATGCAGTAAAATAAAATTGTTCACATCACAGTTGCCAAAATAAATTCTTTATGCCAAAAGTGGCAGTTCATTATCAATTTAGTACTCCTGGGCAACTTGCCAAAGTGAAATATTTTGAAAAATATGGCCTCTTAAAAGTAGGTCTTTATTGCCTTCTGTGATCCGTTTTAATTCCGGCCGAGGTCGTCACTCATGGGGTCCGTTCAATTTACTAAAAGCCTTCTTGAGAAATCTTTCGGGAAAACTGCTAACGCAAGAATTCCTATATAATTTTGTTGGAGGGTGAGATGACGGAGATAATTGTGTGTTTTTAAATATTTTTTAAAAATAAGTCAGTCTGGCGAACGTTGAGAAACATATTGTAGTTTCTTTATAATAATTCTGGCGAAACTTTGTTGTGGCTATTAGTGGGTCTTCCGACCGGATAGTTATTTGTTTTTAGAAATTATTGTAGCTATTTTTTCTCAATTTCGTGCTCTTTACGTGGTCTTACGTAACTTGTGATCGTGGAACTGGTTCTCCTTTCCGAGAATGTGCAGGTTCTATCTTCGTTACGGTCTATTTCTCAGGGCGAGCGGGATTAATTGAACATAGGCAATATTGCCGTTGTTAGTAGTTCAGTTATTTAACTTGTCATGTATAATGATGAGCGAAATGAAATGGATATGATATAAGAACTGAGAACGTTCTGCCGAGTGGATTTTGACGTTTAAAGTCTGTTTTGTAATTGGTTTGCGATGGACGTTCAGACCTTTGCAGCATAATACGATTGTCCATTTGCTAAGCGTTGCCAATTTGTTTTTTTTAATAAGAATATTATATAGGTTATTTAAATAATTGATCATTTTAACTAAACAGTAATGAGTGAGTGGGTGACAATGCGGGCTCATTAAGGAAGGAGTTGATACACTTTTAAGGGCTTTTTAAGAGTGATCATTACAGAAGTATTTTTGTCGTGAATCTAAACGTAACTGTGGTGAGTAACTTAGCGATTCTCTTTCCCCTTCCCCACGTAATGAAAATAATTGTCAGATGGCTCTTTTGTAACGCCTAATTCTCTTCGTGCCTATGCCACGCATAGATGGTGACAAATGAAATCGCCGTGTATAAGATGAGTAAATGTGAATGAATTACTTTTGATGACTAAATTAATCTTTGAAACTTTTATTTCTGAACCTTTGATATGTACTTTCGCTTTTTGTTTCTTCCTCAGGAAATCGCAATTGGATACACCCTCCAGACACCCTCCAGAGAGGACACATAGCCTATCTAGTCAAGGTTGGTCGCATTCCTCTGACTGATTTAAACTTTCTTTGTGATATGTTGACTGAATTATAAGAATTATATAAGAAGCAAGGTGAGTAATTTGAGCTCGTTACCCTTGGAATGCAATACCCATTCTTTTGCAAAATGCTTACGCGATCCTTTTTTATGGACTTGAATTTCGTAGATCCTGGTTTTCCATCAATTTCTATAAGCATGCGTAAGACATTCAAATCTCGAATTCTTTCTTTGTATAACCTGGAGAGAGTCAATTCTCGTGCTTCAATTAATTCGTTAACTGTAGCAGAGTTCTTGCATCCGATTTTTCTCATCACACTCTGGAAATACAGCTAAGGCTTAATATTACGGACCATTAATTTGTACCTCCCACTTTCAAGGAAATATTTGGATCTATTTATTGGAAGGGGGTCCACCCGAACTGAAATGTTTTCAATGACTTATGCTTCGCACCGATGAAAACGAAATAGAATATTCAGCTTCAATATCGCAAAAATCAAGGGTTTATAGCAAATTATGATCTGTTTCTCAGAATTTGTTCTAAAACTTTTTCAAAAAAGTGGCCTATTTTCCCCGAATTAATTACGTGACCACCGCACCAGTTAAGGATATCAATTTTTGACACTTATCGTAACCAAAGCTCTTTTGGTAGGTACAAATGAGAGTACTCGAAGGTAATCATGTAGATTTTGGACGTATTCAAACCATTATTTCTCGAGTATGGCGTATAATTCCTTTGTAGGGCCTGCATCATTTCAGTTTCCTTTTCTTCGTAAATTTTAACTGCCTTTTTGTCGTTTTCTCTCTCAATATTCCTACCTATTTTTAATCCTTCGGTTTACTAGGTTAAAATAAATGAATATCCATGTTGCCTTATACTGAAGTGTTGGGATTGTGAGTCTAATTTTATAATGCTTCCGCTTTTCTCTACTTATGCCTGCTGAGTAGATGACTACCAATACTTAAATAAGTGTTTCGATAAGCACCAAAAGCCTTCTGGTCGTTTGGACAAGCCAAAAACCAACTGCATGGTTTATTTCGGGTACCTCTCAAAGAGGAGCAGTTGCCAGCAGTGAAAGTGCTCGCTATCACCTGATGGAAGATGGAATGTATAAATACACGTTCACTCGCGTGTGTAGCGATTTGAAGCGCGAAAGCCTCCACTTTGGGCCAGTGCAGGGAAAGCGACCTTCAGTGGACTCTCGGATAGAACCAGTCCATCGCCGTGCCAAGAGAATAGCCGCGATCTGGGTTGTTATCGGAGATTCGACCCGTTTTACCGGTTCTCCTTTGGAAATCTTTTTAACATTAATTATTTGATAACCCGTCCATTCTCTCTGTTTTCTTCCCGGGCCGCGGCTTAGCGATTCTCTTAATCGTGGACTTCAATGTAAAAAAAATTGGAAAGTTTATCACTGTGTATTGTGTGAGGTCATTATTTGGTAATGAATTATTGTATTTCTGTGTTCATGGTTTGTAATGTGTGGAATTTTAACGTATTTTTCCGGTTGTAGATTCGTACGTACGTTTCGTGATGCATGCTCCTTGCAATGACCGTTGAATATTGTCGTTATTCGATGCGGTGGGAAAAATATCGCGTTGCTCAAATGGGGAACTGCAGTTGTTGTGTATTTTGCTGAAAATCCCCAGTATTTTGTGCTAGGAAATATCGGGTGCGTTGCGCAACGGTGGAATTTCCTTTGCATATCTGATAGGAGGAGGTAACTAGAAAGGATAAATGCTGTTGTGTAAATGATGTGACCTGTCGAGTTGAGAATACTCTTTGTGGTGAACTGTTGTATTTGAAGTCTGGTAAACACAGATTCGCTCTCAAAGCATTGGGTAAGTTTAGATGTCTTGTGTTTTCGTATGTTTGCATGTACGAGGGTCATCCGGAAAGTAGTACCCGTTCGTGCCGCATGAAGTGCTGACGACGCGAGTAGCCGCTGGACGAGGTCAGATAGCTTCAGTGGCTTGTCTGCCTTCTCTGAGCCAAGTTGCGTGACGCTAGCATTGCCTGTGTTGTTTCTGTGATTGTTTACAATGTTTAAAAAAATTGAGAACGCCGCCAGTTGTGAAGTGAGGGCAGTGATTAAATTCCTCAATGCAAGAAACGTTCGCCCATGTGATATTCATCGCCAATTAAAGGAGGTGTATGGAGGCAATGTAATGGACGAGTCGTCTGTTCGGCGGTGGTGTCGCAACTTCAACATGGGGAGGGGGAACACACACGACGATGAGCGTTCGGAGAGACCGTCTGTCATTACAGACCAACTGCTGAGCTCAGTTGACGAATTCGTGAGGAACGATCGGCGCGTCACAATTGATGACATCTGTGAGCATTTTCCCAATGTTTCTCGAACAATTGTTCATGAAATTGTTAAACACCATCTGCATTATGCAAAAATTTGTGCAAGATGGGTCCCTCGCGTATCTCAATGAGCTGGCGGCGAAGGACTATGCAGCAGGAATACAGAAACTTGTCACACGTTATGACAAATGCCTTAATTTGCTTGGAGATTATGTTGAGAAGTAGTTTAAAGTATCCTCTTTCAAATAAAATTTTTTATGTTTGTTAATATTTACTTTTGTGTCTTTATTTCACGAACGGGTACTACTTTCCGGATGACCCTCGTAATTATACGTATGTTGAAGTGTTATCATACGAAGTGTAATGAATATTTTACGACGCTTGCTGAACGAGTTGAAATAATGGAAAAAAATACAGGCATGGCAGTCCATTAAATATTTTTTAACTTTGTGTAGGACTGAATTAAAGCTAAGATACAGGCTTTTAATAAAATTTGCATGCACTAAGCGGATGAATTACAAAAATCCATTCCTTACTTACGTTTTTTGTTAAAGGAATGAATTTAATTCCTCCTCATTGTGTAAAAAATTGTACCCTGTAGAGAGACCGTACCTCTTGATCACGCATTCTCGCCATTTAGCTCCGTATCACCAACATACAGGTAGGTTACTTGACCGCCCCTGGTTTAAGTTCCAATGACGGCAATGCACAGAATTCCTTAAATTCGTCACTAAAATTATCCAACAGGTCATGAGTAAATTAATGTTGTCAAGTATTATAACCGAATGCAAATAATAATTAGCTAATAATACGCTGTTTGTTGGCCAAGTAATTGAGAAGATTGGTAAAACTGAACTTTTTATGGGTCGGTCTTGGTCGAAACACTACTTGATTTTTGAGTACACTTTAGTGATTCAATAATTCAAGTCATCCCAACTGTGTCACACCTACAAGTAGAACAAAGTAGAAACTAATGGACTTGGTGACCAAGCCTGAGAATGGAAAGATTAGTCGGGGAGGATTTCTTAATTATCTTGCAATGGTATCTTCATAAGATGGGGCTTATGATTGGCTACTTTTACATTTTCTGAGGACGAGAGCGTTTTCGGCAGTCCCCATCTCGTAGCGGATGTCCCCTGGAGTAATTTTCTGGTCCTTGGAATCCAGATTCTTATAAGTTAATTTTCCGCGTGTCATAATCGGTGTCATGCGCGCTAATGCCCGCCACCAGCTTGAATATCTTAGGAAGTCCGCGATGCGATTTGAGCGATTGTAAATGCCTCGAGGCGCGTGGGATTCCTGTCGCCGCTCGCCGGGAGGCCCGACTGCCAGGGAAGTGAGCGGGGTCGCGTGCACCATGGGGTAGGTTGAAAAACCCCCTATGGCCGCCCGAACGTGGTCTTGCGGGCGCGCGGCCTGGACAGTAGGTGGCGCCAAGTGCTCTGGCGCGAACTCCTCTGAAAACTCCTCTTTTTAATTATTGTGAGAAAGTTTTCTCTGTACTGCGAATATCCCAAAAGCAAGTTTCAAGGACGTATGCCTGTAGGTGTTAACTGGTACTCAAAAGAGGAATGAATGTAGGAACTCAATTGGATTTGTTTACGTTCGTTACGTTAACGTCCAGTGCATACACTTATGTATATCCTGGCTCTCATAATAGCCGAGTACTGCAGAACCAAAGAGGCAATGCAGTGTGTTCCCCAGCGAATATATACTCTCATTGACCTTGACTACATATCAATCATCATGGTTAATTTGCCTCAAGACGATGATAGGTTTTAGAAAAAATGCTCAGAAATGGAATCAAAAAGCCCTCTGTGGCTTCTTGAAATGGTGCGCTTGTGAATAAGAGAAGACAGCCGCCAATTCCGAAACTTTCCGACGGGGATTTTGCGGATTCGTCATGGCGACTCAACTTGGACATCTTTTTAAACGTCCCTACCCCCACTATTGCTCGTTCCTCCCTCCCTCCCGCCCCGCTCTGGACCTCCCGCGCGTTTATTTCCTCCCAGCGTGTGGAGGTGGGAGGGGGAACTTTCTTCGGCAGTTTCTTTTTCGTCCTTGGAGATCGGCGACTCTCTTTTAACAGCTGACTGTCGGTCGGCTTGCAAGCAGGCGCCTTTCCTCCTCCGCCATTCCACGTATTCCTCCTCCCCGTCCCCCCCCTCTTCACTCACCTCAACCTCCCCCACCCGCTTCTGTGACGCAAATTCTCTCCCGAAGTTCTCCTCGCGTTTGGTCAGCTGGGTTGACTTCGCGTCCCTCTCCCTCTTGCCTCGACGTCGTGTGACCACGCGTCTTCACCACCTCCCTTGCAAGGTCAAAGTGTTTCCCCCTCCACGTCATCCCTCCTGTCCGTCACTTAATAGTCTCGTGCGGCGCGCGGTTGTTCCTTTATCGGCAGGAGCGGAGCAAATAACTTATAAAAACCGTGCTCGCGATGCGAAATACAAATGTATCCCATTAAGGCTGATTCCCCTTTTTGGAGAATCGGCATTCGGAGTGATTCAGAGATGGTTTTTTTAATGGTATCACTGTCACCGAGACGGAAGTCGGATGAATACATCACCATGACTAGGACTGGTTTTTATGCTGATTGACATTGTAAAATTCAATGTTATTTACTGAATTATTTGTTAAGTGTGAGCAATTAACGCATTGTCGCGAAAATATTGCAATTTTTTTAATAAGGTTGAATTTTTATGAATTTAAGTCATGAAAACGTCTCCTTTTACGGTAGCACTTAGTTCTGCGGCGCCAAATCCCAGTGTACGCTCTTTGGTGTCAAGGTTCTACTGGGAATAGAATGGTTTAGACATAAATGTATGTAGTCCTATAGACGTCTTCGAATTTTCACGAAACGTTTGGGTCTCCAGACAACAAAATATCGTCTCTGTCATGGAATTGTAAAAATGAAAATGATGGGACAGTGCTCCTTTGTCGGAGTAATCGAAAAGTTACTCCTTAACAGCTGTGAACCTGGGGAAAGACATCTGTTCATGGGAAGGGTTTTTTCCGGGTAAATTTTATCATCCCGAGCCAGAATATTCGAGGACTCGGTACACGTATGTGGGAGTCGATGGTTTGGTGGGAAGGTGGGCGGGATTCCCCGGAGGTTAAGGTTTATGCCCCCCCGCTTATGGGCCTCGCGCACCCTCCCCCCTCCGCGTCTGTCTTGCCGAGGAAAAGAACAATAAGAATCTTCCCGTTCCCAAGGTTTCGCAGGAAGGGGAAAGGGTTGTATCTCGAAGAGGAAAATGGGTAGGAGACGGAGTAAATCCAGTCGGCAATGCATGAGAGTAGGTGCAAATTCACTGTAAATTCGTTGGGAAGGGGTGATAGAAGGGTTGTTCCCCATGATAACTGAAGCACGAATGCTATTTCACTACACTTCCTCTAATAATAGTAATAATAATAATTGGGCCCGTTAGAGCAGGATCGGGCAATTTATTGTTTCAATTTGTTTTTTTTTTGGGGTGCCTCATGTTTAAACCCCCAATACAATTTCGTTAATTTTACAAAATACACTTCCTCTGTTGGAGGGGAATGACTAAGAGAGGGGGACATGTTTCTGTGTTTGCGAAAATTTTATTTCTAGTTTATTGGTGGTAATTTCCTTTGCCAGTCCATGATATTTTCTATTCCTGCTCATACACAGTTCTTTGAAGAGCCCATGCTTGGAATCTGATATCTAGTGGGTATCTGTGGGTGGGTATGTGAACCAGCGGAGTAAATGTGCTATGCTAACTCGCCCTCACATAATGTACGTTCTGAAGATCAGATAGTACAAAATGAATGAATCTCTTTATCTCTATAATTAAGTAAATTATGAAGTTATAAAATTATCATTATATATTGTAAAAATAGTGGGTGTTTCCCAGTAAATATAAATGGAGAGAAAATGAGGAAATGCCCCACCAGTCAATTAAGGTTTCCTTGAATACATCAAATGACCCCTTAAATGTGATATTTTATGGCCGCTTCAGAAATAACGGAGTGTTACGTTAGTTTAATGAGATTATTATTTCTACTACGTCTTTAATGGTGGAATCAATTCCACATAGTCCTTCAGACTCTAATAGCTTTTTTCTAAGATAATGCATTTAGCGTTGACTTCGAAGTCGGTGGTGACGTTTTTTTAGTGGTGAATTTCCAATTTATTTTCCAATCGAGCGTCTCTTAAATGTTCTTAGACGTTAAAATAGGAATAGTGAAAAGTGAATCACTTGGTTAAGCTGCATTGCCACGCGTATTATTATGTTTTCGGTGGAACACGAACATTTCCACCGTGACGTAAATTATGGGTGATAATGGTCGTTAACTGCAATAATGATATTTGTAAAGGTCTTGGCGCATTCCTTAAACTCATACAAATACTTTTGCCGGAGACTATTAACTCCAGGAAATAGTAGGAGCCATGTTGTTTCGCTTCCAATATTTTGTTCTCTCCGGTGCTCAAATTCCATGTTAAGGACCATTCAAGGTCTGAACGAGATGCAGATTAAGTGTGTGGTGATTTTTTTAGGTTTGGGAATCAGTGGCACGAAATGCGGTTCGTTACGCATAATTCTAGGCATTTAATATATTAAGCGCTTAGATTGTAATAAAATTAAAATATTACAATTCCGTGTTGGCACGAAAATTGGCCTATTAGTGATGAGGACGATGACAATCCCCCGGTTCACAGCTATAATCGTATGGGTCAGTATCCCGCCTGGAAGGGAAGAGATGAAACGTAAATTGAATCTGGTAATGCTCTATTACAGTATCGTTCATAGATTTTTATTAAGTCAGTTTGTCCAAAATCCTTTATTTCCTGAAGTCTCAAAAACAGCCAAGGTTTTATATTTTAATTTTTTCCTAATATTGTAAAAGAAAGAAGTACTTGTATAATGTTTTCAGTAGAGAACACCGTTGTGACGGTGTATAGGTTTTTATAATTTTCCTCGACAAAGCTACTATCGGTGAAGACGCATTTCACTCGATCGCTTTCGCCGCAATTGTGACTTGGCTGAAATTACAAACATAATTAGGGCCATGATTTCAAGCATTGCTTGAAAGAAAATCACAAGTAAAAGGCGTGGGTGTACTTCAAAGTGCGATGACCATATTTTTTTAAAAAAAGTACAGATCCGATGTGACCTACAGGGATGTTACTTTTTGTTTTACGTACTGTTATTTATTAAATTTTATTTATATTATTTAATATTTATTAATTTTATTTGTGATTGTTTTACTTATTTACTTATTGTTACTTATTATGTTTAACTTAGCCTTTTACTTTCTCAATAACGTCGTCACCTTTATTATGCTTACATTGATTCGTATCACATGCCAAAGACACTGATTTTCTAATGCCCTATGATTTCACCCCCGACTTTCATTCCGATCTCTTGTTCCTACCATGTCATTTTTGACAATTTCCTCTGCTCATAAGGTGAAAATCACGGATGTTAATGGGCATTCCTGTCTTACTCCTCCTCTCTTCCTTACAAAACCCATCCCGACTCTTCATCCGCCGCACGCACCTGAGCTGTTTGACTCTTATACTGGTAGCTCTCCTCTATAATACATCAATTCATTCTGCCCACTTGACTCTATATCAAACGTCATGTGGAAATGAACGAAGCAAACAAATACATCCTGATTATATTCGATGTTACTCACTATTAGTGATCTCATTACTGCCATTGCACCATGCGTGCCTCTCCCCTTCCGAAATATCTATGTAATCGATAGCTCCATCCTCTCATTGATGATCTTGTGAATTTTTCGATCACTTTAGCTGCTTGTGAAATCAGACTTATTGTTCACTACTCCTCAGAACCAAATTTATGTGTCATAAATGCTGGTAAAAACTCTTCTCGTTCTCCCTAAGCCCTTAAATTGTTCCATGGAAATTTTATCCATCCCCACGGCCTTATTTTATTTCAATCCCTTTAAACCCCATTTTATCTCGTCTGGACCCAAACTAAGTATGCCTGGACCGAAACTATCCTCATATACATTATATTGTCTCTGTCTAAACTTGCTGGCCTAATATCCTTACCATATGGAACGTGTACGTATTATTTTCATCTCTCCTGAATATAAAAAATTCAAAATTTTCCTATCGTATTTTCATCTTTAAATATGCGGCAGATGTACGATACAAGAGGAAAACTAAAAGTGCTCGAGGTTAAATTATCGGTATGACAAATAAATGAGGTGACTTACTCTATTAATCATTCGTGCAGTATTGTGTAGGGATTCTAATTCGTAATTTTTTTGTTCTTTTGTGATGTTTTTAAACCTCGTGGCGTAATTTCGCCTCTCTCAATGTAACCATGACGGATGCACGGCTTGGTATCCACAGCTAGTGCCTCGCGACGTGAGCCGAACCTGCGACTTCGAGTGTGATTCACTTGGTAGCCTGGGGGTCTTCGTCTTAGATAAGCGGTTATTATCGTGTTTTAATTGTAATCCTTGCTCTTCATGCCATATTTTCTCATCTTGCATAGTTGATACCCAGGGTTTGGATGGGGCGACTTCTTGCGAAATTATATGACGGATAGAAACAAATGTAATATGTCTTATGCCTCGGATGTAACTCCACGTTAAGTCCAAGAAAGAAATGAGCGTTCACACATGGTGCAATTAGTTTTTACGACTTATTTCACGTTTCCTTGTCTCAACCAAGTCACATGGATGAGTTATTCACCACTGGGAGCGCGAGAAAAATCAAGCAATGATCTGAATCCCTGGTGTTAGCTAGCACTGCTGCACTTCAAAGTGCAGCAGTGCTAGTTCCTGGGTTCATCAAAAAACCCTTTTAAACGGTATACTAAACATTTAATAACCTACCACCAGTGGTTATTACATAACACGCACACCTTTGGGGGTAGCATGCCTTCACCCCCGTCCCAGCCGAGCCCCTCTGTCTTTCCCCTCTAAATTGTGCATCCCTTTCCCGTGCCGAGCACCGACAGTCGCGGCCTTGGCTGATATTCATTGCGGTCGCGTAGACCCTC
Organism: Hetaerina americana; assembly: GCF_022747635.1. Taxonomy (NCBI): domain Eukaryota; kingdom Metazoa; phylum Arthropoda; class Insecta; order Odonata; family Calopterygidae; genus Hetaerina; species Hetaerina americana. The sequence goes on from NW_027286069.1 coordinate 35,361,671, forward strand.
TCTCTCCGCCGCACCGCTTCTCAGTCCCAACCCTCGAGTCCTATAATTTCTCCCCGGTTGCCCAGGGGAGTGTGGTGCTCGTCGGCGGCCCCCCGCCCCGTCCACCGCCGGCGAGTTAAAACGTGGGCTGCGCCGTCGGTCGACGGGAAGAGCTTTCGCTGCCGCCATGAGATCTCCCACAGCGGCGGCAACTGCTTCCACAGAGGATTGAAGTGCCATTCATTCGATCGTCTGATCAATGTTCGGCTCGCCAAGTCTGGAGTCTGGCAACGCTTGATTTGCCCTGTAAATTCGTTTTTATTGGCGAATCATATCCATTTGAGTGGTTCTGCTATTGCGACCGCTCCGAGGGGGGCGGAACGTGTCCTCTCGTTTTCGTTACTTTCCCTCGATCGCCTCTCCAGTTCCCGTGATTTATTTCTCCATGTTCCAATTTACGTAATTTCGTAGTTGAGTGCTCGCCCGAAATACTTGCAGTGAAGGCAATTGGTCCTCCACCTTTCATTCTGAAGTTGGTTTGCTAAAGCTCTCCTCACTTCCCTATCCAAATCCCTTTCCAAATCTCTGGTTGTTTTTTTTTTATAGCCTTACTTTTCTTTTTCTGTCTTTGCAAACTGAAAATGATGCGTAAATTCGAGTTTGTTAATCTCTCGTAGTAATGGAGACAGGTTAAAAACACATCTCCCTCCTCCAAAGGAGGGAGATGTGTTTTTAACCGAAACAATACGAGTGTGAAGAGGACTATTCGAAGCTTGTATAGATACCATGAGGGAAAACTTGAAAAAAAATGAACAGCTGGTGACATCTCACCTTCGCACTAAATTGGTATCCAACTTGAGGAAATTCCGAACTCTCTCGAGGGTAATTGCGTGGATTTTGGCTTTTTAATTTTTGACAACCTTTGATGCATTAGTTCTCCTCTTATACCCTGTAAATTTTTATAGCAAAATGCACGCGATCCGTCATAATAGCTATAATTATTCCAATCGATTTTCTGTTATCGGCCTCCTTCAATACCCTCTCGATCTCAACTGCTCCTTCTAAGTAATGTAATAAAAAAGACAACAGTCTTCAAAAAGGTGTCACTCTAAAAATATTTGTAATGTTGGGCTACTAGTAAGGAGCAACTTTAATATTTTAAAACCAAACAATAGTGGACAGAATACATGTATAATGTATACGATTTCCGTTTTTAATGACTTAGAATATCTAGTATATTTTTCCGTCGAAAGTGCTGTAGTTTTTAGTAAAGTCATCAAAGGTGAAAACAGACGTGGTGTTAATGAGAGGCGACCATGAATTTTAGCGTCTAGATAATAATGGAATCTAATGAATGATTATATGGCGACCCATTAAGAAATTGGCTTCAATTTTCTTCGGAAGAAATTGATACACCATTATCGTCGGCTGAGCTCAGCCTTTCATTCTCATGGAATGGTTGAAGGGTTATTTATGAAACCTTGCTAAGTGGGGAATTAACTGATTGAAAATGCCTCTTCATACTGAATTCTCCGGGTTAATTAAGCCTCCATGATATTGCCTTATTTTCCGCTTCCTCAGTACTGGATCTGCGGCAGCCTCGACGAGATTTCACTTAATTGTAGGAAGAGCAGTTCGCCATTAATTACGATGCCTCCTAATGTTCGTGGTCGTCTTCCGAAACGAGAATCGGAGAATATCCACTATTTTAGCGTTTTTATGGCCTTATCTCTATATAGTCAGTTTTCCAAAAATTTGAAATCTTGTTAATTTTTGACCTACTCTCTCTAGGATTAGACCCATGGAGATTTTTAGCTGGAAGTTAGGGATTTGTATGAGGTGAATTCTACGTCTGATAGCTGCAGATAGTGTCAATTCTGTGTGGAACACTAAAAAAAAAAATATTTTGCCCCTCGATATTTTATTTATAGCAAATCCTAGTTACGCGGAAGTTGAACTATGACCCGAAGAAATTTGAGCCGTAATTTATTTACATTCCAGTAAAGATGTCAATATTGAATTTAAATATCCTTTTATTTATAAAAGCAAAAATTGTTCATGCCACAAACTGGTATATTGGGCGTTGAAAGGCTCGTGCATCTCCAAATAATTAAAATATTTTTTCATTAATAAAACGCGAAGTTCAACATTACCTCTGCCCACGCGAGGAATGAGGGAAACCCTATAGGGAAGGAAGTTCAAGTCGCCTCCCAGCCTTGAGCACCGACCGGTGCCCCTTGTCGGGTAATTTCAAGTGAAAGGTCGAGGTTCGAATTGGGCGAGGAATTTCAGGTCGAAAATCCAATGCTTACGCATATTCCAAAGCGCTGACCATGGCACCAATGGGTGGGCAAAGTAAAGAGAAAGAAAGCAACTTGGGGGGAATAATGATTGTAATGGCGGGCCCTAGTCAGCCTATCTCCGGATTGAAGGACTGATGGTAGACTTAAATAAAGCGTAAAACATTTTTAAAGGGTTTAAAACAGGTAAAACCGTTTCAGCCGTGACGTGCAAATACGCATGTGCAACTTTCATGGTGAGGCGACAGTCACTTTTGACACGAAGACGCTGCAGTACAGTCGGAGAATCTGTTGATGAAAATGTTTTCCCGAAGATATTAATTTTATGAATTAATAATATCCGTGGAAGCACTTACTTTTATTAATTATTTCACTAAAAATGATACGGAATTTCACATATATTGTTTAATTTCTTAAAATAAAATGCCAGTTGTAGCAGGCCGCGGGTTGTGCGCCACTGTTCTAACCATTTCGTGTCCCCAGAGATTTACCCCCGTGGCGGAAATTAGCCCCCGACGACCTTCGATTTATCCAGCGAGAGCGTTGAGCATCTCGCCTTCTGGCTAGAAGTGCTCTCGATTGATAAAGGCGTAATTTTTTTATGGGTCAATTTTAAATTGATTAATCGGTAATCAATTTTCCAATTTAAAATATTTTCGTATTTTAACTATCCTCGATACCCTGAAGGGGCGGTGAGAATTGTCATTCCTCTCTCCTGTGAAGGCGTTTCCAGCAATATATTTGTTGGCTACATTGTCATCGCCTGATGTTTCAAATAAACTACCTTGTTTATTTCACACGGGAACCCATAATTAGCTAATCTTCGTGATAATGGAAACACGTAAAATGCAGATGTTGACCTACGAATGCATGAAGTTTTCTCTTGGAAAATAATGTATTTGGCGATCGCCTTGAATGTTTTAACCCATTCAATATATATGAACTCTCTTCGTTCTACAGCGACGACACAAGGGATAGAAATAAATTATTGATTCTGCTAAACCACGCCGTGATTTTCTTGTGCGTTACGGCATCATTGACATCGTGTACCTCAGCATTAAACGAATAATGATATTTTGGTAGACAGCGATTACCGGACATCGATGTCCGCTCATAGTATTTTTTATGGCACTATGGTCCATTCATTCCGGAACCAAGGCGTGAGGAATTGTTTGGAACCCTACGATAATACATTATACAGGATCGTCAAGTAGTACCTCTTCTCAAACACAATTTGACGCTTTCCCCCCCGAGGGGTGGGGGCGGCGTTCTCGTTTATACCACGTGATTTCTATCCACCTGATATGAAATATCTCAATGGGTTCCAAACACCCTTCCTCCTAGTCTGGTTTGCGAGGGATCCCCGGCGGAAGTGGCTAGCCACGCATAATTGATCATTCATCATGGGGATGGGTTTTACTCGCGGAGTCCGCCCCCGAAGCACCCTTCCCGTTGTCCGTCATCATCCGTCGTGCACCTCGGACAGCGACGAATGACGACAATTAACTGCCATGGGGGGCGCGGGTTCGTTGACCTCTTTCTACTCACTCCCACGCTTCGGTTCCATACTCCTTCCCTGCTCCTTGGCACCTTCCCCCTTGCTCCTCGCGCCCTCGTTTCCGAGTGGCCTCGTGCCGCGCTCTTCCCCTTTGGCCCCCCTTCTCACCTTTTCCTAACCTAACTCACAGCTGTCCCCCTCCCCTTATAATGCCCACAACGTTATCTTCTCCCCCGCTTGCATCAGCGCCTCGCGGGCCACCTCTAGCTAGTCGCGTTCGTCCACCTTGGTGCGTGTTTATATCAAATCTTATTTCCACTCTTCAAGTCGGCGGTCGAAATGTTCCCTGCTCTCTCGTTTTTAGGCTGCCTTTTGTTTATACTCTCCGAATATTCGGGAAATGTTCGAATGTGTACGGACAATCACTTAACCCACATGATTCGTGTAGGTATCGATCGAAATAAATCCGTCCTCACATCTTGTGAGTTGTTTATCGCGCATTTAGAACACCAGCCGCCATAGTTTGATAAACAAAATATTCCAAATTTTCTCTACTGAATTAAATCATGCATTTGACAAATTTGTTGTCACCTGGTGACATTTCCGAGTTTTATTTACGGAGGAGTGCTAGATGATTTTTTCATGTAAGCCACGCTTCAGTCCCTTGAATTGTAGAAACTTATTGAGCCACTCAGTTAAAAAATTGTTATTAGTTTAATGAATGACTAGGACTAGTGCGGATTTTTTAACAGGCTAGAGATTCAGGGTTGACAAGATTTACATTTTTGGTGGGTTGCATAGCAATGGACACACCCAACCTTATCACCACTGTTGTTGCTCAACAATAAATGGAGAAAAATACGTTTATCCAGGAAACGTTATGTCCAAAATTTAGCATAGGTTTTGGTTCGACCTGTCAGCGTTGTCTCAAATCGTTGCATTTGATGAGTTTCTATCATGTTTGACTTGTTTTATTTCTTTGCCTGATGTACAGCGACCAGTTGGAAGAGATGCTTGCGAACACATCTAATGTTTTGTCAGTCAACACGTTTTAGTTGACAAATAGAAAAAAATGTATAAATAGTGGTGTGTCGTTGAATCGCTATGGATTTGATTGAATTAGATGATCTTTAATCCAATTGTTCAGGTGGCACTGAACTCAAGGGGGAGGAGAAACTGAAGATTAAAGTTAACTCAATTACAGCCTCTCTCGTAGTCATTTTGTCTTGCTTGAGCAATAGAAAGATTCAATATGGAATTTCCCTTTCAATGTAATTATTAAACGTTTTTATTGTTCTAAGCCACGTATGTTCCCCAAAAACCGACTCTTGTTTGAATCGTCGCATTATTTTTTATATTTTGTGTAATTTCCCCTTTACAAATTCAAATTCATCAAAAGTGTCAACTACATGCCAAGGCTTGGGGACGAGCTGAAAGGTTTTGGCTGTTTTCATGCTATTCAGCAATGCCTAATGGGAGTCATCATAGGTATTTAGAAGCAAGGATAATTAATTTAGTGTAGAATTGCTGTTTGGTTGCATCTCTAGTATATTTGTGGGAAATCATTTATTGAGTATTAAAAGCCTATTGCATTTAGAATGGAAAAGGCATTATTTAAACAGGGATCTTGCCATGTAGGAAGGATTGCAGAAGTCTCAGCTACAATTTCCATATACTTAAGGAAGAAGTTTCTTCTTGTGAATGTTTTTCTCTGAGGCCAAAACCAATGGATCCTGATTTAAAATAACTCAAATCCTTTTTTAATACCACTTAAAAATAATAACTTTTTTCATGATTCCTCATGGTATTGAAGTTATTTTAATTCACAAAGCATTATAAGCATTAAGTATGCATTATAACATTTGGAATAGAACACATTTGCATGAGGTCACAGGATATACTTTTCTCAGTCCTTTTATTCCAGAGCATATTTTCCTCATCCTAATTAGATAGAGTATTTTCACTGGAGAGTTGAAATAAGCTGTTTCATTTGTGGAAAAACATGTAGTCACAACAGATGAGCATACATCTCTACGGGTGGGCCAGTTGTAGTATTGGAAGTGCTTTAGGGCCTCCAGTGGGACGATAGAAGGTTTCTCCTACTGTGGATCAATTAATTACTATCTTGTTGGACCTGAGTTGAGTGCTCTGAGGGCTGTAGATTCCACATCTCTGTAATATATAACAGCTTATGATATTTTCCCTCATAGAACGCAAAAAGAAGATGCCGTATCTAATTCCACTCTCTTTTGTTATCTAGACCGCACTTTCTATATCCAATCAAATGTAATGTTGTACCATGGTCATTGAGAGGTCCCTCAGAGATCAGTGTATAAAGCAAAATCATAATGCTAAATGAATTAATTTATGTAAAAAGCTCAAATCTTCAAAATAACTGTAAAATTTGGAAGATTCAATGGTATTAAATGTTTAAGAACATCTATCTACTGAGAAAATTCCATAGATGAAAGTACAGAATCCAAGACAAAGATGTGAGTCTGCGCTTTGATGGAAGAAAACCCTTGCCTGATAGGAATCATTTTAAATTTATTATCTCATATCATTTAATGTGGGAGCTCTGTTTGTTTGTCCTACATTTCACACGTCTGTATAATTAAATATGAATTGCTTTGACTGCCTTTTTTAGTTTACTGTAGGCAATTAACTCCACATTGTGCATAGCGTATTCATCATATGGCCCGCCATTTCTTAGTGAAAATAGTGAAATACTTGTGTGTTGAAGGAAATTATAAAATTTGTTTTAAGTTAAAATTTATTCATATGCTTTTGACAGCCAATGTGAAATTTTCTTTGAAAATTCTCATGATTTATATAATATGATCAAAGGGAAATGAGTTTATAAATATTATGTTGTTGTTAATTTATTGTGTCATTGGTGAATTAGCATAGAGTATGAAGGGATAATTATAATTAAGGGAAGATATGTGTGCGATACTAGAAAGTATAAGTAAGGTCCTAATGACCTAAACCTAATAATTTTTTTCATTCTAACTTGCCAGTTTTGTTTTCTTCAAAGTCTGAATTTCATTTCGTAGAATGTACATTATACACTTAATGCTAACAAGATAGCAATAGTTAAGATCATTAAGCCTCTGTAGAGCTATCGTGTGGTCATTAGGAAGTCAAGATGGGCGTGCTCAGACACCCCAGGAAATCTAAAAGTTAGAAAGTCAAAAAGTGGGTTAAAGTGAAAAGAATTGTTGGAAAACATTCTGACATTGAAAGCAATCAACTCTTTAACCAGGCAGTTTAACATGGTCGTAGGCCACTTAAAAGACATGCCATCAAAGGTGATTGAACAGATAATGTAGATGACTTTTTAAGAAAAATAGTAAAGATTGTAATTTTCATAACATTAGTCACAATTTTCATATAATGAGTGATTTACATTTAAATAAAGCAATTATTTTGGTTCAAAAGTTGTAATAGTTTTTCCTTAATCTATGCCATTAATATGTGGGATTCTTAAAGTTTCTCTATAGTGTCAATGCAGAAAGTTCCCCTTCTAGCAGTAGGCATATGTATATTTAAGTGCAGTAGGGAGGAAAGGTAACACTGCAAATGCTAACAGGAATGAGGTTGTTAGATTTTTATGTCCTCCGTAGGTTAGATTTTACTTTAGTCAATTTTTAAGTTCTGCAGCAGCCCCCCATTCTTTCCCATTAAGAAATTCACACAGTTTTTCATTGATTTGCTGCACTAGTGTACTATTGGAAAAGTCATGTTTTGATGCATTCCACCATCCATCTGTTTCATGTGGCTCAACGCTTAGAGGTTCACTAAAATAGAACTGTGAGAGAAATTTCCTCAGGTAATGATTTTCCTATACTAAAACCTGACTTCTTGCATTGCTTGCAGTTCCTTGGCAGCACAGAGGTGGAAGAGGCTAAAGGTATTGAAGTGGTCAAGGAAGGGATCAGGAAGATCAAGTTCAGCCAACAACTCCGTAAGGCAGAGGCTGGGTCCACAGGAGGAAGGACACCAAAAGTTGAGCTGACAATAAGCGTGGATGGCGTGGCTGTGCAGGACCCAAAGACAAAGGTTAGACAGGTGTAATTGAGTTTTGATCTTCATGATGTTTCCAGTTTGGCTCTAAAGTTTATTTTCATATTGATAATTGAGATGTAACATTGTGCTTTACTTAAGTAAATATTTAATAGAAAATAAAATGAAATAATTTGGTTCTATTTAGCTAAGTCAGATAGTTAAGATCAGAAAGTTAATATTTACAAAAATACTTGGTTTTTCATTCACTGTTTCAGTTGAAAATTTTATTGTGAGATCCAATGTTTTTGTTATTCCAATGGTTTATTGTGAAGTGATAGTAATAGCTTGAGGTGGTTCTAGTCAAAGGGCCCTTGAGGAGTCCCTCCATTTACATTTCATATTCTAATGCAACTTCATTGGTAAAAATTTGATCTTACTGCGCCTCACATGTGTGCACGCGTGTTTTATAATGTTCTTTTTTCAGTACAAAAATTTAATTAAAAAAAACAATTTACAAGGTTTATATAAAAAGTATCAGAAATATTTTCCTGGGGGACTGTACATCGCAGCATCAAGGCTTGGTGGTAGCCCATAGCAGCCAGGTTACTGTTGTTATCAACCTGTTTTTTCTTACGAATATCTGACAGGGCAACCAAATATCTGTTAAAAATCGAATTGAATAAATTTATTCTAAAAGAGAATCTAAAAATTCTAAGGCATTGATTCCAGTAGTTTTTGGATTTGTAGCAGATGTGGTGAATCAGTTAACAAGTCCAGGCAAATTTTCTTGCTCAAGTCCTTGTGCTGCCCATACAAGTACTTTAGGGAGTACTTATTTTGAGAAAATTAATCATTTTCATGGAAAACAAAAGTTATACATACTATTTGATAATTCTTATTGCAGTCGATTATTGTATTTTGTATAAATACGAGAATATGAAACCTCAATGAAAGAATAAAAGTTTGAAGGATTATTTTTCATGTTATTCTATTTTGGTAAATTCATTTAGTAATTTAGTTCCATTTGTTTAGCATTTCCTTAAATTTAAAAGTTTCATGAACAAGCAAAATAAAGCTATCTATTGGAAAGTTCTCATGAAATGTAGATCATGGTTGGAGACCATCTAGACATTATCAGTTATACTACCTTTAACGAAATTCATCGAAAGAAAGCTATTTTGATAGAGAGTTTTAAAAAAATCGTGTCCGTTTCATTCTTTCTACTGTATTGATTACATCTTCAATAATTAGGTTGAACTAGTTGATTTTTCTGTTAGTGTCAATGTATTGAATTTGGGCAGCATATTTTATGGTAATTTTCATATCAAAATGAATGCATATCAAAGCAGTGATTTGAGAATTAATCCATAATTTTGTTTAAATTAAGCTTTTATATTATGAGATGGCATATAATTTTACATGCACCCTCAAATTTTGATATTGCAACCATTAAATAATTTTATAGGAAATCACATCTTACTATACCCTTCCCCATGGTTTACTTTGCAGGCAATCATGTACCAGTTTCCTCTACATCGAATATCATACTGTGCTGATGACAAGGGAGAGAAGAAGTTTTTCAGCTTTATAGCTAAGGATGCAGATTCTGACAAGCATGTGTGCTTTGTGTTTGTCAGTGACAAACTGGTATGTAACTTTACTCTGTTAATTTTGGATTCTTCGGAGTAAGCAGGATGACTTCAGTTCATACAAATAAGTTAACATTATCACTTTTTTTCAAATTGATCAACTTTCTTAGGCTGAAGAAATAACCCTGACAATTGGTCAAGCCTTTGAGTTGGCATACCGTCGTTTCCTTGAGACTTCTGGTAAAGATTTGGAGACCCAAAGGAGAACGATGGTGGCTCAGCAGAGAGTGCGAAGGGTTGAAGCTGAAAATGCAGAGTTAAGACGTCGTCTTCAGGATTTGGCCTGCATTCTTGGAAAGGTATTCTAACTTTCTAGACCACTTCAATATATTTCAACAGAGTAATATCATCCTGAATGTGTAAAGAGTTACTCATTATATATGAGTGACTCTTTACACATGAGTACATGTGTAAACATACTTTACAAAGTATGAATATATGAAAGTATTTGCCTAACTGCGTTTTGGAAATGAATGCCATCTTACATGTATCATATATGCCTTTAATGCATCAAAACTTCTTGATAAAACAGGGACTAATGCATAATTTCTTTTATGTCCACCTCTATGTTTCTATTTATATCTCTTTGTATTAGTTCATTTAAAGTAAATCAACACCAATGCCACTCCAACTTCATTGACTTTCTGAGTGTTCATTCTATGTTTGATTTCTTTTCTCTATGATTCTATGTTTGATCTCAATCTGATTGGACCCGACACCACACTCTTCATTCAATCAAATCACAGTATCCCTTTCATTAGCTACAATTTGAATTCCAATAAGTGCAGTTTTCTGTTGTCAAATTTCTTTGCTAATCAGTAGGAGACTCCTTTAAAGTTACTTTTGTGCCCTTTCCTGCAGTTTCTGTGAATGGGTTACATTTTTTTGATTCATAATGACTTTTAAGTATGATGAGTTGTAGTGTTTCGAGGATTAGAATGGTGTAGTGGCTAACATTGAACTAAATAATCTAAATTTGAACCTGGGCCCTTTCAAAGGGCCCAGGTTCAAATCCTGGAGATGGCAGATATTTTTCAGTGGTATCTCGATCCTTACATGAGGTGCTTTGTGGAGAGAGCACTTTGAGTGAGCATGATGCCCATAGAATGGGATGTTAAACTGCAGACCCTTGGGTGGCTTTCATTAAGAGTAGGCCAATGCTGATGCGGGTTTCTCTCCAACCTTTTTCCTTTCCCATTCATCTCTAATGATTATTTAGGTTTAATTAACAAATTACCTTAGCTGTTACTCATATCCCCTAAAAACTACTACTACTAAATGGAATGTTTCTGACGTGTAATGTTTCTAATGTGTATTACACTGTATTCCCCTAACTAAGCCCCTGCTTTTCATTCCAGAACGAAGTTGATGACTATTTACACCGCAACAATATCTCTGATCTTTTGGTGGTCAATGTCAATGTTGATGTGGAAGTGGCAGGTAATGGCCAAAATGGGAGCATTGGGGAGAGGGAGATAGTGAGCTCATCAAACTCATCAGCCTCCTCAACGTCATCATCCTCTTCCTCTTCATTCCCGTCCTCACCTGACAACATAGTCAATAACAACAGCAAAAGCAGTAGCAGCAGCAATGGGATGAACCACACTAACAGCACTAATGGCAACCATCTGATCAACGTTTCGACGAATGGTGTGGGGGGACCTCCGCCAGTGCCACCGAGATCATTTGAAACTGGAGGATTTGGAGCCAACGACCCATTCAAGTAAGACAGTTCTAGCAGCAAATTATTCTTTGATAATCTCTCCATTTTCAAAGTTCTAGGTGCCAATATTAATGTAACTATTCCTTGTGTGATCCCTCCTGTATTGCAGTAATTCAGTATGGTAAATATTCTCATTTTAAGTATGCATAATTAAATGAGGATTAATTGTGGCGTCTGATGTCTGGTTGTATTTTGTTTGGAGAGGCAAGGAAATTGTATAGGGTGTGTACATCCAAAACCTGTCTTGATCAGTAGAATACTAATATAAATAAAAATATTCTCATTTTTAAGTATCCATCAATGTTGTGTTTAGGCGTTAGGTAGGAGGAGGGCCTACACAGTCTCAATCTCCGCCAATTAAAGCCATTAAATAGATAGATCGTCAGAGAGATTAAATAGATAAATAATTAATCATTAACAATATGGGATGATAAAATTAAGTTGTGACTTATCCAATGTTTCAAAGTTTTATTGTATCCTGTGAATGATTCATGGTGAATATGGGATATGGTGATTATGTGCTTGCAATGGCATAAATGTTACCAAGATTCAGGCTATCAACTGAAGATGAATTTCTTTATGCATTCATAGTCAAACTTTTTTTAATTGTATTTGAAACATCGATCATTTATTCTTACTTTAGGTTTTGCTTTGGTTAATTTTTTGCTAAATTCTTCTCTTTCAGCACGGACCTCCTCACTTCCCTTAGTCCAATAATTGAGCCACCAGCACCATATGTTGGCACTCGCTTACAAGGGCTCTTGTTGGAAGAGGAGTTCAATCCTCGAGCATTTGAAAATAGTACTGTGTCCAGTGTAACACCTCCAGTAATCCCAGCACCAACCACCAATGGGAATTTCAGCCAAACTGCTCCACTCTGTGAGTATCTTTCCATTTAAATTTGTGGATACAGATTATGAATATATTTTCTGCAAATTTTTAAAAGAAATTTCAAATTACTTTATTTTAAGGATCCTTGCATAACAGTCCTATGTTATTATATTTTTATATCCCCTTTATTTCCCTGCCAACATTGTTGGCATTTTCACTTTAATTATTTTCATAACCCTTTTGATGGAGAGGAAAACTGAATTACAAAGTATTTAACCCTTTCGCTGCTGTGAGCATACATAGTATGTTCACATGGTTGGCTGCTGTGAATGTACCTTTTCACCCTCTCTGTGGTACACCATCATAACTTGAAATTTTAAAAATTATGGTTATCAAAATAAATAAAATGAATGTTAACCTTTAAATAACAAGTTACTCTAGATTGTATTTATTTATTCCATGTTTTAATTATTTATATTTTTTCGTGGTTTTGGGAGTAGTAAAGGTTATGGAGGTACAACATCCTCCATTTTCACCGCATTTGAGGAGTAGGATTTCAGAGAGTGAACCATTGCGAATGTGTTAAATTGATGGTTGCCCAAATTCAAAATACAAATATTTCTGTGGGGTATTGATTCCTCACCTCGACTTGTTTTTTTGAGTTGGGACAAAGTTAGTTAGACAAGGGCAATGAACAGGGTTTTGTAGTGGGGTAAATTTACCACCGCGTTGTGGCAGAAGGCTCATGATTATCCCTGGGTGGATTATCTGTGGATTCCCACGTATCCATTCTGTGGATTATCCATGCTATTCTCTTCCCAGCACCTCAAAATTTTAATAAAATCACAATTTTAAAGATAATTAAATTATTTGAAACTTAAATATAAATTTTTGCATGTGTAAGTTCAAAATAAAGAGGTAATTTGTAAAGTTCTTGGAATGGAATAGAAATAAAGGACTTAAACTCGTTTGTCCACTTGGGAACAGCTGGATATGAAGCTTTTCAACCTTTCAAACTTGGCTTGTAGATTGGCATCCTTAAAAGTTTTTAATTTCATATCATAAAATGTTTTCAGCAGTATTTAATATTTTCATTTAAACATTTTTGTACTATCTGTTCTCTACCCTCATTGATTTCCCTTGTATTCATTAGCTTTGGCTATTCCATATACCTTTCCCTTTAAGGCAAGCAATGGCATAGATTTCTGCATAAAGGTTTTAGCTCAACTTCTGTGTTTTACATTTTCTCTATTCTGTATAGAAGAGTGCAATGCTAAATGAACATTCATTTAATATGCACTCCTTTTTTAAACATTACAAGAAAGGAACAAATCTGAGCTGCTGTAACATAGATTGAAATAATAGGTTTTGCATGAAGGTAAAACAATTTATTTTAGCTTTTGTGGCATCAAACATAGAATAGGTATTCTGAGAAAATTCAAATAAGTCGCATAATGAGTATCACAAACAGTCCATGAGTTGCAAAGCCATGGTTAAAGTCTTGCACATACCATGTCGGTTGTTTCCATCATTAATGCTCAACTAAATTGTGTTCTATCCCTAATGCACTTGGCTAGATATGGTTCACCAATGGGATAACTGGCAGCTTTTCCCGGATTTTCTACCATCTTAAATATATTGAAAAATTATGCCTGAATTCAGGGGTCTTAAAATTGTATCCATATACCAAAGTTTTCAATTTAGGCAATTTTCCAAATGGTGAATTTAACTAAAACCAACTCGTTCGTCATTTAAAATAAGTATGAACGATTGAAAATAAAATGAAACCTTCATGGATGAAAATATCATGCAGTATAAATGTTAAAATTTAGAGGAGTATATTCAAATATAGATGTCTCCTTACCCTTGCAAATTCAATTAGTTCAATCAGCCTATCTAATATTCCATTCCATATATCATGGCTGTTTTTAGAATAGCATTCATTCCCAAGCACGATGTCTTAGTTCACTTACATAGAATATGGTACAATGGCATACCATATTTCCAGGGGACCAGTAATATTTCAGTGTCGTGGGTGAACTACCCTGGTGATCCTCACTATTTACATAATTCTGTTTAATGTAGCTAGCATATGCTTTTTGCTAAAAACTGACCTTGATGAACCTGAACCCCACAGTGGCTCCACCTCCGAAGCCAACTTCCAGACGTTCTGTTCCTGGGAGCACTCCTTCGAACGCTAATGCTACTGATCTGTTTGGCTCTGAGCCATTCAACCCCCCATCCAAGATTGGGAATGGCCCTGCATTTAAAGGTAATGTCTATGGAAAGAAAATGTTCAAAGGTGAACCAAGGTGGTGAAATGGTGAATAAAGAATTATACCATCTGATGGTGAAAGTCTTGCAGTAAAATGCGAGAAAGCATTTAAATGATTTAGTTTATGGTTATAAATTAAAAATTTACATTAATATTTGTAATAATATTTATACCAGGAGAAGAACTAGTTATATTTGTATTGTTTACTCCATCATTCTAAGTCATAGGTAACCCCTCCCTGTACTGCTCTTAGTTATACTGCTGGCACTCTTGTATTATCCTCTTATCATGCATTATCTTGATACACTTCCTTTGCTGGAAACATAAATTTAATAGTGTGATATAACTTTACTTAATAAGATATTACCACATAACTTTTTATTCAAAAGATTTGATTTCCAGAATATTTGTAGTATTGAATTCATTGAGGACAAATATGCATGAAGGACTTTTTCTAGGAATAAAATTACAAATTGAATATAAAATCATATGTTCTGAAATTATATTAAATTGATAAAATTGAGCTGGCTGCAATGAAACCTTTTAGTTAAATTTTTATTTCATTCATATAGCTTTAAAACCACAAATTATTCATGGGCTAATTTTGCATTCATGACTTTATTGGCATGTACTTCACCAAAAATATTGACTGAATTCTTGATACAATGGTGAATTGCTAAAGTTTTCACATCTTCAATTTGAGGGAATGAATGACCTAAATGAAAATAATAACCTGACACAATGTATGAGATGCTCTGCAAATGACCTATGAATGGGAATATGCATCTTATAAATTTCACTTTATCATTAATAAATATTTAATATTTCCACATTTTATGCCTGAAATCTTGGTGTAAGATTTATTTTTTCTCTTGTATATGCAAACCAGCATTAGAGTATAAACCTCTCATTGAGTTTTGCTGATTTCTACCCCCTGCATTCATAACAAGGGTTAGGTACATATTACCACATCAGGCTGTAACATCCTCTTGCCATTTTCTGTGTATGTGGAATAAGGAAGTGTTGATAAATGTTTCATTTCCTTGTGAACTAATGGGCTAACTTCAGCTTAGAAATTTATATTATGTTGAGCACATTTTCTGTATCAGAATCCTTCATGCTATTATTTGCCTGTGAGTAAAGTTCCATTAATTTCATATGATAAGCAGAGTTCATGGGATATTTCAAGGAGTAATTCTTTATCTCTTAACTTTAAAATAATCAGTGAAGAGTGCTGCTAAGGATGCCAACCAAGCTCCTGACCCACTTTTTTTAACTCATTTCTTCATAGAAAATAACTAGTGCTAAGCTCCTGGAGCTTTAATTGATTTGAACTCCCTACTGTATTCCTTGATAGTTAACAGAAAACCTGGCATTTCAGCAATAGCTTCATGTAGTAACCTTTTCAGAATTCTATGAAATACATGTATATTAATTGATGTATTTGCTAATGCTCATCGCCTTGGAAATTGTGCACCTTGAGACTTATAAAAGCTGATCATTTGCTAATGAAGGCTCACTTTTGACATGGAAATCCACTGGCTCACTTTGAAAAGGGTGACTTTGCAGAGTACTTGTAATCCATTTTAATTAAAATGAAGTGTGTTATTGAGGTAGGATGAAAAATCGTTCTTTTACTATGTAATTGTCTCAATTGAGGAGACAAAATCGGGATGAATACGAGGGCGGTTCAATAAGTACCCATGTTAGAAATGAAAAAAACATTTTTCATACATTTCAACATAGTCTCCTTTTAGAAAGATACACTTCTCCCAATGTTCTGGCCATTTTTTTAACACCTCCAAAAAATAAGATTTGTCGGACTCTCCAAAATCCACCTCTGCCTCTGTCTCGGCGATAACTTCCTCGTTTGAGGCTAAATTTTTTTCCCACAAGTCATTTCTTCATGTTAGGGAATAAGGAAAAGTCACATGGAGCCAGATCAGGTGAATACGGGGGGTGCGGCAGCAATTCATAAAGTATTTCATGCAGTTTGGCGGCCAGTTCGAAGTTGAAAGCTGGATCAGCTTGTTGTCCACCGTGGGCAATTGCGGTACCCATCGGGCCAACAATTTTTTATCGCCAACTTATCATGTAAAACATTAATTGCCATTCTGGTCAACACACCCACAGCCTCTGCTACTTCGCGCACTTTTGTTTATCGATCAGCGAGAATCGTGGCGTGGACTTTTTGAATGATTTCCTCTGTAACCACGTCTGCCGGGCATCCTGGTCGCTCCTCATCAAAAACAGATGTTTGCCCACATTTCAATTCGTTGAACCAATATCTGTGATCATAGATGGCGAAGTATGTCCATAAGCAGCATCCAACTTTGCTTTTATCTCCTCGCATTTCTTCCCATCCAAAAACAAAAAGCGAATTACCGGACGATACTGCTATTTTTCCATCTTAGTGAAAATCACGAAACACGTCTTACTCAAATGGCTGCCAAATCCAAACTAACCTTTAAATCAGTCTGAAATTTGTTACACCGTCATTTGATAGATAGGGGCACACGATGATAACATAAACTTCCCTCAGGAACACCCTTTGTTGTCAAACACAGGTACTTATTGAACTGCCCTCGTACTCTGGTAAATATCTCTTATTAATTTTGGGTACAAGTGCCATGAACTTCATCCAACTCGGCTTTGATCTCTTTTGAGTTGAGCCTTTTAAATAGAAGTATTTAATCACTGCATAAAACCCATTTTTCTAATTAAATATTTGTTTCAATAGACTACGAAAATTAAACCACATGATGGTTATAGCTGAAACTTTTGTAAGTGTCATCTCTTTGATTTTCTAAATAATTATTGAGCACCTCATATATAATGAATATTTTTCCATTTGGTTTTAGGTTAGTTTTCTACTTATGAAATTGACATGCAACTATGCATAGCATCCCCAATTTTGTCTAACAAAATTTTTTCACTTTAATTTACTTAAATTTTTGCAGTTCACTCTAATATCTGTAAAAACAAAGCTTCACATACCCTTACCTTGTTCTTCTATGCTTCCTCTATCTTCTATGCTAATAATTTGCTTCTTTCAATCTTTTTTCTTTGAGAGATTTTAGTCAGTAATTTTATCCATGTAGTTTACAGCCACTTATTTCACTGAGCATGGAAATATGATAGTTGATTTTGATGGTAATTACAGGTAGCAATCAGATTATTGATCCCTTTGGGATGGGAGATTTTGGTGGAGTGAATAGTACCAATGATGCATCCACCCAGGATCTGGAAAATGCCATTGGATTGCTAGACAGGAAGATATTAGAAATGAAGGTCAGTAGCTGCTTTTATTTCTGTATTTTATGTATTTATATATTGATATTACACATGTTCCATTCATGTAGGTCAAATACTGACATCTGACTCAAATAATGCTGACTCATAGGGACAAGTTAACCCAGTGGGTAGAGGGCTGAGCTGGAGGGCCCAGGTCCAATTCTAGGCGATGCCTCTGGGCACCCTCAGCTTCAGTGGGTACTAGATGTTCTGGGAAACCACTGGCAGCAGAGGGAAAGGGACCCTTGCCCTGATGAGTGAATTCCACATGCCTTATAGGACTTATTGTTAAGTGAGCTCTAACCTCGCCTATCAAAGCAACCTTTCAGTGGATAACTTGCTTTTTATAGCAAAAATTGAAGTTTTTATTTCATAATTTATATTTTGAGTTCCAACTTCAACAACAAATCAAGCAAAGTATGAAATCTCCTAATCCCGGTTCACCTTATCTAGTTTTAACTATTGAGCCCCTATTTTTAATATTAGCCTGGCATATTGTAGAATCTACAAATATTCAGAATATATGAGGATCGTCCTGAAAGGAGTACCAATTTCTTCTACATGGAGTGTTTACAATACAAATAGCCAATGCTGAAATACCTCCAGTTGTTTTGTCTGCTCACTGTGTGTGAAGTTTCATGATGTTGTCAATATTTTAGTCATTTCTGTGAGTGTTATTGATGTTTAAGAATATTGAAAATGCCACCATATTTGAAGTTAGAGCTGCAATTATATTTCTCAACACACAAATGAGCAACCATGAGATATTAGACGTCAAATATAGAATGTTGATGGAGACAAATGAGATTAGTGAGGCAAAGGACTTACTAAAAGCTTACTTACTATATACATATTATTTACTTAGCCTTTTCCAATACTAAAAGTACCATGAATGACCCATGTTTCAGGAATATTTTTCCAATTGGTTCCTGGTTAGTTTTCTGCTAATGAAATTGACATGCAACTGATGAGCATACCATCCCCAGTTTCATCAAATGAAACTTTTTCCACTAGATTTTATTCACTTAAATTTTCAACAGTAAAATCACTGAAAACAAAGCTTCATCCATCCTTGCCTTGTTCCTCTATCCTCTATGCTATTGCATTCTCTTTCAATCTATTTGCTTTGAGAGATTTTATTTAGTAATTTATGAGTTTTCTGATGTAAAATTTCAACTTGGGGAGTAAGAATGTCCATGATGATGAGTATTCAGAGTGCCCACTGGTCATTATGGATAAACTGCTGAGTTCAGTTGACAAACTCATGACAAATGGTTGGCATATTGCTCTTGATGAAATCAGTCAATGGTTCCCTGATGTTTTATGCAAAATATTTTCATAAAATTGTAAAAGGCCATCTGAAGAATGGGAATATTTGTGCAAGATCCCTAAAATTAATTATGATCACTAGGAGAAACAGATCAATGAATTTTCTTGTATGTTATTTTGATGAAGATGACTTTTTCTTGTCTCACATTATCACTGAAGATGAAATTTTAAAGTGATGAATACCTGAAAGAAGGGGCGGCTACTTATCTCAATGTACTGGCAGAGTCATATGAAATTCAAATGGCAGTGGAATAGGAAACGAGAACTTGTCACACATTATGACAAATGACTATGTAGAGAAGTAGCTTAAGGTTTTTTAGTTGATAAATAAATGTTTTTTTAATAAAATATATATCCGTAATTTTTTAATTGTAAAATGGGTACTACTTTCCAGACGAACCTATAACATGATATGCAAACACTGATTTGTAGGCATCGAGTTTTCATACATTCTTGATTGGCTCCAAATTTCACCACTTGGAGGGTTAGGCAGGGTGGGTCCCTTTATTCTGGAGAGTCAGCTGCTCTTGAAGCAACATTTAGCATGGCTGTAGACAAAGGTGAAGGATCTTGAAACGGGAAAACTGGCAGCGAGCGTGCCTTTTGTAATTTGATTGCATTTGCAAAAAAATGCTTTCAATATACCCACCTAGCCATATTACTCTCCTAAATAACCTTAAGCGTTTTTAATGAAACATTATTTCATTGTATTTTCATAGAAATGATAAAGTTATTCCTTTAGAAGAAAACAGGCTAGCATTTCAGAAACAATTTTTTGTATTCGTACCGAGGGCCAAAAATCATCTTCATTACTCATTGGCTCTGAAATGTAGGCATAAATAATATTCCATTTCCATTAGAACAAATTTTGTTGTGAATTGGTATTCTCAGGTTGCCTCTTGATTTCTTAATTTTTCATAATAGTTCTTACTTCTAACATTTCCGTCAGATGACTCTTTCATCTTTAGGGTACAACCATGAGAGTCTTTCATTTTCTTTCTAATATTTTCAACAGACTTCCCACTTCATTTACCTTTTGTAAATTCTCTTAATCAATTATTTATACTGTCATAATCCCTCTCTTTGCATTAGATGTCCGTTATTTCCTAACCTTATCTCTTAATTTCTTCTTATTGTCCAAGCATTAGTATATTGTAGGCTCCCTACAAATTAATGAAATGTTTCCAGGTTGCAATGGAACTGAAAGACCTACAGTAAAACTAAAAATCCCTGCAGAATTATTAAATGAGGGGTAGATAAAATTCAGATTTAATGCTATACGGATGGTATTCGCATTCGAGAGCAATTGGGGGACTTAATGTTTAGAAATGTCCAAAGTTGACTTAGTGCCACCTGTGAGGAGAATATTTCCCTCCCCCCCAGCAGACGCCCGTTTTTAGGGGTCTACTCTTCCAATACAGCCATTAGCCAGTTTGCTCTGAGCAGTCTGAATGGAAAGACATGTCTCTGCACAAAGTTATTTTCGACTTAGTAACAAGGTGCAATGGAGTGCCCAGCCACACGTCCTTCATTGTTGCCAACTGCCTGGCCCAAAGCACCTTCATCCCCCTTACAGTCCCGACTTGGCTCTGTGCACATATTTTTGTTTTCCCAACTGAAAATAGAGCTGAAAGACAGACCGACAGAAAGCATTGGGAGACTGTGGAAAGCATCCCAGATTCAGGTAAACATTTTTGAAGCAGGTGAAAACAGAACCATTTTTTTCTTTTCAGGATGGATTTAGCAGAGGAATATCATTTGGGAATGAAGACTTCTCCATAGAGAGCCTTGACCCATTAAGGAACTAAGACATATAAACAAAAGCCTTAAAAACCTGTATTAAAAACTTATATATTCTTCATCTCTAATGCCATTCCATTAAATGCCTCCTGGCCTATTGTTTAGTTTGTGAATGGCTTAAAATAGGGAGACAACCTGTAATATAATTTGTAATATATGTTATCAAATGTATGAATACCTTATTTCCCTACATGATAATGAATGCAAGGAAACTAGGAAACTGAATCAAGTGATTACGTGCAATTTAGTGGTTGGTGGCTGCCAAAGTTTAATTTTGCCACATTAATGGACTTATCTCTATTTTCAGTTGTTTATTAAGCATATATTTTATGATCTGGTCATGAGTGGATTATATGAAGCTACACTCCAATTCCACAGTGATTAAGTGTACTACATATTTAAAATTTAATTGCTCTCAGCAGGTTAATTTTAAAGGTAAAGTAGTCCAGATAAAATATGGCCTGTTCTTAACAGAAAAATAAGCTTGCCACAACTTTCCTCAGTGCATAATTAGGATTTTTATATATTCATCAAGAAGGTGCTATTACGATACTGTAAACTGATTGATGCTAATCTGTCCGACTCTGTGTGGAAAGGCTGGATTTACTTGCATGAAGTTGCATATTTTTGTATTATAGTCATTATTGACATTGTTACTGTGTGATTATATATAAATGAAGATTGTGTGTGTTTGTGTTGACCATTGAGTGAATGGCTCTTTGTTACTTTCCTTTTTCTTTAACAAGAACCATGTTAAAGTATGTAGCAGAAATATCATCATTCAAAGAGTTGGACTATTTTGCACAAGAATTCAACATTTCTGTGATTTTTCTTGCTAAGATGTTCTGTGGTTGTAAGTGTACTGATTGTGTGTCTATTTTGGTACTGCTGGCAGCTCCTTGGAATTTCTATGTGGCTGATAAAGATGCCGCAAATACATTTTAAATAGATTGGGCTTTGTATAATGAACCTTCGGCACATTTTAATTTTATGAGAGCTGTCATGTCTTTGGGAATGCAAAAAATATTGTTCATTTTACATCAGGGCTGGTCTTTATCTAAATTATTTTAAAATCTTCATTACATTTCAGTTTTAATAGAACTTCAAAAGGAAAGAAAAGGTTTTTTTAATAGTACTTCATGGAAAGTCCGTAGCAACCAGCTACTTAACTCTCCATTCAAAATGTTTTGTTTATATCTTCAATGTAATTGAGAAATTAGAAAAGATCAGTTAATTGTCGTTTCCAAATTTTGTTTTTGGGTGTCTGGTTTAATAATTTTGCATCTAAAGAAGCAACTATTTCATCACAATAAAATGTTGTTATATCATTAGGTTGTCTCTTTTATTTGAAACCTGGTATTTCACAAATTCCTAGAGTGGCTGAATGGTGTCATCTAAGTATTTGGATGGATAATCAATTTTTAACCATCCCAGGGAGTCTGGCCTTTAAAGTAAATGAATCTTGTCAGTGAAACTGTCATCTCAACATTCATCAGGCAACCTGCTATACCCCTGTCACGAAGAGGAGAGTGAGCAAATGCAATTAAATACAGGTAAGAACATTTCTATTATTTGACCCATTTGGAATCCTATTTAACTTGCTTTTAGTTTGAGGTTCATTCTTGAAAAAAAAACAGCCTAATGGAGCAGAAGAACTTGAGCTCAATGTACCCTGAAGATGACCTGTTGGAGCCTAACAGAGAGGGTAGGAGGCAGGTTGATGTGACTTCAGGTACATTAAGATGAGCTCGGAATGTGTGGCCTGTAAATGGGCTGTTGTACAGGATTTTATCAATCAAATCCTTGTCTTATCCCTCCGAAAGGAATGGCGTAAATTTCCCAATCAAGCCCAATGCTCTTGAGATGGGAACAAAAATTTTAGCTGGGAACATGATCATGATCTGCCCTTGTTCAATATCAATAGTTAATTTACATTGACAGGGTTATATTGGCTTTACATATCATTTGCATGGAAATGTGGTCTTCAAAATCAGCCATTTTGGAGGAATATTAATTAAAGAATTTTTTTCATTTGCCATTAAAGGGCGCCCCTGTCAAGCTGCGATCTTACTCCCAGCACGACAATAAAACCAAAGGAAGGAATGGTGGACCTCCCTTTTAGGAATGGAAGTCAACCATTCCAATCAATTGCGTAAAGAGTACAAGAGAACAAGGATTAAATTTCCCTTTACCGATCATCAAGATTGAAATTTCGTAGAGCAGTAATGTCTCAGGTGCTGGGCAACTGTTTAAAGGGCTTTGAGATGGCAGCCTGAGGTCGTTTAAGAGAAGTGAAGCTAAACTACACCTAGAACCAGGAGCAAAGCCAGCCAGTATTTTGCTCACCTAGAGCATAACCTTTTGCCTTCGTAGCATTAGCATTTGTAGAGATTTTGAAATAGCTGTGAACCCCCAGTCAGACATAGAAAGATTTTCACTCTCTAGGGTCAAAGAGCTCCCTGTGAAGCTTGAAAGGGGGGGAGAAATATCTCACAATTGACCGGTCACAAACCTTCCAGCAACTGATCCTCTTGGAGGATTTGCTAAGACTGTTAAAAGATTAATACACCTTTCCATTATGCCAGATTACCCTTTTTAGTTGCATCTGATCCTGCTATTTTCCAGAAATCAATGGATCAGGATTTACAAGGTCTGGCAGGTGTTGCATGTTCACAGGATAACAATATTGTCACAGGTAAAAATGATGAGGAGCACACTTAGAATATGGTTGTATTTTTGTAAAGGTTAAAGAGCCTAGGCTTTAAAGTGAACCCCAAGAAGTGTAAATTGTGTGTATCAGTAGAATTCCCAGGTTACAAGATAAACAAGTATGGGTTGCATCCAACAAATAGAAAAATAATTGCAATAGTCCGCCACCCCAAAACACATTGCAGCTCATGGCCTTCCTGGAATTGATTGATTCTATTGAATTGGATTCGATCCATGGATTGAGTGCTATTCAAAATCTGTCATCTATCTTTGCTCCTATGCATGAAATTCTCAGGAACAATGTACCTATAGGCATGGTGTCAGAGATGTGAAGAAGTTTTTACAGCTGTTAAAACAGCAATAACTTCAGGCCCTGTGATCAGGCTCATTATGATCCATCCTTACCTCTGGGGCTGGAGTGTCATGCTTCTCTGTATGGCTTAGGCAGTGTTTTATTGCTCGAGTACCCCGATGGACCATCAAGGCCGATAACCTTTGCCTCTTGATCACTGAGTAAGGCCAAAGAAATTATTCAAAATTGATAGGGAAGCCTTGTCTATTATTTATTGTGTGAACAGGTTTTCCCAGTATTTGTATGAGCGACACTTAATTTTGAGGACTGATCACAAGGGAATCAAGATGGTGTGGTAGCTAATGTGCTGGCTTCCCACCAAAAGGGCCAGGGTTTGAATCCCAGAGGTGGCAGATATTTTTTTGTGGCATCCAGATCCCTATCCTTGGTGCTTTGTAGAGAGCACTGTGAGTGAGTGCGCCGTCCGTCGGATGGGACGTTAAGCTGCGGACCCCTTGGCACCTTTCGTTAAGAGCAGGCTAATGCCGATGCCGGGTTTCTCTCAACTCTTCATTCTTTCTTGTCCATCTATAATGGTGCAAATGACCTTAGCTGTTGGTCGCCTCCCCTAAAACTACTACTATGGGTATCAGGCCTTTATTACACATATTAGGGGAAAAAAGTGACATACCACAAATGGCTGCACGAATTCCCCGCCCACTTTCATTCCTACCTCCAGTTCTTCCCATGCCTCTTTAATCATTTCCTCTGCATACAGTTTGAACAGCAACGGTGATAATGGGCAACTCTGCCTTACACCTTTTCCTAACACTGCCCATCCGGACCCCCCGTTTCCCACCCGCACCTGAGCAGTCTGAGACATGTACAGGTTGCGGAATAGCTTCCTTTCCCTCCAATCTGTTCCTATTTTCTGCAATATACTCATTAGTTTTTCCCAATTCACTCTATCAAACGCTTTTTTGAAATCTACGAAACAGGCGAATACCTCCTGGTTTTGTTCTATATTCCTCTCGATTAATAATCTCATTACTGCAATGGCATCATGTGTACCTCTCCCCTTCCTAAACCCAAACTGATCATCCCCTAAGTAATCATTTGCCCTACTCTATCCTTTTGTTTATGATCCTGAGAACAACTTCAGCTGCGTGGGATATCAAACTTATTGTCCTGTAGTCCTCACATAATGTAGCCTTTACCTTTTTCGGAATAGGAACTAAAACTGATCTCACAAAGTCCTGTGGCCAGATTCCTTCCTCATAAATACTTCAAATCAGCCCATATAGCCTCTTTGTCCCACATTTTCCTGAACATTTCAATAGTTTGTGGGAATGTTATCCATCCTCACGGCCTTATTTAGTTTCATCTCCCTTAATGCCCTTTCTATCTCATTGCCTAGTATGCCTGGACCTAAGCTATCTTCCTCTACGTCATATTCTTTTTCAATGTCTAACTTTGTTGGTCGAAGTTCTTTAATAAACAGTTCTTCTATATACTCCTTCCATCTCTCTTGGATCTTTCATATCGAGTATATCAAGGCTGATAAGAACAAGGTGGCAGATGGTTTGTATTACCTTCCTCAACTTCGGGCCAATGACAATGGTGGAAGGGATGGTTGAGGACACGTTATCAACTTCACTATCCTTCATGGCATCACCTTAAGAGCCAAAGCAATGGCAACAATGGTGTGGCCCAATGACCATCTGCCCATTGTTATTCACCTTGGAATGGGGCCAGCAATACCTCCTCCCCCAATAGATCGCCTGACCTATGGAAAGGCCGACTGGAGGCACTTCTGGGACATAGTTGCAGATCTACCAGAGGAAAGCACAGCTTCATAATTCCCAGCTGAACGAGACGAGATGGCAGAAGTAGATCTGCCATCCAAAAAGTAGATGCAATCCCCCGGAGGACAATAAGACAAGCCGATTGCCTCTCCCTGCAATAAGACATCATTAGTATGATTGAAAGTGAGAACCAACTCAGGAAGCAGTGCCTCCTCCTGAGGATGGCTGCCCTGAGGCAGGAATACAGCGCTGTGAAACACGGAGCAAGCGATCCGCCAGTTGAGGAGATGGTGGGATGATAAGCTGACCTACATAAATCTACAAGATGGAAGCATATAGAAGCTGGCACGTGATATGAGAGTGCCCTCAACACGAAAAAAGGAGCACATTATTAAAAGGAACTGGAAAAACACTGAAAATACCCTCCTGAAAAAAACTGAACAAATGGCAGAATTCTTTGAGGGAGTTTTCCGGACATCACACATATACAATATTACTGCCAGCATAACAGCTGGATAGGGTGAAGTAGAAGTTTAAGTGGTGCTGCTAGTGATAGCAAAGCAACATTGCGGCAGCCATCTGAAGACTGCCGCTTCGGAAACCAATGAGGTACCGCAACATGCTAAATGAAGTCCTTGAGAAATTAACTTGCAGTGCCTATATTGCAACAATAGTTGCTGCGTCCCTGAAGTTGAGCCACTTCCAAAGGCAATGCAAGAAATCCCAAAAAACAGGAAAGGGCCAGCCACAGCTGAGAAGCTTAGGCCTATCTCCTTCCTTCCAAGACTCTTGAAGATCCTGGAAAGGTTAATTCTGCTGTTTCTCCAAAGAACAATGCAGGGGAAAAATATACTTCCGCCAGAGCAGTTCCGATTCTGGGAGGGTAGGGGAACGGAGCAACAAATGCATAGATTGGTGGAATTCATCGTGGACAACTTCAATAACAAAGCTCACTCTGCTGGGGCATTTTTTGATATTACGAAGGCATTTAACAGATTTGTGGAACATCAGGCTCCTCGGAAAGATGTCTGTGATGGGTATTCCTTGATGGCAGGTTTGCTGGGTAAAATCATACCTGGAAGAGCACTCTTTCCATGTTAAATGGAACTTCATACTCGCAGGTGGAGACATGAATACACGCAGGAGCAGGAGGAATAAACGCAGGAGCAGGAGGAATAAACACAGGAGCAGGAGGAATAAACGCAGGAGCAGGAGGAATAAACACAAAGTTAGTTCTCTGATCATTCTTCTTCAATGTGCACATGGCAGATATTCCAAGAGTAGGCAAGGGAGGAAACACAATTCTTATTCTGTGAGTGGATATATTGCTGTGATGCAGTTATGAGAAGAACTCGCGGCAAAGTACCTCCAAAGAACCCCAGAGCAATAGGATGAGTATGCTGAGGAGTCTATGATACTTGGCATTCATCAGCTTGCAATATCTATATCAATCCTGCAAAAAAAACAGGCTGTCATCTTCCCTAGCGAAGGAGTTGGATCTTACTTCTCAGGCAAGAAAAATGATCATCAAAGTCACGGTTACTGGAGTGTGGATGGGAGGCTGAAAATGACCACATACACTGCATGCATCAGGCCTGTCATTACATATGCCAGCTCACCTTGGGTAGGACTTATCAATGGCAATGGGAGGCATCAGATGCAAGTACTGGAGAGACAGACGCTTAAGTTTCAGGCTTTACTTTGTGGAATTCCTTCAAGATGAGGGTAGAAAAAGAAAATTTGCACTTTCACAAAAAGGTTTATTTCTTCACACGACCATGGTTTCGATGGTGTGCATCATCATCAGGTGACATATGAGCGCATAAAAATTTTTTCAATTTATATAGGCTGCCTCCAAGGTGGGAGTAAGGGAGAGGGGTGTAAGTTGAGTACTGGTGCAGCAACCTATTTGTGGGGTAAGGGATGGAGTATGTATTCCATGGTTTCTGGCTTAACCTTGTGGAAGTTCATTCATTACATATGCCAGCATTACATTATTACTTCAAAATCATCTACTTCTAAAAATTCTCTCAAGATATAAAATGGAGGGTATCTTTTGCCATTCAATAAGAGTTTAAAGTTATTCCCTTGATTTAGGTCTTAGTGAATAATAAACTATATTTCAAACCTTAAAGTTTGAAGAATGGTTTGCCAATAAGCATCACACAGATCTACTGCTCTGAATGTGAGAATACATTTATAACATTCTATCACCTCAAATCAATGAGGTTATTTCCTCCATTAAATGAATTTTGTTGTGTAATGCCTTCAAGAACGCCGAAGGAAATGATATCATGCAATTTCTCATCCATGACGGCATAAATATTTAAAAAACAGTTTTTCAAAAATGTTAACTTAAGTCAATTAGTGATTCATTTTCTCAGAGGGAACTTATTTGTATTAATTAATATGGATGATGATATTCATGAGGAGGTATTACATCAGGAATATGGGGGAGACTTTTCTAAGTTTTTAATGCTCAGAATAGTAAGAAAATAGTGATAATTAAGAATATTATTTGGAGTAAATAGCCCATACCACAAATTTGAAATTTGGGACTTATTAATTAAAAAATACCCAAATATTTCTATGCCCATTTCATAAAAAATGGTTTTTGATGATTATAAAATGTTACACAATTATTCTTTCAAAAAGTGACCCAGTGACTTCATCTCTAAATCGGAAATAAGTTGAATATGATGAGATGGGGGTCACTGTAAGGAAACTAAGGAAAACAGGTATCTTCCATGTCTGAGTGGGGATCATCAATAATTCCCTATTATGTTTGTAGCACATTCTTTGTGTGAAAAATTAAAGCCCTAAAGTTTATTTTTAGGCAAGATAACAACAAGGTATTGAGGAGAACTGGCTATATTACAAATTGCTGGGTTTGATATCATTGTCTCTCATGCAATTTGTGATCAGAAGCCTAAAGCAATTCAAAGTAGTCATAAATTATGCATTACTTCATGGTCCTTCATGAAGAAAATCACTAAAGGCCCTAAATCCTTGTGATGTGATCCCCAGGCACATGTCCTCGAAGTAGTTAGCACTGTAGCTGATGACACTGGGGACTGATTAACTCTCAATGCAGATGAAGCCCAGTGGACTTGCTCAAAGCATTCGGTCACTGACTGCAGTGGCATGGATAGTGGCATGGATGGCAGTTAGACACTAAAATTGATTTCCCTGGATAGTTAGATGCTTCCTTTGATTTTATACATTAAAGAACTTTCCTAGTAAAAAAGAATAAAGAGAATGATCTAGCCTTGATCCCCTGAAAAAGTGAATTCCACAATATTATTAACACATATACAATTTAAATTAGTTGACAAAAAGTATTCAGTCCCATTGGCACATTAATTTACTACCAAAAATTCAAACATATTATTTTTTCCTGCAATTTGGAACAGTAATTAAAGTATATTGTATATAGAAAGGAGATAGGAAACACTAAGGAAAGGAAACCAGTTCATATTTGTTATTTATTATGTAAATGCATAATATACACTGAATAAAGAATTTTGGAAATATAATTGCACATGAAAAGTGGAAGATAAGTGGCAAAAGAGCATGTCACAAATATTTTACAGTTTCTATTAAAACAAAGTCACACACCCATCAAATTTATAAGATTGAGAGCTGGGGAGGGAGAAGTCTCATTTTTAAACACCATAGAGACTGTTCACATCCATGATAATGAATGAGATTTGATCATCAAATTCAACAACCACATCCACCACTTCAAGCCAATCAATTTTGTTTGAAATTCATTTCATGACTTGAGGCCACAGGAGTGACAGCAGGCATTCCTGTAGTAGTTGTAATGGCAGAGTCGCGCTTGGACTACCAATGCACAATTCTTGTACTCATCTTTACAATTAACCCCTGAAATGATAAAAGTTAAAAATTAATGAAGCAAAGTACAATGAGGTATTTATTGATTGAAATAAGAAGGGAGAGATAGGAGTAAGTAGGTTAAGAGAGAGAAGGAGAAAGATGTGTGGGGGGTTAAGTTAGTGGGTGTAGGGGGTTAGTGGGGGTAAGGAGTTAGTAGGGGTGGGGAGTTAGTAGGGGTGGGGTAGGGGGCTGGTGGGGTAGGGGGCTAGTGGGGTGGGGTAGGGGGCTAGTGGGGTGGGGTAGGGGGCTAGTGGGGTAGGGTAGGTGGTTAGTGGGGTAGGGTAGGGGGTTAGTGGGGTAGGGTAGGGGGTTAGTGGGGTAGGGTAGGGGGTTAGTGGGTTGGGGTAGGGGGTTAGTGGGCTGGGGTAGGGGGCTTAGGGGGAGGAGGTTAGTGGGGTAGGGGGTTAGTGGGGTAGGGGGTTAGTGGGGTAGGAGGTTACTGGGGTGGGGTAGGGGGTTAGTTGGGTGGGGTAGGAGGTTAGTGGAGTGGGGTAGGGAGCTAGTGGAGTGGGGTAGGGGGCTAGTGGGGTGGGGTAGGGGGTTGGTTGGGGTAGGGGGTTGATTGGGGTTAGTGGGGTGGGGGGTTAGTGGGGTAGGGGGTTAGTGGGGTAGGGGGTTAGTGGGGTGGGGGGTTAGTGGGGTGGGGGGTTAGTGGGGTGGGGGGTTAGTGGGGTGGGGGGTTAGTGGGGTGGGGGGTTAGTGGGGGGGTAGGAGGTTACTGGGGTGGGGTAGGGGGTTAGTTGGGTGGGGTAGGGGGTTGGTGGGGTGGGGTAGGGGGTTAGTGGGGTAGGGGGTTAGTGGGGTGGGGGGTTAGTTGGGTGGGGTAGGGGGTTAGTGGGGTGGGGGGTTAGTGGGGTGGCGGGTTAGTGGGGTAGGGGGTTAGTTGGGTGGGGTGGGGGGTTAGTGGGGTAGGGGGTTAGTTGGGTGGGGGATTGGTGGGGTAGGCGGTTAGTGGAGTGGGGTAGGGGGTTAGTTGGATGGGGTAGGGGGTTAGTGGGTTGGGGTAGGGGGTTAGTGGGCTGGGGTAGGGGGTTTAGGGGGAGGAGGTTAGTGGGGTAGGGGGTTAGTGGGGTAGGGGGTTAGTGGGGTAGGAGGTTACTGGGGTAGGGGGTTAGTGGGGTAGGAGGTTACTGGGGTGGGGTAGGGGGTTGGTTGGGGTAGGAGGTTAGTGGTGTGGGGTAGGGGGTTAGTTGGGGTAGGGGGTTGGTTGGGGTAGGGGGTTGGTTGGGGTTAGTGGGGTGGGGTAGGGGGTATGTTGGGTGGGGTAGGGGGTTTAGGGGGAGGAGGTTAGTGGGGTAGGGGGTTAGTGGGGTGGGGGGTTAGTGGGGTAGGGGGTTAGTGGGGTAGGAGGTTACTGGGGTGGGGTAGGGGGTTGGTTGGGGTAGGAGGTTAGTGGTGTGGGGTAGGGGGTTAGTTGGGGTAGGGGGTTGGTTGGGGTAGGGGGTTGGTTGGGGTTAGTGGGGTGGGGTAGGGGGTATGTTGGGTGGGGTAGGGGGTTTAGGGGGAGGAGGTTAGTGGGGTAGGGGGTTAGTGGGGTGGGGGGTTAGTGGGGTGGGGGGTTAGTGGGGTGGGGGGTTAGTGGGGTAGGGGGTTAGTTGGGTGGGGTAGGGGATTGGTGGGGTAGGCGGTTAGTGGAGTGGGGTAGGGGGTTGGTAGGGTAGGGGGTTAGTTGGGTGGGAGGGTAGGAGGTTAGTGGGGTAGGGAAGGGGGTTAGTGGGGTGGGGGGTTAGTGGGTTAGGGGAGGGGGTTAGTGGGTTAGGGGAGGGGGTTAGTGGGTTAGGGGAGGGGGTTAGTGGGGTAGGGGAGGGGGTTAGTGGGGTAGGGGAGGGGGTTAGTGGGGTGGGGTTAGTGGGGTGAGTGGGGATAGGGGGGTTAGTGGGGGTAGGGGGTTAGTGGGGTAGGAGGTTAGTGGTGTGGGGTAGGGTAGGGTAGGGGGTTAGTGGGGTGGGGTTAGTGGGGTGAGTGGGGATAGGGGGGTTAGTGGGGGTAGGGGGTTAGTGGGGGTAGGGGGTTAGTGGGGTGGGGTTAGTGGGGTGAGTGGGGATAGGGGGGTTAGTGGGGGTAGGGGGTTTAGTGGGGGTAGGGGGTTTAGTGGGGTAGGGGGTTAGTGGGGTAGGGGGTTAGTGGGGTAGGGGTAGGGGTTTAGTGGGGTAGGGGTTTAGTGGGTTAGTGGTAGTTAGTTGGGTAGGGGTTTAGTGGGTTAGTGGTAGTTAGTTGGGTAGGGGGTTAGTGAGTAATGGTGGTTAAGCTGATATGTGAAAGGTCTTCATGTTTTTGGAGAAAGAAGAAAAGAAATGTTGAACTTGAGTGATGGATGAAGAAAAAATTTGGTTCTTTATATTACATTAGAACTTTTTGGCCAGTGAAAATAGTCCCTTTTATATAACAGGTGTTTGTAAATGTGCCAAATTTCGCGAGCCAAACTCTTGAGTGAACTGAACTGTATGTGGTGGAATATTTAATTGATGAATAAAATAGTGTAATAAAATTGGGTTTTTTATATTAAATTGGAACATGTTGACCTGTGAAAATAACACCCTTTAAACATGTGAGTGCAAAAGTGCCATAATTGGCGAGCTGAACTTTGTGTAACCTGAACTATGGTCGCTGGAATAGTTTTTCAAATTTGGAGTATATCAAAAATTATATTAAATTGTATCAAAAGTATTTGTAAAGAGAAATTAGAAAAATAGGTGTTAAACCACTTTTCATTTACATGCTGTTGAGGTAAATTCTTGAACGAGGAATAAAACTGTAGCAGGTGAAAATTTCGCAGGAAATTTTGGACAGTGTCCAGGAAAATGGAGATTATTGCCTCAAAAGAATGTTCATAAAGAGCTCTACGGATATTGGTTGTCTTAATTGAGGCAGTTCAAGCAGCAAAGACAATGTCTCTCAACAATATTCAGGAAACAGAATTCCAGCCGGTTTTTTCACACGTGGCCAACACTCCATACTAAGAGTATTGATGAAGGAGATATTAATTACTTAATATTCTGAAGATTATTAACTAATTGTATTGATAACTGCAATAAATTTTGATTTTTGAACCAGTCCCAAAACCTATTATACAGACCCTGCATGCTATGAGAAACCAGAATGACTTTATAATGAATAATAGGTATCACTGTGATAACACCAGAAGAGGTAAAGATATATGAAATCATCTTTCTTAGTAGTGGAATGTTTTTCATTATTTTTAATATATAATCTACTTAATGATGTTATCTATGTATCATATTATATATTTTACTTTTTTTGCAAAAATGAGAGCACAAGGTAAAATTCCAATCCTGGTACCATCTAGAATGCATTTTATGGTCAATAATTAAGAATAAAGTCATCTTTCTTAAGTTTGGATTTTGTGGGCACCCTTGTAAAAATAGTTATTTTTCATAGGCTCTCAATTTCAGGAGAAATCCAGTTACAAATAAAAGTGTAAAAGATATCTAAGGTATTCATCTGAGGATTGGCTGTCAATAAGTTACACTGCAGTCTTGTTTAACAAGCACCTCAAATAGCGAGTACATCAAATAATGTGCAAAATTCTGTTTCAAAGAATGACTTGCTTAACAAGCAACTGTTTGCATAGTGAGTGATGAAAATGGGGAATTACCAGAATTATTGCATGCCTGTTACTTTTTTTCATGTTTAGGGCTGATTCTGATTGCATCTTGTTATCACTAGTGATCACATTCCCATTCACAACATCCCATCATCCAGTGTTCAGATGTCATTTATGATTTATTGTACAAAGCTGGCAAAAATGTCCCCATAGAAAGACACACCGAAATATAGCTAAAATAGAATTAAAATAATGAAAGAAATTCAAACTTCAATTATTGAAGAGTGAGCACAAGATGTGAGCAGGACTGATCAAGCTTGTAGATAACACTTGACTAAAATCTCATCTACCAATAAACTCAGTCCACAGGACTTTTAAAAACCTTAAGTAGAGAGAATTTCACAAAAGCTTAGAACATGGCTACTTTTAATAACAGATTCGATGATTTTGTCAGTAATCTACCAATTAAAGTAGAATCAGGATGGATAAATGCTACCGAGCTTACAGGGAAGCAACAATTTCCCTTCTCAGCAAAACAAACAACATCCTATCTTAAACTAAGGCTCCTCTTCAAATTTTGCACACTTCCTTCCTCCCTTTATTCTATCAACTAACCCTATCCTACACCTGCCCCTTCCTCACTTGCCTTCTCACTGCATTTTCCCTCCTCTCTCAGTCTTCAACATCCCATGGCCAAACAAAAATTCTCTGCATTCATCTTTCCTGCCTTGTTTTGATTTCTCCCGACAACCTATGGGGGATTTTGCTTTCCTCATTCATCATTTCAGAAACAGAAACTAAGTGCAGCATAAAAATTCAAAGTTATAATAACCTCAAGGTATCATACATGATTGTCACAAAGGGGAAGGAGAATTGTTAGAAGGTGGGAGATTGTTTAAAGGGGAGCACCCTAGCACTTAGTTGTTTGTTGTAGAAGTCCATTTCACCTTTCCCATCCTTATCTATTCACAAATTTTATGAACCTCCATGTTTTGGGGACCATGTTTTCTTGCTATAAAAAACCATACTACAAATCAAAGTTTTTTAATGAGCCTTTTCTTAGCATCCTTACTCAAAGTCCTAATCATACATTTCTTCCTTATGAAAGGTTCTTTGCCTTATTTTCTCACTTCTTTGACAATTTTGGCCCCCAACATTTCCAAGATATGTAAACAGTTCCAGCTGCTCTAGTATTTGCCCTGGAGCTTTGTCATTCCCAAACCTACCTGATTTAAAGAATTCCCTGTCAACTTTCATTCCATCCTCCAGTTCTTCTATTGCTATTTTAGACATTTTCTCCACATTCATAGTATAAAGCACAGGTGACTTTACCATTTATCTTGCCTCATAATTCTTCAATGTACATCCTTTAAGCTTCAGCACGATTTTGCGAGTGGCTTTTCCATGCCTAAAATTCTCCCTGATAGGTTTTGAAGGGTACACATGCAAGCTTTTTTGACCATATTGTGGTGTCCTTTGAGGGAGGATTTCACTCTTGGGAATAGGATATAGTCTGCTGGTATGAGGGCAGGACCTTAAGGGTGCTGAGGAATTGTCTCATTCCTGTTGCCATAAGTCCTTGCAAGTAGACACTCAACTCTACTCTTGGTCGTCCGTCAAGACCTATGGGGTGAGCTTAGCACAAATCTTTTGCATCACCAAATTTTCAGTGATATTGGTGAGCACTGTGTCTTATCAATGTCAATAGGATCTGCAAACATGCACTTATTAATCTACAATCTAAATTCAGCATTTCACGCTCATATCAGGAAAAAATTGTAACCACATTGACAGCACAGTGAATTGCCAATTCCTTCAGTAGGTGATCGTGTATCACAGAAAACCAGAAACATCCTCTCAGTTGCATTGATTTTCTCATTATTTATACCTACGGGTTGGTTTCATGGTCTTATATGTTTAATCCTTTGGAGGATGTAAATAAAAAAAGGCAAAGGTCACTTGTTTTGTTAATGATTCTGTTGGTCATAAGGTTGCTATAACCAGACTTGATTGGAAATGTTGGTAAAAAGCCGTGCATGGGGAGATAAAGTCACTTAGAGTGCACAAAATAAGGAAATCAGTAGATAGACCTGCAGATGCTAAAATTGTTGCATACGAATACCACTCAAAAAGCCAAACAAGAGCAATGTAAAGCTAAACTTGAAAATAAGGGAATTTACAAAAAAATTATAGAGAGTACAAAAGAGAAACTTTTTCTCCTGTGGCTTGAGTATTTTTGGGTAATGCCCTCTCCTGAAGAGGCCCAACTTATTACAGTTAAAAACCTGTTGCAGCATGTAACCCTCAGAAGTATGAGCTTCTTGAAGTCACTGATGAAGTTCTCTGCTGCCTTTGAGTCAGAGCTCACTGCTTCAACATGCCTCACAACACCTCTCTTTAACTTCTTCAACCACCCATGGCTTTCCTTAAATACTTTTTTTTTGTCCATCGATGATCCTGGTGTCTTCTTAACTAGGCCAGCAAAAATCTCTTTTGCCTTCTCACAAATGATGATGCCTAGTCAACAGTATTGTCCTACAATTACTTTTTGTTTATCCATATTTTAAGCAACCTTTCAACATCGTTTAGAATACATGACCATTACATAAGATATTCTTTTCACTCCTTTTGAAGCATCTATTTCCTTAATTTTGTCCTTATTCTGGAGCATACAATTAATCGTTGATGATGACCAATTGCATGTGCTTGCTAGACCAGCCATGCTGACTTCTCATTCTCACTTTTCAATGATTTTACTTTTCATGTCTATGATTACTTATATTCTCTTAAGGTAATCCTCTTTCAGCTTTTTCTTTACGGACATTTTTAAAATTTTGAACAAAATACTATCAAACTTTGCCAAAAAATATCACAAATAATATGTCTTAGCACAAGTTTGGAAAAATGTGTGATTACCAGCGATACTCAGATGCTAGCAGAATGAGTGGTAAACTCAATTGAAACAGCAGGTGTGCAATTATGCCAGGAATCATCCTCCCTTTTAATGTTAAAGAAGAAAAATTTGCAAAAAGTTGCTAGTTAAGTGAATCATTGAAAAAAATTTACTTGTGCAAATTACTTTCTATGTGAGGTGCTCGTTAAGTGAGGTATCACTGTACCTTCTAGAACGCACTTTATGATCAATAGTACCATTGTAAAAAGGTTCTTAAGCAGGTGAACCTACCAGGTCACTTAAGCAGTTATTATTATGATATCATATGATAATCTTTTGTTTAAGAAGAATATATAAATAAAAGCTTTCAATATAAAATTGCCTAGAATTATCCAAGAATGTGATTTAATGAAGAAAATATGGATTGATTTGTGGCAGTAATGATTCATCAATCTTTTAATAGTGATTCATGGTTCTATTCATTTCAGGGACTTTTTATTTATTTGCATATTTGCAATAATCTCTGCTTACATAGTAAATTATGTTACTATGACCATCAAAATCTATCTAAACCGGTGGCATTTATAACTATCATTAATTATAATAATTGATTTCAAGTTCAATAATCCAAGGTGTTAGCATCTGCCACTTTAGATTTTGAGCAATTTCCTTTCAAATACTTTCCTCATTTTAGTCATGAATGATTTCATAATCATGCCTTAAAAAAATTATTTAATTTTAACCAACCTGAGTGTTTTGTAGGATGCCTGTGATGATGATGGTGATGAGAATGCCCACCACTTGAGCATGGCTTGATGTTGCATTCTTGTTTTGTGCTTGGTCTCTGTTGAGGGCTGCATCCTAAGGCTGGGTTCTGATTCCTGTCTAGACATTTAACTTCTCGAGATTGTTCTCCAGCACTGCATGTTTTGGAGCACTGTCAACGAGGAAAATAGAAAGTTATTTTAGTTAGTTTTAAGTAGGTAATCTTTTGAGATATCCCATTTTCTGGTTTTACTTCATAAGGAATCAAAGTACGAAGGCTCTCCTCTAGGTTTCCGCCTTTCCCTGGAGTTTTCACCAATATTAGGGAAGTTAGGGGGGGGGGGGTGGCTGATTGTAAATAGGCACTATTTGAACCATTTGTGATTCCTTCCATTGAAATCACCCATAGAAATAAAAGTTGGAAAGAAAAAGAAATTTGTTCATATTTTGCAAAAAAACAGTATTATATTCAAGCGTGATCTGTATAATTAAGAAAAATTGCCAAAATACTACATATCAGGATTCAGCAAATAAATAGTGGCCTCAAGTCCCTCACAGATCTGTCACTATTTCCTGTCATGTCTGATCTGTTTTAATTTTCAATCCTGAATAAAACAAAAATATTCAAAATGCCAATAAAATTCAGAGTGTGTTTGTGAAGGACGAATGATATTTTGTTAAAAAAATACTTCCTCTCCTGATTCAACAGGAAACTTGCGTTCTCATCTTTATGCAATCTCACAAAATCTCAAGAAGTTTGATGATGCCTAAAACTTTTAAACTTTCAGAAAGCAGTTTAAATTTTTATAGAAGGGGTAAAAACTGGTGAAATTTTAAATACCATTTTGGTAATAAAAGTCAATCTAAAATTGAATATTTTTGGTAAATTTGATGCAAGGAAATGAAAAACTTTGTAAGTGTCTTACAGGAAACCATTGCTAAAGGCTTTTGCTCTCCAAGTCAGAGTGAACTCTAAAAAATGATTGAATTTTATACTCATAGTATCAGCTTTTCCTTTTCATTGTTTTAGTCCGTCAGGTCTGTAACCATAATTCAAATATCCTGGTTTATTCTAACATCATGCTTATCAAAATAAAATGAGTTTATTGAGCTCATTTAGCTCAATACTAAAATCATCTCATAAGTCCTGGTATCCTGCTTCAAAATATTGGGTGATTGAATCTACCCCACAAGGTGGAGGCAGCAATGCTAATGATTCACTGGCTAATGCTATATTTTAATTTTTGAATAACAAAAAGGCATACTCCATTTCTAATGTTATATTAAATAAACTCCACATATAGTGACTTCCTTTCGTTCAAGTTGCCAAGGATTAAGGACATTTTGCAACTGTTATGACTGTGGTAGATATTTTACCTCCTACCACTGACTGGCTGGCCACCAGTGTACCTATTCACTTAAGAGTACCTATTCACTAGGTACTCTTAAGAATTACCAGCCTGATTATCAAGTCACAAGCCAATAATAATTTTCTAATCAGATACATTTTACAATCATTTTCAGTTCACTTCATAAAAAGAAAATTTGACAAGCATAATAAAATTATGGTGTATTAGTACCTGCGACCATTCAGTCATGTACCACTCTGGTGCACAGTGTGGAAGAGATGAATTGAATAGATCTGCATCAGCATTGGTGTTCCAGGCGTCCAATGGCTCATACTCATATTCCCCATAGCTAGAATGTCTAGGATTGTTATGATTGCAGCTTCTCATGCTAACAGGTTTCTCAGCTGATGAGCAATTTGCTTCAGCCACCACCTCAAATTTTCCATCAGATGCTGTGATACAGACTACATCTCTTGTCTGGGATGCCATAAACTCTGATCCTTTGTACTCCTCCAAACAATTGATATTTGTTGAGCACTGAAACGAACAAATTGTTGTTGAATACTGCACCATCTAGATATTGCTTGATTAATTTCCTTCACGTAATAATGGGAAGACTAAGAAAAACATATTGTACAAAATGAGATGTTGATAATTCCTTCATGATGATGGATAATAAGTTGTTATCAATTTGGTGTTGCTTTTGTCAATTGTTTGATGATTAACAAGTTGTTAATATTTCTCGAATATTTTACCTTGCATTAATAAATAAAGGGAAACAGCAATTCACTTGATGTCAATTTATTTCAAAGATAACTGTAAATAGGTAAACTCAAATCTTTGGTGACATATTATAACCCAGCATGATATTCACCTCTCATAAGTATTATTAACAATTAAATCTAAATGATCATCAAACTTGTATTATTTAGCTATTTCAGGTAATCAGACAAAGTATCAAAAAATATAACACCAAATCTCAGCTGCCAGTGGAGCAGGCAGGCTATGGACTAGGCTTTGCTTTGAATGTTTTACAGCATTAGGATGTAAGGTGATGCTTCATTATGTGCTAATAGGGAATAATGTGGGTTTAAATTTGAGTGCAACTGACAGGTGTACTATGAATGATGAACCTTGATACCCATCAATCCTTTGTGATGCCCATGGCATGAAAAGTCCAGCAAGAAAATATTTCTATTTAAGAAAATATTAATGAAAAAAAAAAAATATATATATATATATATATATATATATATTTATTTATTTATTTATATTTATATAGACATAGACACACGCACACACATATACATTCCTATCTTTTCAACTCAAAGTGACATGAAATTTGTTTTGCACACATTTTGGGCAATATGAATGTTCAGGTTGGTCTCCTACATTTCAAATCAAATGCTTTCTCAAGATGATACAACCAAACAGAATGAAAAATTAATAATGGTTCTGCTAATAATGGTATAAATACTATCATTGCATTGATATTGATTGTTCAATTTTTTGAATAAATATTTCATACCGCCTCCTTCAGAGGTTCTGTAGAATTACACAGGAATTATATAATCTTGGGCAAAAATTGAATTATTATGGGGTAATATGACTTTGCAGATATTATAAATACGAATTTATAATTAAAATAGTACAATGAAGCACAACATAATTTTATTTTTCCCGGATGAGATCATACAACATTAATTGACTGAAGTTTCTTTATATTTAAAGATTTGTCCAGGCTGTTCTTGAACATAAAGAGATTTTACTGCATTACCTCATGGAAGAATTGCAAAATTACATGTAACTATTTGAATACAGATAGCAGAGTCTACAAGGAATTTACATAAATCAGGGAAAACTAGGGACAAAACAACTTTAAAATTTACCTTACTCCATGGCCCTGCAAACCAAGAACCTGTTCCATGCGGGCAGTCTTCTGCTGGAGAAGAGCATGCCATTGATTCCAGTGGCCTGGTTGAAGGGTCGCATGACCCTGAGCCCGGAATGTCATTAACTCCTGCTCCAGAACAATGCACATGACGGGTGCGAATGCCAGAACCACACTCGGAAGAGCACTGAAATTACAGGATTTCCAAACAATTCATCAGTTACATCTATTATAACACATGGAAGTTAAACAAAGAGAGTGTGGAGTTTTTCCATACATTCTTCATATTTCTTTACATCTTCAGGCATTCCATGCTTGTGATGCTTCAATTATCAGATTGATCATATTTTGTAATAATGAAATTGCATTCTCTATGTTGAGAGACTGAAAATTGGTCAAATTATTCACGCTAATGGGATGTTTGCAATAAGCCTTAATTGTTACAGCTGAGATCTGAGGTCATCAAAGAATGACTTAAATGAGCATCAGCTGAAGAAAGGGAAACTTACATTCTAATGCTCAATTATTAGTGACTATTATCAATCCACAGCCATGACTTTTTTTCATTACCAATCTTCCACTTTGTCAATGTGGTTAAAGGTAATAATTAGTAACCCAAGTAAACCAATGTTACAGTAATTTATCAATTTTTGCAATCACCAATTCAGTGCACCATGGATTTTTTTTTGAGATTTCATAGTTTTGTTATATATTTTTGAAAAATTTTCCTGTTCAAAATTATTGGATTCAATCAATCACAACTCACCTCATGTATAAGTAACATTGAGCATTTCTGTAATTTTTTCTGGGCCATTGTGTGCATTTTTTCTACTGTCTCAACTTGCCATCATCTTCTTCTCTGTTTTCCTATTCTTATTCTCACTCCCACAGATTGTGAGCCCCAGGCATAAGATCCCTAGGCATTCACTTATTTTGCACACAATTATTGGTGCTTACGGTGCCCTAACTTCAGCGACAAGTGTTTCAAAACTATTTATCTAATTCAAAAATCCTACCAGGATCTTTAGGAAGCACACAAAATTATTATTTCTGTTTAACCAACTTTACATTATTTCAAATAGCAAGTCCGTTAGCACCCAATAGATGTCATTTGGAAATCATCAGAGATGTGGGTAAAATCAAATTTTACATGAAATTTGACAATGTAAAAATCAAGATTCTAATATAATTTCAAAATCCTTGACTCCTACAACATTTGCAACAGTAGTGCTAACTTGGCCAAAATTGAAACTAGTTATGCTATGCTATCCTTAAGCAGCACTGCCCTAACGAATGACATCCAACTCCATTAATTTCACCTTAGAGGTCTACTAATGAGAATGGAATGCATTACTTACTCTGACAATATACTTAGACCAAGCACATTCTCTCTGGAAAATTCTTAAAAATCAGGTTTTGTTCAACCTCATGAACCAACTAGTAAAAATATTTGTAACAGAAATATGAGGAATTCTAACCTTGGATGACCACTCTGTGAAGAACCATGTGTCCTTGGAGCAGGATCCCATGTCACATGCCTCCTCCTCAGGAGGCCTCTCTTCTGGAGGACACTCCTCCTCCAGCACTTCATTATCATCTGAGTCATTTTCAGCAGCACTGTCTACATCATCATCTCCTGGATAGGTACAATGAACATTTCTCCTCCTTACTCCTTCACCACACGTCACAGAGCACTGTAATCAAACATTTATGATGCGCATTAATATAGAATCACCATATCCTCAGGACTAATAATACTTTTGCTGTATGAACCAAAGATAATACTATCTCTACACTCTTCTTCTGGGCACATTCTTCTTATTCTTTAAAATAGGTGAACATTATTGCTGCAACAGGAGTTCCCAAAATAGCCCTTAATTCCTAGTAATTGTAAGCTATAATATCAAACATTTTCTGATAGTACATGTATGATAGGGAAAAGAAAAATTTCACATTTTATTTGGAATGCTCTCCCTACTTTAAACGCTTAAGAAATCAAATAAGTAGCAACCATTTTAATTGATAGAACACCTTGCTCTTTGTGGGAAGCTCTCACTCCAACATACTGCTGAATTAATTATGTATGTAGTGTTGGAGAAAATATAATGCCGCTCCCATTACATGTGTTCAGTTGTAATATGATTGCACTGGTCAGGTATAAAAAATATTTTCTTTTCTCTGCAGCTGGACATTTTTCACTGCTACCCAGTTCCCATGAATGGTAATAGCCATTATTTTTCTACTTCATTTAGGGTGAAATGATATTGATTGAAAGAGGCACCAGTAACCCAGTTTGGGTAATTAATGCACAAAAATGACTGCACTCGATTTCAGTAGATTTTGGAGGTGTGTTCATCTTTGTTTACTTAAGGAGAAATAATTTCTATTTTAGTGATGAATGTGCATTAGTTCCAAAGAATGTTGATTGAAATGGAAAATGCTAATGACCATTATATGAGAAATAGCATTAAAAATTTCATTCCTGGCTGCCTGACTTATCAAACCGAAAATTAAACTTTTAATTCGGGGAGAAACCAAAAAAATACATCATATCTCACCCAGAACAAGGGATGATACCAATTTAATTCCATTCAAATGGACCATATCAAAATTTTTATGGAATCTAAATGCTTCCAATCCTTGGCCCAATAGCTTACATTGATGAAAAGGATTATATCTCAGTAATGAACCCTAAGGTAATATTTTATTGCAAAGTAAATTCAATTAATTATTTTATATTTGTTATTATTATTACCAATATTAACTATTTCATCAATTGTTTAAAAATATATTTGGATGAACAATTGAGACTTGCTCAGTACAATTTTAAAAATTCTGATAGCCATTCCTCACTTCATTTTAAAGTAAAAACACACTAGATATCAAGTGGAGGCAGGGGGTACACATTGAAACAGATCCCTAAAATACATATTATGAGCAAGTTGTTTCCATGAAGTTTTGGTTATTATTAGAATTTCAGGATGGCTCATGAGCCTTCCCTAGGGAATTACATTTACTGGGGGAAAATCCTAGGCAAGCGAGGAAGATACCAAAAGACCTCACAGAAAAAT
Organism: Hetaerina americana; assembly: GCF_022747635.1. Taxonomy (NCBI): domain Eukaryota; kingdom Metazoa; phylum Arthropoda; class Insecta; order Odonata; family Calopterygidae; genus Hetaerina; species Hetaerina americana. The sequence continues at coordinate 35,404,597 of NW_027286069.1, forward strand.
GGGAAGCACTAAATTTATTCTCATCCAAATGTGCAAACCTCATCCCATTCACTTGTGATCCACCTCCTCTTATGGCAAGCTACTGGTGGATTAGGACACCTTCTGGTTCTTGGCATGTGAGGAGAGAGGCATGCACCTTCCGTCACCCTCATACGAAGCGTCGCAGATATCTCCTGTTCACACCAAATCTCCCTTGTCTGCGTTCCTCCCTCTCCACAACTAATTGAGCAAGGGCCCCAATCACCAGCTACCCATCTGAAAAATTTTAAATAAATTGGTGACATATATATATATATATATATATATATATATATATATATATATAATTATCTCATTAAGACCTATAAAGTCTATTTTAACATATACTCATGAAGCAACAAGCCCTGGAAATAGATGATGCTGAAGCTTCGTGCCTTGGTCCTCCTCTGTTTCTTTGTTACGTGAATGACCTTGCTGAATGTGTCAATTCCAGAATACGATTGTTCGCTGATGACTGTATACTCTATAGGGAAATCAGCAGCAGCAGTGATCGCGACGTTCTGCAGGGTGACATAGATAACGTGGCTAATTGGATCAAAATCAACAAAATGGAGATAAACATTGCAAAAACTATCCACATCTCATTCTCCAAAAGGAAGGCAGGTGAGGGAAGGGTATATAAAATAATGGGAGAAACGATTGTAACAAAAGATAATTGTAAATATCTAGGGGTACACCTAAGTAAAGACTTAGGGTGGGGACTTCACACAGATTATGTGGTAGGCAAGGCCTTTAAATCGCTCCACTGGGTCATGCGGAGCCTCAAAGGAAGCACTAAATCAACTAAAGAATTGGCCTTCAAAACAATTGTAAGGCCTATTGTCGAATATGCGACCACAGTATGGGATCCCTTTGAAATAGGGCATGTGAAAAAATTAGAAGCAGTGCAAAGGAAGGCTGCCAGGTACGTTTTAGGGCGACATAGGCAGACTGACAGTGTAAGCGACATGCTAGGCTCACTAGGATGGGGGTCACTAAAGAACAGACGGAAGCTGAATAGACTGTGTGCCATTTTTAAAATATTGAAAGCTGACGGAGGCTGGAAAGAACTGAACGAGAGTGTAAATAAGCCATGTTATCTCGGCAGGAATGATCACCCGCTTAAAATCAAATACATGCCCCAAAGGACAAACACCGCCAAGTTTTCGTTCCTAAATATGGGAATCAAAGAGTGGAACCAGCTGCCTGATGAACTCTTTAAGCCCTTACCCAAAAGCATTAAATCATTTAGGCGTGAATGCAAAAGGTATACATGATGGGATTGTTAAATGCAATACGGCAGAAGGTGTATGGCTGTATCAAAATATATTGTTTTTTCTCATTTTTTTATTTTGTAAGTCTACTATACGACTATTTAATGACACTGTGATATGTTTTAAGAATGACTACTGTTTGTTATATCATGTCATTGCCACCCGGCTTATCGCCTAACAGCAATGTATCCCAAATAATAATAATAATAATACCCAGCCATTGTCGCAGGGCAGACTCAAACCCAAGTCTGCCATGCAGCGAGGCCCAGGCAAAACGCTTCAGCGCCATCCATTTTCACACAGATGATCTAGGATTGAGAATAGATGATGGAAATGAATTTCAATTGGGATAATAAAATGATCCTTTAACAAAACATTTGTCTTTTAACTTGTTTATTAAGATTTTATTTATCTAGTCGTATATTATTAATTAATAAGGGATCAATAAATCTTATGCCTAGGTTATCAAGATCAAAGGTTATTGATAGTACACTGGAGTAAATAGAGATGACAATATTTACTCGTAAAAAATGGAACCTAAGAACTGATGAAAAAAATAAAGGCTAGATTCTTGGATTATGAAAAAATCCATTTTTATTAGCTCTTAAAGCAGCAAAGTGACACCTAGGTATTATTAAGGTGGTTTATTATGGGACCATAATGGTCTAATATTAGCAATCTCCTGGTTAAAGTAGCTTTTGTAAGGACATAATCTATAAAACGATACAATGATACAGTTACTTTGTTAGAGTCATCTGCTAATGTGCATTAGAATGCACAATTTCAAAATGTAAAAATCGTTTGCCTTGACCAGGATCCCAATCAAGTAAATGCTTTTTACACATTGAAACTGTTTCACGGTCCCTCTTCCTCATGAAAGGCTCTTTGCCTAATGCGATTTTTTTTCACATGTCTGTACTACTTAGATCCCTTTGGTCCAGAACATGTCAAAGTCATTTTAACTGCTCTGCTGCCAATCAAAACACCCTGCATCCATCTTCCCTTTCTCCTATGTATTTCTACTAACTATTCCCTCTCTTCCCCCACCATCCCTAACTAAAAGAAGGTCTAGCTGACATACATATTTTTGAATTTAAGGGCATTTTCCATGTATGCTTATGACTTTTTTTGAATTCCAAACCAGTTGGTCATGGTTGACCTCTGTCTCCAGCAGAACTCCCCTGCTTTCTCCCCATGGTCATTCCTTGTTCCTAAACTGCAGTCTCCCACCTCACTCTCATCTCCTCCTGGTCCACCACATTCCAGCCCCTCACTACCGCATTCCAGTCCCCCATAACTCTCAAATTTTTCCTCCAGAAACACCCATGATTATATCCTCCAACTGATTGTCTGATGGCATATATACCCGAACATTGACGAAGTTCATCAGTTTCACTTTTACCTCTACTAATAATGTTTTATCAGTCACTTGTTATGCTTATCTATCTTATTTTTGTTCAGTAGTATTGCCACCCCTCGCTGACAATCTTCCCCTCCACTGTTTATTACTCTGTAACTATCTCCCCAGTAATCCCTGTTTCCATATCACCTCACAAAACTTTAAAATGCCTATATTTACTTTCTACATCTCTTACTTTATACTAGATAATTTTCCTGCCATCATCATTGTCCAGATTCTAACTAATTCGGTCCTTTTCTGTGTCTCCTGTGCTGCTACTATCACTTTGCTAGGGTTTGATGAGATAATAACCATGAAAATCTTGCTTACCCCACTGCTGGGCATAACACAAGATTGAGCTGTGGTTTTCAGGACTCATTTTCACTGTGGTGTTCATCCTAAAAGTTTTGGGATGAATATGACAATTGAGGTGGTTTCCAATTTCCTTCCTCAATAGTGTTTATAATGTGACACAATCACTCAAATTTTTGGGATGAATATAATAATTGTGGTGGTTTCCAATTGTCTTCCTCAATAGTGATTATAATGTGACATTATCACTGAAATGGCTGCCCCACTGAGGTCAGATGTCTTTGCAGCTAGCTAGTGTTAAGACAACAAAATTGCAGCTGGCTGATGCCTAAGTAGTTAGCAAGGAGCAGATGCTGCACAGATTACTTTTCTCTGGTTCGTAACCTTCAACATATCTGGCTGGCATGGGTGACTCTACCAGGAGCAAATATCATTGCTCCTGCCAGCTGAGCTCTAGGGATCTTCAGAGTGCACAAAGCCCTCAACCATATCAAGGTTGTCCATGTTGGCATGCACGATTATTAAATTGAAATATTTCTCCAGAGAGAAAAATGTAATATGGGCATCATGAGAATGTGTTCCATACATAAATTGATAATAACCAATTAAAATAATTAATATTTTATGTGTTTGGAATATATTGCCTGTCTCCCATTTAATCAATATTTACGCAAACTGTATATAGGGAAATTGCATTCATTGCTGAACAATACAAATACAATGTGCATGATAATTGTCTTATAATAATTTTTCAGTTTCAGCTCATCCACAGTGCATTTTAACATGTGGGTTTGAAATTCTAGGACGTAGTACTAGCAGTAGTGGTTTGAGCACTAAAAATATACTTCTTTATCTTAGAATTTGGGAATTGGTTTGCATTCCAAGAGAGGCAAAGGCAGCCCTTTTTGAGGATTTTAGATAAAAAGTTCAATTTCACATACTGAAAAAGTGGTACTTATGGCTATCAATAACAGAAAGAAGATGAGAGCTAATGATTATTTGGGATGTGACAGTTTGGGCTCAGGAAAGGGAGAAGTATGCATGATGCTATATTTTATACCATGGCCAACAAGGTCATAAATAGAAAGTATCAGATCAAATAGCATCAGAATATATTGGCTTTGTTTTGAAGATTTTGAGAAGGCATTTGATATGGTGGATTAGGTGAAATTAATAAATGTATCACATAAGATATGCATAGATTTGAGGAATAGGTGATTAATCTGTACATATGTCAAACTGGTTAGGCGCATGTGATGGACAGAGAGTGAGGATGAGTAGTGTTGAGAAGACGAGTGAAACAGGTATGTTGAATATCTCCAATTTTTAATGCATTAAATATAGAAGAAATGACTCTCATCGAATGACTTAACAATTGACATGCGAGGAACTGAATAGTAGTAGTTTCTAAGGGATGCGATTGACAGCTAAGGTCATTGACACCATTAGGGATGGATGGAAAAGGAAGGTTGGAGAGAAACCCACCATCAGCATTAGCCTACTCTTATCAAAAGGCACCAAGGGGTCTGCAGTTTAACGTCTCATCCAACGGACGTTGTAATCACTCAAAGTGCTCTCCACAAAGCACCTCAAATAGGGATCGAGATACCTCTGAAAAATTTTTGATGCATCCAGCATTTGAACCTGGGCCCTCTCGGTGGGAAGCCTGCACTTAAGCCACTGTACCATGCCGATCCCTGGGAGTTATTGAAGATACAAATGAAAAGCAGTGGGGAATTCATAAAGTCGGTTAATTTTTCAGTTGATCAGGCTTTAGTTAGCCAGTCAGTCAAGGGATTGCAGGGATTGCTGAGCACACTGGAGAATCAGTTGATTAGTTATGGAATGAGATTTAATGTAAACAATACAAAGGTTATGTGGTTTTCCAGAAAGAGGAAAACTAAGTTAAACGTGTAAATAGGAGGGCAAAGTCTGGAGCAGGTGGAACCACTTACATATCTATGAAATGTCCAGGACCAGACGATCACAGTAGAAGTGACATAGGTAAGAAAAAAATTGCTTTAGGCCTAGAAGCTTTCACAAAGAGGGAATTTTAAGAAATGAGGCTTAGAAATTACTAGTGAAAACTGGCATGGTACATGGTTTTTTTTAAGGCTTTGAAACTTGTTCATTGAAGCAAGATAATAGATTTGGAGGCTTTGGAGAAATGGTTGTGGAGAAGGATGGAAAAGATACCATGGATGGATGGGAAGTCGCACAAAGAAGCACATAATAGGTATTGGGGAGGATAGAGAATTGTTGGGAGTAATCCAAAGTAGACAGAAAATTTAGATGTAGAGCATTTTGATTCACTAGGGAATGCTGAGGAATAATGCTGAATTGAAAAAAGCTTATTACAGAGTGGGGTGTCTGGTTTTATCTTGTTAGGTGAGGCCAAGTAATGTAGGAGCATGCAGTCTCTGCCTATCCAAAAACCTACCTTAAAACAGTAGACTACCAAATAACCTTAGAACAATGATAATAGATACAAAATATTTTGTAATAGTTAAATACTGATGCTAGGGAAAAATGGAAAATAATCACAAGAGATGTCACGGCCATGAAGATATTTAGGAGCATTTTCCATTCTGAAAAAACCAAATTTTCCAAACAGTTCGGTTTGGAATGAACAGCTTGTGAATATCTATTCTAGAGAACACTTTTACTAGCTCTTCTTAGCTTTTTTCATTCAACTCACTCTGCTGGACATGGCTTCACATTGCATCGAACTACAGTCTCTTGTGGAGGAGAATTTGGATCACAAGTGCTGCCTTCTGCTGGATTCTCTTGGGGCTGATGGGCAGCTGTTGATGAGGAACCACTACCAGAACTTGTTTCTCTTACACATGACATTACAGTCCGCCTTTTGCCTTGAAGAAATGGAATTGTCACAAATGTTAATTATTAAATAAAATATTTTGCTATATACTGTACGAAATTTTAGTGATGATGGGTGAACTCTCAATAGTAACTCTTTCATGTAATAGTGTTTCTATAAATATAGAAGGGGGTCAAGGAACAAGCTGCTCATATAAAAAATGGCTATCCTTAACGAAACTCTTAGACTAGACTACTCTTAACGAAAGGTGCCAAGGAGTGCACAGCTTAACGTCCCATTCGACGGACGACTTTTTCACTTAAAGTGCTCTTCACAAAGTACCTCAAGTAGGGATCGGAATGCTACCAAAAAAATCTGTCGTCTTACTGGATTCGATTTTATGATTTTACACTCTCAGATGATCTCTACCTTTGGCCGGTTCCCATTTTCATCGCGCCCCCTGCTGGTGCATGTCAATACTCGCATTTAACTCAACCTTCTTCGTGTCCCCCTTTCCAAAAACCCCTATTTACCCATCTTATAATATAATCCATTAAAACGAAGGTTTTTTTGATAAATAGTTGATCATGCGTTTTTTATTGGCATAATTTATTGTGCAAAAATTTTATGTTGCGTAGTTTATTTTTAAAAACTTTATTTTATTCGGCTAGTCATTGAGTTGACCATTATCGCATCAGCAGCAGCCGCTGCAAGTTAAAATATTTTCAGTTTGTCTATGGCTATGAGGGATGGAAATACATGAATGCCACGCGGCGAGCAATACGGTGAGTTGAAATTTTGCTTTCGCCAGAGCAAATCGTCGGTTGAGCCTATTGTAATGCTGCAGGAGGCTTATGGAGAGTCTGTTATTCCCTAGAGAACAAATAGAATGTAATGCAAAACGTCTATAGCGTGAATACAATCAATTTCAAAGGAAGTTGATATGACCCAGAGTTCCAGTCATTCGTCTTACGGAAGTGATGCCTTTGTACCGAGTGGCGGCCATTGTAAGAGAAGATTACCGATGGATGATACGGACGATTTCATTGAGTGCTCCACATTTTTAGGCAACAGAAAAATTTTCCATCAGATGCTCTTTTGCCAGGGTGGGTTCTACGATTGCTTATACCCTTATATCTTGTATGGTCCCACTCTATTTCGTCCCTTTGGCATATAAAAATTATTGTAATTACCCAAACTACAGGATATTTTTGTGCTAGTTTGTTCGAAGTTTAAGCTGATGTTACAGGAAGATGATGAATTTCAACCGACAGCTATCACTGCAGGTCCGAATTGGCAGTCATTTTTAACCCTAGGAGAAAACAGCAAAGCTGTTGGTGTATATCTTTGATTTTCCTAAAACAAAAAAAGCCAAAGTGGTGGCTTCCACTGGGACGGTCATATCATTTATCGATAATCAGATTATAATGTATCAGCATGTTGTATAAACACACACAACTGTAAATAGAGCATATTACAGGGATGCACTGAAAATTCTCCAAGGCCATATTAATCGCAAAAGGGCACAATTTAAAGCAACAGGTTGGATGCTGCAATACAGTGATGTATGGTCGAATGTTGTTAACATTGTTGCTGAAATTCTTGCGAAAATCAATGTGAAGTGTTAATATGTGAATGTCACCAATAAAAATGAGATCATTCTTTATTGAATGACAGCTCTCATATTTCTTATTTGACAATCTTGCTTAAAGTAACGATTACTGCCTTGGAGTAGAAACACGATTTTACAACTTGGAGAAGAAATACTGCTATTACTACTGTTAATAATAATGGTAATAGATGAAGTAGTATCATATAAGAAGTACTCCTACCCCATGAATTTAATGAAGTGGACACTGTTTCTCCCACTGAGTAAATGACATGCATCTGTTATTTATCATTATTTTTCCCAGTCCAAGGATTTTTTATTTTAACTTTCGGTGCCCTTTTATTTGATAATTTTGCTCAGTAATCACACAAAATATCGGGAATGATTTTTTGACAAAATATATGAAAAAACCAACATTAATAACGACTGAATGAAGGTAATGAATAAATCAGTTAGAGTCGGAGAGATAAAAATGCTGACATTGTTATACAATATAGCGTTGTCATTTTGTTTCAGAACATACGAGATTGAAATTAAACTCCAAAGTAGATTAGCGACTAAGTTTTTCTTATTTATTTTCTTCTGCAGTAATTCAAGCATTTGGATCTCCCACAATGCTGACAAAAAAGCCCATTCCCTCAATTACCCTTCCCATTTGCCCAATATTCTCCCTCCTGCGAGAGCTTTCAATAATACCAATACCTCCCTGTATTCTTCCATCCAATTCTCCTCCCTTATTAGAATTTAACACCTTTATTCCTCTCTATATAGAGCCATATTTTTCACTCTTTATTCCTAACCTAATTCAAAATCTTTTCATCTATGATCACTCTGTCAGGTTTCCCAATCAGACGAACCTGTTATTAATTATGATACCATCTTTCAATCTTTAGATTAAAAAAAATGCATTCCGAATTTTTATGCTGAACTAAAAAAATAAAGCTTACCACCACCACAGGTCTTAGAGCAGGGAGTCATCTCAGACACTCTCCACACAAAGTGATGACCAGAAGGGTTGTTAGCTGGCTGATGGTAAACGAGGTTGGATGGTTGGAAGGGAAGGCCATGATCGAGGTGGCTCCCCCTCTGAGGCGGACGATTCTTTCTCCCTCGGTAATGATGACTGCCTGCTCCTTGAGCCTCCATTAAACTGCCAAATGACACCAAAAGAGAGGCAACTTTGAAGTGCAAGAGACAACGATCGAAAAATCATACTGCTCTTTACAATTGAACAGCTTCAGTTCTTTCATTAGATACTCGCATTCTTTCACCTTAATTTTAAACTTGAACATTAGTTATTCCATGCCAAAAGAGTTTGTCACATTTTTTTACCATTTTATTTTCAATGGGAATAATATTCATTACCTTGGCCTTCCATTTGTCCCGGCAGGAAGCAGTCGGTTGGAGCCATCGTATTCTGGATAAAAATGAAAGCGGCATTAGGGAGAACCAAGAAAAATAAAGACATAGCTATTAGGGAACAGTCATTTAATTTAAAAATCCACCAAAAAGGTGAATAACTTTAATATTGTTGACAGAACTAATTGAATTAGCTACTTACCGGAGGGAACTTTTTGAGGTCCCGTTGGAAGGTTTGCAAACACTGGAGCTCCCGACATGGCGATTTTCGGCGTAACGGGAAGAAAGTATTGATACTTTATTCCGGGATTGGGATTTTGATTTGGTACAACCTGGAAATAAATTAATGCCATAATTATTGACTGATGGATTCTTTATAAATATATGTATATTATAAAATAAATACTCAAGTTACACAGTGCCATTGAGGATGAAACTTGCCCAAGAGGAAGGAGTGCCATCGTTTGTTTCAATTCAATTCAAATAATTCAGCTCATAGGAAGGACCAAAGATTAATGACGGAGCATATCAAACTGTCAAAAGCATTGGCACAAGCTATACAGACACAAGAGTAAGACTTGAAATATAAATATTCTCATCAAAGGATGAATACAAATGATATACGAGTAATGATTGATTCACACAAAAAATATGCCATTGAAAAAAAAGCGGACGAAACTGTTTTGCACGCAAGGAAATAAAGTCTTCGTTTAATATCACGTGTCTTACGTATCGTTCTGTTAACTCTGAGCACCCGAAATATCCTTCTTTACTGCATCACAAGTTTTATTAAATTTTAGAATAATAAAATTTATTTACAAGTACATATTCTACGGAGAATGAATCAATGATGAAATACAACGACCAGCATCGAAATCCTTGGCAGGATGAGTTATCATATGTTCATCCTGGAATTGCGATAGGTAGGCAACCTATCCAAGAAGTTGTGATTAACGTGTAGCATCACCACAGGATACTAACAAAATGATTTGTGCAGCCGTGCCATTCTGGACTGAAATGACGAATTAATAATTGGATATAATTGAACGTTTCTAAGATGACTCCGACGAATCGGTTCGCTTGGCTAAATTAAACAAACACAGATCGTTATTCGAACTCACAACCCCTCGAATTAGCCAACGAGAGCATCCAGGTTTAGCTTTAAAAATTTAGGATATTGGAAAGGAACAGATTACCCATAAATTATAACTTGAGTTAAGTCATAACTGTCAACAAAATTCATATTACACTACGCTGTTAATTATGGAGTTTCTTATTTGACTTGTCATCTCATTTATGATAAGGTGACAATTTAACCTCAATTTTAAGACGATTTGAAAAGTAATTTTGCAGTGGTAAAAATATAATACACATTTAAAAGATATATAAACTAATTACAAAGTCATCGACCTATTGAAAATAAATCGTAATTATAAAATATATATTTAGTTCACAAGCTTGACCATAGTGAGGATTGGGAAAGGAAATTATGGAATTAGATTAAGTGTGGTTAATATTGTTGTCTTTTTGTCAATTGCCATCAGAAAAATGAAATCGTAAACGTATTGAAGATATTACCTGTAGTCTTGTTACCATTAGGTATTCATACATTTTATTTTCTCGCCATGAGTAAATCTGGCCAACTTGTGCCATTTAAAATATTTCTACAGTATTCTTAAACATAATATTTGGCACTTACACTGGACAAGTATAATGATTAATATTTATTGATTAATTTTCTTTAGCAATAGTGCAATGAGGGGGGATGACTTTTTTCTGTTGTCCACCTTCAACAGACGTTCGAGATACCGGGTGGCTCATAATTTGGCACATATTGTACGGCCAAATGATATGCTACGTTCTTCTGCCACTACGTTGCCTCTATGTGCAATGCATTGATTAACACGTTATTTATCACAGCATTCGCAAAATTTTTCAATTTGTGGATCAAAAGATACGCTGTTTACGTTTTATTTAGAACTACATGTAAATAATGAAACCAAATCACAATCATAATTAGCCGTGAGCAACAATGAATTTAGAATCTAGGCGCAGCAGCATTTAAATTGCTTTTGATAACCATTTTCTAAATCTTTAGAAAAAATATTTTTCTCCAGTGCGCCCTCGATGGTTCGATTTTCCATAATAATACGTGTAAATATAGAATTTAACTCAGCGCACCGAAAAAACCATAAGGTGTGAAATTTTTTTGTTTCCCATCTTTGAAAGGCACTTAAAAAGCCAAGTTTCATTGCTTGCCTAGTTTTTTTTAGTTGAATTTTGAAAGCTCATGTCGGAGCTGAAACCGAAATTAAATCACATCAAACAATTTACAATATTGTTCGAATCCAAATTTCAGAGCTAGTAATATATTTTTTTCCAAAAAATAATATTAACCGCCCTCTCTGCAAAATTTGCTACTGCGAAGGCTTTGATTATTAACTGCAGATACAGTTAAAAGAGCAATAATCACTGATTCTCAGAGATAACCTACGATGAAAAAATAAAGATTTTCACATTTGCCAAGAAAATATCCACAATCACGTAATTGCTGATGACAAAAAGAATTTGAAAGATCGGGCGTTGAGTCTTGAGGAAACCCGTGCTTGGTGTACCTTCCTGTTTACTTCTAAATATTTTTTTACATAAACACAGATCGAAATAGATTTTCCATCATCAGCTAGAGTGATATCCCACTGATTGGCTCAGTAAGTCTTACCAGGAGAAGGTCAACGGGTGCTGTTGTGGGGCCAGGCGCCGTGATTGACTCCCCCGCCTTCGGCCCTCCTCTCGGGTCGTGCCTGTGGTACGTGAAAGTAGTGCCAGCAGCCGTGTAATCACCGGACCAATCCATCCCCCAGTTGCCGTTGAGGATGCCAGCACCTCCCCCGGAGTGACGGAGAGCTGAGGAAGTAATTTGTTCGTTTTTAGGAAGGAATTTATGAGATACCTGAAAGTTCAACGAATATGACTTCAATCTTTGAATCGATTGAGTTTGGCACATTTTCCGCTACTTTAAAAATTCTCAGAGTGCGTATGGGAAATGATGGGAAAAAGTATAAAACTAACATATATTATATTATTAAATTGAAAAACTGATAGAAAGTGAAAAATTTCCTATTTTATCGAAGATACGAACGAGACATTTTAGGTCTCTGTGACTCGGTTCTTAATTAAATATGTTAAATTAGAATGCACGGAATTTTTATGTCGTCACGTGCCGGTACAATTTTATGAGGCTATACCACTGAATTTTGGGCGTCTGTTGTAACAGTCTAACAGGTTGATAATTCCATTTAGCCAGGAATACATTGCGAACAAATATTTTCCTACTCATTTTAAATAATAAATTTTTCCCGAGAAATTTTCTAAATTCATTCTGACTCACAACCGTTATGAATTGGTGCAGTCCCCTTTGCTCTACGTTACTCGCCACCTTTTTGACTATCTTACAGATAATGATTTTGTTTTTCAAAAGCATGCGGACATTAAATTTCAATCTCATACAGGGGCGAGACGTACTGAATAGGAGGCAAGCCAAGTTTTCCAAATGGACAGGCTTCATTGGGAGATGTTCTGCCTTAGTGTTATTATAATTTCCATTTGGGAACATCATTTGTGCAGAAAAAACAAATGCACTGTATGCTTCTGTTTTTATTTTGCCTTTTTTCCACCAGGTTTTCCACGATCCTATTTTTAATATACTTTTTGACATTCAATGTAAAAGTTAATGTCAAAAAGGAATCGCAAGAGTTTCGTATTTCCAATTGTGGTGGACCGCAGTGCGGTCGTTGCAAGGACACCGACACCAGAAACTATTTGGATCGGCAATAAACCCCAAAAGAATTCACATGAAAAAAATACCGGTCCTGATTCAATTTGGAAGATAAATATGTAAATTACTTTTTCTATTCACATGAAATATCACTTCTCGCAGTCTCCCGAAGCAAATATGAGAATATATCATCGCGTGAATGAGCATCGGGCTCATTTGTCATCCTGCTTGGAAAAGAACCAACCGAAACACGCAAAGTAATATTTATTTGCTGCAGCTGGTACAATCCACGGTTTCGAGGTCCCTATCACCGTACGGTTTTTTTCACCGAAGGACGCTAATATTTCAAATGGTGTTCACATTTTTAATCGCTGCAAAACAACTGCGTCGAAAACCCTTGTGAGCTCGAAATTGCCCACAAGGTTTTGAACCTACGAGGTCGTAGATCACGGGAGAACGGGACTGGTAGATAACGGGATCGCAATTCTTTATATCAAAATTTTATTGCAGCCAGTGGTACTCCAAAGCGTACTAGAAAAAGCACTTACATGCCACTATTCTAGGAGCAAGTATAAAGCCCTTACGCAATTTTAAATCGAGAAATCTATTACTGAAAAAAGTTGCCTGTTTTGTCAAGGGGCGATTTCGGACGCTATTTAACACAATCACGTTATTACCCATGGGATAAAAAATAAAGGCAACTTCACTCGCTTTTTCTTCCATACTTGGATTGCACTCGGGAACGTCCTCCCTTGTTCCATTGCAAATAAAAGTTCGCCATTTGTCTTCTTCTCTATTTAATTTATTTTCTCTACCCTTGAAAATATTTACCCTGGTGTGTGTGTGTGTGTGTATATATATATATGTATGTATATATATATATGTATGTATATATATATGTATGTATATATATATATATGTATGTATATATATATATGTATGTATATATATATATATATATATATATATATGTATGTATATATATATATACACACACACACACGAGGGTCATCCGGAAAGTAGTACCCGTTCGTGCCGCATGAAGTGCTGACGACGCGAGTAGCCGCTGGACGAGGTCAGATAGCTTCAGTGGCTTGTCTGCCTTCTCTGAGCCAAGTTGCGTGACGCTAGCATTGCCTGTGTTGTTTCTGTGATTGTTTACAATGTTTAAAAAAATTGAGAACGCCGCCAGTTGTGAAGTGAGGGCAGTGATTAAATTCCTCAATGCAAGAAACGTTCGCCCATGTGATATTCATCGCCAATTAAAGGAGGTGTATGGAGACAATGTAATGGACGAGTCGTCTGTTCGGCGGTGGTGTCGCAACTTCAACATGGGGAGGGGGAACACACACGACGATGAGCGTTCGGGGAGACCGTCTGTCATTACAGACCAACTGGTGAGCTCAGTTGACGAATTCGTGAGGAACGATCGGCGCGTCACAATTGATGACATCTGTGAGCATTTTCCCAATGTTTCTCGAACAATTGTTCATGAAATTGTTAAACACCATCTGCATTATGCAAAAATTTGTGCAAGATGGGTCCCTCGCGTATCTCAATGAGCTGGCGGCGAAGGACTATGCAGCAGGAATACAGAAACTTGTCACACGTTATGACAAATGCCTTAATTTGCTTGGAGATTATGTTGAGAAGTAGTTTAAAGTATCCTCTTTCAAATAAAATTTTTTATGTTTGTTAATATTTACTTTTGTGTCTTTATTTCACGAACGGGTACTACTTTCCGGATGACCCTCGTATGTATATATATATATATGTATAATATATATATATATATACACACACAGTGGTCTTTCCCAAAAATAAATAGAATGATTTTTTGCCACCAATGCAGATGGTTAGAGAGGGTTGATTTTTGGTGACAAGGTAATGGGATATCTTGGGAAAGCAACACGACCCACTTCAATTAAATGTGGGCCTTTGCAGCGAGCGGATTTCTGCTGGAATGGACCACTGTTTGACGATCACGTCATGAATACACGATACCACTTTCCATGGAGCGATGATATGCGCAAAAACTGTGCATTGAATGTGAAAAATTAGATTTGGAGACCATGACCTAAATAAGCTAAGGATGCTTTTTGAGATGGAGAAACGTCCCAAGTGATGGTTTTCTGCTGGTACAGGATGTTCTGGGAGGGTAACGAGGCGGTTGACGATGAAGAATGCCCTGGACATCCACAGCAACACAGTGTGATGAAAATGTTCAAAAAATGAGATATATGCTCAATTCTGATTGACCCCCAAGAGTCAGGATGTTCGCAGAGTGTACTATTTAGAAAACCTCAGAGCATTGAATTCTTACGGAAGATTTAGCCGTGAGAAAGCTGTGCCAATATGGTCCCCAAGGTGCTGTCATATGACTGATTGCGTGACAATCTTGCCTTGAATCTCTTGAACCACGGTAAAAGTGACACGAATATTTCAGAATAAGTTGTTACTGGTGACAAGACTTTGATCTTTGAGCACGACTCAATTATAACCCCTTTGAGTACCGCTTTGGACCACTCGATTTTGTCAAAGAGGCCATGACGAGGTGCCTGAACGGGGGTCCTGTTGATGCCTTACTGGAAGCTTACCACAACTAGCGGAGGCACTGGCATTGGTGGGTCGATACATAAGGGTGCTCTTCCTATATGAAT
This sequence comes from Hetaerina americana, assembly GCF_022747635.1. NCBI lineage: Eukaryota > Metazoa > Arthropoda > Insecta > Odonata > Calopterygidae > Hetaerina > Hetaerina americana. The sequence goes on from NW_027286069.1 coordinate 35,419,821, forward strand.
AATTTTATCAATTTATACTTTAATCTGCAATAAATTTTTTCCCCAGCTTTAATCAGCTTCTTTTTGCGAGATACCTTGTATACCCCTACTGACCTGCTTTCGGCGTCATACAGCGCTACGCTCCATATTACATTGCTTACTATTATTTTATTTACGTTTGTACTTGGCATGCACGTCATCAATTCTTTCTCTGCGAATATTTCTATCGCCAGCTACAAATAAGCTTCTAATCCTAACACACACACCACCCATTTTTCTCCAAATATTGCTGAAAAATTTGAATTGATCCGTCTGCTCTCGTTAATTCCCTCTCACTAATATTTTCACTTGGCCTTCCTCCCTCTAAAATAGAAACGATATGAATGTGACAAACAATCTAATTCAGCAGAAATGTAAGCATGGCATAAATAACTAGTAAATAAGTAACTTAGTAAGAAATTGCATTTCATTTCGTGTAGCAACTGTAACTGAGAATCAACAATAATATAATGAAACAATATAAATTATTGCAGGAAAAGTATTAAAATAAGGAAAAATGGCAAAAAATAAAAAAGTAACCAAATGTTAATGTATTAAATTATAACAACCTGGAGATGTAACGCTGTAACGAATTATAGGTGATAGTAAAAATAGCCTATGTGAAAAAGCGAAGTGTTTCTTTCGTCATGAAAGATTACTACCAAGTTAGCCTAAAACTGTGTTATTTATATATTAAAATAATTTCTTACTATAACCATAAAATAAACTTTGTACTTTATAGTTATCTATTTAATTTAATTTACTTAATTCCTAATCCACTCATTACGGTTCGCCATAACCATCAGCGTTTCATATCTAGGTTTACTTAACCACTCAGCTGTAGGATCGTGCGCATATGCACTTCGTGTGCCCCAATTTCGTACTCGCCGTAATACAGGTACATGTGGGTGCTGTCGGTACTATCTAGACACTGATACCAGCAAATAAGAGAATATTTTGGTCGGTCGGTTGGTTCGCACGTCACTGGTGAGCCTATGTTTGCTGTCCTTCGTAAACATTCCCACACTCGAAACATTATTGCGTGAACTTCACTTTGTTTGGAAAAAACTTAACGCATTGGGCGTAAATGGAATTTATATTCATTACTAAACGTCCCTTCGGGCTTCCAGACCAGTGGAATTGTTTGACAAGGAAGACTGGTAGAAGAAGCCCCAATCTCGAGTGCAGGCCCCGCGGCGGCTTTTCGCGAGTTTTCCTCATGGCGCGCAATTTCCCACCGCAGCCGCTATAATCCCAGTCACAAAATTTTCGGCACTGGGTGGGAACTGTGCCCGTTGGGAATCCATGCAAAGGTATTCAATTAGTATTTGCGTGAATCATGGGAGGTGACGAAATAGGTGGGCGGGTGTGTGGGAGGGAGAATGCGGTGCTGCGAGGGTGGGGGAAAAGGGGAAGGAAGTTGGGGAATTGAAGAACCAGAGGTGGAAGCGGGGAACGGGCACCGGAAGCAGAACATAGAGGCAGGAGGATGTGATGACGATGTGATATGTCGAACTCTGCCTTTCAAGGCATCGCATCGACAAGAAGTCCAATTTTATTATGCACATAAATATAAGTAATTTATTGACTGATACCCTTGCTTCCAGGATTGCCATGCATGCCAATGGCAGCAGACAAGAAGCATTTATTTAATCGAGGTAAGGTTGGAAAGGAGGCAACCTTTGTTATGGAGCTCCTTATTTCCTTGTTCGAACGTTAAGCTCGAACAAGGAGCTAAAGCTCTTCGTTTGCAAGCAAAGGGACTTGAAGATTGAAAAAATCTACTAATTAGTTTAATGGGATAACATGAAAGTGCTATATCATATACCATAGAACTGGCCAATCTTTTGAATTTTAACTTGAAAACTGCCAAAAGGAAACTGCCAATGGAATACAAAGAAGGAAGAATCTACCGTTTTCGGGGGTCAGAAAAGGATTTTAATTGATAAGTCTCGACTTCGGGAATACAAATAGAAGATGTAATTTACATTAGGGATCATTATTACGTTTTTTAATGAATGCATAGACGAATTCCAATTTTGAGTTACTGCGCTGATCTACAAAATTAAAGGTAGCAACGAAAATAATTAAAAAGGAGGTTTTGGAGCATAAGCTTTGCATATAGTGCTTCGCTCCTAAGGGTTTTGATGGTAAGGGTCCATTTCTTATTTCCATCTGATTTGTCTTACATTGTTGATAATTTTGACACATCATTACAATATTTGGAGGCAACGGAGAAAATACAATTTTTTCTGACTATAAAATTTAACGCATCTTACAAAACGCGTCTTACAAAAACTCTCTCTTACAGGTACTGATTTATCATTTTTCATCATAAAGAGTCATCAATTGTGATTACGGCTTTAAACTCATGTTAATACATAACAAACTATATATCAGTTTGGCATCAATACAAATACCAGTATCAACCGTTGATTAAATCAATATAATCAAAGAAAAATATTTTAATTATATCCCGACAATACTACATTATGCGTATATTGATTCAATAAAAGTATGATGTTCTTTGCTGAACAATCAATAATATTTTGAACGGCTCATATAATTTTGCTTTAGATTTTAATTATGTTTCCTTCACTTTCCTCTTCATCACTTATTTCTACTCGATTCGTTTTAACTTATTTTTCCTCCCTAAATATGTTTAAGTTGTATAACCGCTTTTTCTCAAGCGACATCCTCGGACACAGGAGACACCTTCCTTTTTTAAGCCCCAGTGACAGTGTATATGCAATATGCATTCTTTTGTCACTTTAGATGAATAGTTCAATGGGAAAGAACATCTTTATCGATTTCTTTGGAAGATATTCTGGAATGGTTTGTTTAAAGGCCAGGTAATCAGAGACCAAGAAACCTTTTTTGAGATCGGGCAATGTAGGGCGGTCCTGAAGTGGCCGTATGCATACCATAGAAGGAGTTTACTATTTAAAAGGATGGTACAAAAGGAGTGGATGAAGAGATAAAAGTATGAAAGGAATGTATAAAGGATGAAATAGGATAAAAGTATGTTAGGAAGAGAAATATTAATTGTGAACTTTCTAAGACAAGGTATTTTACCGGATATTAAAACTAAAGGAACCATAGTAGGGATGAATTACGAGAATTAATTAAGAGAAGCAGATAATGTAAGACATCTGCGCGAGGAACTACGAAGGATAGAGAAGATTGGCAGGTAAAGGTGTAAATTTGAACAGATATTGATAATTGACAATCAATGATGATTAATATAACAAAATTTGATGCGAGATAGATGATCTACAAATATTAATGAGAAATATTTGCCATAGCAGGTCACAGTTATAATAAAGTCTCAATATTTAAAGAAAATAGCGGTTTTCAGTAAGGAGTTAAAGCAGTGTTAACGAGTAATATCAAGAACCTTCTGTGGTGACGTCAAAATCAATGGTGTGCACATGGGGGCACGATCTCATTAATGTAGTTCTTACCCCATTTATATGGTGTAAGCCCCCTCTTTAAAGCCTTTCCCGTCTTAGAATGATACTTCAATCAAAGTGGCTGATAAAATTTCATTTTCTTCTAATGAACACCACCAAGTCATTCAACGGCATTTCTTGTAACACCTGATTGCTGTTGAAGTGGAACAACGAATAACCGACGAGGGTGACGACTTCAGCCTTAATATTAATAATTTCTTAATCGTTGAATGGAACTTACTCAAGCAACGATTTTTACCGCAATCATAATTTTATTTGCTGAAATTGAGAGGGTTTGACAGTATCTACGTCTAGAAAATTATCTCAGGTTTGAGACGATTTCGGAAAAAATAAAAAATAATGATTCATCGTAAATTATAGCAATTTTAATGCTCCGCCTTACTTCCAACTCGAGAAATACGGCCCTTATGGAAGGCGACTTGCAAAGGAACACGTAGACCTATCCGACTGGATTACTATCGACCATTATTTGCACCAAATTGGGTGAGATTTGGGGGGTATTATAACATTTGACGGCTTCTTGCAGATTTTATCGAGGTAATGTCATTATATATTGCTCTTCAGTTAAGCATTATCATCTCCGAACAAAATATTAAAGTCGACACGTTATCGGTAGCCTGATTACATCTTCACTCATAAAAATATTCAATTATGGCAAAGTATGACGTAAAATCCTTAAATTTAAGATCATGATTTCACTCCGCAGTTAAAGAAGCTTAGCAAAGTTATTCCCATTAGCACTACAAGGAAAAATCCAATTGGTGGGGCAAGAAAATTGAAAACGAAATAACATTGAAACGGAAGCGATATGAGAAATTCTACATGACGAAAACAGACTAAGGCAAAGGACAACAGCAGAAATTTCATTCATATGAAAATAGAATAAATGCCTACTTGAAACTCAGGATATCCACTGACGAACTAATAATAAATTTGCCAAGGAAAAATTCAAAATTTATACTCGTTTTATGTCAAGTATTTCACCACTCTAGTTGGAAAAAATTTAAAAGAATCGCTAAAATTGAAGTGTAGATTATTGTAATTCATAAAAATCAAGTAATAGGCACTTACAAAAATAATATATCAGCAGAATTCGGCGTTATACCTGTATTATACAGGATATAGATATGAAGTATAGCAATTAAAGGAAATACTATATATAAGAATGGTAAACGCAACGGAGAAGGAATTTTGATGGCTGTCGGTTGGTAAATGGAGAATAAAAAAGGCTCGAAATGAAATAATTCGTTAAAACTTGCATAGATTACATTAGAAATCACACGGGATCCACACAAAATAACTTAAATGGTGTTCCCAGCGTGGTATAAAAGAAGAAAGACGGCCAAAATTGGTATTCCGCCGGAAATTTATAGTATAAAGGAAAACAGGTCGACCCAGAAGCAGCTGGAGTTGTAGTACCAACTCGAGACAAAATAGAAGTTATTAAAGACGATTTTCCACATTTTCATGGTAAATAGCCGTGGGATATTTTTGGAAAGGGATGAGACACTAAGTAGGTCTAAAAAAATAATTCAAACTTGAAGGTAGAGTACTTGAGGAACGTTTAAAATTAATATGGAATGTTATTTGTGAATTTTAATTTTAACAAAATGGTATGCCTAGTACTCGGCATACCTATAGGTATGTCACGTTATTACTCAAAAATATTGTGACTACTCGGTTCTCTTGCATTAAGTGCAAAGATATGTAAAGTTGGCGCGGTAGAAAAAGTCTCAATGTGGGCGTAGTATAAATCACGTGCCTCTTATATTTGCATAATCACTCAAGCCAACTTGGCGATGTATCATGCAGTCTTGTCGAGATGACGTCTCTGTCGGGCCTTCAGAAATAATTAAGTTTTTCCTTGAAATTTTTGAGAAGTCACTTTACATTTAGTCGCAGTCTGAATTTGGGATATTTAAGAAGCTTATAAAACGTTTTCGCCCTAGAAAGACAAGATGGATTGAGTCTCTTCCAGAATTATTTTCCAGGGTAAATGGAATGAATCTCTACTTGCATTTCATGAAATTCTGATGACTTTCCACTTTTCCATTTGTTTTATTCCAGAGACCCTGATAAGAAATTTATCCATGAGTAATCAGCTGGGACCTACTTTGCAATGATCAAAAGATTATTCTTCATATCATATCTTTATACTAGGTATATACTCAGCATATTGGGCATGAATTCATTATATCGTCAATGAAACCATAGCATGCTCTCATTCATAATTAAATAATGTAAGAGGATAAGTATGTGTATCCATAAATGGAACACGAACATGAAATGTCACCCTCACTCCGCCTTCCACACTTGTTTGGGGTAAAGTCCCATCAGTATTTCATTTCTTTTTGGCCTTCCTAAACTTCTTTTTCCGATCGGCCAATTCATTCATCTTATTTTTACTATCCTTTCTCCTACCATGCAATAGATGTGATAATTCTAGTGGAGTTTTTATTTTAAGATCCACCCGAACAATCTCGAAGGAAGAGCAAACCAAACAATTCATCCGATAATCAAAACTCAATATTCTTCAAGGTGACCAGTTGCGCCCCACACTTCTTGGGAACCGACCTTAATGAAAGTTCATGAATATACGAGTACTTGCTTTAGCCATTTATCCGCTTCATGGGCAATGGAGCCCCACCGCCACTTACAGTTTGCAAAGGTCTGGGTGAGGTTTTTACCGGTTTACCACACCCATGGGCCAATTTCAGACCGTGAAAGTCACTCACGCCGGCAAGTGACGCTGAGAAGTTAATGTTTGAAATATCAATATCAACTATCTTTACCAACCTTAAGAGGTTCCGCCATTTAACAGGTTTTGTTTGATTTCAAAATTTCAGAGTGCAGAGCGAAATGTGAAATAGAACCAACCAGCAACCGATAATAAACCTTATGAGTCGAAATCAATTCGAAGATCTGCTCATTAATACTTTCAACTTTCCAAGTTTTTATGATGTTTTCGTTTCTTTCTTTGCCCAGTATTGTTCTACCCGTGGCTTTCCGTAGAGCTTTCATCAAGCCACGTGGTAGGTTGCACAGCTGGGTTCCTGTCCTCATCCATGAACTTGGAGAAGAGGCACAACGTCATTGCGATGGGGCGGTACCCCATAAATCGCTCAGGTGACAAAGAGTGCCTATTTCCTTTCCAAACCGATAGTCACACGCCGAACAAAGATTTACTACGATTGCGGTGATTTTGAAAAAATAAACAAAACTAAATAAAATACATCCCAGGTGACAATGGCTTCATCGACCGCCAGTGTTGCGGTCTGGGAATGGCCGAAACTCACATGAAATAGTTGGAACTCAAAAGAGTAAGCCTCCGGCATACTTTTTCATCCTATCCATAAAATAAACCTGTGTCCATTGCAATAATGAACTGTAAATTTATTGCATAAAAAACATAAAAGGCAATAGATGGTATTAGATGAAATGAAATTGAAAATAAAAACTCAACTTCATATTGAATACAAATCAAATTCAATTCGTTCTGCCATTTATCTTTCATATTCCCTTTGGAAAATAAAGTTCGTTCATAACTCTGCTTAAAATATCACCGATCATATCAGAGGGACGTTAAAACAATACGCAAACTAGTAACTTAGGAGAAAAAAACACAATTTTATCTTTGCAAGATAGAAGGAGTAGAGGAAGCAAAGATAAAATTGTGTTTTTTTCTCCTAAGTTAATAATGGAATTCTACAAAGTTAAGGCCTCAACCATTCAGTGCACGCAAACTAGTGTTACCGAAAAACTAATTCACCACAAAAATGTATTCAGAATAGCGGGAGATGGTTTTGCGTGGTCAAAAAGAATGGCCAACGGTTTGCCAGACATAATGCTGGATTTTGAGATATTTTGTAAATGGAAAATATAAAATATTTCAAATCGATGATCATAGTGGTGGCTTGGTGGCATTTAAAATAGCACAACTAGAAAAAAATTCGTGAATATTAAACCTTGATCGATTACGATTCTGCCATACGTATTGAGAGATTAAAAAAAAGCCATTGCTAATTTCATTTTATGCAATAAGCACTATTAGGTTTCACTATGTGATTTTTAGAAGATAATAACTGTTTCGATATTTTCTCAGTATTTGTTATTTGTTTCATAGTTTTGATTATACGTTACTTTTTGTTATCGTATTTCAACGTTGTCAATGGGATCATCTCCTGATGAGGTCCCCGGTGGACTCCTTACTACAAAATTTTTCAATTTTATTTGCAGAAATCAACGAGAATTTTTTAAGCGATGTACCGATGGGTTATATCAAACACGTTTCGAATACATACCTCTGTAGAACTTCAGGATAAAAAAGTATTCGGAAATAAGCGTATTTCGAAGAATTTTGCAATCAAAAGGATTTAAAATAAATACATGAACTCTGATACCTAATGCAAATGCAAAAGAAATTAATGAATAATCTGATCTAAATAATACGTGTTACATTTTAACCATTAGCTAACGTGTTACATTTTAACCATTAGCATAACGATTAGGCTAGAAAACTAACAACGCTAGTTTCCTAGTCTATTAATTACATTTCCTGGCTAATCGACATCCATCGAATAAGATTAATATCCATGTGCGATCTATACGGCCGTAGTATTTTGGATTCAACAGTTTTCGGTACAGCACCTCGAGAGGCCGCCGTATTTGAAAAAAGCAGCATGATTTCAGTGGGAATCCAGAACTTGTTGTTCACTTTAAGCTACTCTTACAAATAAAGCTCTTCTTGCATGCTTATACATATCTTAGTTTCTTGTAAACCTGGTAAGTTCGTGAATATTTGGGGTATAACTAATTATAAAAATAACCGCTGATGATTCGTCTTGGTCCATATCACATAAAATACTCGCATCAGTCATTACCCTTGCTCTTTGACGACTGAAATTTAAAATTCGATAAAAAATTTCATTCAAATCATATCATTAAATAATATCACTGTGGACGTACTAAGAATTAATCTTTGAATTTTGAGGTCTACCATTACGTGAAAGAGACGAGATCAAAAAATATTTTTAGGAGACACATTCAATGAAAAATATGTTCATGTAAAACTTGCGGCTGGATAAGAGTAGAGAAACTACTCACTGAAATGATTAATGGCCGAATTATTATATTATAGGGAAAACATAAAGTGTTCTTTTACCCTATCTTCACATACTATCACTAATCTGTACTTTTATACTAATGTAATTGAAGTAGTGAATATTTTTATTCCTTATTATTAGGGCGAACACATTTAATTTCGCATTTATAGGAGTGCCTATATCAATTCCTCGCCTGGTCTCACAGCGAGCACCCCGTATGACCTACTTTCGGGAGCAGATTATCAACAGAAGGTACATTATAACTTGTATTTTTCAAAATTTTGATGACATATTCATAATTATCATTTGCATATTAATACACATTTTGTTTAAAAAAATATTCCCAGCTTTATATTAAATATATTCATTTAGTGAGATGAATCAATATGGGATGAATAGAGTAAGCTAAAAGTAATTAAGTCAATTCAAACATACACGAAACAGCAATCATGATTAAAACGTGAACGCTTTTAATTTCACATGGCGAAGTACGCAAATAATGCTTATAGTAATAAAATTGCGATAAACAGCAAAGTAATGAATATACACCTGAAAATCTGCTTAATTTTTCATCCTACTGATTTTCATTTTACGATAATTATAGCCCGCGTTTATTCGATAGTTAAAAAGATGTTTTGACAGCATCAATTTATCATTTTTGACTTCTAAATCTATTATTGAACAAGAAAAACCAATGCGTAATTCATAAATAGCATCCAATGGACTGACAATGCGAATATCCAGTAAATACAATTCATTGCATAATGAATAATAATTGGAACCACGGGATCATCGATTGACTCTGCGTAAATTCTGTCAGACGAAAAAGACTTGGAACACTAAAATCAGCAATTGTGCTCGAGTATTGCTCGTATTTTAAACTACAAGACGTGGGATTGATCTCCCGTGTCTCGCGGTTTCGAATTGATGGTGCCGAAAAAATTATTTATCGTACTGCATGAAAGGGCTTTATTATGTCCTTCAGATGAAAGATTGGGAATGGCAAGATGGATATTGATGGAGAAAAAGAAAGTGGAAACCCATAGGAAAATATTTGGGAATTTGAGGATTAATAAGCATTATTAGAGGCATTATGGCAGAAGAATTTTTAAAAATAATAAACTGTGAATATTTTCGTTCCATGCGTATCAAATCTCACTAAAAATTAGCGGAGGTATGTGGAGAAGAAAACAAGTTAAAATTTCGCATTCTCTAATCATCCACGGGATACCGAGCCGTGTTGCGGCAGCTTCCGCTCTTTTGGCTTTTCTTTTTTATCCTATTCATAAAATATTTTGAAATAGTAATTTATCCTATTTCAAAATATTTATATCAGATACTATTTACCGCAGATGCATGCGACCACCAAAAACTATATCCCATTAAAAATATTCCCTGTTGATATTATTTCGCAGGGATGTCAATGTTGCAACTCACCCGCAGTATCGGGGCGAGTAATAACGGCCAGGAAGGTGCTTTTTAATTAAACGATGAACCAATTGTGATGCACAGTAGAAAGTACTTCACGCAACAAAGTTCTTCAATGGACGACAATGACAAAAGAGGGCATATAAAACGTAAACATATCCCAATATGGTTTTAATTGTTTGTATTTTCTGTACTCCATGATCAGAGAAACAAATGCGACGCATATAAAACGTACCTTTTTTCCACATTCCCTTAAATGTGCCCAACTTCTGTTCCCTAAACAATTATACTTTGTAATTTCATTCACATTATTAAATTCAATCCATATGGTTATCTCATTTATTTTATTTACATCGTACCCTGCAAACCACCGCTAGGGTGTATGACAGGGGGGTTAACGCAGCAGACTACAAGGGAACTTTACCTTTGACCCAAAATACTTTTCCCTCCTAGCAGGGTTGGACAACGTTATTCTGATATCTTATCGTTCGTGGGAAAAATGACATCTTTAAGTGTAGAAAAGATACATTTAGCTCTCTAATTTTACTCACATCATGCTCCCCACCGATCTACCCGTGAGGTATAGAGGCTGAAGCCGGCGAGAGCAACGTGGCGGGAATGATAACAAAACAAAACCACTTTCTAGACATAATACCAATCGGTTCAATAAAGTGACGTGAGCTGCGGTTATCTATTAAAAGTAGGATTAGCCTGGCTGGAGAATGATTATAGCGATAAATGAAGTGCATGGGTTTTACTGTTAGCCACCCTAATGCCTTCGGTAAACCAATGCATCCATTCTAACCATTGATAACTTCGAGATGACTGTTACTACTTCGTCCTAGGGAAGAAGAGCAGTGCCAACGGTGATGGTAATAATAGGATTACCCGGAAATTTGTTTTCCTGTCCGGGAGCCTGTATTTGACAGCACACTGATACACGAGTACACGCAGGTCGGCTGGGCTAAAAATGCCATAAAACATAATTGAATTGCTTGCTCTAGTCTTGCGGGCCTTCCTATTGCTCATCAACAAATACCATTTCAGTAGGGAGCTTTATTATAGTCCACGTTAGTGAACTTTTTGTAGACTATTATAGAAAGAGCGGGAGAGAAAATTTCGTAATCCATTGCTATCATACGCAAGAAACCATTTTTGTCCTTAGAAGTCTTAAGAATACGTTTTGCAGCCCTCTTCAGTACGTCTTCAGGCGTCTTCCTAATTCCTCCTATTTTATCTTTCAAGTGATTTACGATATTATCTCTATTAATTCTTCCATGAATTATGCGCTAAAAAGTAGTATAAGCCGGCAGACCACAATATCAGCTTTTGAGAGCAGAATAATTTAAAATCGTTATCAGGGCGGAAGGATCGTAGTGTATCAGTGAACATTTTAATGTAAAAAGACGCATGACACATTTTGCAACCCACCCCAGGGATTATTTCAACGAAAATGTGACCACCCGCTTTAAAACAGAATAAGAAAAATAATATGTTTTTAGAAAGTTAGAAAAGTTTTTAAAAAGTTCCAAGGAGGATAGGTCACACTTTAAAACTATGCAGTCGTTAATGATATCAAAGAATATAAGAAAAGATGTTACTTGAGAGACTAATTCCATAATGTTTAATATCACTAGTTAAGAGAGTTATTAAAAGGTTGAGAAGTTCACGTCTATATTTACCACCACAGACCGCTCGCGGCACTGCTCCATGTTCATTTCCGCATGATATTACAAAGTTTCTCTGTCTCCCGGACCCGCTGAAAAGTTGATGTTGCATCTCGCCCCTTGTTGCAACCCACCCGTATTGCTACCAAAGTGTCAAATGAGGAAGTCTTTGGTATGAATGAACGTAAAGGGAAAGAAAATTGATGAGTGAATCAAAATTATATGAAAATGTGTGCCATTAGTAATTATGCATGAAATTCAATTTTTATTTTGTAGTTTCATTTGCATTCGATTTTTTGAACCACAGTATCGTCATCGCATAAATCATTAAATTCTACTCACAGTATACTTCGGAACCATTTTGACGCTATTAGTTTATATGGAAGTGGCAGCAACTTAGAACGAAGAATACACAATAATAATATTGGAAAACAATTACATTCGAAATTCTCTTCGCCTTGTTAGTGCTAAATTTAGTCAAAATTCGTTTCCCATCTTCTACCCATGTAGAGAATACCTTTAAAGATTTACTATTTATATTTAGTGTAGAGAGTTTCTTCACAATATGGACAATGCAGTCAAATTCACTCATTTGCATCACTAGGAAATCCCTCAACAAACAGTATGAACCATCATCTTGACATAAGATGCATTAATCAAGAATAAATAGTGATTATCGATTTTTTAAAAAAAGAAAGAAGAATTCTTGGATTATTCAGTTACATTGGTATGCTATAAAAAATTGAGAATTAAAGTTCTAGGCTGACCGAAGGGGAAATAATAGTTTAAATGTGCTTGAATGAAAGGCACTCTGACGCATGAAAAAATTATAAATTTGAAAGAATTCTGCATCAGGTTTTTAAATATCAAGTCAAAAAATGAGTGAAAAAATTAATTTTTCACTCACGTTATTGATCCAGGGAATCATTTACAATGCATGAACACAAAAGAAACAGGGAAAGTGGCAATTCACAAAGCAGGAAAACTATGGCCTGCTTATGTGATTCGGAAGTTGGTGCTTTCAGAAGATAACCAAAAATGGCTTTAAACCTGTTTCATATTCAAATCTACATTTTAATTTATACAAATAAAAAGAAATAATGGGGTGACGGGTTTCTAACTGTAATCTGTGACAAAATGTCACAGCGAAGGCTTTCTTTCCTAGCTTCCAGATCCAAAACGCATTTGTCCTGAGACGTCGTACTTACACAGGAAGTTGCGGCTGTGCTTCATTTCCGTTATGTTTATGTTGCACGCGCTGCGTGGTATCTGCGCGATCAGGTTATAGCCGACGGGCAGCTGTGACCGGGTGAACAGTCCGGACACCAGTCTGCAGAAGTTGGGATGTCCCGCGAGGCAGGCCCTGCAGTCTGAAGCGGGAGCTCCCAACGCGGGGGAGCGTTCTGGGCCGCTTGGGAACCCTGGCACGTGACCTCCTCCGGTCACGGAACCGACGACCACCTGAGAATTGAGTGCATAAAGAACAAATAATTATTTTCATCACGATATCCATGCAATCTCGAAAGCATTTTCCCAAACCCTATCCTTCATTGAACTCATGGAAGAAGATTGGGCCAGACTTCTACAACAACATCAATTTACCAATTAACAACATTTGGGCGTTTCAAACTGGAGACGCCTTTGTTGAAAGAAAACCATATGGTTGCTTAATCATAGAAATGAGGTGCAGGGATATCGTTTCGCTGACCAAAGAGGATGATGTGGCAACAGTCAGAATAAGATGAACTTTAAATTTTACGAGGGTCATCCAGAAAGTAGTACCCGTTCGTGAAATAAAGACACAAAAGTAAATATTAACAAACATAAAAAATTTTATTTGAAAGAGGATACTTTAAACTACTTCTCAACATAATCTCCAAGCAAATTAAGGCATTTGTCATAACGTGTGACAAGTTTCTGTATTCCTGCTGCATAGTCCTTCGCCGCCAGCTCATTGAGATACGCGAGGGACCCATCTTGCACAAATTTTTGCATAATGCAGATGGTGTTTAACAATTTCATGAACAATTGTTCGAGAAACATTGGGAAAATGCTCACAGATGTCATCAATTGTGACGCGCCGATCGTTCCTCACGAATTCGTCAACTGAGCTCACCAGTTGGTCTGTAATGACAGACGGTCTCCCCGAACGCTCATCGTCGTGTGTGTTCCCCCTCCCCATGTTGAAGTTGCGACACCACCGCCGAACAGACGACTCGTCCATTACATTGTCTCCATACACCTCCTTTAATTGGCGATGAATATCACATGGGCGAACGTTTCTTGCATTGAGGAATTTAATCACTGCCCTCACTTCACAACTGGCGGCGTTCTCAATTTTTTTAAACATTGTAAACAATCACAGAAACAACACAGGCAATGCTAGCGTCACGCAACTTGGCTCAGAGAAGGCAGACAAGCCACTGAAGCTATCTGACCTCGTCCAGCGGCTACTCGCGTCGTCAGCACTTCATGCGGCACGAACGGGTACTACTTTCCGGATGACCCTCGTAGGTTTATCGTTTATTCCATGAACTGATACCGACCCGTTTAGTTGGCGAAAAGCTTACAAATGATCGTGGAGACATCAATTTCTTTTTATAGATTTGGCCATCGTATTTGATTTTCTTGACCGATATTCGCAATCGTCCCCCTTGAACTAGATTTATGAGCTCTAACGGGTTAACTGTAAAATAAAAGAGGAAAACCTTCATAGCTTAAAATATCCATCAGTCATGTCGATGAGAAATATATACAAAATAAAAAGAATTGAAGTCATCAGCAAACTACTTCTGGACGGCTGACTTGCGTGAATTGACCCCTAGCAAAAATCACCACGCAGAAACCACCCTACTTTGCGTTCAGTTTTTTATTTAGCATTTATTTGTACATCGACATATATTTTATACCACAAAAAAATAATTTTTGTCTACTAAGTTTTTCATATATTAAATTTACAAACATCTCTATTTATGAGCACTTAGATAATTTATTTCCAGTTTTTTTTATTTTTATTTTCTGTTGTGCATCAGCAGTACATGAATATATGTAAAAACCATGCTTAACCAACGAATGAGCCGTGTACGAGAGTCGACGAATGATGCCGTGACCTGATCAGCACAAGGTATGCACGTGCTCTGGGTATTAACATTTCCTATCGAATATATTGGAGGTGGGTTGCGATTACCGCACCTTAATTCCCTCTCGCCGCCCGAAATGCCAACACCAACCTCCCGAACGCAAAGCTCCCAGATCAACGCTGCGGCCGCGATAAATTTGAATCGCATTCCACGCGACGGGATGAGGGGCCCAGCGGCAATCGCGGGACGCGCACCGTACATGGCCACGTCTTCCCGGTGGGGAGGGGACCGCGCGGGAGGGGACCGCGCCAGAGGGGGGAACTGACGCCAAATCCCATCCGAATCGACGACTGGCACGGAAAGGACGCCGTGCTGCTAATCGGATTGATGCGCCCCTAAGTACGTGCACCTCGCGGCCTTTGATTGAGCAATCCCCGCTCGCGGGAGTGAGAGAACCGAGCGGATTGCCCGCGGCGACGATAGGAGCGGGATCGCTGCCCCCCCCCCCCCCGCCCGGCTTGCTCCTTCGCCCCCACCGCCCGCGAAAACACCGCATATGCTGCCGCCAGTCAAAGGATTCCGCGGGCGCGGAAAAGCCGTTGATCCTTGATGAAGAGTCGCGATCACTTGGGTCTGTTACCATGCCTTGTTACCCTTCCGGGTGGGGAAAAATAAACAATTTCTCCGCGTGCATCGGCACGTGAGGTTGTGCGTGGATGCCCTCGGCGATTACACTCGGAGATGCGCTCGAGGGGAAACGATCGTCGCGGGAGAGCATAGTAAAAAAACCCAGCGGCGAGTGTGCGGCGGCAGCGTGTGACTCTCTGAATCCACGCGGGTGTTTCACGCGCCGAGGCGCAAATGAAAGCACCCGCGGCCGGTTGGGGGGGGGGGGGCGACCCTTTCCTTTCACTGAGATTGCTTTTTCCCCTCAACTTTGTTTTCCCGTCGTCACCGCGACTAATGGTAAGCTTTTAATGTGTTCTGATGTCGATGATAGTTCATTATGTATATCGTACTTAAATGAGAGAGACCATTTACGTACCCAGGAGACATAAAGAAATAGGAAGAGGCGCGTTTAAATCCTTAGGAACTGAAATGCTATTGAAGGATCTCAGTTTTTCCCGGCGTATTGTATTCAGGAAGTTCTCTCGGGTTTCCCTCTCGCTGACCCGGTGGGAAACCCGAGAGAACTTCCTGAATGAAATGCTATTAACAATGATGAATTAGAATTTTTGGAAGGAATAACATACTTTAAGACTGTTTTCCTTCCAGGAAAGTTTAGCAACAGCTTTACTCAGCTCAGTTTAACATGCGCCAAAATACATATACAAACTTATAGCTTGTTATATAATCACACTATTCCACTATATTATACTTTATTACGACCATGGTCTCGATTTTGCGTTATCTTAAGGTGAACATTCACCTGAAGATGGCAGCGAAATATCGAGGCCATAGTGGTTATAAAGTTTTATACTCGTACAGTGGAATAGAGTAATTATTTAAAAAACTATCACGTTTGCCTTCCGCAACATCACGCATGATTTAATGCCACTGATGCCCCTTAAGTTGTAGTTTCCCTGATTTCACACTAGAATTAATGAATATATAGAAATTCCTATTGCGTTGTTCCTAAATGAACCGAAGAAAATAACGATACGAAGAGTATTCAAAGATAATGCTATTTTTGGTTCCTCTCGAATTGAAAATTAAGATTTATCGGTTTTCCGTCGTTATTGGGTACATACAAATGTACCCCAGGAATATGCCCTCCTACGCTAGTCACCTGAGGTTTTGAAACGGCGATGGTTCGAGATGGTGCCTACTGACTAGGCAAACAATATTCTCCTCTGGAAGATCCTTCCCGACTCCCTCGCCCGTTCACTGGAGCCGCCCACGAGCCTCGCGACTGCCCATCACCCACTCGTCAACTCGCAGGATCAACACGCGGGAGTAGAGCGCGCCAGTCACTTAATCCAACGGTCTCCCAATGACGTCCGCCCCCTCTCCACCAACCACCCCCTTCCGTCGCCCTTAATAGTCAATCGTGGCACACGCTCTGTGCAACGCCACGACAGACGTCGAGACGGTTATGCGACATTTGACGACGGCCACCACGATCGAAGACGCCAGCAAGCATTTAGCGCTGCGCTTATGTTTATTTATGCAACGGGTGAGTGCTAACGCGGCCAGGGCCCTCCACCAATTGGATTGTCGATTCGCCCTCGGGTGAGTTGACAAGGAGGGACGGCAGAGAGAATGGAAGGGAAGAGAGAGAGAGAGGTGATTTGCATTCCCTCCGCCCACGGCGCCACGGGATATCTTCCATTTGCCTCTCTTACCGCGCCGGTCAACCGTTATTTCGGACTGATTAGACCGACGTTCCTCCGGGTGACTCTTGGTTCACGGTGAGCGTCCCGTGACCGTACCATTTTTTCTAATCCACCGGTTCACAAAATGTATCGACTAATTTCAATCCACGATATCAGTCGGTAAAGATTTTTTTTCTCAAACTCGCACTTCGGAGTGCGATGCCGACTACTTACCAGAACCCTGGGCATTTTGGCAGACGAACAATCTAAACGAGACGACTCGACCTTCAATACTAACCACGCGAGCGTTCGGTCTGATTTCCGTGGACTTGGACAGTTGAAGTCAACTGAAAATTAATGCGTGGGTGCATCGTAGGCAATCGCAGCGATGCGATGAAGCTGACGTGGATTTCGAGTTGGGCTGAGTGCGAGGCATTTTATGTCCTAACGCTTCTTTCGTGCTGCAGTGGATCCCAGCGAAGCGTCCCCGAAGAGACTAGCTGAGACGTGAGAGGAACGTTGACTCGCTTAATGCTCTCACCACACACGATCACAAGCAAAAACCACCTTGTTAGACGACTGCGTAAGTTTTTTTTGTTTAGCGTACGCTTCTGTGAGCCCCCGTGATCCAAATTCGCTTCGCTCATCATCAGATTTCCCCTGGGGCCGGATTACCGATGTGAAGAGCAAAACTCAAAGTGGGATCCGTAACTGCGACGACTAACATGCCCGAGTTTTATTTATTTAAATAACCAGGCTAGCGGCAAATTGAAATACATAATATCAAATACAAAAATTCCAATGCCAATCCATTTTCCATGGTCCTAGACCATGGAAACTATATCCTAGATCATACAAGTATCATTGCAGGAATTACCACCACCATACCAGGAAAGCATTAAAGGTAGGCGAAATTGCTTCCATTGCACTTTCCTTGAATTCATTATTTGTTTTCAGGGCAATTAATTTCTCCGACAAGAAATTACTGCGCTAAGTGCAATGTTTTTTCTTATTTCAGAAAGATCTTTCGCCCGGACTCGTTAAAAAATAAAAATTCGCGTACTTATGATAATGTCGTTAAAATATTCTCGGTCATATAGTAGCATCAACGTAAATAGCCAAATACAACCAGCGGAAAATATGAATAAAAAAGAAAATGAGACTTTTTTCGTTAGGAGTATACAAAAAAGCGGATCAACTACCATAATACATTAAAATTCACTTATTGCAATCGGAAATGGAGTGTGAGGTTACCATTGCTCTTCTTCAATAATATTTTAGATACTACAGTACCCTTTAAGCTACCGCTAGGGTGTGTGGCAGGGGGTGAACACACGCCCACTTTATGGAAAGTGACAAACTTTCCGCAGTAGGGTAATAGAGCATTTAATATAAGGTGAGGACATCACTCATTGGATTATATTGGCTGACCGAAATGAATATATTTCTTTTATTCCATCTATTATCAGATTCCACAAACAATAATCAATGAGTCATCTGATCATTGTTTTCGATACACAAACGAAAATTACGTTGAATCATAATCTCATTACCGAGCGAGTGAAGAAAAAAGGCCATCAAGCCAATAATCAATGAATTTGGATGGCTAATTAATGAATAATATGAAATATTCGTCGATCAGTTAATTGGGGATTATTACCCGTACCAAAGTCGCAGCCCCAAAATTTGTTTTCATGCTGATGTTTTTTTACAGCGTACGTAGCTTCCTGCATCCTTCCAGCCATCTAACTCTGATATAATTATCATTCTAATTAATGTAACTTGAGTGCGGATCATGGCTTCCCCTCAATCCTTTCCCCCATTTTATTTATTATATTTTAGTTATAAATTATCAATATTTATTTTCCAATTGCCTTCATACTTTCCACGGAAAAGATTGATTACTAAGGTCATTTACACAACACATCATATCACCAATATTAATTATCACGCAAAAGAATGTACGCGGCATATGAATTATTCATCCTAGAAAAGTCACAAAGATTGGAAAAGCCTTTGAAAAATATTCTATATTTGCCTTTCGAGTGATTTCCCTCGGATAGTCAAGTAAAGTGGGTGCTACTTAATGGGTACGTACCCAGCTTCACTAAGAATTCCTAATATTCAATCAGTTATCCTGCTTATCGAGAGCAAGTGATACTCTGCAACAGAGGCTGAATTCGGTTTTTCGTGATTGGCGGCAGAGGGGAAATAATTGTTATTTTTTCACCATCTGTCCCTTAGGCACTACGTCACTCGTTCTTTATTGATATCCCTTTTGATACGAATCGCTTTTGCGGTACGCAGCCCATGAAATAAAAATGACAATCCATGACTCATCCGTCATCTCTTACAGAGCGATGTAGGTACGGTAAACAGAAAGTGATAGATACAGAATGAGCGCGTACCTAATGCCTCGTAAAAGTAACATTTGGCGCCCGTAGTCGTTGCATGCAGCCCTCCAAATGATGCTGCAATATCCCGCATCGCGCACGACGTTCCTCTCTCCCACACCCTCTTTCACCTCTACAGGAATCAGCCGTAGAGAACGTGGGGTTTCACATGCCATCAGTCCCTTTCGACTTCGCCGACCGGGATGCTCCGTCTCCTAGTCCTTCCAGTCTCTGACCTTTCTCGCGCGCTCTCAACGGCAATAAAGAACGATGATGCTCGAAATCTTTTTCGGCATCGCTCCCGGCGAGCCTCCACTCGCTCTCTCTCTCTCCCCCACACCCGCCCCTATCTCCTCGCCTCGCTCACACACAATCTCTCTCCCCCTCCCTTCTTACCTTTGGCAAGAGAGGTAAGAAATATCTCAATGACAACAGACTTGGCGCCATCCGTCAGAACCGGTCCCGTGACTATGGGTTCCAAACTGATTGCCCGATGTCACCCGGAAGAGGGGCGGCGGGGTGGGCAGGGAGGGGGTGAAAGGCTCAAGCGGGTGGGGGAGGAATCGAAAGAGAGCGCTCGATTTGATGGACGTGCGATCGACTCTCGTCATATCTCGAGGGGTGTAATGTACCCTTGCGACGGAGCTTCGATTTCCGCTGCGGCGATAGGCATCGGGGGGGATAAATATTGCGCGAATAAAGGAGAGCATGAACACGTCAAGACTCAAGGGGGAAACGAAACCCGGGTTCACCCGTACACGGAATTTTTATGCGGTTAAAGCGAAATTTATTTTTCTCCCAGACTAGAGAGGTCGTTTTGAGTATCTTAGACAGGGTCTCAGTTCTATTAAGCTTCAAGATAAAATGACTGAAAGGGTCTGCTAAAGGGTGAACCCTCATGCAGTTACCCTTTTTTGCGAATAGATAAATGTGTTATTGGGTTCCTACCTACTCACAACCCTTCCTATAATAATTCCTATAAGCGAGGGTTAAAAGTTAATCTTGTGCGGTCCAAATTATTATAGCGGACACCCCGCTACAAAGACTATTAGATGTTCCTGATAGCTGTGATTCATTGGGAGGAAATGAGAGGAATGTTGTGCAATTTTCAACCGTCAGGAACAAATATTTACTGTAAACAATGGGACGCAGTGGAACATTATCAACAATAAAGCATCATTTTTTCCCATAAGATAGGACCTTAAAACGGAATTCTACGATAAGTTTTGAATTTCCAATTTTTACGCCGATTACTTACGCGACAGTTCTTAGCCATTTCACAGTAAGGTTAATTTTTCCACACAGTATACATTTATAATTTAACAATGATTAGTTTTCATCATGTTTAAGTAGTATAAGCGAGAGTTAAAAATCAATCAAGCTTACAGTAAGCATGTTATTCAGCAATCACATGAAAAATACAGCCGTTCACTGGCAGGAAGAGCTGGATAAACTATCATAAAAATTAAGAAAATGGATGTGAAGACTAAATATTATTTAGTGAAAGAGTTTAAAACAACTCCAAAAGCTCTATGGCAACAATCTGGAGTGAGTCAATTGCTCAATTAATCTCCCACTTCATCAGAAGTGAAGACATTCATTAAGTTTCTCCATCATGCATACCATATAAATTATGCTGATTGCACTGCTTTATAATCCCCCGACAAATGGTCTCATAATTAATTCAATCTTTTACCGAAAAAATTAAATGCCCACGCAGCAAACAAGCGTCGATTTCATTCGCCAAGAAAAAATGAAATTTCAAGATTTAATATCTGCCAAATTGGATGTGGATTTGATATAGCCATGCGATTCGAATGCTGATAAGGATAATTGCATTACCGTCAATTATATCGTTTTGAGGGTATGCTTTAATTATCAATTTCATTCCCACCCTATCACAGCAACAAAAATTAAAAATTCCTTCCCATGCCTGGAGAAGATTACGTTTCACTTATCATCAGAGTAGCGTGTTTGTTCGCTAAACGAGGACGCTACTTATTAACGCTCTTAGGTACTGAACAGGAAATGCAAAGTTTCCTCGGTTGTTGCAGCACGTTACAAGATGAAGATTGACAACATGGAATGGGTAAACGCCATGAAGAGCGCCAATTTAATGAAGAGCAAGCAAGCAGCGGTATAAGCTAGTGCCAAATAGTTAACATGAGCGTCACATGCAAATACTTTTACACTTTAGGGCATTCATTTACGTAGGAAACATTCCTGATAAAAATCAATATCCCGACCG
This sequence comes from Hetaerina americana, assembly GCF_022747635.1. Lineage (NCBI taxonomy): Eukaryota > Metazoa > Arthropoda > Insecta > Odonata > Calopterygidae > Hetaerina > Hetaerina americana. The sequence goes on from NW_027286069.1 coordinate 35,441,545, forward strand.
CACGCTCTGATCACCTTAAGGTAAAATCCTGATGTCTCGCAATTCAATGCAAGCAACAAACATACACCCACGAATATTTCCCGAGGATGAACTGCAACAGCGTTCATGCAATTGTCCCCGTGGTGGGATGCATTTGCACCATACTGCTCAGTAGATCATTTGGTGCACATTTTTGCGATACTGAGAAGGGCAATCGTTAAAATAATTTTTCACTATTGTGGGCTTGACGAAGTGCCATCGCCATTGCAACGATTCCTATAGAAACCGATTTATTAGCACAGTGCATGGTGCATCGCTCATCCCTGCTGCACACACCACCCTATAAGTGGAGCGTCCGGACGCAGGCTTGCCGCCTCGTCTCGGAGCGGCCGCATGAATGACGGTCACGGATGGATGTCGGCGGTCGAAGCGAGTGCGCCGCTCAATGGGCCGTGGAAGCCGCGAGGGCGGAGGCTGACGGGAATGATTGTGGGAAGGGAGGGGCGGAGAGTAAAGGGAGAAGGGAGTGAAGAGGGAAGGGATATTGAGAGGGGAGCGGAGAACGAAAGGGGTAGGGGAAACAGGGCGAAGGGGAGGGGCCTTGGGAGTGTGGGGCGAAGGCTAAGTCCCGGTGGATGGGAAAAAAGTGGTCGGGCGTCAGACTCGGTTAAAACACGCGGGCTGACTCGCCGTGTCAAATCACTGCGCCCCGGAAATTTTCGGGTCCCCGTCTCATTCTCTGCCGGAATGAACGGGCGAGCAAGCGGTCGCGGGGTACCGAAATAGAGAAGTTAAAAATGAATTAGTAAAAGAAATATTCCTGTCCCTCCCGGTCGGATGAGTCCAGAGAACGCGAGCCATCGGATATCGGTGTCTGAGGTTATCCTTGGATAACCTCACGGAATTATTATTACATTCTACTCATATTATGATTTTCTCCATTCCAGGTTCCGAGGATGACGGCTTGACCTTAGAAACGTCAACCACTGTTCTTTCCTTGTGTTTCTGCACATAGTTTAAGTTTTAATCCAGAGTATATGTATATTTAATTAATATATTCAAGTTTGATTGCATTCTTATTCATGGAACCCGTTTGATTGTATTCATGGAACCCGAAGAGAATCCTATTAGACCCGATATCATCAGCTTAGGTAAGAATATAAAACTGAAATCAGAATGCTCGCCTATCGTTACGAAGGAAATTGTATTGATAAGGGGTGCGCTCAGAATATTATTAACGCTGAACCTGCTGGAAGGAAAAAAGAGGAAAAAAGAGGAAAAGAGAGGGACTCTAGGGTCTTACCCTTGGTGAGCAATATTAATTACATGAACCAATCCCTAATCGTTCATTTCTCACAATTATGAACAGGCATAGCTACGGTTGGAAGGTTCAAAATTATTTCCCAAATTAACCTGAAGTTTCTATCAATGAAATAAACTACACTTTAAAAAAAATAAATAAGTAAATAAAATTAAAACATTTCGTATAAAAAATAAAGTTCCTATCGATGAAATCGAGATCCGTCAATTTGCTAATTCCATAACAAACGAAAAAAAACAGTCACTCTGGATTGTCTCTTCGACTAAATCTCATGGATCTGCGAGAGGAATGGAAGAGGAGGAGGGAATGGAGGGGGAGAAGGGGGACGGGGATTCTGGGAATTCCTAGCCGAGGTAGACCTTTGAAAGGTTAGAAGGGATCACCCCGTGTTTGAACCCTGAACTCTTTGACGAATAGTCCAAAGCCAACCACCGCTCTACCAGATCGCTACGATAATGCATGCGTAATAAAAGTAACCATGGTATATTATTCTGAAAAAAGAACGACAAATGTTTTGATGCTTTCATACATAATAAATACAACGAAGAAACTTTAACAAAATAGTGCTGAAAACATTGCATTTATGAGAACATTCCAGGAAATATAAAATCGTCCTTGTGACCGATTAAATTTGATTTAGTGTGAATTAAACATATCGTAAATTCACTTACGTTTCACCTAAGCGCGATGATTGCATGCAATAACCTAAAAAATTAAGACTACCACTTCCTGTTATTTCTACGATATCACTTGAACACACACAAGCTCAAACTCCGGAAAATAAAAATAAAACTTGACCTCAACCAAATTTTAACCAAGCGTATTATCCAAAGCGTTCGGAAGCGATTGATCCCATTCAAATCTCGTTAATTGTACCATTTATTATGAGGGTAAAAAGAAATTTTACACTTCCATTAAGTTTCTTTTCACCCTCATAATGAAGGAATTCCGCAAAGTTAAACCTGAAACTGTTATGTATACCATTTATTCCCTCCAAAGCTGACTCACTCACTTGCTCCTGAATGCTCCTCTCCTAATGTCATGTTCCCGATAGTGCCAACGACAATTTTTTGTTTTTACTTCGAATAGGGTGCGGAATAGGTACGCCACGCTCACAATTGCTAATGGCTGTGCCCACACGCCTCCACCTCATACTCCCCCCTACGTGTTGCAATCAAGTGGAGACGAGCTGATGGACATGCTGCCTGCCTATTTGCGCATTCGGTTCGAGCTGGAACATGCAAATGCGTAATTATGTCTCCGACTGCAAGGAAGATGAAGGACGGAGCACGAGGGGATGTAGGATGAAGGAGAGGGGAGGGCTCAGCGGGTGGATAGGGGCGACGAGCTGGCCGATAGGCGTACAAAAATCAGCGGTTACTATCATCCCGGTATGAAGTCCGCACGCGTGGATATCCGTCCGCGTCGGTTTAACGCGATTATTCCGCGCGGGCAACGCATGACGGACACATAAGGGAGTAAAGGCTTCCCCCCCCCCCCGCGCGCGCAGTCCAGTGGGCTCGCTTTCTAGCCGAATTAGCAATCGACACCGCGAGCTGGTGTGCTTCGCCGGGATGTTAATTAATGCCGCGACGGAATCCTGTGCATACGATGACAGCACGAAGGTGCCGGGTGGTGACGTCGGAGAATTTTCAATGCAACGCTGATTCTCACCCAACATCTACTGCGTTTGCGCCCCCTAGTGGAGTGACAGGAGTGGGATCGAAAACATATACACCAAACCCCCCGGGGTACGACGTGTTCACGCGGGAACCGCTGATACCGCTCAGCATTTTGAAAATTTTCTTTGAATTTCAGACTTGTCGTGGTTGGAGATTGTACGAAATGGACCACGGAGCTTCGTGGATCTATTTTTCTTTTCCCAATTTCGATTTTCTGAATACCTCTAATTGCCTGATCAACCTTTTACAGGCGAATTTTGTGAGAGAAATGGCTCTATGTGAGCGGGATTCCGACTGGATGAATACTTCATTCTGTACTCAGGTATTCGGTAGAAGAGGAGACAGTAACGGAACAAAGTTGGGCAGCTATCACAATAACAGCTAGATTAGTTCTATAGCGCACACAGGGGCGCATCGGCCACGCAAAGGCCCATGCACGTTCAATTATATAATAAAACTTTTATCGATTATATTTAAATTCATTGAAGTGAGTCAATGCAACTTAAAATAGCTTTACCTATGGTCCTTCTCTATCTGATCTCCCTTTTTTATAATACCCATATTTTTCAGAACTTGTTTGGCTATTGTGCTAATGGGGGCTATGAAAATCAACGAGACATTGAGGCGGTCACGATCCAAGAAAGTTCGGGAAACACTCATCCCTCCGAGATTTCATAAAACTACATGCAGAAATACGGAGTATACGACTCGATATCCGAAACGTTGATGCACTATCAGGTAATCCGAAAGAAAAACTAACTCCTAAAATGTCCTAACTCAATAAAATTGAAAAACTTGCAGAAGTTTAAATTACACGAAGGGGTTAAAAAATTCTCAAGAGATCATGAAATACTTTACCACCCATTAAGAGACATGGATACCTGATTCGATATTCGAATCGATCGAACTGGAGTCGATATTCAAATGGACTGCGAACGATTCAGATCTTGTTTTAGGTGAGTTTGTAGGTCAGATATTTTTTGGTTAAGAAAGGCTTTTCACGCTCCTCAAAACCGTAAAATTAGCCTTCGAGGATGCATATAAGGACTGCACAATCTCGTTCCTCCATATTTACTACCCACGGTTTCCTTTCAGAACTTCTTCCCCTCGGAAACTTCCAAAGAACTCGAGACGAATTTTCATTTAGAAACTCTGCAACCTGCTCAAGTTCAAACGGTATCACGTTTCCCCAAAAAAGAGAACGTAGACACTGTTTTGAAAACTAATTTTAAAGCAAGATATAAAACATTATCATTAAAAATCATTCAAATTCGTTAACGGATACCCCTTAATAGGACTCTGATGACAGGAAGCGGTAATTTTTATTTTATTTTCGAAGGTTCTCCACTTCAAACTTTATTTCTGAAATTGCCTCATCGGTATTCATGCCCGCCGCCGTCCTAATATAGACGTTCCACGTTATATAGTGGGACCGCCGGAGTGGTGGCGGATTTCATTTGCAAAAACTGGGCCGATGCTTTCGGGGGAATATTGCATCCTCCCGCTTCCTTCTGAACGGTTCCAAACGAGACACCAGTACATAACGAGAATCGACCGAAAAGAAAACAGTTTCAGAAAGTGGAAGGGGAACAAAACGAGGCTCATCCAATCCATTTCAATGCTCTGTCAGATTTGTAGGATGCTGACGGGTGGAAGGAATCAAGCGCAGATTTTCCGAATCTCCCCGATCGGGAATGGTGGCATCAGACGACACAGAGACCGTGGGTCTACCTACATCTCCTCCAATTTGGGATCACGATGATTTCGTCACCAGAATCGATTCCGAGAACGGCGTCTGATGCCATACGGGGATCATTCGAAAGGGCGGGAAACTGCAGCGACATTTCTGCTCCGATGCATCACCGTTCTATTCCGAGGGAAATCATACCCGAAACACGGAGAATTGCAGCATAACTACCCTAAAACACCCGTGGCTATTGTTTAGATGCGAATTCTGCCTCCACCCTCTTAAATTAATACGTCGAGTGTCGAGTTTTAACATACCCGGATAAAATATTTCCCAAGGGCCTGGCGCTCATTGAGACGAAACGAGACCATAATGAAATTGAATGAAATGAATCGTTGAGCGCCGGTCCGCCTTCCTTCCCTCCACGTAGCAAAATCCGACCTCCCTCTCCGTCTTTATACCCTCCCGCTATTGAGTATTCATGGGATAACGAGGGGGTTGTGGGCGCCGGGATAAAGAGGCGCGCGCATTTCGCCCGCTGGCCGAAATCTCAGACGGGCGTGCCTCTACGGCCGGCAGACATTCCTCCACGGCGGCCGGCTCTCAATTAAAATTTGCATATCTTCCACGTCGGCTCGAGACGGCGAAAATTGACGCCTATGCTCACTTGCGCGCGCGCGAGCGCCTGGATGAAAGGTGCACGCGCAAAGGGGACGATGCAATAGCTCAGCTATCCGCCTCTCTCTTTGCCCTCTCTCTTTCCCCACATTCGAAACCCAGCGGAGTGTCAAGTGGAGGGACTGCTCCAGATGGAACCTCGCAAGTAGTTACGTACTGTGTGGCTACGTTTCTCAACGCGTTACACAGGCCTAGTGCCCGTAGTATTTTAACGAGCAAACAAACTGTGGTTTGCAAACTTCATTTCGTAAACAACTAAGCAAGATTTTAGTTCTGCCAAACCCACAAGTGCAACCAGGAGCCACATACTCTTCGGCAGACGAAGGGGCCTTCAGTCCAAAAACACCAACCAACTTGACTTTATGATTACTGACCTTTTGACTTTGTGAGAACAAATACCAGAATTTGGAAGTCGAAGCACTTAAACGAGTGGGGGAAGGACTTTCAGAATTTGGTGACATAGCTAACTTGCTGCAGTTCTACGAAACTTATGCTAAAAATTTCGCTTTAAGTTTTCAAATTCTACTTCCGTTAACATTTCATTCAAATGTATATTGGGCCGCGGTTTGATATTTACCTTATTTCTAATTTGAAAGGATTCCCTGATATAGGAAGATAGGACTTCTTGCATCGAAAACCAAACAATCCATTTAGTGTTGAATAAAGGCCAATTAACAATTTTAATAATAAATTTCAGTTATCACAAAGAAATATATAAATATTTTGTTTTCATATATAATACACATTCACCCTAAGATGCTAGGGCATTGTCATATTTTCTTGGAAAAGTAATATTTGAACTATACATTTGAATGACAGTCATCTTAATGCATTTATGCATTAAGATGACTGCCATTAACTGCCATTAACTGCCATGACTGACATTAAGAATACACGCACTTACTATAGATACGCCTGTAGCCCTAACGGGACCTTATTATAATATCTTATAAAAGATTATTTTATAACGTATTTGTAGCCTGCTTGGCGCCACCAGAGACCCATTTGCTTGTCATCGGAGTTCCTGGAGGTGGGCGACTTGAGAACGAGAACTTAGAAATTGAAGGGTGGATGGGATATCCATCGAAATTAGAGCGGAAATAGAACGACAGCAACAACATAAAAATAAACAAACAGACGGATAAAAACCCTTAATTTTTAACCACGACTATTTTACTATTGAAACTACATCGTTTAGGCCAGTGAACGCATATCAATTTTAAATAATTTAAAATTAATTAATAAAAGGCAACATATTGTCAAATTCACCGGCACATTTCTTGTAGGTGAAACAAGAGAGAGTGAAAACGAGCCTTGATTTAAAAAAATTCAATTCTGTTTCTTGCTTTGTTGTCTTGACATTGAGTTAATAAAGGTTATGATGATGCGCCGAGCATTAGCTAAGACTGTGATATCTTTACCAAGTTATCACTAAATTATGAATGACAATGCTTAAGCTTTCTGTTGAACCATGGCTTCCTAAAACCTCTCGCAGTTGGACGATACTTGGTAGGATACCTTATCATAAGTAGAATAACGCAACAGTTGCCACACGAAAAAATAATTTTTTAAGCATTTCCATTTTACACCAATTAAATTATGTGATTTAATATTTAATGTCAAAATTTTATCAGATAAATTCTGTGATCAACGACGAGGGAACTAGTTCATATTCTATTTTTTTTAAACATGCTCAAATATTAATTGAAATCGCTTCGTAACACAACAAAGAATGACATAACATCAGTATTTTTTTTAATTTTTCATTTGAGCTTTCGAGTGTCATTCTATCAACTCCATAAGATGCATCAAAATAGTACTGAATGCGTAGGAAACTGATTGAGACGTCTTTGTTATAAAAAAAGTATTATGATGGATCTAACTGGAGATCGTCTGCTCGTGTTGAACCCGCTGCTCTTCAACTGCGTGTCCTCCGTTTGGGAAACCGACCGGCAACCTACCGTCCGTCAGACGTGCAGCACGATGATGCCCAGCTTCATTGACGGGAGAGATTAGAATCTCAAAGAAATCCCGACTCATAAAAGCTGCCGAGGTGAGTTGACATTCTATTCATCGTCTTTAGCTCATCGACGGTCTCCCTTGTGATCTCACTGAGTGACCGCGACGAAATTTCATGTCAGGCGGACGGATTTCACTTGAGGGGCAGCGGTCTCGACGGTTAATGAAGAGGCCGCGGTCTGCTGTCCCATCGCATGCTTCGGTGCCGCGTATATTCCAGGAACACAAAAGCCTAAACAAGGAGCGACGGCAAGAGCGGATTTAGAAGCATTTGCGGGTGGTCTGCCACTCCTTCCGCATGTGGTCTCTTGACATATTTTCTTGAAGTGATAATTTTGAGATAAAATCAACACTGTAAATATGCGCGTTAAAAAGTAAATAGGAATTAACAGAATCAAGGGTTTTCAATAAATTATCCATCTTAAAAATTAATGGCATGCACGGCGCATCTCTATTTAACCAAAAGTTTGGGGAAAATTATTTTTGAAAAACAAATGTTTGACATCGCGGGCATCAGGTCGGCATCTGTGCCGTTCGAGAAAAACAAGCTTCAGGTATAAGCACGGGGTCAGGGATTGGTGGTCAATGTGCTTGCTATATTTAAGTGGGCTCGATCTAGCGTTGTATCTATATCGAAACAAGGGCGGCAATATACGGTAACTCATTCGGAAGTCGTACGGGCTAGGCCATTCATAAGGACTATGGAAATACTACCTCCGGACGCGTGAACATATATTTGCTTTCCGTGAGAGGGAATCGGTCCCCCAACACTTTCAGCACACTAATTTGCGAGAGATGACGTAAGAATGTTTTCTGATTTCTTCGGCTGATTTCACGGGATGACGGGGAAGATGTTAAGAGGAAGCTGCTCTAATTTAAGAGAGGCAGGGAAATGTTTCTTGATAAAAATCAAAGATTTAGTTTGGAAAAGTATTCGAACTTTACAAAGCAGTGAGCAAATGCTGTCGAGGACTGTTCAGTAAAAGCGCTAGAGTAGGAGAAATGAAGAGAGGTGAAGGGAAAGTGAGGGAGGAGAAGTCGGGAAAAGTTTGATGTATGGTGGGGAGCAGCAGAATGTGGCATGAGTAAGTGACCTACAGATGTGCCCTTAGGTCCAAAGGTCAGAAACAAAGATGCACTAGCGTCACAAGAAACAGATTTGAACGATTAAATCACCATTCGCATTGCCATTATCTGCTCGGGCAGCAGATAGAGGTTGGGAATTGAGCAATGAACGAGAAGGAACATAGAGCGATTACGTAGGCAATGAAACGAATTATCGATAACTAGAAAAATATCCCAGTTAAGCTGGCTTTCAATTGGGTTCGACCTATAGTTTTTACCATGTAAATTATACGAATATATTATACAAATCAACAAATACATTTTGTGGCTAAAAATTGAGAAAAACTTAATTTTTTGATTTTCATGCCTGGTGTTCAATCACCCCCTACTTGCATGGTATCATGGAAAAATAGAAATAGAGAAAATGAACAAGACTTGTTATTTTTAATTAAAGGGTATTAAATGTTTAATGGTAGGAATATCAAGACCGCACAGTTCTTTTTTCATGGAAATTATCATTGCAGGGTATATCGCGATGAATATGGGTTCCAATTACTTCTCACTGCCATTGTCATCGTGGGAATATGCCGCATAGATGTTTCTGCCGAAGCAGTTTTCATCGATATATGCTTCCCCTTGATCGATTGATATAAAATTTCATACATACGGAAGACTTTTTCACTTAATATTGAATATTAATAATTGTTCGAATCTCAACTCCTAATCTGATATCCCTAATTAGCGTGCTTGAATTCCCTCCCGGATTTCCATCCAATAAGGTGATAGGTCGTGTTTGATAATATTCATGATATATGCTATTCTGTTCTAAAATGGCATTTCAGCAAGTGAGTTCGTAAGTCGCAATGAAAGTTATAAATGCTCGTAGAAAGTGTAAAAAATAATCGCTAAATTACATATTACTTACTTTGAATCGTAAATATTTACGTATAGTTATTATTTATGTTTGTTATAGACACCACCTTTAATGACTTCGTCCAAATGCATGAACCATTCCCTCTACACTGTAGGGAAGGTTTGCAATATCCATTAACATATAACCCTAATTGGTGATATAGAATAAATTATAGACCCTCACGTGAAAAACATGTAACCTACAGGTTCAAAATTTATGTAAAAACAGCATTCTACTAGGAAAATAGTATATGGGACGCAGATGAATGCCGTCCATTTTTTTAAACTTTCCATGAAACCACCTTTCGATTCGCTGAGTTTTGAACGCGGATGCAAATGGATAAACTGTCACAGCTTTTGCAGTAATGTGATATTTACAATTAGTTACTGATATCTTGGAGAGTCAAAATCATTATAGTGCTTTTTAAAGTATAAGGTTGTCATTTTCATCATCAAAATCTTCATTCTACAAAATCAAGCTTTTCTCCGGGACTATGAGAATGGCTGCAAATTTGTATTCCTGTAAACGTTGCATAAAATAATCTGATGCCCTTATCTAAACACAACATTCACTTATGAGCGAAGCATATTGCCAAAAAAATTGAGGCCACTGTGCACGATCATCTTCCTCAATAGGCAAGCCTTATTGGTAACATCGAAGAAATAGCAGAACCTCTCGTGACCAATACATAACGTTTGGGATCGATTCAAGTAAATAGCATGTTTGCTGATCCTGTGGGTTATCCCCATTACTCTCACTTTCTCTCGTTCAAACAGACAATCCTCTCCAGAATGCACGTGGTTATCCAGCCGCACACCACACACTTTCCTCCTCGGGGCACACGTGACCTTATAATGGCGGCCACTTGACCCTCCCCTCCCGTACCATTCCCTCCCCGCATCGCCCGGTTGAATGCCGTCAGATTGATTGCACCGCTCGGAGCTTCGGTGCCGCCGCCATATTAGGAATCCTGTATCGCTCCCACTGCTGAGGACGTCGGCGCATTACCGGGGCGTTAGACAAATGACGACGCAGTAACGAGGCTGGGGGATCGCCCAACTCCCGACTGGGCACCCGAGGAACGAGAGGTGCATTGCCGTTTCGGTGGGATAGAAGAGCGGGGAGGTAGAGGGCAAGGGGACCTGGAGGGAGAGTGAATAACAATGCCCCTTCCCCATTTGAACTCTCACGCCTCCTTTCCTCCCCCACTCTTAGACTCCCTGCCCAACCCGTGTCTCGTGATTTTGGGAGCGTCGGTCGGGTCGCCAAGTTCCACGACCCCTGGGACTAGTATCAACGGAACACGTGCCGAGATTGTGGGCAGACCGACGCTGGTCCACCGCCGAAGAATTTTACGTTTCTCGCCGTGACCGGTGTCGACCATCGCTGCATTTTATCTCCAACGCTGCGGAATGAGTTGCAGGAATAAGGCCACAAACGTTAACGAAGCGACACGGGTTTCGGGGAAATGTATTTCCATAATTGTCACGCAGATATCCGATGGATTAGCCGAATGGAATACGCGTCTTGCTTGCTAAGTCAATATTCGAGGGTTCGAGACCATCTCGAATCTACGACTGGCATCATCATTGATGCACATATCATCGTTGTGGAAATTTGTGTTTCGGCAGGATTTCATGTTATTATATGTACATATATTTTATTATATGTATATGTATACACATAATAAATAAATATATATATATATATACATAGAATAAATATATATATATATATATATACACAGAATAAATATATATACTACCTTGATCAAAAAGTTCCCGGAATTTATTCAGAAAATTAAAAATACAAGTTTATTCATCTAAATCTATATTGTCCCCTTCAAAGTAATCCCCATCGACTGCAACACACTTATGCCAGCGCTTGATCCAATCCTCGAAACATTTTTTATATTCGGTTTTCGGTATGTCCATCAGTGCTTCCTGCGATTTTTCCATTACTTCCTCTCGGCTGCTAAAACGCGTTCCCCGTAATGGTTTTTTAACTCGATTGAACAGAAAGAAGTCACAGGGAGCCAAATCAGGTGAATTCGGTGGCTGTTGGATGGTATTTGTTGCATTTTTCGTCAAAAAATTACGAATAATGATAGCACTGTGCGACGGTGCGTTATCATGGTGCAAAATCCACGAGTTTTCTGCCCACATTTCTGGTCTCTTTCGGCGAATTGCTTCACGCAAACGTCTCATAACGCCCAAATAATACTCTTTGTTTACTGTCTGGCCTTCTGGCAAAAATTCATGATGCACTACACCGTTGTAATCCATGAAAACCGTCAGCATTGCCTTCTTTTTTGACTGAAAACGACGTGTTTTTTTGGTCTCGACTCATTTGGTGAACGCCATTCACTTGCCTGATGTCTGGATTGCGTGTCGTACTCATAAACCCACGTCTCGTCTCCAGTAATGATCCTTTTGATGAATGTGGGATCGGATTCAGCCTCGCAAATCATGTCTTTTGCGACGTCAACACGGTCTCTTTTTTGCATGAAATTGAGGTCTTTTGCTGCTACACGACGGAAACCCAAATCATTAACCACAATGTCTTGGGCGGATCCATAGGCAATGTTCAAGTCCTCCGCTATTTCTCTGATGGTTAATTTGCGGTTATTGACCAACATTTCTTTTACTTTATCAATTTTTTCACCGACTTTCGATGTCGATGGTCTGCCACTGCGTTCATCATCTTCGATTGACTCACGACCACTTCTGAACCGCTCGTGCCACTGGTAAACGACCGTTTTTTTTAGAGAATCGTTGCCGAAACACTTTTCCAACATTTCCAACGTCCGTGCGCCACTAAATCCGTTTTTTACGCAAAATTTAATACAAGTTCGTTGTTGCAAATTTAAATCCATTTCTGCAATTGTAAAAAATCGCCAACACACACAGAGATAGATGTACTCTTGGCTACGTAACTTTTGCAAATGTCAAGTTATGACACTAAGATTTAAAGGGAATATCAACAACAGATGTACCAATTTAACAAAAAAACAGAACTCAAATCGGAACGATGGGAGCGCCACACGGTGGTTATTCCGGGAACTTTTTGATCAAGGTAGTATATATACACATAGAATAAATATATATATATATATATATATATGCATCTTTAAATCCGTACTTACGAATAATGCTTTTTCCGTAGTCAACAACTAGGCCAAAAATATGGTAGGACAATTTATTTTCTGTAATTTTTTTGACTTCATTTAAAGATAATAGAAAAGATTTCTGACTTCTGGGAAATAATAAGCGGAAACAATTTTATTAGTTGATGAATATGCATTACTGAATACTCTAAAAACATCAACGGTTGCGTACAACATTTATCTCCGCAGCCTGTGCAATATGATGCAAGAATTCTGGCTACAACTTTAAACTGCAGACCCAGCATATGAGAGCAAAGGTTTTCCAATTGGCTTGTTTCTTAGTTATATTGCAAGTATTTATTATTTGAATGACATTCGATTACATGCTTCTAAATATCCGCTTACAGCTGTGTGAAAATGTAAGGCTCTCTTACGAAAAGCTACGAGGGTCATCCGGAAAGTAGTACCCGTTCGTGCCGCACGACGGGAGTAGCCGCCGGGAAGTGCTGACGACGCGAGTAGCCGCTGGACGAGGTCAGATAGCTTCAGTGGCTTGTCTGCCTTCTCTGAGCCAAGTTGCGTGACGCTAGCATTGCCTGTGTTGTTTCTGTGATTGTTTACAATGTTTAAAAAAATTGAGAACGCCGCCAGTTGTGAAGTGAGGGCAGTGATTAAATTCCTCAATGCAAGAAACGTTCGCCCATGTGATATTCATCGCCAATTAAAGGAGGTGTATGGAGACAATGTAATGGACGAGTCGTCTGTTCGGCGGTGGTGTCGCAACTTCAACATGGGGAGGGGGAACACACACGACGATGAGCGTTCGGAGAGACCGTCTGTCATTACAGACCAACTGGTGAGCTCAGTTGACGAATTCGTGAGGAACGATCGGCGCGTCACAATTGATGACATCTGTGAGCATTTTCCCAATGTTTCTCGAACAATTGTTCATGAAATTGTTAAACACCATCTGCATTATGCAAAAATTTGTGCAAGATGGGTCCCTCGCGTATCTCAATGAGCTGGACTATGGGAAGGACTATGCAGCAGGAATACAGAAACTTGTCACACGTTATGACAAATGCCTTAATTTGCTTGGAGATTATGTTGAGAAGTAGTTTAAAGTATCCTCTTTCAAATAAAATTTTTTATGTTTGTTAATATTTACTTTTGTGTCTTTATTTCACGAACGGGTACTACTTTCCGGATGACCCTCGTATATTGAGGCAAATTTCATTAATACGCATTGATTTGCCGAAATAAATAAATTATGAGGGATCTCTTGACAAGCAAGGAAAGTTGTATTGGAGAAGTTGTTCGTTGTTAGTTCGGTTGGAGAAGATGAAGCATCTAGCATGCAAAATACAAAAGATGGCTCGGCGTGACAGATATTGAAAGATGATCGTGGATGAAGTGGCAAAAGAGATCACACTTCATGGGTGGGGAAGGAGGATGATTTACGGAGGAGACTTTGGAACCGTGGAACAAAAGTAAGGTATGATAATCGAAAAGTGTAAAGGCAATGTTCGGAGAGGACTATTTTAGATTATCGAAAAATTCTTCTCACGTTAATCATAACAATTAAAAGAGAAATCTTAGGCATCTGAGCCATATTAGAAGCCAAATTACTAAGAGGTGTTTGGAAAGCTGACTTCATATGCTTGAAATTTCCGAGGAAATGGAGTTATTTGATAGGTAAAATAAAAAAAGGGAAAAAAGTAGGGAAATGGAGTTATTTGGGAGATAGATTCCAGTAAAGATATATACAAATACTCATTATTTCCCCGAACAATCAGAAATCAGAAACCAAAGTCACTTTAGAAATATTAAAAACATTGAATTTACAAGCCGGAACAAAATTAAACATTGCAAAGCTGTTAGGTATACTTTCAGGTTCATGTGTATGCTAGTTGGTAGTTTGAGTGTCTGCATGTGTGTGGGGTGCAAGTGTTCTTCCATGAATGTATGCCATGTTTTTTTTGTGGATGCATGATTTTGTGGTTTTTGCATGCGGTTTTTTTTCTTTTCTAAATTACGGGTGGTGTCCTAACACCCCCCGCCACACGCCTTTGCGGCGGCTTGCGGGGTATTAAGTAGATGTAGATGTATTTGTAAAAGTCAGCGATGACGAAATTTTGATTGTCATGGAACCGCATCTGAAACTGTGGATGACTTCCACACAAGTCATAGTCTTCCTTTACGAAAATAATCCCAGGAAGCACTCGCGATGACGATAAAAATAAATTATCCTCAGAATGTACGAAAAACCTTCATGCTAACGTAGAAAACGCAGGATAAAAATTTGAATGTTTCTGTGCTAAAAACGCAAACTAATATTTGTCTTCCTTTTAAAAAAATTGACTCACTCACATTTATCTCTGTTCTGATACTATTTTTTTACTCGAAATTTTATTGAAGGTGACCCTAGTATCGATATAAATATTGCACCCCCACCAGTCGATCTGGAAAGCTACCACGCAACCTGGGGCATCATCATTTATAACCAAAGAAATATAGTGCCAAAGTGCTCAGAACTCAAGGCAAGAAGCTGAGAAATACACCCGAAAGTATTTTCAACAAAGATCCAATCGTAAAAGCAATTCCCGCGGCGTGCTACACACTCCTAGGTTCCCGCTTGAAGAGAAATTCTCCAGCGCGACCCGGCAGAAAACGAACACTTCCGAGAGTCGTTAGGGCATGCCGTTCAATTCGCTCCCCAACCCCCAACATACGGGCTTCCCCATCCAGAAACCAACGCCAGAACGAGAGCACGATCCAGCTTCCCACCTACTCCCTTTATGCCGGAGGGTTAAGGAAAAGGGATCAGGGAGGTCGCCGCCTGGGTTCATTTGTTCCCGCTCCATTCGCCTACTGCGCCACTGGTGGCGGATGCACCCGCATCGATGTCGGCGGAAGGATCGCCCGAGATCCGTCTGTTTGCTTCCCGGGGGGGGGTGGGGGGGACCCACCCGTCTTGCCCCATCCGCCAACTCCTCCGCGGCGTGGGCCCCCGTCTTCCTACCACCCACGTCTCTGGCGGGTGCCCAATGGGTTCTTCCCGCTCCGCGATCCATCAACGGAGAGAGAGGAGACGGAACCCATAGTCATTACCGGGCCCTCGGAAAGGACTCTACGGGCGAATGGGAGAGGGAAGTGGAGGCGAGGTTGACGGGGGCACGTGTGTGGGAACGGAAGGAGGAGGCGTAGGAAAAGAAAGAGGGAGAAGCGTCGGTGATAAATGTGCAGGTAAAGGAATGGGGAGGATGAGGTGGGGTCGGGGGAGTGAATGCAAACAATTCCGAAAATGCTGTCTGGATTTCTTCCTAAACGACTTCTCTCCAGCCGAGAGGGGAATTCTCACGGGATTGAAGAGAGGCCACATTACCTAGACATCATCTCCCACCATTCTCATCATTTTACATGCACGTAATTAAAGCTTCATAGATAAGATGATTCGGATATAGAACAAGAAAATAACAATCAAATACAGAGTATTTCAACACGTAATGGGACCTATCCACCCACAGAATTTCATTCTCTGCACCCGGCCTTCGAAAGTACCGCTTTCCTTGTTATAAATCAAACAAATTGCTTCCGTCAGCCTGGAAGCGTGATGGAGATTTAACAACCCTTAAAAACTGATTTGGATTTCGACAGCCGCAATCAAGCTAAATATTTAAGGAACACTGTTTGTGGATAGATAGGAACATTTCAAATATTAAGAACAAATATCCACGCTATAGTTGCTCATGAGAATCAAGAGAGATATACGAGACCTTGAAGCCCCAGCGTTACAGGAACTTCACTAATGCATAATTTATAGTTTTCTCATGGAGACGTTTGTTTGTTTAAAGTGTAACTAAATTTTACATAAGCCAATAGGATTGTATTCAGATGGTCTTTGAGATCGAGACCCTTCTAGAGCGCTTAAAATTTTAATTTCCCAAGGTCAGACACGTGTTAAGAAATGAAATTCAGTTCAGAAGTATTCCATATTCTCATTATAGAATATATTTGTCGTTTGTTGCTAAATGGATACTTTAATAGGGTAATAAATATTAAATTAAAAACTTTCAGTTAGACAAACCAGTATATTTAATACACTTAAACGTTAAAAAATATTTATAAATAAATTACACCCACAAAAAATTATATATATGTAATGTCTATGATGTTTGCACTAGCGAGCAAAGATAAAAATACAGAAACACACAAAAAAGAAAAGAACCTCGCACGCATTCGAATTTACGGTGGTACAAGCCCCCTTTCTCAAGGAAGAGAATGAAGGAAGGTGAGTTTCTTCCTTCTCTTCCTTGAGAAAGGTGGCTTGTTCCGCCGAAAATTCGATTATGTGTGGGTTGCTTTTCTTTTTTGTGTGTTTCTGCGTTTCTGTCTTTGTTTGCTGATGCTCACTTCATATACATTATTATTGACATTATGTATAAATATGTATATATATATATATATATATATATATATATATATATATATATATATATATATATACACACACACACACACACATACATATACAAATATATAAATACTTGTAACCACTTGACAAGAGAAAAGTAGTAGCACTAAACAACCTAATAATTATTTCAGCTTTTTATTATACAAGGAATTCAGTTTCATCGTCGCCGCATGTTACTACCTTCTTATCGTTTTGTAATTATGTTTTTGAAGATATGGTGATGAAACTGATACCTTGGCATAAGTATGATTCTTCCAATTCTGTTAATAGATTTACCTGCCGCGGATCCAACAGGAATATAATTGGAGTGCAACCCTTACTTGAGAATGCTTCAATTGAGAACACCTTCCGTCAACAATACGGGCGACACTATGACAAGAATAGATCGAACACCCAGGCTCACAGCACTATAACGCCCTCGCGCTTCTCTCTTCACTCCACCTCTACCCGTTAAGTCTTCCTAATTCATCTTAAGTATCCACCTCAAGTGTTCATCACTGCCACTGGAATTCTGGTAGGGATGTGAACCACGTGCTTGAGATCTAACTCCGCCACTAAAGTCTGATTTGCAGTCAGTGTCCCCGCACTATTCAAATTCCGGTTACCATCCCGGGACGGACTCCGTATGAACTACCGCCAACGAAGGGGAGGAACTCTTACCTTCCCATTACTCATCCCTAATGGACGTCCGTGAGAGGACTCACGCCGTCTATAGGGAGCTGTTTACCGGGACCCGACAAGGCATTGGGCTGCGTGCCTGGAATACCATTATCCTCTCGTCTGGATAAACAAATTCGCCGAGTGACGGGCGACCACGGATTTCTCACCCTGCGTCGTGCGCGCGGCCTTTTACTTTTCTTTCTTTCTTTTCTTCTTCGGCGGACTGCATTCGAAATGCACAAGGGCGCTACCGGAGGACGCGGTCTGGATCTTGCAAAGCACGTGGCCAGGCGAAATCGTGACTCCCCGACACGCATATTAGTATAGTGAACACGCCAACTTAAAACTGGACTCGTTTTCATGCGGACTTTTCTTCGTACGGCCACTTAAAAATATAATCTGTTTTCTCCTCACCGTTGCCTTAGTGGTTGGTGGGGTGTTTATTTTAACGCCTTCCCCCCGGAGGAGGTTTCTGTGGCAATGCTTGTAGATCCATGGACGTCCGTTCGAATAGTTACGTCGACGTATGCAGGGAAAGCATGAAAACTTTTCACGCGACTCCCATGACAGTGTGTAACATCAGAGTCGTTGATGAAATTTCTCCAAGTAAATTCGGGTCAATAATCTTTGGTCAAAACTTGGTTTAAATCAATCATTATACAAGCTTATATACACTTTGTAAACCTCATACAACAGATTTCAAGTAGCAGGTGGAATCGTACCAAAACTGTTTCGTCTAAATCCAATGATTAAAACTGAGTTCAGTCTGTTCATCCTTATGATAAAAATTGAGACGATCCTAATTTCCTTCCTGGCTATAACGCTGAGTTTACTATTGCGATAAGAAGCCCAGGGAGGGCCATGAAAAATTTCATTCTGTTAAAATGTCTGTGGGTCAATCAGAACATAAAATATGCTCTACGTGACATATTCGAGTCCATAATCCGCATAATACAGTAATAATACATTGGGTATTTCGAGTCATAATACACTGTGTATTTCTTTATGCCCTAACGAGTTTTAATCCATGCTAGCTATCATTTCAATGCTATTTAGAAACATGAGCGAGATAACTATCAAAATGCATATTTGCAGCGTTTTCCATAATGACTGCGAACCATAATCCTTTAAGTGAGCATAAATCAACTTATGACCCATTTGAAGGAAAATCGATACATATGAATAAGATAGCGAAATGATTAATTAACATTCATTTGCAAATGCACATGGTTTACGCGCAAGAACGTCTCTGCCCTACCCTAACCTATGGCATTTCGAACGGGATCGTACCTCCTCAAAACATTCCCCAGCGTATCGTTTAACCCATCGTCAATCATCTTCCAACGATCGGCAACGTCGTCCCCAGTATATACACCACAACAACACCCCGCCCCTACCTCCCGCTCTCCCCACCCCATCATCTCGGCGCGGCGGTGAACATTAAACGCCCTCTCCGCTCCTTCCACCGCGAGTCGACTGCGAATTCAACGGCGCGGAACCCGGCGCTCCCAACGCCTCGATCCCCCGGCGTCGAGGAGCGGCGAGGAGGTGTGCACAGAGTGGTCTCCTGAGATGCGGAGACGATAAAAAAGACACCGGCGCCACCGCCGCCGCCACCTTCGTCAGCGGAGGAAACGGGCGGGGAGATAGGGAGCGACTCGAATTGAGTTGCCGACGACGGCGATGATGCAACGGGCACGGGGAGAACCCAATCAAAGGAGAGAGAGAGAGCAAGGCCGGTTAGATCCCTTTGATGTCCGACATGCGTATAAATTAAGCGATCTGACGCGATCGACGGCTCTCCCGGCCAACGTTCATTCATACAAGGCGAGGACGATTACCAATAAGCACGGACTGGAGATTTCCACGCTTTGAATTAAAAAAATAATAAGAAAATGCTCGTTGTTGTCGGGAGGAGGGAAAAAAAAGGTGGGGGAGGAGGATGCGAAATCACTTCGCTTTCCTCGTCCTTCCCCCAACAACCGTTCGAGAGGGGGCGAGATGTTAAAATCATTCTGGTCCATCAAGGATAAACTCGCTGATACGGCAGGGGAGATAAAAATAGTTGGACTCGCTTTGATCGCTCTCCGTCTCCCGGGGTGACGGGAAAATGCTCGAGAGGGCGCAGAGGGTGCAGGGAGGGTAATGGCGTTTATCGAGTGAACTCGCGTTGACACGGATCGACAGCATGACAGCTAATGAAGTGAAATAAATACCCTCATTGACGAGAGATAAAAGCTTTGAGGGGTCCATAATTCACGGCCACTGCCTCTTTTGCGGAGTTGAAAAGCTCCTCTACTTGGAAAATACTGCCTGCAGTGTGGGTGTGTGTGACTGACGCGAGCCAGGAAATACTTCAGGAAGATGTAAAGAAAATCGCAAAGTGATTTATATTGTTTAGACTCACCCACATTATTGCTGTTTAGACCGATGGAATCTGTCCGTTCTTCAGAATGAAGACGAAGTTGAATGCGATGGGGTTGAAGCGATTGCTACACAGGTTTCTTCCCTATTACCTTTTTCTCCCGAAATATTCTACACTCATTCTGATTTTGGGATTTATTTCCCGATGTGAGAACTCAGTGAAGATACAAATCTTGGCTGTGGAAAGATGAAAATATATCTAAACGACGACGTCGATTCACGGCTTTTCAACAATAAAGCAATATTTGGAGAGTTTGGACACTCAGAAAGCACCTTGACTATATAATAACCTTTATTGTATCTCAAAGTGCAGGCGTTTTGCCAGAAAATGCTTTACCATTCTTGTTGCTGTGTTCTCTTTAAGTAACAACTGATTACGCAACACAGGCAGGCAAATAGGTGTAGGTTGATATCACAGGTTATGCCCGGAGTACTGTTATCGAATATGATACGGTTCGATATGGGCAGAGAACGTACAGTTTCGATCCGTTTTTAAGGAATAGCGAATTAATGCTTCATTCATGATATGTTTTATTCCCCCGCTTCCTGACACCTTATCTCAGTGCCGTCATCTTTTATCTACCGGGTAATGGATTGCACCGATTCGAGGAAATCTAAGGCATGATTATGTTCGAAGACGAATTTGTGAAACGATTCATTATAACTTAATCAACTAAAAAACTAAATTCATGGGCATAAAAATTGAATTAAACATATAAAAAATAACAGCAAGTTGGCTAGGCTGGCAAAGCAAAACACCATACGATTTTTCGACAATTTTGGCAACAGAAATACCTTAATCATGCGAAGCAAATTGTACCCAGCGGTTTTAATTTACAGTGTGATGTCCTAAACGAATCGAGGAAAGAAAGTATCAATATCATTGGGGAGTAGGAAGCAGCATGAGGACATTGCGCTTAAGCAAGCATCAGCAGGCACAACGGCTGCCCCGGTTGTCCAGGAGATTTGTGAAATAGTAAGGACTAACGCAGAGGATGGCGTCGCTGAGCACTAATTTACGAGGGTCATCCGGAAAGTAGTACCAAAGTCTCCTCCGTAAATCATCCTCCTTCCCCACCCATGAAGTGTGATCTCTTTTGCCACTTCATCCACGATCATCTTTCAATATCTGTCACGCCGAGCCATCTTTTGTATTTTGCATGCTAGATGCTTCATCTTCTCCAACCGAACTAACAACGAACAACTTCTCCAATACAACTTTCCTTGCTTGTCAAGAGATCCCTCATAATTTATTTATTTCGGCAAATCAATGCGTATTAATGAAATTTGCCTCAATATACGAGGGTCATCCGGAAAGTAGTACCCGTTCGTGAAATAAAGACACAAAAGTAAATATTAACAAACATAAAAAATTTTATTTGAAAGAGGATACTTTAAACTACTTCTCAACATAATCTCCAAGCAAATTAAGGCATTTGTCATAACGTGTGACAAGTTTCTGTATTCCTGCTGCATAGTCCTTCGCCGCCAGCTCATTGAGATACGCGAGGGACCCATCTTGCACAAATTTTTGCATAATGCAGATGGTGTTTAACAATTTCATGAACAATTGTTCGAGAAACATTGGGAAAATGCTCACAGATGTCATCAATTGTGACGCGCCGATCGTTCCTCACGAATTCGTCAACTGAGCTCACCAGTTGGTCTGTAATGACAGACGGTCTCTCCGAACGCTCATCGTCGTGTGTGTTCCCCCTCCCCATGTTGAAGTTGCGACACCACCGCCGAACAGACGACTCGTCCATTACATTGTCTCCATACACCTCCTTTAATTGGCGATGAATATCACATGGGCGAACGTTTCTTGCATTGAGGAATTTAATCACTGCCCTCACTTCACAACTGGCGGCGTTCTCAATTTTTTTAAACATTGTAAACAATCACAGAAACAACACAGGCAATGCTAGCGTCACGCAACTTGGCTCAGAGAAGGCAGACAAGCCACTGAAGCTATCTGACCTCGTCCAGCGGCTACTCGCGTCGTCAGCACTTCATGCGGCACGAACGGGTACTACTTTCCGGATGACCCTCGTATATTCGTACTTGTCCGAACTTTACAGCACCCACTTTGGAGGACCGATGAATAACAACGAGAATTCAACCAACGCTAGAAGCAAAAGAATAAGAGCCACTTGAAATTATAATTTTATTTTCCCTCCGAACATAATTGGCGACCTTAATCCCTAGGGATTCCCATAAGTATCTACTCCTAGCTAGGAACGAGGTACTCTCTGGAATAGAACTGGCAGAATTAGAGAGGACACGTATGTCTGAGACATGACTCAAACACGCGGCCAAGGGGAAAACAGACGCGCGCGTGATTGACCTGATAAACCCGGAACCAGAGAAATATTGCATATTTTTCCTGATCTTCTTAAGGTATCCGGATCCCGATGTTTTGGACTAACGGATATTTCACGGTGTTTAGTAGACATTGGTATGGTGAGCCACGATTCCGCAGTTCAATTTCCGATGCACGTAAGCTATGGAAATTCCCAGACGTCAACGCAAACACAATCCACTCCACCCAAGTTTCTCCGATGCCTGCTAAATCTGCGTTTATAGATAATCTCTAAATCTTCCACGGCCATGACTTAAATGAATTATTAATGAACGTGCGGACTATTTCCTTTCTTACTGGAACACAACACCGACAGAAACAGAAGAAAATAAAATGTTTTTGCGCTGGCGGATAAAGAATTTACGTGCGTGGGCAGCGAGAAATTAGTGATCACTGTGGACGATATACCGCAAGAGAGCTCGAGAAAAAAAGATTATCTTGAAATGCCGCACGTGATGTGTGGTCTCTACTCCGCACAGGACCATGAATATGAATTGTCGGTGCCACTTATGTCATTACCGGTGTGGGAGTCACTATTTGGCGAAAGCATGCGTGGGAGGGGGTGCATTTCTGAAAAAGGGACCCTTAAGATTAAAGGGAAGAGAATTATAGCCGTTTAGATTTAACGGAATTACATAGCAAATTATTGAGTACTTCGAAATTTCTTCAAAGGAGAATATATTTACAGTTTCAGCAACTCTATTAATTTAACCGACAAAATTTATTTATCTACCTCGTCAATGATTCCGTTATTTTTAGCGGTTTAATTCCCTTCCAACCTTTTGCCGTAAATTAGCCATTAGCATAACGACATCGCTCGCTATTGTTTGACTAATTTTCTAATTTTTCATTTTCCAGAAATTCATATTTCTTGCGTGCTTCACGAATCCCACGCCAATGAAGAATTAAGTTCTTCTATGAAGGCACATCCGGGTGTGCAGGTGACAACGAAAATGTGCACTATTATAAAATAACAATGACCTTTGGTTCATTTAAATATTCCATGTATTTTATCGCACGTCAAAAAGAGATAGTAAAATCTAACGCAATGCTCACGCACTAGCAAACGTCATATCACTCGTGAACTTAATTTTATCATTGTGGATCAAAATAAAATAGTTACGTATTTTCTCTTTTTAAAGTGTTACCTAAATAAGAAAGATGCATCCCAGTAAGTTGATGACCGATGAACACTAACATAAAAAGCGAATCTCTTGAAATTAGCTACAAAATAACAAAATTAGAATCTCTTCTCTAATCTCAACAATAATATACCCCTGCTTATAGAATAATAACGTATTCACAGAACTTGCACTTCGCTTTTAATTCTACCTCATCTCCTTCCAGAGAAATCAATTAAGGCAGAACACGTTCTGAAAAATCAAGCGGTTTAAATAAGATGCCACTGGTAAACTGAGCTTTCCAGCTTTCAAGCCAAGTGCGCGAAAGCGCAGGTGCTTTAAACTCTTAGTCTCATGTGCCGAAGCGCAGGTGTTTTTATCATATGGAATGACCTTTTAGCTCAAAACTTGGGAAATTTCCCCTGTAGAACGTACCTTGTTTGGACAAAAAATCAAGTCCTCACTATTATTATGCCCAAACAGAGAAAAAATAATGTTTCTGACGAATAAATAGACGCAAATATTAGGGATATAAGCCTCGAGCGATGGGATTAGCCGGAACTACTCGCTCCAAGCTCGGGCCTAACGATGAGCCGAATGCTCGCTTGTACTCAAATGGTTCCGTCCTGGGAGTCTGACGTAAAAATGAACGCGGAGTTAGAGAGGTTAATGTGGGCCCACCTGTGGATAAATCTCGCGGCTTGTTAAAGGATTTGTGTCAGATGGGCCATTTGCCACTCCGTAAATCCCCTGAGGCGTGGAAAACGTGCCTGTTAATAGAGGTGATGCGGCAATGATTTTCGCTTTAATGAAGATGAATGCCCAGAAATATCAGTGGTCCCCTTGCGAGGCCTTCCAATGCCAGAAAATTACGTACTCGACTACGCGTCTTTGAATGGCCCTGAGATGAAATGCCGATTACATAAGTTTCGAGAAAAAGGATATGACGAAATTTCTTTCCCCTTAATATTGAAGCATACTAACGTAAATAAAGGCTGACGTAAGAGGGCAAAGACAAATTGACACATGAGAAATATTAATTAAGGAAGTTAAATTCGGTAGAGAAGTGAATATTAAGGGCTGAACATTCATCAAATTTGACTCGATTCAAATCATTCGCGACTTCTAGGAGCAGTATATTAATGAAGAAATAAAGGGATGCTAAGACGAAAATAACGGCGAACATTGAAATAAAAATATGAAATAACTCAGGACCTCATTTCGTGCCGTCGTTGATACTTAGAATGTATTCCACACACACTTCCTATGTGAGGCGAGGAAAGAATACTGACGGAATTTTAATTTATTACAGAAAATGAGTTCATAAAAGCACAAGGTCGTACAAAAAAGCGACGGAGGCGAAGGAAATATGAAAGGACAGACAGCAGTGAAGAAATTGATAAAAAGGATCAAGATTCTCAAAATAAATTAAAATCTCTCTATGCCCACCCCTTTCGGGAAGATTTTACACGCCCTGTATGTGCGTGCATTGGAAAGGGCAAGTTCTCTTTCTGTGAATATTTTAGAGAGTCATAATGCATGGAAACAGTTCTACTTCTTTTAACAAATACCGCGGACTTGAATTTGACTCACTTCTAGTTCAATATTTGAGTAATTCTGCATGCAAACAAACTCAATTCAAAACTCTTATGATGAGATATAGCTTTTTGATTCGGTTAAATATAGCTTCCAAGCCCTTACCTGCCCGGATCATTGAGGACATCTGACTCATAGACTTAAACATTCGATGTAAACTCCTTCTCGAGAAAAGAATCCAAGACTCTCTTAAATCCCGGAAAAGTTTTTGAAGTTAAAGGGCATTTATTCATTCTATATGATAACATTTTTTTATTTATATGAGCCTAAATATTACATCATGGGAGATGTTCGGTCATCATTCAGTTAATCTGTAAAATCTGAAATTCAAGGAATTTGCTACTATGGATTTGCTAATACAAATACCTTTTATCGTTAGACTGATATCCAATACTTTACAAAAACTCTACGAACGGGATCCATTCCACGATTGTGATATCGAATTAATCCGAATAGACCCATAAACCATTTTTGTGGGGTGGAAATATAGTTTACACGTCAATATTAACTAGTGAGAGGGATATCAGAAATCAGTAGGCAATTAGAATAATGCGGAATATATTTGTCATGACTTCATAGGATGTCATTTAGAATATTAAAACATTTTAGCACATTTATCTATGTCCCTGGTATTTAGGTTTGGAAATGAACATATAAACAAGAACCATGGACATAAGATAAGATCGGATTTTAAAACAGCGTAAGAAATATCTTAGCAATATTCATGATAATGTTTCTTTAGAAAATAATCAGAATTACCAAATAATTCGAGTTCCATGTGAGACTCAAATAACAGCCAATATCTCAACACAGAAGGGGCTCCACTGCCCCATAGTTTCTAGCTAATCGCAGCTCTAATATTTCACTCTCGCGGTATCGAAAGGTAAATACGCTCGGTCATATGTTTTAAGGCCTTCGTTGCACATTGGGCATATCAACGGAAATTGAAAACCACGGGAAAGGGTTTATTTCTGAAAAACGTTGGGAGGAATTTACCGAACTGAGACCATTTGTCATGTGCACTTATGCATGCGTCCCGGATTTGATTCCAAACCGTGCCTCTGGGAACCCTCCTCACCTTCGCCCAAGCTGTGCCATTTATCGTGTGGACTAGAAAACCAAAAAGGGCACGAAGGAAGGAACTGACCACCACACCGTCATGCATGAATTTCACAAACCGGGCTTAGTATTCAGTTGCTTAGAACTAGGCTACTGTCATCAAATAAACCAACGGTTTATAACGGTAATGCACAGATTTTGCCTTGACTAAATTTTATTAACTACGAGTATAACTATTATTATTTTATTAACTACGAGTATAACTATTATTATTTTATTAACTACGAGTAACTATATTTTATTTACTAACTACTCGTATAATTGTCGCTTATATCATATGCGACATATGTTGGCCATTTTCAAATTTTATTACGCACCGTTAAATCGTTGTAGATATGTTGGGGAATCATAACATTTTGTAACGTGTTACTTATTAAATTCATAATTACATTGAATTTACTTTTAATTGTCCGCAAAAGCGTGTGACAACAAGGAAGGTAAAAAGCTCCCACTTAGTTTTAGTCATGGCGCTTTCTAGGGGCTCATTCTTAACTACTAAATTACACCCTTGAACCAGCGACCTTTGGTTTATGAGGCGGTTGTATTGATCATTACCCTACTCCGCCTTCATTTAGAGATACTTAAGCAATCCGGCCTAAACAAAATCACCACGAATGTTATATCTGATCGTGAGAAACAAGCACCTTAGTAATCACTCTGTCATCCTCAATTTCTCAAATCAGTGGCTACCTAACCAGAAGTTTGCAATTGTAGAAGATGTTCGGGGTGAGCGGGGGAAACCTGGGACCCTTCTCCGTGCTTCTGCGAGTCAGTCAGTCCAGTCGACTTTTGGCGTCGCTCGGACGCGAACGGGTCCAAGGACGACGCCCCGTTCGGCGAGGTCGAAGTAAAGGAGGCACGGGAGGGGGGGAGTGCCAGGGAAAGGGAGGAATGAAGGGAACAATGGAAAGTGGACGAATCACGGGGGTGGGACGTGAGAGGAGTGGAATACTTCGGGAGTGGGACAGAGGGGAGGGCGTGGGTGAGGGGTGTGGGCTCGGGAGTGGATCTTCCTCCATCTCCCGCGGGCGGAGGGTGGGAGCCCAGCGTGACCACAAAAATACTGAGGACAAATTTCCACATTTTTCAGACCTTAATTTGATATCTTACCAGGTTTTTTTCCTGGGAATGTATTCGCTCAGTAAATACGCAATAAAAAGGATTGACTGCCATAAAATGTACTGTAGATCCTACCGATAAACGATTTCTTCATAAAATATGTGTACAAGTTCTCCTTTTGGACCGAGAATAATTTCTTCACGACGTTGGAAACATTTGTGCAATGAAAAACATGAGGTGCGTTGCACAACAAAGTTGCAATGAAAATCAATACATTTTTTCGACGTCTTCAACGGAATGGTGTCGTTGAATGCTATGCGGGATTTCACATTCGTTTTATATCGCTCTAAAAACTGACATTGAGATTTGAAGTTAATCAGTTTCAAAGCAAAAATAAGAAAATTTATACGAGTATACTGTGAGTTTACATATAAAGGCAAATCGCACATTTGAATCTACTCTAACGGCTAAGCAGGACTAGATGTACGCGATTCAAAAGCGACGCCCGCCTTTCGGATTCTTTTTTGGTTTGTTTGTGAACACTGCCGGGGACTATTCAAATGCACATGAAACGGAACATGTGGGGTGGGAAGTGGGCTCCGTGATTGCACTCTGTTTGTGATGGCACCCAATGAATTTGCCGATAAATACGCAAAAACACGTTTCACTGCAGTCGCAACAAATTTCGAGGCAACTTTTTTCGATTTTGCGGAACATTTCCGGGCATTCCAGACGCTTTCAAAATCCAGGACATTTCCAGGTTTTCCAGTCGTGTGGTCACACTGGATCGGGTGTCTGCGAGGGAGGGGAGCGGGGGAAGTGAGCGCGGAGGTGGGCAGGAGGAGGTGGAAAGTGGTGGGGGGGAGGAGTGGTGGTGGGAGGGGGGGATGGCTATCTTCCCTGCGGCGTAGTGAATCCTTAATACTCGCACGTCCGTGGGTGGGTCTGGACAAATTTTTTGGAGACTGTATCCTCCCCTTCACGAGCCCATTTCTTATATCTGCGCCCGGCCGGCAATTACCCCCCTTCCTTCCACTCTCCCAAAATTCTCAGATCGCTCGGATAGCGCACCGATCGAGACATAAACTTATTAAATCTCTATCTCTCCTCCCATTATCTCTCCCCGACGCAAAAATATTGCCATTTTTTTTCGCAGATTCTCATCGCAGCTGGGTGCTCTCCCGACCAGTCGCCAAACTCGTGTTGTGACCAGCGTGTAACAAGACATCCGGAAATGCCTCTCGGTATTACAGCAGCGCATTTCGTGGATGATATGGCATCGTTGACTCAATTACGGCCCAGAATAAGTACTACCACATCCCCTCCCGACCCGCTTGGCGCTTGGCTTTACGAGCCAACGCAGAGATCACGCCCGGGAATGATTCCGAATGCTATAAATAAAGATGCGGGTATGTTTCGGGGAAACCTGTTCGAGCAAAGTGTCGCTGCATATAAAGACATCATTCCAATTGAGCGCCGACCACTCGCCTGCGAATAGCAGAGAAATTGAAACGTTTATCTTTAGATTAAAGCAGCCTTCAGGTGGGCTTTTGATGCGATGAATAAGTTAATTTATGAGCTCGTACGTCTCCCCGGAATCACCGGAGAGAGAATGAATAGCATTGCATTAAATTAAGTCTAATGCGGGGCGAGTGGAAGGAGATGTATCACCCAATTGAAGCAACATTTATTCACTCACGCAAAATATTGAATTGGACCTACAAGAAATCGATATTAATGAGATTCTCGAGAAGTAGGAAAGCCAAGCTAAACGTCAAAGTAAGAGTATATAAACTAGAATTGATGAGGTAATTACTCTATTTGGGCAGTATTCAAACGGAAAGGAAAATGGGCGTTGCATTTGGGATCCAAATAGGGGAAGAATTCTGTTTGCGAAAGAAGGATTTGCAAGAACACGAAATTTGATGACTAGTGTGAGTAATCACACCGAGAGGCGGTGAGAAGAAAAACTGGTGAAGACTTTAATAAGGACTCTAGCGCTCCGAGAATTTAAAACCTAGCCTTTGAGGGAATATGACGGGCGAACATTAATCGTTTTGGAGAAGCAGGTGTGTCGAAGAATAGAGATAATAAGTTAAGACTGTGAGGAAGACAATCAATGAAGTTTTAAATATGCTAGACGAACACGAGAAATCCGGGGAGAGGGGAAATCCGGAAAAGGTAGAAAAATAGTCCGGAAAATTTGGAAAGCCAGAGGGATTTTAAAGGCCATGATAGGGATGACAATATTGGACACGCGGGAGTAGAGAAAGGAAGAGAATAGGTTTTTTAGGCAACACAAAGACAGGCAGAGCTGGCGAAGAAATGAAGGAAAGTAATTATGGCCACACAAAAGGAAGTCCTCACGATATCTATGAGGGAAGGTTATGATTGTCAGGAAGGGTCTTAAATTCACCTTCAATTGGTAGAATCCCTTTGTATTTATTTAAGTACCCTGCAAGCCATCGCTAGGGTGCGTGGTAGGAGGTGAATATACACCAGAATAATTTTACCCAAACATGACCCTACTGCTGTCGAATAATGTTATTATGACCCCCTATCGTTCGTAGAAGAAATAACATTAAAATCGCCCTGGTCTTCACTTGATCTCCCTAATTTTATTGAAATGATCTCTCCTACCGTAGCAAGATTGGGGTAATAATACATTTTCAACATCACTACTAAAGAGACGTCCTTCCAATCTATGCAAGAGATTCAATCTGTAATTTACCAATCGCTTTTTGAGTGATTTACAGCCTAGCTGCTCTAAGATTTTGGATACGCGACTAAGTTTATCGTGGCAGGGTTTAACAAATCTAGCTCCCCTACGCTGCACGCGATCCAATTCGGTAAACAATCCAAATTCGTGAGGATCCCATATGATTCTAGCATATTCTGAATTCCCTTTAACCTTTTCATCACATTTACCCACTACTCTTCAAATGAATCGTAATTTTTTTGTTAGCTTGCCCACACATTCCCCGTATGTGTTTCACCCAGGAGAGGTCTTGAGTGAGGGCAACGCCTAAATATTTAATCGAGTCTACACATTCCATTTCGGAATTCCCGATGCAGTAGGCGTTCGGAAGGGAAATGATCTTTTTCCAAAAATTCATTACTGCGCAATTTTTGAAGTTTAATTCTAATTGCTAAGTGTCGCACCAGCTTTGAATGGCATTAAGGTCATTTGATAAAGCTGCTGTGCCCTCAGGATCACGGATACCACGGTAACCCCTTCAGTGAAAATAAATCAAAACAAAGCACCGAACTGACACCTAATACGAAAATGCATGCTTATGGAAGCCGACAGTCTCAACTTCATCGACACAGTTCCATTCACAAAATTCTTCATTTTCTCTCTCCTTCGGCCGACACGAACGAAGCCCGCTGACCCATATTAAAATCGGGTTAGTAACAGAAGGGCACTTGGCCGCCGTCTCCCACCACTCATCCCTTTTCCTTTCCTTCCATTTTTCTGCACGTCTCTCGACTAACATTGGCACCAGAGATCCAAGTGACCCACCGCGTGTTCATTTACATTCGGACGCACATATCTCCAAATCTCTCGACAGGATCTTTTCGCGCCGCCGATTGTTTGACGCCCGGGCGCCACTCGGACGGAAGGCGAGTGCCGCCGCGGCGCCGAGACACACTCGGGAAACGAAACGTAGAAAACCATCCCCCTCAACCCCCTCCCTCCCCCTCCGTAACGTCAACCCCCGACGCAAAAATCCGGGAGAAACTAAAAGGCAAAAAAAGCCATGCTCTACGAGCGAATCGACGAAAGGAAACAAAACAAGGCGGGTTCGCACTCCGATGAGCGTAGGATGGGTGGGGCGCCTCTAGTCCGCCCGGCGCATGTATCACGCGGGAAGACGACTGCGACGGCAGAGAGTGGGGGGGGGGGCTGCTGTCGATTCCTCGAGAAGGGAAAATTAAAATCCAGTGTATGCCCAAGCAGTCCTTCGCGTTCAGCCCTCGTAAAAACGCCCACGTGCGAAGCCGGTCGGAGCCCAGGCTAATGGGATATGGAGGAGGGATGTGCGGCGATGAGAGGCGAGTGGGATGGGGAGAGTTTCGGGAGGAAGGAGGAAAGAGCATGGGCAAATAAAGGGACGGGACATATTAGCGAAACACTTAAATCGCGCGCTTTAAGTGGCCACATGTCCCATCGAAAAGCGATGGTGGAAGAGTAAGTAATCGACTGCAAAATCCGACGGAATTGCGTGGCGGAGAGTGACATCACTTGAGTCTTCGGTTCTGTAGTCACCAGGTTCATTCCGAGTGGCACCCAACAAGACATACCTGCTCTAAGCAACTTTTTAGTCTCACCAGTTTAAGCATTTCATACGTAGATGGTTTGAGATATTGATATATATGGTCATAAGTATCCTGAGAATATACTGCAAGTTAACCAGCGAATTTTCACCCGTGGATAGAAATTTTCTTTAGTGCATCAAGAGTACTTGTGAGAATCTGTTCTTACTCTTGCAAACAGCAGCATTCTGTTAGCTACTGGTTCATCGTTGATTGCCTCCATCTATGATTTGGTGATAGCCGACATTTGAAAATATTTTTATGGTTCCATAGACACTCTACCTAACCTTATTACATCCATATTTTTTTACTTTCGGGGAAATCCAACTGGTATAAGTATTTCATGGGTAAGGTGCGGTCCTTCTTCGTTAGCAGATGGTTCCAGCCTAATTTCAAATCCCACTCTACTGGTCAAAGTGCCTTTGGTATACAAGGGTGTTGGTTCCGTCAACTATGGGAAATAATTTTTATCTTTTCATTACGGAAAGTCTCCTGGGAAACAAGGAAATACACGTGAAGAGTACTTATTGTCAATGCCATGTATCGTACCGTTTATTACGAAATGGGCTGGTCCTAGAATGTAATGTCCGCTCCGGCGATAGATGTCCATTAATGACCCGAACAATTGGTAGCTATTTCATAAAAAAGAGAAATTAATAATATTATTTTTCGGCGGTAGCGGTGGAGTCTTATTTCGAGATTTTGAGACTGAAAATCTGAATTGGCAAAAACTTATATCATTCTTTCCGGCGATGTAATGTAATTAGCTGGTTTATGAAGAGTGCTATGACAGGGCAGTACAGGACCACATACTCTTATGAGAAAGCAAAATTTAAACAGCAGCCTTATAAAATTCCCTCATTGAACTTTACCGCCATTGTTTCATCATTATTTTCTAAATATCTGTCCTAGCTACGTGAATAGCCCTCCGTAAATATATTTGGTAAATTCAGTTGAAACGTAAATTTAATGCCCATCTGGTTCCATGTCCATTAGTCTTTTCGAATCGATATAATCTTCCTTAAAATGCCCATCTGGTTCCATGTCCATTTGCCATTTCGAACCAATAGGGTCTCCTGATTACAGGACCAAAATGTTCTATTCAATTGCATCTTATTATTCCAGTCCAGATACCCGAGAACGATATTACACCTTGAAAGACTCTCCATTCTCGGGATGTCACCGCGTAGGTTGTTTTTCTGACAACAGTTTCGCCCATTCAACGAGCCTCTTCAGGTCGAAGTGAAGTTCGACCTGAAGACGCTGGTTGAAACACGGGCGAAACTGTTGTCAGGAAAACAACCTACGCGGTGGCATCCCGAGAATGGAGAGTCTTTCATCTGAACGCCGCGAAAATCTACGATCCGATATTACACCTTATTTTGCATTTTAATAGTTAAGACTGGCACTAAACTGTTCATGGAAGGAAAAACTGTAATTTTCTGATATTAAATTCATTATTTAATTGAAAACGTCGGAATTACAGCTCTGATGATTTCCAAAGTCAACGAGTTAAATCAATCTTATGACATTTTCCTACAAGACGGGATGAAGTCTTTTGCACAAGGAAATATCGAGCTAAACATTGAAGTCTTTCTCATCTGGTGCAGTATCTTTGGAGTTTATTATTTCCAATCCTTTAAGAGTGTTGCGTTTCGCAGGAAAAGGCGGATCTGACTGACGAAATTTTCTAGCATGCAAGAGGTGGGCGATTTCATTGCCAACCGCATGACCTTGGTTGGAAGGATGCGTCGACAACCCATCCCCCGTCCCATTTCAAACTTTACGGCCGAATAGTCTCGGACACGATGCTCGAGCAGCCCCGCTCTCAGACACCACCTCCACCGAGGTGCGCCGGAGTCTTCGGCACCGCACGCGTGCGGCCTTGGAGTAAAATTATTCCCGATCCCATTCCGGGCTCGCCCCGAGGGGTGTAGGCCAGTGGCGCACGGTATCTCAAGCGCGGCCGAATCGCCAAGGCCCACAGTACTGGGGGAAAACATGATAACAATCCGCGGGAGGGAAGCGAATCCGCCGACTCCTGCCCCCGACCCGCACTAACCTTGGGCAAGGAGCGCGAAACGTTGCCGGGCGCGGATAATTCAAAGGCGACCGCCCGGGGGAGCATCCGCGAAGGAGGCGCGGACGCTTCGCTGTCAAAACACTCGCACATCCTCCCTCCCTCCCTCTCTCTCTACGGCCTACCAGGCGCCGAACCCTTTAGCGGACGGCCCACGCGGGATCGACCAACCTTTTTATCCTCGGCCTTCCGTGGGCCACTCCCCCGGTCACCGCCTGGGGACACGCCTTTGTTTCGGATCCACATTTATCACGGGAACGATGGCTAATTTACGGCGGGAAATTTATCGCCCGCTCACGTTACAGTTATGCAAATCAAAGAGCAGATTGAGTTGAAAGGGATTCTTTTTTTCACAGGGGGATATATATACATAACCACGCCCTCCTCTTCCGTCGGAGGCGAGCCTCATGGGGTAGATCATGGCCTAGCTCTCCTCGCTCCGTCGCGAGCTTGGTTTTCTTTTTAAAAGATCGATGAATGGCCAGTTGCGCTCCGGAGTCGCTGCTTGGGCGCGACGAAGCTCTCCACATGGGAGTGACTCCGGAATTAAATGAGGCGAGTGAACTTATTGCGTTTGCAGTGAGTTTTCGCTGGTCACTGGCAGGAAGCGAGAGACTGGTACAATATTGTCACTTGTTGAATTAAACGGAGAGGTGGCCAAAAAAAAATTAAAGCCGTTTTCAACCAGAGAGGAAAGTTTTCACGCGGCAGCTGCGTCAACTTGTATGGATAACGTTGTTTCATCAAAGCGTAATTCTTCGCTTTTGCTCTTTGGAAAACCTTTCGACTTTCATCATGCTTCCATCTTGTATGTACGCGCACCTCGTAAATGCATTGACACATCGAAAAATGGCGTTGATGAACTATAGATGTCCATCGCAGTGCGTTTAGGAGTTGCTCTAAGTTGACAAAAATTACGAAAATATCAAAGAAGCGAAAAATTACAAAACTTATTCGCGTCATTAATTGATGTTTGCTTCCTTTCATTCATTTATTCATTCAAAGGAAAAAAAATACCCGCACAAGTGCTGACGAGAAATTCTTTCCGAATCGCGTTTCGTGTCTCCCAGTGTTATTATAGACTCGTCGGATTTCCATTCTCTTTCATTTAGCAGCTCAAGACCATAAAAGGGCTTCATGCTAAAGCAGGCAATTGTTAATTTTATTCACATCGAGTAAAAACCACGGGGAGTACCGTTTCCATTCAAATTCGAATGGGAGGTGTTTCAAGGACATTTTCAGCAGTCATCGACGTTCTAAACCTTGCTGGAGGTGTTCCCATGGTTTTTGTGAAAAATTAAGGAATAACAGAGGAATAAACCACCAATAACGAAGAGCTTTAGGGCAGATAAAAACATGTTGCTACTCACGAACGTTTCAAGATTGTGGCAACTGAAAGAGGGCCAATCGTTGGCGATATCTTTTCAGTAACAAATAATAAGAACCTTTTTCCGTTTTCCGACAAATTGACGACCTAACTCCTCATCCCTGGCGTCAGCATGTGCTTTTAACCGGACTAATTAAAGTGTCCTCCGTGAATCACCCGTACGACAAGAACTACGAGTAGCAATGTTAGTGGTAGTTTTAATGGCTCCTTGCGTTTGGCGTGCCGGAAGAGACATCCAAGCCATTTTCCGTTGACATTCCATTATCTCGTACGAAGACGCTCTAGTTTTTCAGCCAATTTACCCCGCGGCGCGATTGAAGCCCATGCAATCGGGCACACAAACTCAACGCAGTTACATCAAAACTCTTCCCGGGGTCGACGGCGGTGCGCACCAAACGACGGGTTTCAATTATTATTCCACAGTTTCATAAATGAATGGAACGTATTTTAATTGCACTTGAATGGCAATTGCAGGCTAAAACTAAAGCCATGCGTGAAATAAATCATAGCATAACGAGTAATACTGCAGCTATTGAGTCGCAATTACAGTTTTTTTCAGGTAACTTAATCGTCTTTAGTATTAAAGCAAAATTTCAGAAAAAAATATATATGTGAGATCATAATACGGCTTCTAATGAGGTTTACATCACGTCTAATATGGTACTGCAATACGTACGGATAATACATAGGAGGTGCAAAATACATGAAGTGAGAAAGCAAATGTTGCCCTGTTGCATAATAGTGAACTTTTTCATTACGCTGTAAAAATTATCGATTTCGGAAATAATTTTGTACGAGCCTTGTGCGTATACAGAATAGGTACATACATTAAATAAAGAATTCGAGTATCTTTTAGTCGTAGAGAGTAAGTAGGTCGCATACAATACGAGGGTAGGCGGAAAAGCAATGCAGACATGCTTGTAGAGCGCGAACGAAATGACCTTCAGAAGCGCGCTAGGTGGCACGTGGAAGTAATATTCCCCCTCAATACTCACGCAGAGGAAGTGAAGTCAGGTGGATATTACTATTTTCTAAAGTCCTAATCTGATATTTTTTTCTTTCAAAGAACACGATGACTGAGTTCAAGGAGAAAAGCCAATATGGTTTGGTGTTTTGATTTGATGAGTGAATTTAAAAATTCGCAACGAATATTTTGAATAGCATCCATTCCGTATTCAGGCTATTATTGATATCAACTACTGATTCCTACATAATTAAAAGTTGAATCATTGTTCCATATGAATAATGACATCATAAATGAATCATTGGTACATATGAAAATCGCTTTTTCCTCTCCTCTCGCAAAATCAATATCTTTTAAGCTAAAGAACTTCCTGGTTATAACGTTTTATTGCTTCAAGCAGAATTTCCAATTCTTTTTCTTAAGTCCTCAATTCATTCCATTCAAATTCATCATTACTTCCGTCGCAGTTATTTATTCCCTTTGTCACGATGCCATTTAAAATGTCAGAACTAATTTATTCAATCCTGAAAAACGAGACTTTCCCGTGTGAATAATATAAATTTACTTCCTTTAGGCCTGAATAACCTGCTTCTTTCGCGCTTAAATGCTAATATATATTTTCAACTACCAAAGAATCTAATAAGAATTTTAATTATGCAAGTCGCTTAGCTAAAGAAACAGTTGCAGTCAATTTTTTCAAACATTAAGGTCGACGTTTATAGTATATACTACCTTGATCAAAAATTTCCCGGAATTTATTCAGAAAATTAAAAATACAAGTTTATTCATCTAAATCTATATTGTCCCCTTCAAAGTAATCCCCATCGACTGCAACACACTTATGCCAGCGCTTGATCCAATCCTCGAAACATTTTTTATATTCGGTTTTCGGTATGTCCATCAGTGCTTCCTGCGATTTTTCCATTACTTCCTCTCGGCTGCTAAAACGCGTTCCCCGTAATGGTTTTTTAACTCGATTGAACAGAAAGAAGTCACAGGGAGCCAAATCAGGTGAATTCGGTGGCTGTTGGATGGTATTTGTTGCATTTTTCGTCAAAAAATTACGAATAATGATAGCACTGTGCGACGGTGCGTTATCATGGTGCAAAATCCACGAGTTTTCTGCCCACATTTCTGGTCTCTTTCGGCGAATTGCTTCACGCAAACGTCTCATAACGCCCAAATAATACTCTTTGTTTACTGTCTGGCCTTCTGGCAAAAATTCATGATGCACTACACCGTTGTAATCCATGAAAACCGTCAGCATTGCCTTCTTTTTTGACTGAAAACGACGTGTTTTTTTGGTCTCGACTCATTTGGTGAACGCCATTCACTTGCCTGATGTCTGGATTGCGTGTCGTACTCATAAACCCACGTCTCGTCTCCAGTAATGATCCTTTTGATGAATGTGGGATCGGATTCAGCCTCGCAAATCATGTCTTTTGCGACGTCAACACGGTCTCTTTTTTGCATGAAATTGAGGTCTTTTGGCACCAACTTTGCTGCTACACGACGGAAACCCAAATCATTAACCACAATGTCTTGGGCGGATCCATAGGCAATGTTCAAGTCCTCCGCTATTTCTCTGATGGTTAATTTGCGGTTATTGACCAACATTTCTTTTACTTTATCAATTTTTTCACCGACTTTCGATGTCGATGGTCTGCCACTGCGTTCATCATCTTAGATTGACTCACGACCACTTCTGAACCGCTCGTGCCACTGGTAAACGACCGTTTTTTTAGAGAATCGTTGCCGAAACACTTTTCCAACATTTCCAACGTCCGTGCGCCACTAAATCAGTTTTTTACGCAAAATTTAATACAAGTTCGTTGTTGCAAATTTAAATCCATTTCTGCAATTGTAAAAAATCGCCAACACACACAGAGATAGATGTACTCTTGGCTACGTAACTTTTGCAAATGTCAAGTTATGACACTAAGATTTAAAGGGAATATCAACAACAGATGTACCAATTTAACAAAAAAAAACAGAACTCAAATCGGAACGATGGGAGCGCCACACGGTGGTTATTCCGGGAACTTTTTGATCAAGGTAGTATAGTAGACTTTTACAACGCGAGAATATTTGGCATCCAAAGTACTGCCTGTGAAACACGTGAAATGGAGGACTCGTGTTTCAAACACTCGGCATATGACGTTTTCTTCTTTGGTGATAAAATTACACTTCGGAAGTAGCTGTTGGGAGAAAGAGAGGGCTTGTGCCAGAAGAGGTATTTTATGGACCTACGTACAATAGATAAAATACAGACGCTGGCAATTTTTTTGTAGTTTCCATTTATTATGGGATACAGAAGTAAAATTAGTGATTTTTACGTAATTATAACATAATGCATGGACCTGAACCCTATTCGCAAGCTCTTGGCTGATTTCTTAAATTAAATCATGCACACCAAAAATTAAAATAATTCTCATCCAACCGTCCCTGGAACATGGGCGGAAAAGCATGCATCGAATCACATTAATCAGTCCAAAGGTATGGCTACAACACATTTGGAGGGCAGTTAATTTCCATGAGCCACCATCGCTTCCCCAGGAAGATGTGGTGTCCGAAATTTTACACAACTTTGATTTAGTTGATCTGAGTTCAGAAGCATCACAAGGAATCGAAGCCGGCCTCTCCAAACTGCAGCCCAACACTCTATTCACTGGACTACCGTGCCCCATAAAATCATTTGCGGGCCCATGGACTTCTACGTTTGTTTTCAGCGCACGCATGACAATGAAACCTCGTTTCGCATCGGAAATTGAATTAGAAAAAAAATGATGCGAGGCTTTCTCCATTCTCCTTGTCCATCATTCCGCTAATCGTGGAGAATTGAGAACAATACGACTCCGCAGTCGGATGGAGCCCTTGGGTCGCAAACTCCCTTTCGCGGAAGCGTGCGCCAACGGACACGTGCAGAGAGAGAGTTTTCCCTTAGGCGGGGGTTGGGGATGGAGAGGGAATGAGAGCGAGGACATCGGGGGCCTCCGTACCCCCGTGCGTAAGAGTCGCGCCCGCTATAGCCATCCCGTTCTCTCCTCCCTCGGGGGTGCGCATGCGGTCGCATACCAAGAAA
Source organism: Hetaerina americana (assembly GCF_022747635.1). NCBI lineage: Eukaryota > Metazoa > Arthropoda > Insecta > Odonata > Calopterygidae > Hetaerina > Hetaerina americana. Next base: position 35,480,640 of record NW_027286069.1, read on the forward strand.
TGAGAAAGCCGTTAAGCATATATCCCCCCCCCCCGTGCGCGGGACGGGGGGTTAATATCTGTCAAAAGCCGTCGTGGAAGGGCAGACCCTCGTCATGTCGCATCAACCACCGCATTCATTCACCCGTCGATCCGTTCACGTCCAACCTTCTCTCTACCCCATTCAACGATATACTCCTCCACCCAACCACGCATCCTTCCATAAGTATATACATGTGTGCATATACCCCCACCACTCCTCCACCCGCATTCGTCACAACCCTCCTTCGGTGAATTTCACCGGCCGACTTCAAGGAGCGGAGGTGGGCGGGAGTGGGAGGCTAAATGGGCCACCGAGTCACATCCCACACCCACCAGGAATGATGATCGGAACGAGAATGCGTGAAGTGATGGCACTGTCGGAAAGGGGAAAGGGCGAGGATTAGAAGGATCCAGCACCATCAGTTCTCAGAAGTGCCGCATTTTTTTTCCACTCAAGGATTCCTCGAAACTGCTTTGGAGATGTCGCGAGATCCGTCCTCTCTCGAGTGCCGCTTTCGTGTGGATGGCTCCGGAGATATGACACGAAGATGTGCGCGTGCGTATTCTAGCGCGTCACAATAACCTGCATGCGAATACGAGCATTGGAAGACAATGTGGAAGTTTATTGAAATAAAATTCAACAATGATTTTATTTGTTAGAACGACACCTGTTTAAATGTTTTCATCGAGTATGCTCTACTTTCAAAACATAGCCCATATAAAATAAACCACCCATCCACGACTTTTTTTTGCATTCATGGGCTACGCTTAGAACGTCAAGTACACTGGATGACGACGCTTAAAAGTCGAAACACGAGACATGTTGATAAATGTATCGTGAATTATTTTTAGTTGTAAAATATGTTTCCCCATACATGTTGTAGTTTCAGAAAGCTTCTGCAACTTTTATTTGTAGGTACGTAAACTCGTCAGGAATTAGACGCCGGCGTATCATTATGTGCATTTGAGCCCATTTGACTTTGTTCCGTTTCTAGATTAAGCATTCATTTGAAAATTAATCACTGTGTCGTTTCCCATTATTCCGCGCAAAATAGTTCTTCTACCGCCTCAAAAATGTCGTCCTGTCAAACTCGCTAATCCAGTGTATTTGTTACTTCTCTTCCTCGACTCACTGCCTCATATTTTGCCTAATCCTGGAATCATTCCGTTGGCCATACTTCTCATTAGCAAGCTGATTTTCGAAAATGCCATGGTTACCTAAATAAACTGACAGAAATTGAATGGTTGCGTCACATGAATGACTACATAATATGAATAAATTACACCACATCTCACACGAATAAATTTTTGAACACACACTATTATATCAAGTTTCGAACGTAATATTTAAAATTACCAATAAAGATATCTTAAAAATATTTTGTGATTGCGGCAGTCCATTAGGTTGCTGAGCGAAGTACGAGGCTCGTATCAGGTTCGATGCCGGCTGACACATCTACCTTAACACAGACTGTGTGGTTTTGCTTCTACCAGATCTTCTCGGGATACCACATACTACTGCATGGTGATAGGAGCTGGGTACCCTGACCTGATGTGTTAATTTCACATTGGGGCTTGTTATTGGCTGGGCTCTAGCCTCAACTATCAAACGAACCGTCGGGTTAATGTTAGTTGAATGTGTTGTCGACGACCAATGATATATCATTGGCCATGATGTCATATCATTGGTCATTGCATCAAGTGTAACTAATACTATTTCTATTTGGCCAACATTTAAGATCCCTTACCAATCGGCTTGATTACTTTGGTTCAGAGATTATATTTCGCGGCTTTGAAAGTGAAAATTCATTGCGAATTAAAAAATAGAACTACTCTTCGAGTAACCAAGGCTCGTTCATTTAGTTCACCGACAAAGCACATCAAGCACCCTGAGCAACGATTTTCATCCTTTTAGAATTCCGAATGGGTTACGTACTTGGACGAGCTCCGCACAATGGATCCGAAGATCAAAGGCGGGCGGCCCCGAATCTCCTAGGAAACGAACAGGCTCCATTTCTATCTCCGCGAGATTCAACGATTGCGTGATGTCGAGGAACATATTTCACTGACGGCTTGACTAATTGGAGACGACGCAACACCCCACGTCGTGAGATAAGAAGGGCGGCACTTAATTTAAATTCTACGAGACAATTCAGTCATTCACATCCCCTCCGAAGTAGGAACGAATGCTAACGTGACTGCCCCCCCAAGTCAGACAGGACCACTCTTCCAGTTAAGGTTGATGGCAGAGCACATGAAAAATAAATCATCATCAATATACATGAAATCATAAATCCGATAACATATGAGAGTCCAAAGAACACCCTTCCGACTCGGGGGCTCCGGTATACTTCCCGTCTGCTCTCACGGACTTCTAGCTAGGGGACTTCGTTTATGAGGATTACCTTCATCACATTTCCCCCCCTCTCTCGATCCAGACGCCGATATGTTGACCACTGCACAACGCTCGAAAGCTCTCGTCACGTTAGGCAAATGTCTCTCATGATTACCCCGCGAGATGATGAATCATCCCAAGGAGCGACGGACACGTTTCCAATGGAAAGAATAACCGCGTTCCGGAATGGGGCCGTCAGCTCCGATTTCAACCGATCCGGCGCCCTATTCCGTCGCTACACGCTTGGATTCCCCGAGGACGCACGGCTCAATCGATGCACCGTGGCTCTGAATAAATAAGCCTTCACCCTGTTCGTTCATCGCCTCATTAAGATATCCGGACTGTCCGGGAAATCTGTTGAAAATTCCTCGCAGTAGTGCACTGATCAAGTCCTCATTTGAAAACGCATGTCCAGTGACAGGGGGTGGGGGGGGGGGGGGCGGTGGAGTTCGGCGATAAGATCGGATTCATTTTTCGGATCGAAACTGCTTTTAAAATTGCAGGATTTTAATTTAAATTTCTCCCTGATATCTTAAATGATTTTTATAAATATACAATTTTTATACTCATGATGAAGGCTGCATTTCACCGTAGACATTTACTAGTTTCAACATTTTTCCCTTTGATGCGTAAGAGATGTTATCAGGAAAAAAAATATTTAAAGCCTGTTTTCCTGTTGGTGGCTAGTTATGCCAGAGTTTGATCCTTCGCTAACCACTCTGCATCATCAGAATATTATGACTGGCATTAATGTACCCGATCGGAAACCGCGAATGTACGAACATATGTTTCAAGCAATAACTGCCGAAAAATCTTTTTCATTTTCCGGTCCACAATGTCTTCGTCAACGGCCATCATGGAAGAAGCGACACTGTTCCATCTTCCCTTAAACAACCCATAAAGCATTCGGTCCGAGCAAAAGAGAGTTTCTGTGAGCCGGACAGAATCACACTACCATCATAAAACCTGGTTGAATGGATTTGGGACTATATTTTTTTCACGGCCACTGCTCACCTGCGGTCTACCTTTTAAGGAGGACACAGGAATTAAAATTTGAAAACTGCAGAATTAATCAACACCATATTTAGATTGTGGCAGGCGAGTTCAGGGATAGTGTACATTTTGTCATATGATTAATAAAACGCAAATCAACTTTCGACTCAAATTTCTACTAACGATTAAATTAGGTGTGAAATGCAAGAGTATACGAAAAAATAAACCTTATAAAAAATAAATACGAACACTTAAGCTGGATGCAGAGCACACGTTACATGGATAAAGGTGCGATACATACATTTTGATAAGATTGGGTTCAATTTCATTTTGCTATGGGTAAGCTAATTGAGTCTTTATCCCATTGTAATTAATGCGAAGATTGATTTCGAAATCAGTGAGGGAGGATGACACCCTGAACTGAGCCGTAAGTAAGTCGTTTTTCCAAACATTTTTATTACCCTATCCTAAAAAAAAACTTATATTTATGTCGTCCGCTGACGTTTGAGGGTTGCTCGCAGTGAGAGCGGAATAGATCGCAGTCGAGCGACGGGACAAATTAATTACGTGTCTACCGCCACTGAGGGTGATTCCCGCACCGACCCTGAGACGACCGCGCCGCGGAGATGGGCGTGGATCCCTCCCCGAATTTTCACGTCGCCTTTCGCTTCCGTCCATCAAGGCGATGGGCGCGGGGTGCCTCCCCCGGCGCCACCGTCATCCGCTCTCCCCGTCGAGACAAAACGAAGGTGTTCGAGCATTATTTAAAAAAAACACCGAGGAGACAGCAAAAATCCATCCTGCCGCCCTCTTTTCCGAAGGAACTGCACACACATCGCCATGCTCCGACGTTCCCCCACCACTCCCCCACATATTCCTTCGTAACTCACTCTCCCCCGCGCTCGGGAGTGCCCCCAGGGGAGGGCGTAGAGAGATAGGAGAAATGGGAGAGAGAGAGAGAGCGAGGGAGAGAAAGGGGCGCCGGGCTGGGAGATAGGAGGGCGTTTGGCGCCACCCGCCGATGTGCGGCAGACCGGGTAAACGTCAAAACTTCTCCTGACGGGGGAGAGGAGGAACACTCCTCCCGCTCCTTGCCACCGTGAGATTGCGCATTGTCTGCAATCCCCCCTCTCACGTCTTCCCATCGAGCCCTCCGCTTCAACCACTCCTCCAGTCCCACCGCGGTGTTGACTCGTCTCCGCTGGCCTCTCCCGTCTTGTCCCCGACAACAAGGGTGTTCCCTTCGGCCCAGTGACATATTCGGCCTCATATTCTCCATATAGTCCATCATTATATTACTGGGAATAATAATTGAGGTGGCTTCCCGTTGCCTTCCTCAATAGTGTTTTTAACGTAACATCATCACTTAATGGCCGCCCCACTGGGGTCCGACGCTATTGCAGCCGCCTCACTGAGGAACAGACGCTGCGTCAACTACCTTTCGTCTGGCTCCTAACCTTAGACCTATCTGGCATGGGTGACCCTATCAGGACCAATTATCATTGGTCCCGTCAGCACAGCTCTAGTGGCTATCGGAACGCACAAGCCCTTCCACCACGTCAAGGCTGTAGTCCATGGTACGGCTCGAAGGTATTATTCATCTCATAAATGATAAATCTCAAGTTTTAAAAATAAGATGTCTCACTTGGTTCTGGGTCCCCGTCACATTGACTGCACCGAAAAACGCCACGCGAATGGAATCGCTCACGCTGGCCTAACCGCCTACCCCCTCCCGTCATTGAAGAAGGGGGAGAGAGGGAAGGGGCCCGCAGCCGTCGCCTCCTCAAGACGCCAGAAGGGGGCTGCTCCGCGAGGGGTCTGGCGGAGAAGGAAGGCGAGGTACGACGAGGTCGGCCCCGTGTCCTCCCAGCGCCTCTCTCCCCACCCACGATCGCGGGAGTGTCGACGGCGGCGTGGTCGTTACCGACGGTCCCTGCGCGAAATGATCATTCGGCTCGTTCACTCCCTCCTCCCCCGCCCCCCGTCCACCCGCCCAAGGACGTGGTCGGCCGAGTGGGGTGGGGGTGAGCGTGAGGGGGTTATCCGCGTGGAGTGAGGGCGAGGGAGTTGGAGCGACGGAGCCGGGGCCGCCTCCTGGCAAACACCATAAAAGTTTTTATCATTTGGGAAGGTGGAGAAGCTGAAGGGGGGGAAGAAGGGTGGGTACCGCGCGCGTGATATTTCGCGTGGGACTCGAAAAGTGAACGAAACTATGTGAGTGGGCGGGAGGGCATCTTTTCTTTTTCATTCTCCCCGGCCCTCTCTCTCTCTCTCTCCCTCTTGCGATTCGAATTTCCGCCTGCATACCTCGCTTAATTACATAGACGGCGACGAGGGCCTTATATATTAATAATCGTCTCTTCAGTGTCTCCCTGTCCCGGGGAAAGACCTCAGTCAAAAAACTCCTTCCCAGCTCCCCCCCACCCCACTTACAGACCCCCGAAGCTGGGAGACGACTATTAATGTGGGCATATGACTCCCGAAACTATAGCGATTACATGCCTTAACTGCCAGAAATCGAATCGATAAAATTAGGATAATTTCATATACGATCCGTCAACAAAGGCAGCTATTTCATAGTCACGACAGGTATACATGTGTGGGTGTATAATATATATATATATATATATATATATATATTATACATATTTTATATATATAATATCTGTTATAATATATATATATAACACAGTAATCAACCCGAAGGTCGGTTTAGTAGATGATGGTAGAGATCACCCAGTACTAAGCCCTATACGGCGTGTGAAAATTCACACATCAGGGTAGGGGGGCCAGTTCCTTTCCCTGTGCCGGTTATGGTTTCCCAGGAAGACCTGGTACCCGAAAAATCACTTTAGCTTGGGTGCCCAGAGTGCCTTGCCCGGGAATCGAACCCGGGACCCTCCGGTCAGCAGTCCAACGCTCTACCCACTGGACTACCGCGACCCCCATATATATATATATATATAATATGGTATATTATATATATTTTATATATATTTTATATATTATATATATATATATATTTTTTTTTTCATTCACATTGAAATAGATGAAATGGATAGAAAAACAAATAAAGGACGAACAAGCGAGAGATGGGGAAGGCGGAATCAAGCAGATTGCAAATGTAAAAGTATTTCCTTGACCGGGACTTGAATCACAGATCTTTCGGGCCGGGCCAATGCTCTAACCACTTGAGCTATCGAGGAAACGTAATTCACACTGGAACCACTTATCCTGTGTTTGTCCTTGATATGTGTTTCTATCCCTTTTCCTTATACCTATTACCATGTGATTGAATATTTGTTCACCATATGGCGGGGTTTTGTGTAAGAATGTATGAATACGTACAACCGAGGAATTTGATTTGGCAGATTTGAGGTGGAGCTGCTGAATTGGCGATGACGTCCATACTTGTTTCCTTCCGTTATTCAAACTGGGCATGTTTCGCGCGTCTTTCCGTAAAAAGTTCATCTTTATAATTTAAATTAACCTTGCACTTAAATCGATTTGTGCATAAAAAACTTATGCACACATATATAACGATGAATTCGATTTTAAAATTATAACCCTCTCTTGATTGAGCAGGGAAAATGAACTGGAAAAGAAAATGCAATAAATCTGAATGGCGACGAATTTCACAACTTCTTCGGCCTTCTCAAAGTTCAAAGAGAGAAAACTGATTGGTAGCAGGCGCAGACAATTTCTTTCGCGGAATAAATTATCACTTAGCATGAATCACAAGGCCGTTTCTAGTTTTAGCCTGCTTCCAAGGCACCTAATAACTGTGAAATTATAGCATGTCGAAGAAATAGCAGAGTTGAGGTCAGAAAAGTATGCATAAACAATCAAGAAGAAGGGATGGGTCATCAGCAGATCCTCTTCCTCCAGATTGAATTTATTAATCGTTGCCATTTGAAGAACGAGCATAACAAGCTCGAATGGTAAGGCAGAGAATGTCCTCAGATCGCATTGAATTCATCAATTTTTCTTAATTTACTTAAAACCTGCCTGAGATCGAATCAGAATCATGAGATTTGATTTCCATTACATATCACGTCGATTAAAGCAAACGTTCAATTCAAACGAGTAGATGTGACTACCATTTCTCTCAAGTCTGCAATTTTTCAAACAGCGCATATCTAATGGAAGGAACCCAGTTTTGAGAGATTCCTTCTCATAAGATTCAACTCCGATCCCGAGTTCCTCAACTTAGGGCAATGAGGTTCTAACTTCGGCAACAGAACCAAGCCATTTGCCCAGCAAACCGATCGAAAAAACAAAATGATTCAACACCCTCGACCTTGATTACGTAACTTGTCAAAATTTTCGCTCCGAATGAAAGATACTTATGCTCATGCCGTCAAATTTCGCACACGCTCGACTGAGAAAAGCAGAATTGAAATGCGAACTTGAAAACGCTATTTCCGTAAAAGATATGAGAATTATGGCATACGCATCGCTTCCAATCGCTCGAAAAGTTACGTAATTAAGCCCCTGCATCTTCGGGTCATGACGTCCGGTGACACCCGATAACGTCAAATATACGGATGGACATTTCCCACAGCAAAACCTGAGTGCCAACATGGTTTTCCTCCACGGCCAATGACGGACTACACGTCCGGGTTCGGTTTAAAATCGCCAGCCCTCGCCACATGGACGGCTGCGGTCGCTCCGAGTTTCCATCGGTATTGCCGCCCCGCAGATTTCATGGGCACTTGGCCTGTGTGAATCTGGCGAGCTAGGCTCAAACCAGACAGTATGGGCGGTCGTTGCCTCGAGGCGACCACCCCAGGGATGAGGATCAACCCCTCTTCCGTCTCCCCCGCTCGACTTTTTTACCTTCTAGGGCATGTCCTCTCGCGGACGTCAAATCTCTCCTCTGCGTCCGTACTCGTCGTGTATAGTTGTGGGCGTCCTATCATACGGGACCCGACGCTCCATCGGTGCTTTCCAACTCTTTCCGCGGTCTTCGAGACGCATTTCGATCGGGGTAAGAGGATATGCGACTTGTCCTCGTTTCCACCAGAGTGTGCACTCCCCGCACTCGTGTCCCACTGCGGACAAAGTCGGGCTGGCAGTTTACGACTGAGATACGAAGTGCGCGTCATCGCAGACGGAGAGGGGTGGAGGCAGGCATTAAATTGGCATAGGGGTAAGTGACCCAGGGCCCATTCGTTCCGCGGAAATATTGTTTATGCTATATCCCTTATACCAACCATCAATCAAGAAGTTTCGAGTTTATATTTATATTTGTACATGGCACCCTGAAAGCCACCGCCAGAGCGTGTGGCAGGGGATGATGACGCATGAGGCATGTTGCATCAAAAATTAAATTTTTCTTAATTTTTAGTTAAAATATATATTGTGAATATTTAAAATAATATATAAGATGACAACAACGGGTTCATACACGGTATCCAAGTGAGATATACTTCTGGTGGGATGAAATTATTACAACATTCTACCGTACCGTAGTACGTTGGGGCTAATAATACACCTACGTTTTCAAAATAATCTATCTAGATGAACTGCTTCCGATTCACGAAAGAGATCTAATTTGTAATTTAACCTTCGGTTGGTGAATGATTCACAACGTAGTTCTTCTAACAATCTAGATATAGTCTGGCTGCTCCTCGTTGCACGCGATCTAATTCGGCAATCAATACAACTTGATGGAGGTCCCAAATTCTAAATGAGGCCTAACTAGCGGAAGACAGCACTGCCATTCAACCTTCCCGTCGCATTTCTCCAAAACTCTTCTTGCTTTGCTGCTTGCTTGCCTTGCTTGCGTTGCTAGTCTGTCTACATATTCCCCAAACGTCTTTCACCCAGAATAAGATAAACGCCTTAGTTGAGTCCACAGTTTCTATTTCGGTATTTCGGATGCAGAGGGCGTTCGGAATGGAACTACTACTATTCCAAAAATTCATCACTACATAATCTTTTTAAGTTTAATTGTAATTACCCATAGTTTCACACCAGCACTTTTACGGCATTTTAATCAAAGAGATGAGTATGTGAATCGAAGTTTTTGTGTCGGCAGAGAGAAAAATTGATACACTTTTTCAGTAGGAAAAGAAAACTCCGCTCCAAAGAACGGCGTGGATTGTTCTCCAATCAATAACTTCAGTATTAGAGATAGTTCGGATTCGTGTTGGGGAAGGTGCTGGTTCACATCATGCTCTAAGTATAGTGAATCTGCCGCTACATGAAACATAAAATATGCTAAATTTAATCCATAGGATTAATAGCGACTTAACGCTAGCCATAGTTTACACGTATTTTCATCTTTTAAGCTCTTTTCAAGACCTGCTTCCCTTGCACATTATCAGGTCCAATTATTTTTTGTTAACTCTTTTCACTTAAATTTAAAAAAAATTTCGTTATCATTGCTATCATCGCTCCAAATATTTCGAAATTGAACCCTTCTATCTGAAAATTTTAATATAAAATGGAAAGCTATCAAAACCATTTCTACAATAGACTTAAATGAAAACATGCCAAGGCACTGGCTGAAATGCCAAGAGTCATTTTTCCTTCTCGAGCGGTGCGATGAAGGCATTTCAATATAGATATCAATAAAAAAGAAAAGTGTGAAAACATCAAACTTTTAATGAAGGCATTTGCTCGTAAACTAATGAATACTCTATTGCATATCGAATGCATTACTTCAATCATCATACCAGAGGCATAAACATTTCATGGTAGTTATATGCAAATTTGAAATATTCGTGACGAGGGATTGATTCGAAAGAAAAATCGTACTGAGATGCCAAAACGTTCCCAACGGTTCTTATGTGGTTAGCGGCTCAAGGGAAGCCGACAAAGTCCGATAAACGGAATGCCAATTATAACGCCAATTAGGGGAAACAAGTTGAGACATGAACCAGGAACTGGTGCCAATAATTCTTTCACGAAAATTGTACGACTGGTGACAATCATTGACAGATGAACACAATAAATATTAAGCACTTAGCACTATGCTTGTACGATTCCTTTCTAAAACGCATCATAAATAATTAGTTTCCGAAAACTCATCGGTTTAAAATAATACTTAATTCACCAACGCTACAGCAATGAAATTTCCAGCCATTATGGGTAACCTAAATTCTTATCAAATTATCACCATAACCATATTCCTTGATCTATATTGACCCAAGCCACACCCTCTTCCATATACTCTACCCGATCTACCCGATACCATAAATAATTCTGAACTAAGGGGGATTATGCGCTACAGTAACTGCCCCACCAACATTCTAGACCATTGAGGTTAAATGCCATTCAAAAACATCGACAGCATCAGTGAATGAAAAGGAAGGGTTTTGAATAGTTCGCATTTCAATTTATTATCTACCCATAAAGATAAAACAACTTCCATGCTGGAGAGGAAATCGTTCGCTTGCTTCCAAAACCCCGTTCCCGTCGCCCCTCCGAGTGATTCACGGTGAAAATTCAGTCACAATAAAAGATCAAGGAACAATGAGGATCGTAAAATGAGGGTATCCTTGGGGCAGTGTTGGAGGGGGGGGAGGATGAGGCGTCGGAAGTATCGGTGTGGCACGCCAGGGCTTCCCTCCATCCACCCGCCCGTGTGTGGGCGCGAGTGTCGCCATCATGCGATCGGACGGAACAAATGTTTCTCACGGCCCTGGAGGGAGAGAGAGAGAGAGACGGGGAGCGGAGTAACGCACTCCTTACGAAGCGATTTAAATGACAAGTGAGATATTCCCGAATCCATTACCTCGGGGGCCTTCACACTTCCTCTCCCCCATTCGAGAACGTGACCCCGCATTTCCTGTCGAACGTGGATTCGATGGCCCGCTCCCCCACCTCACTCCCCTCTGCCCCAGGGTGACCCAGCCTCGCCCGTGGTTGGCGAGAGCCCTTTCTCCTCGAGGGCCCTGCCTCCTCGGCTGCGCGGCATCGCTTTCGGGTCGCTCTTTCCTGTGGACCACCTGTTGCGCGGACGAATCCTTCTCCCGTTTCCCCCACCTCCGGGAGAAGGCCCCTTCAAAAAGTTTTTGAAAATCGTTCGATTCCACACCGTCGATGGATTCCCTCGCGCGGGCGAGCATCGGTCGAAGAAGGACAAACGATAAAAGGAGGAATCATCCAAAGGGGAACGTTTAGACTACAGATGGATATCGTCTGTGGCATCGGTTGATGAATGAGACGTGAGTCGAATCGACGACCGCGGAACTCAAATGCCGATGTCTACTCCAGGCGACGTTGACTGAGACGTTTTGGTACGCCTGTATGAAAGAAATCACGCAATTAAAATTTCGCTTCCCAATATTTCCTGCCCGTACGAAGCATGGAGAGAACTTTCTTCGGGACTAGGCAAGTGCGGGCCTTTTTAAGTGATAACGCTCGTTAAAAGGAAAATAATTTTTTTTTCACATAATGAAGTCTCAGGTCATTGCGGTAATTGCATTATCTAGCTTATCACCAATATTAATTGTAGATATTAATAGTAGATAAGAATACAATTATCAACTGAATAATCTCAGATGATTAATTTTTATCACATGAGATTTGATAAATTACATCAATTACATTTCATTTTGTTTTCTAACTTTTTTCTTTTGAATAGCTAGCTAAACGGTCTGAAATTACTCTAATACACACTACTTCTAATAACCAGTAAAACTTGTTGTCTCCGTATCTTTATGGAATTTGCATAACATATTGCAATTAAATTATTAAATTTGTAATTCCCCACTCTTTTATTTAAAACCACGAACCAGGTTTCGACTTTGAACGTCTGCATCAGGTAATGATGAAGTTCAACATCGAAACTAGGGCCGTGTTTTTAAATAAAGTGTGTGGAATTACAAAGTCAATAATTTCCTTTCATTTCAAGTAGTAGTTTTGAGGGGAGGCGACCGACAGCTAAGGTCATTTGCGCCATAGGGGATGGACAGGAAAGGATGAAGGGTGGAGAGAAACCCGGCGTCGGCATTAGCCTACTCTTTACGAAAGGCGCCAAGGGGTCCGCAGTTTAACGTCCCATCCGACGGACGGCGTACTCCCTCAAAGTGCCCTCCACAAAGCACCTCAAGTAGGGATCGAGATACCTCTGAAAAATATTCAACACCGCCGGGATTTGAACCCGCGCCCTCAGGGTGGGAAGCCAGTACGTTAGCCCCCGCACCATCTCGATCCCCTTTCATTTCAATAACCAGTAAAAAAAATCGTTAATTTAATTTTAAATGCCGTAGTTCCTGTAATTATCTTCAGATATAGTGTATTTTTAGTACTCCTTAGAATGAACGAAGAAATGTTTATGGAATGTTTTATAACTTTTATGCATTCACAATAGTAGTGAGTACATTCGAGAAATACGCAAATATTCAAGCGGGGCAAGATTTGCTCAATACCCCAGACTTTATGGATACGGACTTTATTTAATTCTGTGGAAAAGTACGTTGTTACTTACGTTATTACGGATCGATACTGCTTAATTGAATGCATTACTTACGCTTATCGTTCGTAAGCATGGTGTCACATCGCGACTGCGAAATACTTTTCTTTGAATCCGCTTGGGTTGGTAACTCTTCAGATATCACCACGCAATACAAAGTCACTTAAGGGCACAATATCGGAGAAAAGTCTTCAAAATAACGAATTAACGATGATGATGATGAGAAAGGAAAGAAAAAAAGTTGATGGGCGCAACAGTGCTATTGCATGGATGGTATTGCGCAAGAGGTACTTGACCTCATTTCTCGCAAATATGCAAAGTGGCACGCTGACGTCTTCCCCAAACACGCTAAGTGCTCCATCATCTCAAATTCTCGGCGGAAAATTCGCAAAAAAAAAGAAGAGCGAACGAACTTTTATCTGTTTAGGAAACGAAACGCGGGGTGAAGTGGAAGGGTGGTTGCGAGGGGGAGGCACTCCACGTCCATTACACACTCTTTACTTCCAGACGCACACAATAACGGAGAAGGAGCGCCAGGCGCAACGATAAGGAAATACGACCGGGGCCGTATAAAAATGAAAATAAAAGGATACAATCCTCAGGACTCACTCCCTCCCAAACCCCCGTTATCATTCCTCTCGGTTCGAGCGACGGCGCGCGGCTCCCCCAGCTCCCCTCCCGTCTCTCCATTCGACGCTAGTGCTCCTCCAATTTGACCACTTTCCGGGGAGGGGTGGGCGGAGGTGAGTGAGGAGGGCGGGGCCATGGGGTCGGGAGAGATGAAAGGGGGGGCTAACCCGACCCCATCCTATCTCATGACTCCTCCTGCGAGAGGGGGAGGGCGAAGGGGGTGCATGACCCCGGGTCACGAGGACGACCCGCAATTGCTATCCGTCGCGGCATTCGAGCGTCCTAGGGGCTAAGTAGTAATTTGAGGTCGTCATTGTGGCGGCCGTCCCGTTGGGGGTGCGAGGGGGCACTGCTTGCTGTGCAAGTGCTTTCTGTGGCCCAGTGCACTTGCTCACGTCTGTGCGGGTGTGTGGCCGGTTGTATCCCGTGTGCCGTCGCCGATTACAGAGTGCCCTCCTTCGACCTGGCCGACCTAGGGGAGAGGCACGGTCGGGCGGGCGGCCGAGCGATTGGAGTTGAGTCTCTCCTGCCCGCCCATGGGATCGCGCCATTTCGCTAATGGCTGCATGAGGCCGTTTGCCCTCGACTCCCTCGGCTAGATTACGCCCTTCACGCACGCACCTTTAGTTCGTCGCCTTCGATCTTCCTTGTCACGACCGTCAGCTGAGAGTGTTGGCTGTCTTGCCCTTCGCCGTTTCACAAATCTGTAAATGCGACTCCCATGAGGAAACGGTCATTTTGGCCATACCGGTATCACTTGTTTTCAGCAAAGCACAGTTAACGGCAAAATAATAGACACTGAAATAATCCATGGTCGGTTGATTTATTCCGATCTCTTTTCTCTGCAAGAACCTCTTAACTTTATTACATCAATTGATCTTTTCAACGTCAGTTCTACCGCCCAAGTTAATTCTCTGCATCCTTGATTAAGGGAATGCATTAGCATTCAAGGCCGTAATTAATATTTGCGGGCTCTAACCTATGGTTAGAGCATCGGCCGGCAAGTCGAAAAATTATAGATGTTTACACACACACGTAAATATAAATAAATATTTGTGGAGGGCCTTAAAGAACCCGGTATCCATCGAGCGTATACTTGGAAAATGTAGCGATGAAAAAGTGAAGGGAAGGTGTTTTTTCTCTTCGGTAAGGCCACAAATTATATGAGGCGAGCATATGGGATCCATCTCAAAAAGCGCCGATTACAAAATCCAACTACTTATACAGTAAGAGCCGTCAGATTCGTAGGTAGGAACAAAAAGCGTCATACATTTACCACAAGATCTGGGATGGGAACCTTCAGATATGCGAAAGCTCAGAGGTAGATTAAACCTACTGCAAAGAAACCAATCGTGTGGTCTTGTATCCAACATAGAAGGTAGAATTCATCCCCATAGTATATAGGCAGGAAGAGGGGAATGTCAAAAAATAACAGAGCCCGCCCTTGGTGATTCGTTATATTATTTGTCTTCTCTATGTAGTTAGTGGAGTGGTTACTAACTGTACAATAGTCGAAATGTATATGATGGATGTTACATGAATAATGTCTGGTCGCCCCCTTCCACGTGTCTTTTCGGTGGATCGCGGGGTGCCATGTATATGTGAACGTAGTAGAGAATAACGTATGGCGATCTGATACTTCTTGCTACGACTTGCGGGGAAATGAGAATGCAGCCAAGGGGCTCCACCAACTGCAGACCGCTGGTCTGCACGGTAAGAGAATTACGAGCTGGACCACTCCCTAAAACTTCACATCGAGACCGTTATTCACAAACCCACATCAAACATCACACGGGCTCATATACAAATTTACAAGTTTCACATTCTTAAGGCAAAAATAGGATGGACGATTTTGGGTCTAGCTCGAGGGAGAATATATGAATATTACGAAATGCATTGAAAATATTAATTTCATAGACTTTGGCGCCCCAACAATTGCGACGGAACTAATGGCTATGGAAAGGTAGAAATGAGCTCGCACAATAGGAAGAACAACGTTTCGTTTTCAAAACTCCCACGACTATATGCGCATGGGATTGAAAAAAAGTGAATGGTGTTTTGACGGAGGATATTTCAGCTGGGAAACTTGCGAGATGGCTTTCGGTTCGTCATAGAGGGATATGACGAGGTACAAGTCGTGACTTCTTTCACAGGGGAAAAAGAAAACGCAAAAGAAGATAAGCATTGACAGAGGATTAGGAAGCAGGAAAATGGGAATTCCTGAGCATAGTCTCGCGACGCTTTCCGCGAATCGCAAAACACAACCTTAACTTGCTTGCTTCGCGCGCGTAGGCTGAACCAAAGGTTATGCATACAAATCTTGCCTCGCAGCGTTCACAGGATAGCAAATAAATACATTGCAAGGAAGACACCAGACCATTCCGACTAACGTACGAAATGATCGGGCAATAGCTTCACAATGATTTTGCTGGGGGGCTATTGAATGGCTTTCTGTTTGACATTGGCAAACTACTCTGCGTGGTCGACTAATTTCACGTAGTCCTAACGTTTCCTGTTGAGAGTAAGATTAAAGAAAAGCTTGGCCTTGCTTTTATACATCTAAACAGGACTTCAGGGGTGTGGAAAAAAGAATATCTTGTAAATAAAGTTATAGAGCCAATGTATACCTAAACTGTCCGTTCTGCAAAGATAGAACGCTACCTGTAAATTGGTGACTTCGTTGTACTTGGGTCTGCCCTTTTTTTATGGGTTTCCTTGAGCAGCTTCAAATAATATAATATTCGTAAAGTATATCATGGACGGATATAAAAATACAGCTATGTTAATTCCATTTGATATTGTAATTTTACGCATGCATTCGAACTATGCTATTGCATACTATGTATGAAATATTGAAACCCAGATCATAAAATTAAAACATTAAGTGTAATAAACGTAACTATATTTTATTTCGGTAATGCATAAGCTCCACAAAGTCAAACCTGAAACTACGAGGTGTATAACGGATGTTGCACGAGAGAATATGATTGTTGAATATTTTTCAGAGGTATCTCGATCCCTACTTGAGGTGCTTTGTGGAGGGCACTTTGAGTGAGTACGCCGTCCGTCGGATGGGACGTTAAACTGCGGACCCCTTGGCGCCTTTCGTAAAGAGTAGGCTAATGCCGACGCCGGGTTTCTCTCCACCCTTCATCCTTTCCTGTCCATCTCCTATGGCGCAAATGACCTTAGCTGTCGGTCGCCTCCCCTCAAAACTACTACTACGAGAATATGATCATGGACATGAGTGTTTTCAACGGTGAAGTAGGAGTAGGTATCCTCCTACCATTCCTGTTATCTCTACAACCATTGATGAGCATTGCCAGCACCCATAATTTCGTTGTCGTTTATGAAAATTTACACGAATATCTCTCAATGGAACCGTAAACCGAAACAATCGATGTTCTAATAAAAATAAACACATCTGACAAAGCAAAGCAAAAACTGAAGCAAAAATGAAGTACACATTCTTTGAACAGATTAGCACCATCACTGAATAAGTAAACTTTGTATTTTTTCACAAAAACCTTATTGTAAACCGCTGTTATGATAAACTGTGTAGCATCTCAAATATATTGGAGCGAAGGTCAAATTACAGATTCAATCTCTTGCATAAATTGGAAGGATATCTCGTTAGCAATGATGTTGAAAATGTATATTACCCCCATCCTACTACGGTATGTGAGATGATTTCAATAAAATTAGATCAAGTGAAGAACAGGTAGATTTAAGATGTCATTTTCCCACAAACGATAAGGGATCAGGATAACGTTGTCCGACCAAGGTAAGGATAAAAATATTCGGGTGAAAATTAGCCTGGTGTGTATTACCACACACCCTAGCGGTGGCTTGTAGGGTACTAAAAAATCAGGTAACCTAAACCTGATTATTTCATTTATGCGTCGAAACCATTAGTAGGGTAATCAAGAATTTGTGAAAAAACACAAGATATTTATTCAGTGATCATGAATTTCCGCGAAGTAGGGACTGAAACCATCGAACTTATACTAAAACCATGATCGAGCTTTCTCTGGTGGAAGTCACGCATGTGTAATTATTTGAATCAGATTCTCGAACACTGAAAAGATTACTTCAGTTCCATCAACGTTGAAAAAAATGAGCAAGAAGGCCAAAGTAATGCCTGCTCAAAGCTAAATAATAATCATTACGAATCGTATTGAAACCGCTGAATTAAACTTTCGCTACCAGAATTACGGTCACGACATTTAGATAACTAATAAGCTTAAGATTTTCATTGAAGATATCAGTTAGACGAGAATAGAATGGATTTTAATGGAATGAATGACTCCATAATATAAAGAGTTTCGTAAAAACAAGGAAAAGCATTTGTATCCCAATTCCTATCAAAAAGAAAATGACACTAAACAATGGATTTTCATCGATCTGGCCTGATGCCCGACTGAATATATGAATTTTTGATGGGAATAAAAACGGACTGCAAAATCCTCCTTTATCATACCCTACCATTTTCCCGCGTAAATGAAGGCACATAATCTTTCGTAAACGGTTCGGATTTTCCCCACGTCGATAGTCATTTTTTTGCGTGAGAATAACGGCGGTCGTTTGCTTTTTTCTATCCTCTTCTGTGAATCGTTCAGCTGATTGCCGACAAGGGTCCCGCAGAAGGGTAACACCGCATCTAAGGGTAGTTATTTACGACCCTCATCAGATAACGTTAGCAATAAGAGCTAGAGTAGCGAAGCATTAGGTGCGAGTCGAATCAATAAATTTATAGCCGTATTTCCTGATTGCTAGCAACCCACTGTCGTGATTACGGGATATCCCTACTATTTGGCTCCATCCTTTGTTTCTTAGCACGTCTTAATTTGTGTTTTCATACTTCCTAGTACATCGCACGATATATTAAGAACAAAGGATATGGTAACTTGTCGGGGAAATGCCACTTCCGTCGGGTATAGATGATTATATGAAATATTAAAAAAAGAGAAAAGAACACGGCGATAAGCCTATGCTATTTACGCGACCACTGACTTATGTAAAAGATTTTATATCGATAAATTAGCGTGTTAAGCCAGTAAATTTCTCTTATTGGTAATAGTTCTATTTTGATTTATCCGCTCTATCTTCCTCCAACGGGGAAAAAATTTACGTAATGCCTGTGAGAGGTAATTTTCGGGTAGAATTTCATACCACAACTAGGGCGTCAAATTATTAATCTACATTTGGAGAATTAACACTGTGAGTTTTTAAATATGTATTTTTAATATGAAGGGAGGAAAGATGTACGCGGACGTGCAGACGGGTGCATTGCAGCGTCGGATGCCAGGCCGTGTTTTTTTATGACAGGTAAAGAAATGTATCGTTACATCATTGTAAAATATTTCGCTGTCGAGCATTGAATGTGGAGCAAAAGGAATCATTTGTTCTTGTTTCCTTTGTATTTGAGTCAATTGAAATGTGGTGGCATGACGTTGGGGAGAATCAAATGAACGAATCGAATGACCCTAGGAAATGCGAGACTAGAAGGATAAGAAAAAAACAGGAGAGGGTATACACTTATCGGACAAATTAAAAAACCTGATTTATTAGCGAAGACAATTATTAGAGCAAATGTGAGCGGAATGAACAGCATCAGGAAGACCGGGGCAATAATGAAATATGGAAAAGTTAGTCGAGAGTAAATTCGAGGACTTTCTTCTCGGCCTGAGCCCCATTTAATCTTGGCAATGATACATGTGCCCATTATCCTTATTGTCGTTCCATGTAATCTCTGGATACTGGTTCGATAAAATTGCATGTTCTCAATGCAAAGCGATTCTTCATTCCCCACTCAATTCGTTTTAAAGAAAAAAAACAAACAGGGACATTTTAGTATCGACGTGCTTTATAAAATACAACAATAATTATACCATCGAAGTCTGCCAAAGTTCTATCAACAGTCCACAAATGATATTCGCCAGATGGAATCATTCATTTGATCTCTGCCCGAACGCCATGTCCCAATTCCATACACATGCCGCTCGCAAGTGCTGTGGCCACACCGTCGAAGCACCTTCTGGAGTATTTTTGTCATGCCGGATCTCAACGCGTTGAAATACGCACGCAACCTGAACCTAACCATGCCAAACGAGCTTTTTAGACATTCCCGTCGGTAGTTTTGGTCTCATCGATTCCACAGAAAAATATATCCCACAAAGCGCCAAAAGGTTACCTTTGCCAAGGCGTGCCTATCATACGAACAAAAACATAATACCCTTTTTGGGTGCAATGTGTTTCCACATGACGCAATCCATTTGCGTTCAGCAGTTTCTTTCACCCGTTTGGGAGGAGACATAAATTTGAGACCCCGTTCCTCGTTGACTTTTCTTTCGAAAATCTTCACGCCGGGTTTCTCACGAGTCTTTTTACTCGCGGAGAACTCGTCCCGGAGGACAATGAATGTTTTATGATCTTTTCTATTATCCGCTTTTGCGCACCTCGCACTCCGCCGTTACATCTTTTGTCTTCCCTTCTCTGTCGCTCTTCAATGCCAGCTCCCAGCCATTCGGTACGATTTCCTTCAGGGTTCTTCCTTCTTGGCTCTCCTTTTATGGCGAAGGATTAAAGCGGATAGAGAGAGAAAGAGAGCGGGAGCGAAGGAAAGACAAACGCAATTTTTTCGTATGCTACGGAAGACGGTGTCGAGCCACGCCGGGAGAGGGGGGCGTAAATGAAAAAAGACCAGCGATAAAGACAAGTTTTCCGATTCTTGACCTTTATCTGTACCTTTTTCTACACGGTGCCCTGCAAGCTACCACTAGGGTATGTGACAGGGGGTGGTGATTACACACCTGGCATGCAAGCATTAAAAATTGGTTTTCTTCATCTTTAGCCTTAATATATTTTTGTAAAATATTTGAAATATTTACATAGATCGCGATAGCGTCGACATCCGCTAGGTTGGTAAAAAAATGCTAAGAGGACGAGTTTGCTGGAGGAATAAGTTTGGGAGCCTCTGATTCCGGCGGAGAGAAGGAAAGAAGAATGTAAAGGTACATGGCACCTGAGTTTTCTTGCGACACAGAGGGAATTATTATCAGACCAAACTGTAAAGGTAGATTCGACCATCGGGATACCATAAGAGAGATTGAAAACAGTCACAGACACTCAAGCACTCGTTCTTCACTCGCACGATACGCTAAATAAAAATCGAACCCACACGTCTGAAACAATTCGATTAACTTGAATGCTAGAATTCGATATACTGGGCAAGCGCTTATTACATGATGTTTTAGGCATACATTTGCTCGAGATTTGTATATGAACTAGCGTCTATTAAAATGAATGCATGAAATAAATATTTCTGCATGTATGGCTGGTGTACAAACACCCTCTGCCACACATCCTCGTGACGGCTTTGAGGATATGTAAACGGATATGTATGCAAGGATATTTACATTATGTATCTACGAATACAGCGTATTAAATTTTGCCAGTTAATCATGTAAAACCCGAGGATTACAACCCATTATAATTTATTCCATAACAGCCATTAAAGAAAGCTAGAAATTAGAAAATATGAGTAATACGTAATCAGGCGCACATATAAATTCGGCGTACTGTGAGGTCTATCGTTCACCCCCACGAGGAGAGTAGGTATATCCTAACACTTTAAAGAAATTCAAATGTGACCGAGTGTATACGTTCCCAAAGAACAGATTTTACCGTCATCGATTAAAGTATACTTCACAATGAATATCATTGTTTGTATATTTGGTGAGAATTCTGAAAAAATTAATCAGTTTCCGAAACTCTCTGCAGAATAAACTAAGTAGGTTATCCAAATTGCATTGGGAAGAAAAGAAAATAAATATTAGCAAACTGTTAAAAAAGATTCGTATTTGACCGGAAAGCCTAATTCATTTACGTTTCACAGAGATATAGAGTTAATTCCGTCGGCTTGGGAATTTATTTTTAACCCTACTGAATTTTATCGTATTTCATCAATCTGATACATCAAATATAACAGAATTTATTGGGAGCACTAATGTAAAGAGTGTCCATCGGTCAGCATGGACTTCAAAATGGAAGAAATCCATTTAAACATGATGAATTTATTTTTATTTGATGGGGAATTAAGTACTGTACATCGCAAATTCTGCGTGAACAAAAGCAAACGTTTATGGCAAAGCGTTGAGAGCCAAGTGAAAATTTACCTTCACAGTACGGCCGGAAATTTTCATTGTTGAAGAATGGGTGATCATGCTTTTCAAGCCCATCGGAGGCCTAAACTAAACTGTCTCAAGGAGTGCGGAAAAAGGTTAGAAAACCATACTCATCAGGTAAAATAGAACGAAAACATATATCTGCGATATAGGAATCGCTGATTCGAACTACTATCCAAAATACATGCCTTGGATGGCTGCCGGAATATTCCGATTCGTATATGTGCACTCTTTTTAAAGTTGCGTCGATCTTTGATGAACGGTCAAAATCCTATTAAAGTGCGAACATGACTGAGTTTTTATAGTGGAGGACTTCATCATGGTTTCTTGAAAGCGTGCAATGCGTTCCTTGCTAAACATGCAATTACTTGTTAAATCCAAATAATGCCATGATGAATACTTTTATGTAGAGACAATCATGCCGTTTGCTGTTAAATTAATGTTTACTGAATAGATATGATAATAATTAAAATAATTACATTGTTTAAAAACGGGATGAGTCGAAACAAATGCGTCTCGCAAGTAGGCAGATACATCGAGAGGGATAAAGATTCTATCTGGACAAATAACTAGGCTTACGGAAGACACCACAAACTTTCTAATCGACTTATTTTAAGTGATACACCAATCATTATTTCCCGAAAAAGTAATTTCCACTCCTCTGCACTGACGTTTTAAATAGAGCTATAGTGAGAGGCATCACGTGCATCGGGTTATCATTTTAAATCATCAAAACCTACTCGACGCCCGCCTTGACACTTGGGGGATGTTTTTCAACGACTGCGACGATTTGTAACTCTGGATGAGCCGCTGCAAAATTAC
The DNA here is from genome assembly GCF_022747635.1 of Hetaerina americana. NCBI lineage: Eukaryota > Metazoa > Arthropoda > Insecta > Odonata > Calopterygidae > Hetaerina > Hetaerina americana. The sequence continues at coordinate 35,503,113 of NW_027286069.1, forward strand.
CGTTCTTCCCGTCATTATGAGAATTACGCATCTCTTGTGATCACCGCTAATTCCCTCTCCTCTCTCTTCTTTGCCCCGCCACGCAGGCGACCGCAAGCGTGTTCTGCCCATGCCAACGCCACAAACTATCCCGGTGTACCTGGGGGTGGGAAGGGGGGAAGGAGGATGCATCGAACACCCCCAACTGTCATTAATGGACTCCACCTCCGCACCAATTTCCCGCTCGGGGTCATCTTCTTCCCTTTACCCGGCTACCTTCTTTTGATTCTTCGTCGAGCAGTGTATGTGCGCGCGCGCGGTCTACGTGTAGCGACATGAAACCAAACTACTGCCAGGAGAGGGGGGGGGGTGCATGCCCAAACGAAATACCATGGAGGTGGGTGAAGGGGAGACAGGTAGGAAGATGGTCTCCGTGCAGTCGACCCACTTTATTGACGTCGCGGGAAAGGATTGGCGCGTTCTCTTGTCCACGGCGCATTACCTGCGACCGGGTAGAATGGACATAGCGGGAAGAGCGCCTCCAATTGATGAAGATCGGACGGACGGGTCGACCGAGAAAAGTCACTCCAAGAACGAATGGAGAGGGAAACTCATGTGGAAGAGCCGCTAAACTAATTGGGCGTATACTGAAGCGAAGCAGTTGACGTATTGAGAACTGAAGAGGAACAGCGAGCTTAATGAGAGACCGAAACCAGAAACCAGGAGAGGTGGGCACTTTCTGTGTTAAAGGAACCAATCCATTTAGCTTTCGGAGCATTTTACATGATTATAGTTGAGACAGTATTTAAGTCGAGACAAAAATTGACGGCAGGTAGTTGTATATCATATCACTTCTGGTAGCGATTAAGTTGTCGTTAAGCTCCTATCCTCTCCACCTTTCCCCACGCAATGCACAACTTTCTGCTACAAAGGGCTTCCAAATTTCCAATGCCTAAGTCTCAAAATCGTTTACTACGCTGTGCCATGATTTTTACGACGACTATATTCAGTGTTTGTATGCGTCTCACACTTCTATGATGGATAAGTGAGTAATGTCAGATACTTATGATAGCTAGTGAAAGAGCCTTCTCACGAATCTTACACAAGGTTCATTCTTCACAAGGTTTTTCCCACGAATCTTACACAAGGAATGAACCTTTTGTGAGATTCGCCCTTAATCAATCCTAGGATTACCATTTCTAAACATTAAATTAACAAATAGACGACCATTCAAGCCGATCTCCTTATACTTAAGAAAAACACAACGGCATACAATAAGCTAATACATACAGGGTCCTATGGAAAGGCCATTGCACTTCCGAATCACTCTGCGATTTACAGGGTCACCACTGAATAATCCACAATCAGACGTGAAACGCCCTAGTATTATTGCGAGGGTTAGTATAATGACAAAATTATATGGAATCAATACAATTGAAAATTAATTCTTAAAAATGCAACCGGCGTCCTTTGCTGATATGGCTATAAAGGTCGAGGTGATGGCCAATGCTCTGACGAGAAGCAGTGGATCACTCTTTCTATCTTCATCGTGCGGGATGTCGACGGACGAAAATGCAAATCAGGAACCGACAATATTAACTTTCTCAGAGAATAGCATGTGTGTGCAAAAAAATAAGCATCCTTGTGTTGCAATGACTGACATGAATTCTACTTTTCACACCTCGACAATTGGCATAATTACTTCAAATAAAATGGATTCCATAGACTTCTGCCAGTGGGACAACATTCACCGACAGAGATGATACCCTACGCAACTTTCAACCTAGATCCTGCACATACTCTGCTATCAATTTCATGAACATGGGTAAAATCAAATGCAGTTTCCAAATTCATACAATCGTCTTAAAAAATACAATTCCAAAAATAAAAACTAATCAATTTCATAACGATTTATTCCGCAACGCTGCAGGCAAGTTCTCAACATTATTATTTTAACAGACTTTGGGCGTGAACAGGTCGCTCCTCGCATTCTTATGTCAGAAAAAAAGTTTCATCTTCGGATTAAAATATTAATTTTTCTTCTCGAGGAAATTTTCCAATTTTTCATTACCTTTCATTTGAACAACAGGAAATATTTAAACACCGAAAGCACAATATCCTATCCAATTTCATAAGCAGGAATACATTATGTATTCACTTAATTTGAACTTTAAAACATTCACTTGCGTTGAATAATTGCGTCCATTTCGTCGATTGAAATCTTTGCGTTCTCAAGGAATGGGAAATCCTAAACCTTAATTTTCGACCCGCATACCTCCAGAAGGCACCCAGCGCACGCGTCGCCACTTCCCATTCCCCCCCCTCCACCTCCCCCGCGCCGTCTCCCACGAAGGAATTGGGGATGCCCCAAAAATAAATGAACCGAAAAACCCCAAACCGACTCCTTTCGCCGCCGAGTCCACCCGACATCCTTCACGTCGTCCCTTGCCGAGAGAGAGAGAGAAAAAAACGAAAGGAGATCCAAAGAAAGATGGCCTCGTCTAATAACGCTAAATAACTCGTGTCATCGTAACCGGATCATCAATTACGGGGCGGCCGACGAACAAAAAAATACACACACACACACATTTATATATATATATATTCGCTCTTGCGCATGTGTGTGCGTGCATCAAAAGAAAACTATGAAGGAACCAACCCCACTCACTCCCTCGCTCCCATTCCGCGTCCATTAACGTCCTGGCGCCAATTCGTATCGTAAATCTAAGTCGGCTAGTTTTAATTTGCACCGACGGAGGGACGGGGTAGGGTGGGGGAGGACGGAGGGAAGGGGGTAGTGACGGAAATGATAGAGGGAGGGCGAGGCAGGAGTGATGTGCGCCCTGGCGGCCTCTGACGAGGGGGCGAGAAAGGGTAGATGGGATCGCGCCGGGGATGAAGGGGAAAAATATTGCGCGCGGCGGGCGGATGAATGCGGGGAACGGGAGAGGGGACGATGGAAGGAGTGCGGGCCAAGAGAGTCATTCGACGCCCGCCTGGGCGAGGAAGGTGAGGAGGAGAGGAGAGAAAAATAGCAGCGACAGGAATCCGTCGATCCTCTTCAGGCGAAATCTTTTTTTCCACGCACGGCTTCTGGGTCCGGTCTCTCTGCCCTCTCTCGTATCTCTTTCTTTCTTTCTCTCTCTCACTCACACACACGCACGCACGCGCTAACTCACGCACGAAAGATCAACAAGTGTCCTTGCCGAAGAGTTATTCCCGTTCGTCGCCGAAACGACTCGCGAGGTGGCGGACGCGGGGACGGGAGCGGGGTGGACCCCCGACCTCATGGGCCATTTCGCACCCGCACGCGAGAGGGGATTCGGGGGGGGGGGTGTCGGGTGTGTGTGTGTGATGGCTGGTCATCATTTCGTAGAAATCATTTCTTCCAGTGCCTCGGCGCGGGTCGATGATGATTCGAGAGAATCCGTCGGACGGGCATCGATGGCGGGGCGCCTTCTAGGGAGCCTCCTTTCGAAGGATCCGTCCGCGGAAAGTTGAGTGATATTTGAACGAATAAAAAATAAATGAGCGGTCAGGCGACGGGAAAGTCATCTCCTCGCGAATGCGATCGAGGTCGAAGGCAAGGTAAGGTCAGCAGCGTTACAACGCTGTTAACCTATTTTTTTAAGATACTCGAATCAATCACCGAACATTCCGAAACGAAACGTCTCTTACTGTTAGATTTTCTAATCCCTACGCGGAGTTCACCCCTGCGCAGGTCGTAAAAAAATGCATTCGAGATCGTTGGCGTGAGAAATGTTTGCTTAATGGATATCAAAAAAGTATTTGTGCGCTGTAATACGAGGGTCATCCGGAAAGTAGTACCCGTTCGTGAAATAAAGACACAAAAGTAAATATTAACAAACATAGAAAATTTTATTTGAAAGAGGATACTTTAAACTACTTCTCAACATAATCTCCAAGCAAATTAAGGCATTTGTCATAACGTGTGACAAGTTTCTGTAGTCCTGCTGCATAGTCCTTCGCCGCCAGCTCATTGAGATACGCGAGGGACCCATCTTGCACAAAATTTTGCATAATGCAGATGGTGTTTAACAATTTCATGAACAATTGTTCGAGAAACATTGGGAAAATGCTCACAGATGTCATCAATTGTGACGCGCCGATCGTTCCTCACGAATTCGTCAACTGAGCTCACCAGTTGGTCTGTAATGACAGACGGTCTCTCCGAACGCTCATCGTCGTGTGTGTTCCCCCTCCCCATGTTGAAGTTGCGACACCACCGCCGAACAGACGACTCGTCCATTACATTGTCTCCATACACCTCCTTTAATTGGCGATGAATATCACATGGGCGAACGTTTCTTGCATTGAGGAATTTAATCACTGCCCTCACTTCACAACTGGCGGCGTTCTCAATTTTTTTAAACATTGTAAACAATCACAGAAACAACACAGGCAATGCTAGCGTCACGCAACTTGGCTCAGAGAAGGCAGACAAGCCACTGAAGCTATCTGACCTCGTCCAGCGGCTACTCGCGTCGTCAGCACTTCATGCGGCACGAACGGGTACTACTTTCCGGATGACCCTCGTATCTTCGGTTACGAAATTCACCCACTGGCATGCTCGTTAATTACCGACGTCGCCTTTCTGTGCGTCTCTCTGTGTTGGAATGGGCGTTCAATCGCTGTCAAGTGAAGTCGGAAATATAAAAAAAAGACTTAGAGAGAACCACTTCTTGCAGAGAATACACAAGAATAAAAGGAACTTTTTTTCAACTCAGTAATTTGAAAAAATATGGAGGTCATTTTGAAGAGTGTGAAATCTTTATGTCTATTCGTTACATTTAACGATTACCTATTATAGAAACTAATCCACAACTGATATAGAATTTGTTTTCAGAAGTTAATACCTCGTGATGCGGACGGTGTGTTTATTCCTCTAGCTTGTTTTTTTTCATGCAGCTGTCGCGAGTTCGTGTAACTCATTTCACCTCTTGATTATGCATACGAGTCGCTAACGACTTCATCTGTTAGCAAACCTCTAAGTGAGTAAGCACATGGAAGTTATGCATTTTAAGCGAAACGTGATAATTTAAATAGATAAAAAATCTGGTTAAGGACGTCAAGGGCGGCAAAAAAGTAATAAAAATATTGCAAACAACCACTGGGATCGAAATGAAATATCACATGCATTTAAGTTGCACTCATCGCCTCCTTCAATGTAGGGCGCTTATGTCTTGTTTCAAAAAGGATTCGAGTTAGTTGCTTGGCCAGTAAGCAGACATCAAACCCGGGCGCAAGTACCAACTCCGAAAAATCTATGAATACGGAAGAATTGCACCGAAAAATTTCATGTTATTTAAAACCATGAATTTTAAAGGAATAACAAATGTGTCAAAATATGGATAAAATCAGACATTCAAGAGCATCGTGACATTAAAGAGGTCAGTGTTGTGGAAAATGAAATCCTGATCGAAAAATGTTTATTACATGCCGCCTCTTGAACCATACAGAACCATTTTCATTTATGTTACCGATTAGCCCTTTCACAAGACATATTAAAAAGAACAGTCCTGAAATCATGAATTCAAATGATTGATTTCAGGATATTATAGACAGTACATGGAGAGTATTTTTTAAAGTTGGCGGGACAGAATGCAACTCGCGTTTCCGCGTTGAATGCACTGAATTAGCCCTTTCTCGCATCGGGTATACCTTCGCAGTTCAAAACTGCTCCTTTATTGAACGAACAAATTTCTCTCCAATACCCTTATCCACTTCAATTGCATCCACAATCGAACCCCAGATAGAAGAGGAAAAGCATCAAGAAAAGGACGCAATCAATACTCTGGTGTGCTAAAAATACTGAAGAGGAAGTGAACATTCATAGACAGAGCTATCCCTGTGTACCTCTTTTGCTCATCCACGCCCATTGAATCAGTAACACACTTTTATTTAGCCGGGAGAAATGCTCCTCGATGTTCTTACAAACGCCTGCTTATCAATAAGAGGCTTTTACTACGAGGAACAGCCCTTGATTTCTGATCAAAAGTAGCCATAAGCTCTTTTTCTATACCCTTTTCCCATACATCCCAGCCACTTTTCGTTTTGTAGAGCGAGTCACTACCTAAGTATGAGGGTGGAGACGTAACAAAATTCAAATGGAAAAATATTTGCTACGGGTTTCGTAAGGTAATTGTAAATATTTTTCTTTAGAGTGCCCTTTTAGGTGATATGCTAATAAAAATATGCAGGACGAGACACGTACGAAGTTGGAGTAGTTTAAGAACTGAGGGTAATTGTAACAAAACACGAGTCATACTAACCGTGGAGAGTTTTTAAGAGTTGAAAAAGTGAGGAAAACAATCGAGAGAATGATTAGTAATGATTTTAATGGCAAAACGTTATTTTTTTGACGTCAACTAAAATAAAAAAACTTTATGATCATCGGAATATACCTGGGAATTATTTAAACTCTATATTATTTTTATTCCCTGAGAAAGTAAAACACTCGGAATATACATTTGTATATGTACATCAACGGTACATCGGTGGTAGGTATATATCAACTGGATTGGGTTAAGAAGTTTCTCTGAAGAGGAGGTATTCGTTGGCTCGGAACTTATGGTGGGAATCACTGGGGACTGCCAACCTTTCCAAGCTGCCATTATGGGAAGAGTATTGGTGCAACAAACCAGTGTGAATAAAAAACCAGCACGTTATATGCGCCATTTCAAATATTTGGACGTCATTACGTGCATGCGTAACATGGTCTTATCACTTCCCGGAATGCCCATTGAACTAGTCATGTTGCCATGGAATCGATGATATTTTGGATTTAGACCGTCACCTGGACTTGTCAGAGGAGATTCACTGGCTGTGGAAGACGAGGATTTTTATTCAGGGGACAGTTCATAGAAAAACGAATGGAAATTCTCGCTCCCATACGATTGCCGAATTGCCGAAGAACACCCAAAGAAAATTTGCGAGCACCTTCCGCTGAATGGGACTGCGCAACTTTGACTAATTCCCGCTTTCTTCGAGAGTGCAATAACGCGCACTCCGCTCTTTCCTCAACCTCCCCCGACACCTATTACCGACCTTCCGACCCTCGACATTGAATGACCCAAGCTGTCGTGCGAGTTTCCCACAATTACTGTTACTGCCAATTGAACTCGCCAAATTGTCGGCAAGTGGGTGTTCCTCCGGCGCGGCGGATGGCCCCGTCTTTCTCTCTCCCTTGGGGCGGCCGACGACGGCGGCGGGCCCGCTTACCTCCCCTCTCCCCTCCCCGACCTAGGTCCACCGCCGATGCAGGCTTCCCAACCTCCCGCCCCACTCCCTTCGCGCATGTCTGGCGGTGACGCACGGCTCCGGACCCCGGGGCCGGCGAAGAGAGGGGGGGGGAGCCGCTGGGGTAGGGGTGCTAGGGAGAGTTCTGGGGTTGAGGTGGTAGGGGTAGAGGACACTTGGCTGGGAGAGGGGATACTTACTAGGGAAAGGGGCAGTTACTTGGGGATGGGCTACTTAGTTTGGGATGGGAAACTTAACTTGGAGGAAAGGATTCTTAGTGGAGGGAGGGGATACTTAGTTGGGGCAGAGAGTACTTCTTTGGAAAAGGGATACTTAACTGGGCAGGCAGCTTGCTTAATTGAGAGGGGGGAGATGGGGGGGGGGGGAAAGGACGCCTTGCGAAATGACTGGGTCGCGCGGCGCGAAAGAATCTTTACCGTACCAAGAGGCAGTATGGTCTGTTTGCTCCGCGTTATGAGACGCCACATTCGTTTCGTTGTTAAGGGACGCCACATTACTGCTCCAACTTAGCTAGCTAGCTTCTCCCTTCTGTTATTTCCCACAATCTCTCCTGAATACCGGGCAAGTTTGGCGTCGAAGTTCGTTTGGAGCTCGGTTCCCATTTGAGTATGAAGCCGTGACGCCGTCTTGTTTATCCTTGAAGCTTCTTTCAAATTAGGATGATAAGACTATGGAGGAAGCAATTTTTTCAATGCACATAGTCAGAAATTCCGCGGACTGATACCAATTCTATTTTGAACATTGGCATTTATATTTCCGAAATGGCTCAGATCCGAAGGGTTTTGTCTCATTCGTCTGAATTTTCTAAGCAATAATGAAAAGAAGTACTTGGAGTGGAAACAATTGAGAATTTACGATTCCTCACCGCTAATTACAGTGGTGATAAATAATAATAGTATGAGAGAAAAAGCGCGGTAAAAATAATGAAAACGCGGACTCTTGAAACGAAATGGAGTTCAGTAGATGACATCTGTATCAATATTGCTCGCTACATTTGAATTTTTTGAATAAAAAACCTCTGGAAAGATTTAAGTCATACTACTTAATATAGTTATGAAATTTTTAGTTCACTTGATAGACACTAAACCATGATGAAAATCGTTTAAAATTATGATCTTTTCTAGAAAAAATGTTTCAACTCGCTTGACACAGTTTGGTTCGTCTCATGGTAGAAATTATGCAACGAATTTCGTCATTTATACATGTTTCGATCACTTATTTCAGCTCATATTTTACCAGTAACCATTTTGGAATGGTGGAACAAGTTAAATCCCCTCTCCTCCCCAAGAAAGTTAGAACCAACGAAAATTTTTCATCAGGGTGCAAATTGTGGTATTTTTATACAGTGTCAAGTTGTTAAATGTATGGAGGGAACTTTCTAGGATTTCCGAACTGTAATATAATATGAATGCAATTTATTTTAATCCCGAGGAGAAATTGATTGAGTAATTTGACGAATATTTTTCGAAGAAAGTGTCTTTTCTAACTTCATATTGCCGACGGTTAAATCTTAAGATTTTTTCGACTCATACTGTCTCCCATATATCTTGATATGGCAACAATTCATGTCTGATGGAAGAGTTAACTGGCGCAACATTGACCCATTAAGTTCCTCGCCCATCCCCGAAATAATGGCACTGCGACGTAAATGCCTATAATTTTCAAGGACTGCTTTTATGGCGACTCCAGGCCTAAAAGTTTTATTCGCATATAAATGTGTAAGCACAAGTTTAAACGGAAGGGCAATCATATCATTTACCTCTATATGAGATTAAATAATAGGTTTGGAATACACTGCGGAATTATTACACCTTCGATACCGAATGAGAATGTAAGGCATCTCTTTACCCCATTCTCTTTAGTCAACTCCGACGGCAAGGCACAGAGCAATCATTATTTCACGTAATTTACTCGCCGATTACAAAGAATCCTCTTATGGGAAATGACGAAACTTTCACCGGGCGTAGAGCACACACTCTTATACCTCCAATCTCGTTCCTCGGAACCACAAACATTCCTCGAGCTCGCTCGAGTGTGATCAGTCTGCGGGACGGAATATAAATATGAAAGGGCAGAGCGTGGAACCTTATTCCCCACTTGAGTGGAGGTAATCGATGCTCAATACGGGGAAATCATGAATTGAAAATCACCATATGAGTCCCGATGCGTCCCGGCCCTTTGATCATTGTGTTATAGTCGGAGGGGCGCTCTCGGTCGGCGAAGGAAGCTCTCTCTCTCCCGCACCTTCTTTCCCGGAACGGGATAGGGGAGGTATGGTCATATTTTTTCCTTCTGCGATCCCACTGGCGCTCGCGAATATATCTTGTAAAGATCTGTGCACTACCGAAGCCATTATTTCTCGTATCAAATGACGACGCAATTACGGGCACGGTGAGAGCGAGCCCCACGCCAGTTGAAGGGATTTAAATTTTTCCACCAGCAAAATTAAAAAAAACTTTCTGCATCCACATAATGGAATCGTGGTGCGACGCCGAGGGTGGCGCCCGATGTGAGTGAGTGCGTGTGTGTGTGTTTGAACACCTTGTTGCGCTGAGGAAGTTTCGCACGAAAAGAAAAAGCATCGTCGGCGATGCAAATTAAGTCGATCACGGTGAATCACTTTTTGAGGCGCCGCCCGCCTGCCGGTGGATTCGCAGAGGGAGGGGGGGTAAGGAAGGGCCGGAGAAACCCGAGGAAAATTGGCTAATCTCCTCTCCAGATGGGGCGACTCAACGAGTTAGGGCTAAGGGGGTCGACTATTCTTCCTTAGAAATCGGCCTGATACCATCTGTGATAACACCGCGTGCGGAGAAAAACATTTAAATCTCCCCCTTGTGGCATCCTTTGGATAAATAATCTTCGAGGGAAACGGTAGCATCGTAATCATTACCCATCTACCTGAGGAGAAGAATATTTTTTCCCTTGTAAATTTTAAGCATGATTTACTCGACGGAACTAAATGCTTCTCCGGCTTCGGAGGAGGTTTAAGACACCCAAATTTAACGGTCTTAAATTCGAATAAATTCATCAAATGCTCGCGTCTGAAAAGAGCATTTGGAGTCGTGACTCTGCGATTAGCTGGCGCTCCGGACCTCCCACACTTCGCGGCGTCAGATGATGCATGCATACACGAAATCGTTTTGAAAATGCATGCATGGCCATTTTTGGCCCAACTCGAGGCATGGCGCCTTACATACTGTTCCCGAGGTAACTTACTCTTTTATTGCAAATTTTTTTTCAAATACCTTTTAAGAATAAAAAGCACGACCTTGCATATCGTTGCCCAATTCTTCGGCAAACATTGGAGACCGAGGAAAGACGAATTTTCATCCGAGAGCATCGCGAAGGAGACACTCCATAGCAATCAGGATTATAAGACTAAAGAGGCTAAGGATTAAGACCACGTCACCTGGCGTATTACACCACCAACGTCAAAGCCGCACTTCATATTTTGTTTGAAAATTTGAAGCTAAAAGACCTTGAGCAGGATCGACTTTGATCAAACGAGTATAAAACCTTTTAAATGATAACGCTCTAGAGAACCACTCAAGACGAAACACAGAAATAACAGTTCTAATCCCTCGGCTAAGTTGGAGAAAATTATATTTGTCCATTCTAAGTGCCACGAACGGGGCGCGGAACTTATCGTCAACGGCTTAGAAGAAAAACATGTAACCAGAGTGTCCTAATATTTGTCACTTGGGTGGAAATAGAAAATGTTAGGTCGATAACAATCAACGAAGGACCCGCTTAAACAAGAGACTTTCACACTCGAATAGGGACAGATCTCGAGAGGACTTCCGATCACCGGTTTCAAACAAGTAGAGGAGCCCTAAGTTGATTTCTCGGAGATCCCGACGGAAACCCGAGGAGACCGAAGCGCGGAAGATCCCGCGCCGCCCGACAACGGTCGCCACTCCGACGCTAATGCGAAATCAAGTCTCCGCTCGGCGGACGGAATCGGGCAGGGGGGAGGGAGCGTAGGGATTATTATAGCAACGACTCGCGGAGAATTCAACCTCACCAGAGGACGGAAACCAAGAACCGCGACTGGTATTGCGACTTGTGGAGAGACACGCGCCCGGGTGTTCGGGGGAGACATCTAAGAAGGGAATCAGTTGACGGTGACGGATGAAGAGGGCGGCACGCGGGGTGGGAGGTTAGGGGTGTGACGAGGGGAGAGGGAGAAGGAGAGTGGGGGAGGGTGCAGAAACGACGACGAGCACGACGAGCCGTGCTTCGGACCGAAATCTCCTCCGCCGCTCCCCAAATCTTCCTCCTCCCCCCTCCCTTCCGTTTTTTGCTCGCCGCATCGCGGAAGGGACGGGGCTCGGGATCGAGTCGAAGTCCACTGCCCATAACGGGAGGAAGAGAACACGGATTTGGTTTTAGCGGCGCGGATGCTAATGGAAGAGGGGGCCGGGAGATGCCATTGGTGGGGACGTGAGGGTTTTGCGGGGAAGGAGACGGATCGGAGCGAGTGGGTCCGCTTCTAATTACTATGCCGCCCGGGGTGCGTCACTTTCTTGCGCATTCAAAACACGAGCACCGCGGGCTCCCCGCCGCAGGGGACTGCCGAGTAGTTAGCCTCCGATGTGGGCACCGTGTGCGAAGCCCAAGTGGGTAGGTGTATGTGAGGGAATGACGCCGGTCTCGATATTTCTCGGCATCGCGGCAGTCTAAGACGGCTCGATTAGGAGGATTTAACGACAAACGCGAAACGAAATGGGAACTCCACTCCAAATTATGTTGATCGTACGCGTGAGGTGAAATCTCCAGGATATCTCTTCAGGATCACGTGCTCGATTGCACGGCTTCGAAATTTTTACCAGCTGTAGTATAATTACCTCCCTCTTAGAGCCTTATCTGGGAACATAAATCTGCCAGGCTGAAAATCGGCACAAAAGCGGTTGGTTGCAATTTGCAAATCGCTCTATCTATCATCGCTCAAATTGGAGATAATCAATAGAAATCACTTGTGCGACCCATAAATTAAATTCTTCCCTTGTAAGGGACGCTTTCCTTATAACTCACTGTTTTATTTTCCCACATTTGAAAATTAATTTAGTTCATGCTTCATCATCGCATACATTTCTCTTTATGCATATGGCTACTTTAATATTCCTATGCCATGTAATGAACATCCAAATGGATACCATTTAAGGTAATGGTTACTATTGTTGAATGTCAACCTACTACTCCTATAAAATATATGCTTAAAATCAAAAGCTTAAAAGGAAGAACATAATGACCCTCAATGTAGAACTAATGGTCCATTAATATCTCCGTTATTGGAAGTGTATTTCCCGGTAACTAAGGAACAAATAACAACCGACCGCGTAATTCTGACACACAAAACATTTACAACGCTTGTAGTTTTGGAAGACAGGGATTGCAAGTCTAACAAAAATTTGTCATGTACGTTATACCTCAATGCTGAAACAAGTACTGCAACAAAAAAGTTTTAACACTACTATTTTGTGGTTGCTTTTCAAAATCAAGACTTTCAATCTCCGAGTGTAACCTGAAACTACATTAAGGGTAGGTGAATTTTCGGAAAAAATCACCCAAGCACATTGAGTCATGTCTGATTGCATATGTAGAACACTGCTGACGGATGAGTGGGAAACGCGATGAAAGCATTTCGTAAGTGAGACAAAACAACACATTCCCATTCATGCTGCTTATACTCTCGATAGTCGTGGTTGATTGAATTTTTATAGGATGCCTTTTACCCAACCAGGACAAGGCTCAACAGTTTTTTTTTCTTAGCTCCAGTCATTAGTCGAATAGTGTACCTTCGCAAGAAGTATGACCGGTCCAGGCGGTTGGTATGAGACCGAGTGAAATAAGGACACAAACTGCCTGAATATGCCTATTTATTGAGACGTCTCCTGTGATTTATTTCGTGGTCGTAAATTTTCGCGAGTAGGGTAGATTAGGGCTACACATGCAAGGGCGGGGGAAGAAGGGATGAGGAGAAACCGCACCCCGAATGCCGACCACCTTTCTCATTTACGATTAGATTTGATTGATTATGACCAGGGAGGCTCGTTTGCGACGGATTTGACAAAATGTAGGTCATCCGAGGGCCGACAGATTTTATTGCTCTCCCCCACCCTTACCCTCCCCGCGCGCTAATGTGGACGGCATTTTCCACGGGTCGAATCATATTTTACCCATGCGAAGGGTTAAGGAGACTCTCTCGGCCTGCGACAAGCGCGACGGAACTCTGGACTCGACCGAATGCAGGCACAACGACGAGAGCGAGGTAATTGAACGGTTCGGATCCGAGCATTACGCGACTTAAGAAATGAAATTGCATTCTCATTTCGATTTGATAATCATTTTTCGCAAAATGCCGCAAGGATAATTAAACTTCCCATGTGCACGTGGTGAGACATCGGAAAAAAAATCTTGACCTATCATTTACTTGGGACGGGATCAAAGTATACCCACGCTCTTTGAGTTATCCGTAGTCTAGTCATTTGAACGTCTGAGCACGTAAACCATTTCGGTGCGCAAGTGCCTCAGGTTATCAGCTGCGATCTCTCCATTAATTAAAGGTTCACTGCAGTTTCATTGGTCGGAAGAGTGAAAGCGGCCGGGATGGAGAGGCTGAATGAGATTCATAGGGGATAAGTGACGAGGGGAGCGGTGATATAAAAGTTGGAAGGAATGGCCGACTCCGAGGGAAAATGGTTGCATTAAGATTTACCCTTTTCCTCGAGACGGAGCTCGGTGCGCAATACTGCGAATGCAAATGAGCGTTCGGTATGAGGGAGTAGGGTGGGACGAGCACGAATATTCATATTTCAGCGGGCTCTTAACCAGTGCGCAAAGCATAAACAAACTCACCCGTCTAGTTTCATTCACTCCGTTATTGCCATTCGGACGCGTAACGCACATTCGACTCAACCGCGGAGTTTCTATTCTTTAAGGACGGTTTTTCCATGTAGGAAGGAAAATGTGTGCAGGGCTCAATTAATAACGTTCCATATCTGGGAACGACTGAAGTTGGAGAGTCCTACTCATATTAAAGACTCGGAAGGTTTATCTGGGTTCAACTCGGGTAATCCGTTGAGCGTTAATATTCACACGAGCAATTTGTACGCAACGCAATGGTGAAGGTACGACAGGAGTTGCAAGCAGACTCGGGTCAAAAGTTAATACGTTATTTAAGTTGAACAGTTAATTTTTCGACTAATCTTTAGGTTAAATCTTTATAAGATTATTCTATTCACTTTTCAAAGCAAAACATTAGTTGGATACAAAAAACGTCGGCCCATATATGCCTAAGGATTCGGAATGAGACGTCTAGGATGAGTTTTGACATTTTTTCCGAAAAATTTGTAAAAATATTTTTACAAGTTCATTTTTCATTTGAAAAATTGACAATTTCTTAGGAGTATACATAAGTGTCATAGATTAACTTGATAATTAGTTTAAAATAAATTCTAATTAACTTGGCTGAAATTAATTTTATCCTGGAAGTGTTGATTTTAACTTAATTCAGCAATGAGGAAGCGACCTACAACTTGGCTGAAAATTACGTTGACAGTCTACTTCAAAATACTATGGCCTCCGACTTGAATACTTCACTTTACGAAATGTGTGCAAACACCGGCAAAGAATTAATTACACTCTCGTGTCCCATGCTCGCGAAAAAATATGCACATGCATTTCCAGCGTTCTAATCGCTCGATCGCAGCGTTTCAAGTTGCTCGATTTTTACAGGAGGATACTTGAAAATACTTCTCACCCGGTCAACCTGATTCGATTAATCTCCGACTTAAAGAGTCGAAACCGGGAGTTAACTCTTGGACTTTAAATGTTTAATTTCCCCAAGTGTGGATGTAAACGAGAACGGAACTAGATTGAGAGTGGGAGAGGGCTTTCTGGAATTGGGTTATTTGTGGGTGACTACATTGAATGGTTAACTATCACGTATTTTTCCGAGGAAAAAGCATTTCCTGAAAATATTTTTGCTGAAATTCTCTCTCTCTCTCTCACGAATTTTATAGTGGCGCTTTCATGAACATACCTAATGGTGCTACCACAGGATCGCTCCATCCACCCCATCGTCATAAACAGTTCCAACCTAGCTGGCGTTGCATAATCTCTATCACAAAGCCCTAGATAACAGTTCAATTAAATTACACCGATTTGGATCTCACGGTACATTGATTTCTTTAGTGGAATATTAGCGGAGGTTATCTTCGGCGGGGTTTGGCTAAAAAATTATAATTAGACTCTCATGTTATAAATTGATTCGGGTCACCTTGTGATCTGGTAGTTTTAGTAATTGTACCGGTTACAAAATCTTCATTGTCTTAATTTCCAATGTCCAATATGTTCAACGTACATATTTGGCTCCGTACAACGATCCTAATGACCGTACTTTGCAAAAATGTAGACCTTTACTCTTCTCTCAAATAATGCAAAGTCGAGTTCTGCTAGCATCAGTGTGGTAACGTCATCATTGAAATAGGTACGTACCTAAATTAAAGTAATTTAGAGAAAGATTTAACTTCATCAAAATATTGCTGTCAAATGAGACAAAGAGAGAGATTGAAATCGGTTCGGAATATATTAGGGAATCGATAAAGAGTTTTCATATCAGTGGCTGAAATTTAATGGATGGATTGCTTCTGAAGCAATATATGTAGAAATCCCCCGTAGTTCAACATGGCAATAACGCCTCGCTCTCATGATTAAAGTAAATATGCATTTTCTAGATGATGTAATCTTACATGATTTACGGCTAACCTACGGGAATGTAGTCCTTGCAGGCTATTGAGTGTCACAATCCGACCCTTCAGAGAAAATACTGGCGATCTACGTCTCCGGGTATAAAATTAATTAGGCCCATCGTCGTTCCTTCCTGGACAGACGATGTTCTTTTATGAATCAATCCAGAATCCTAACGAGGCATAAGAGCCATGTAGCAATTAAACTTTTTTTGCTCTAAAATCATCTTGTGGACGCAAGACAGGAGAAAACCAGTCATCGATGCCATTAATATCTAGAAACAATTATTCAGCCTGGAAATTTATGTGGCTACTTGTCAGTGACTCTCGAGTGTGACCCCTTTCTTTTCACGTCGTACGGTAAATGGCACGCTCACCGCCAGTCTGTGTATGGTTCTGGTTCAGTCTATCTGCTGTCAATAGCAGTTTACCATACAAAATCCATTACTTTTGCGACAATTTTAATACAAAAATTACTCATGTCTTCCGGAACGGACGAAGCTGGTATCGAGGACGAATGGAATCTAAAAACTAAAAACTGAATCCTCTATTTCGGAACGAGCTGGAGAAGGGAACGTTTTAATTCGAAATTATAATGATATCTCTTATTTTGAAATATCTCCTCCTAAGTGAAGCGCCGACATAACCTCCTCTCTTTTACGTTTTCTTACTCCAAGGCCAGCTGACTAAAGCTACGTTTTGCTGAATGAGGAGGAACACGCATTTTCTTTTTAAAATTCACGAGAATGACAGTTTCTGTATTCACAATTATTTAAGCTGAATGAAGAGTAGCCAAAGGTAAAAGCAAAAACATTTAATTAGCGTAGGGCGGCAGAGCGCTATTCATAAAAAAGGAAATCAAGCGGGAGAGAATATTACGAAAGTAAAAAGAAGAAATATTTATTGGTAACAGGTATTATCCTTTTTCTGAAACTAAACATTTGATCATAAGTAATATAAGAAACTGAAATTCACGGCTTGGTTTTATTTGTGTGCCGTATAACATTTTTGTCTTCCTCTCCAAATATACGTTGGCAAAAATAATGGACCAGGTCAAGAGACATACTTATCCAATACTTATCTCTTTTGAAATCCAGTCATTTGAATACTAAGGATGGGATTTTACAAATTACGAAATTTGGGTGTTACATTTAAAATCAAATAGAATTCTTAATAAAATTGATTGTTCTACTTGCCCTTGAATGGCTTATGGCTTCCGATTTGAAGATTCTAATTCTTCATCGATTTTACGAAAGAGAAAAGACCCGCTAAGTGTGCAAGCACTGGCAAAAAAATATTTACTTAGTCGTTTCCTATGATCATGATGGAATGTGCGGAGGCATTTTCAGGTTTTAAAATACTCGATTTTTTACGAGAGAACATTTAACAATACTTATCACCCGATGATCTCTTTTCTTTAAATATAGCCGCTTCGATCTGATTTAAGCCCCTCTGAAAAAAAACTTAGCCAAAGCCAATTCCATTACTTTCTGATGAAAGAGTCGAAACCGGAAATTAGCTTAACGCAGGAATGGCCAAAGTATTTATTCCTAGTACATTGTATTTATAACAATTTTCATTATAATATATTCCACTTGGACAACAAACACAATAATCAAGTCAAATGCTGGTTTCACAGATGAAAGTAAATATCACCGAAAGCTTAGTACCAAGACACATGAAATTCACCCATTCAAGATAAGGAAACATTCATTTCTCCGTTACTGGTGATTTCTCACAAAATCGTGGCACCCTTATAGTAATTGAACCACTCGGATCTAAATGAAAGTTTCAAATGGAATCTATTTTGAATTGAACCATCAGATCAGTAATACAAGTACAAATACAATACTTAAGGATATATAAGGTTTAATATTTCGTTATATTACTCATCTGATGATTCGGCCATTAATATAACATTTGCTCTATCCCCAATCCCACTATGCTACGATTTATAATTATTTATTTTATAATTTCATTTTTCCTCACTTCAACATCGTATACCCCATACGAATTTGATAAATTCCCAAGAATTTTCAATTCTTCACATATTCCAACAATAACTTGGGTAGCACTAGAGAACAACATTCGAGTTCAATTGAAAACGGCGACTTTGACCAATCTCCCTGATGGCCTTGGGTTGGCAAACTCAACATTAACCAGCGACTCAAAGAGGCTGATGCAAAAATATTCTTCTCTCAGATATGTAGAACCGGCAGAGGAACAGAACACCTGGATTACGAATAATCCTCTCCCATAGCTTCCGACGCAGTTTGTTCTGACGTCTCAACGAGCGACAAGTGTAGACTGGGACGAACTTCGCTCCGTGAGGCCTGTCCTAGATAGCCTCACCCCTTCCGAATGGAGTTAAGGGGTTGCCTGCGAGAGGCAATGGGATGGGACCGAAGACCATGCATAATATGGGTGATATATTTATTATAACCGAAGAGTTGCTTGTTATAGACACAAGACACGCTATGTTGGAAAGCTATTTGCTAAATTGGAAGCACATCTCTTTAGCCATGCTATTGAAAATGCATAATTAATACCATCGTACTATGGTTTGAGAGATCGTGACAGTAAGATTGGAAAGATTATTTCCAGAACCGAGACCATTTTTCCCACGAATAAGAGAACAGGAGAACCTAAAATGACAGAGATAGGTAGGTTAAAGTATTGATATTTTCTTTTCTAATTAAACGAGTATTTTGTCATTATTTCATCTTAACTTAGTTAATTGTCTTTCTTGTTACTAGCAGCTCGCCTCACAACCGCACAGAATTTTTTTACCCTTAGATACCGTACAGCATGTTCCTGTAGTTAACATTATCTCTAAATCTTGTTGTGCCATTGTTTGTGGTGACCACGTATTCAATTTTTTCTCACCTGAGGCATTTTCGTGGTCATTTATCTCTCTCTCTCTCTGTCACACGTCCAGCCGTTCTAAAACATATAGACGTGTACGAAAGAGAGTTTGACATCGAGGGTTCCCTCGTACTTTCTCTCTCTGGAGGAAAGCCAACGTGTTGCAATAGAAATCCCAGAAGTTACTCATAATCTAAAGTGAACGCTGTAAAGGTCACTACTACTTCCATTTTTGCATTCGTCTTCCAAGCAGAAGTCACCACCCTGCAGTTCGGCAAAACGAAGTAAATTGGGGCATACCATGAGGCGGGAAGTTCTGTATTTGTGTCCTACTTAGTAGCGAAATATTTGCCAACTCCGATTTATTATTATTATTCGGCTGATGACTGTAGACTGTTAGATATAAGGTATACTCGTATATAAAGAAAGGAAAGAGCCTAATTTTCGATCGCTTGGCCACTTCGTGTGAATACTTTCAAATAAAATTAAGTCGATGCCAAGGAATTAATGAGCAAGTATTAGAAAATAGGATAAAATGAAAGGCCCACGTAGAACGGATGTAAGAAGGAAGAGTTTCAAGAGGAACTCTTCAATACAAACACAGTGGTGAAACCTAGTGGGAAAAATGGGAGTCTCAAAAAGGTGAGTCGCGGAAATGACATTAAGTTATCCGTATTTTAAGGATTAAACTGTCACATTCACGTTTAGATGAGAGTCATCGTTGAAAACAGCAATGAATCACATCGTAATGTTCACGAGACAAGCGCATCCACAATATTACGATCGCCGATCATATGGCGGATTTGGAGAAAGATGTCGGGAGTAGTGAATCAGGAGACTGGGGCCAGGAAGATCGAGAATGAATATAGACGGTGATTTGATTTCAATCGTACGACGAAAAAACTCGCTCTCCCCCCTCCCTGCCACTGCCGGAGTTGGCCGCCTTCCTGGGGAAACAAAACGGGCGATGGACACTCGGATACGCTCTCGTGTGTGGGAGAATGAGTGAAGGGAAAGGAGTGAGGGGAATTGCTTGTGGGGGTGGCTGACGGGCGGGCGGTGAGTCACGAACTTCACGCGCCCCAGTCAAAAACAAACAGCTAGTAAATCTTAGCCGCACGCTTCCTCGAGACTTGACTACCGCCCGGAATGTTCGCAGCGATGCTTCGCCGACGCGCGGTTAGACACTCTCCTAAAACCATGCTCCGTTAAACCCGCTTAAATGGATAGGTGCCCGCATATTTTGACACCCCACCTGGCTTTCTCTGACCTTCCATATCATGCATACGACAAATTATCTCCTGCATTATATTACGCTACGGCCGCCAATGGTAACTTGACATCAACAAATGTAACGCAGGTACATTTGAATGTACTGCCTTCCACGCGCTGGATTGCGGAAACGAGTTACATTTATTTATTTGGAAATAGAACCACACAGCATTAAGTTACCCAATTGAATTTTCCAAGATGAATTCTATACGTTCCCGCTCAACTTGATGAAACTTCATGATGAAAAGTGAATAGTTATAACTTTGTGATTTCCACTGATTTTTATTTTGAAAAAGACCGGTTTCGTCGAATAGCCGACATCATCAGGTGCCTGGGTATTTTTCATATCCTCCTACACCTGCGAGTGTGTTTGTATGAAGATGACTTAGCCTGAATACTATTCTCCCGCAATCTCTCACTTTCTGGCCGCGGTCAGTTTTTTTCTTGACAAAAACTTGGAAAATTCAAAAGTGAATAATAATAACTTTGTAAGTCCCACTGATTTTTATTTTAAAAACGACCGAATGGTGCCGAATATTCGACGAAACCGGTCGTTTTTAAAATAAAAATCAGTGGAACTTGCAAGGCTATTATTATTCCCCTTTGACCACATTCGTAATCTGGTCACAATGAATTGGTTAAAAATGTCACATAAGTTGGGGGAAGCAGGAGAATTGAAATCTAATCATAATTTGAAGTAAAATGGAAATGGCTATCAACAATAAGGGGCGTAGTAGTTCAGTGGGTAAAGCACTGGCCCACCTGCCCCGGGTTCGATTCCGGGGCATTGCGTAGACGTAGGTGTAAATATAAATGTAGACAGGATTCTGAATTGCATGACAATAGGGTGTTCAAAAATACCAAAATAGCAGGCTAGAAAAACATTACGATTAGCAAACTCTAGCAGGGTCAATTGCAAGAGGTAGTAATGCCCCCTAAAAATGACCCAACATACAGGGGGGCATACAGGGAAATATCTTGGGCTCTTTCTTGACATACAATAGGGAGGGCTTTGGCTAAAGGGCTTCTATAAGCCAATTGCAACCCGAATCCTGAATATGCAGAATGGACGGAGAAAGCAATAATAATAATTCGGCTTTATTCGGGCGAGATAGAGAATAGGGTGGTCCCTTCTTTCATCTAACCCATTCAGGACGCATGACAACACAGTACTAATGAGATGGGAAAAACGATATAGGAGTTATATCTTTGCTTGCGTGGTTAATTTTAAGGAAAACCTGGATAGAGTGAACAACGCCAATTAAAGTAACAGAAAATAAGTGTTCCATTCGAATACGCTGCATAAATCAGAGAGTAAAGGGTGGAACAAGAATAATCGAAATGGGAAGCGATAGCTTAATGGTTTCTTGTTTATTACATGAGCTGGTTAATTTTAAGATTAAAGTTAAACTGCCCTCATATTTTTTCTTTCGCTCACCTGATGATGACACTATAAATCGAAATCCCCGTCTTAAAGGAATACGTATAATGGCACCTACACAATTCCCCGCAAGCCGCCACAGGGACGTGTGTTGGGAGCCAAATATTTGCATCATGCATACTACATACCTGTAGTTCAGCGAAATGGAGCGTTTTGAGCAACAGACACGAAAAATGGGAGGAATGGATGACGGGAGAAAGGAAGTATTCGGGACGGCACACGGGGAGTCGAAGGAACGAGGAGCTAGCAGGCAAAGTTTTTATTTCATCAAGAAATTCTTCGTAAAACAATAGGAACAGATGCGGGGGAGTGTCTGAAACAGAACTCCAATTGCTAATACTCATAATAATTATTTCTGGCATAGATTTATGATACGTGTGCTTACTTTCACATGACTTTAAAAAAATGTTTTTTTTTAGAAATCGAAAAAAATACTCAATACTGTAATTATGGATGAAGGGACCATGTTTTGACATTTCAGAGACTTAAGTGTGCGTTTTAACTCGGATTAAAACTTTTGCTTCCTCTTAGATCTTCTTCGTTATTCACAGACTCAAACGTATGAGGAAGGGAGTTAGAGTTGTATAACTCATTAGATTGCTTGCCGTTTGAAGACCTCAAAAATAGTATTCGCCAAATCAGTGGCATCGCCAAGATCTCTTCAAGCACAAGTGGTCATATTTCAAGGCGCACGCGTATGACTCAAGGGTCAATCGAACGGACGGATAGGAAGTACCAAAGTTATTTGACTTAATCAGAGTTACAACCTTCTTTATGCATCGAAAAGAAAACATTTGACTCCGCCATTATCTACCTTAATTTATTAATCCATCCACATGCTTCGGTAAGCCATGTAATAATGAAGGATATTGTGATCAGACTGTATGTACAAAGGAATGCATCCAACCACTCGAATGATTTGATCCTATGAATACCCCCAACCAATGATCCACGTAATGAGCTGGTCGACCCGAGCGGATAATAACTTGTTGTTATGCGTGTTCGAATCTCGTCTCTGGCATGGATGTCATGTAGAGATACCAGCCATAAATGCTTATTGAGTTGTGTGCACGATGGGAAACAACAGAGGCCATCAGAGCACTTAAGCCAAATTACTACTGTAGCACAACGGCATTTGATCTTATTTCTCCGACTGTCCATCTAGTTTTAAAGCCAAGGGTTTTGAATAGCCGTTATGTAACGGATGCTGTTTTTAAACGCTTTAGGGTCTTACGGCGTTTTTTGACCCGAGTTTCTTGTACAGAACTAATTCCTCTCTCCTGGACTTTACTTATCGAATTACTTATTTTTACTTATCGGACACCTTTTTATTCCTGACTTTTACTTTCATTTATTTTTACGTTTTATCTTTATCGCCATAGACGTACATGTCAACAGCAAATTGCCCTATTAAAAGATTTTTACGGGTGCTCTGAGCTAGTCCTCGACACGGCCCAATGACGTGAATCGTAGCACCAAGTTCCGCATGATGACCATGCACAGTGGCCGAGTGAGAATTTTCGCATACGGCGAATCAAAGATGCTAGCGATTCCAACGAATGTGATTTTTTTGTGACAAAACGAGCCGGACTCCACCACGACGGCTTCGCCCTATATATAAATTCAGATAATAAAAACAGGGCGTTGTAGGGGCGAGAGCCGAGGGGGAGTAAGCTTGACCGAGTGAGGGAGATAGGCAGGTATATAGGCTAAGGGGCGCGCTCGGAAACGCGACACACGCGAGACGGTTTCAGCCCTCGCGCAAGAAACCCGAACGCGTTTAGAAAGCCAACTTACTCTCTCTGTATAAGTGACGAGTCGGGGCGGAAGGGATTGGGAGATGACGACGTGGTTGGGGGTGGGTGTGGCGAAGGGAGGTATCGGGCGTGCGTGGTCCGTGTGTGCGCTCATGTGCTCTCTCGCGTGTGGGCGGCCAAGGGGGGGGGTGTTGGAGTAGGAGGAAGGGGGCAAACGTCAATGAGTCAGCTGTGAGGGAAGGAATTGATCCACTGGATGGACGGACGTATGTCTTCGGGAAGAGGAGGGCTGAGGGGTAACTGAGTACTGGTGGGATGGGGAGACCCCCGGGGGTTGAGCGAACGGAGGAAAGAGTGTGGTGGGGTGAGGGAAGGAAAAAGCGGAAGGGGTCAAGGAAATGTACGTCCGCCCGCACGGCCACCTTCGAGTCGAGGGGAATGTCACTCACTCATCGAAGGAGGGTCCTTCACATCTCTCCCCGCCAACGGCGAGAGATGAAGGATACGGGCTCTCGTGCTGGGGCGGGAGGAGGGACGGGAGGTGGGGGGTCGGATGGTGCGCGTATCTCGTGACAACCGGTCCTCACCCCCCGTCCCTCCCCCCCCTCACATTCGTCCTTTCCCCCCGGATCAGGGAGGTGAAGTCGAAGGGAGAGATGGAAAGGGAGGGTTATAAGTGCGAGGCGGGGGTGACAGTTTCAAGACGAACAACAAAAGGGACGCGGAGAGGGGAAAGGATCTTATCCGGGCGAAATTCGGGGCGTCCCACCTAATTTGGTGCCGGGTCCTGGGGGAGGGGTATGGCGGCGGTTGATGTGACAAAGGGGACGTTACTCGACCCTCTCCAAAAATAATAAGTTACGAAATGATCGATGAAGAAACGCATGAACTGCCGATCTTCGCCGCCTAGGGGTGTCCGTTCATGATTTCGATGAAGAAATAGTTTCATTGTCCCGCTAAATCGCTTCACTGACAGCGTCCCTTCGCCAGGTATTCGAGGGAATGGGGACAGCTGTGCATCTCAGCACGTTTCTGTGATGGGTGCCCCACACGGGCGGTCTCAGAGCATGCCTGTGGGCAATTTGGTTCAGAATAAATGGACAATGAAATGATTACATTCAAATAGGAAATAAATATGGTCACTGAGTTTCGGAGTTGAATGAGAAATGGAAAGCAGCGATAAGTAGAGAGAGGGAGAGGGTGGGAAAATGATAGAGGGAGTCGGTGATAAGTCTATTTCATTTAAATATTTTACGTGAGATGCAATATCACTGTTGACTCTATGCAACTACCTACACGCCGTTACACTATAGTGCTTACAGGGTAAAAATTACGGGTAACAACGGTGGGTGAAGGCAGAATAAGAGGCGATATACTATTTTCATGAAGTCATGAATGTATTCTAGAAAAGACGTTGAGGTCCCATAGTAAAATAATTGAGTGAAATAAATAGGGCCAAAATTAATCCAAAAGTCATCGTTTGGTGAGGAATCCATCTTCAATCGAATTCTTGTCTTCAACGTGACCCAGCGGTGACCCGTAGCGATTTATGGACCCAAATTGTTGCCAAAAACAGTTGGGGTACGACTAGCACAGCTATCAATGCCTCACGCTTTTCCTCCAATCATAAGGCTGAAAAATTTACTTTTAGGGAAAAAATCACCATAAATCCTAAAGTTAGGAAAACTACTCTTGTTTCAAGACTAGACAAGAGAGGTATCTGTAGATTTTCAAAATTAATTCTTTCTTGTTCGAGCTCGGCATACAAGAACGCATTATCCCACATTTTCACCAGTTATGTAATTTTACTCTCAATTTTCGTCATTTTTTTCAGGGGGAGAGGGAAGTTTTGCATGGCAGTATTCTGTCCACGTTTTAAAATTTAGATTGGGTGAATACACATTCCCCATACCCAAGCTGAGAAAGCTCATACCACTTTGAAAGGTTGTTAAATCTTCTCGCGCTTCGACATGTGGATTTGGACGTTTTAAGTGCCGTTATTTTTCCAGAAATTCCACCAGCGTCAAAAATATTCCCTTCACTGAATTAACCAAGGACGCACGAAATATTTAAAAATTCTGTTCACTTATTATAAAATATAAACCTATCTTGAACGAGGGTTTTAATGAAAGAAAATCATGACTGCACTTTAAATCTATTACTTAACGTTAGCGCTGTTAGTCAAATAAGCATGCAACTCAAATCTGCTATAAAGTATTGAATCGGATATTCTTACGCATGCCTCCGTGGATAAAGGAGAAATGATTCGCAAGCTTTTTAAAAAAATACGGATTATTAGCTTTGAAAATTCACGTGACTCCCATTTCTCGGGTGAAAAGGCTTGACTTCCCTCCGGTGAAAGCCACCGATCTTATATTCACTTTTGTGAACGTCTTGCAGTTCCATAGGCACGGCATGAGATTACCCTCCTGTTGCACCTCAGGCTAACCAAAATCCAGGCTTGGGTTAACGGTTTCCATCCACTAAGTCGAGTTCACTGGCTGGAAAATGAGCGTAGACCTCATCTCCTCATCTCTCTTGTTACACTCCTTGAAACGATCGGGTCGGTCACACACCTAACCTCCCGGAGAAGGCACTGGGGGTTTCAATTTCCATCCCCATCCCGACCACACCACACGATTTTATATATATAACTATATAAACTATTTCCATCCACTAAGACTTCACGCAGCGAGTCTTAATGGACGGAAGAAAAGAAATGAAAAAGAGAGAAATTGAGTTGAGGTGAAGACACATGGTTTGTGAATTACGCTTTTGAATTCACCTCAGATCGATTTTGTTCTTTTTCGGGATTGAAACTTTACCTAAGAAACACCATATATCATCGTGTTTTCTTTGGTAAAGTATCTTCACGTGGGAGACAGCACGGAGGTTTTATTTGAGCAGGTAATGAGTATGTACAGAGGGTCGTGCAATGTCGATGTTATTACAGTCCGCGCAACGTTCAGACGGTGAACTTGAGCGCTAAATTAAACTGAATTGGAAATGAAGAGCATGGGCCCTTCAATATTTTAACAAGGTTAGCTCGGAAGGCAAGATCTCGTGAATAAATCACATACCCATCCATCTTTTCTAATTTATACGCATTCATTCATTTCCTTCCACTGCTGCTACTCTTTATTCCAAAATGAAAAATCCACGAATATTTCTTCCAACTCCCGGACATGCTCAAAGCGAGGAATACCCTCGCGTGGCAATTCGACTCCTCGGATCAGCTACCTGTGATTGATTTGTGTATACCGCGTGCGTCCCAAAGACTAATCAGTGTCGTCGCTCATACCGCGAGGGTGGATGAAAACCTAGCTGAGATGGAATAATTTATCAATTTCCATGAATTAATGCTGATGATAAATCACTATCGAAAACAATGACTACCATTATGCAAAAATTTACCATGCAAAAAGTAAAGCAACGCCGCCTGTGTTTAATGAAAACATCAAAATATGAAAAAGAAGGTATTTAATCATGAACGCCTTCGTCGATGTTGTGCTTTTTCACAGTTAACTCACAACATTAGCTATAAAATAAATGCGTAATCGACGTGAACTACAGTCAGAATGTTCAACGATTACTGAAGTCGACATAAAAATATTCGCACATCTAATCTCAAAATAGGCATTAAAAAAAATTTTAATTATCAGTATGACGGTTGTTGCAGCTAAACTCAGAAGATAAATCCAAGAGGCCTCCAATTTTTCTCATTCAAAGTTAGTTTGCGGGTAAACTTCTAATTTCCTGGACCTCGCAGACTCGGTGGGCAACGAACTCAAAGAGGACAAGCAGAAAGTCGCGGATTCGAATTACGCCTCTGGCACGGACTTTGCGTTATTGCGAAATGATTTCTTTCTGGGTTAACTGTGTGCCGTAGGAGTACCGTAAAATACAATTACCAGCGACTATCGGTCAATCCCATCAAGATGTAATTGGGATAAAATAATTCATGGGAAGATGCAAATTATGAAAGCAGAATCAGTGGATATTAGGGGAAGAAGGCCGACCGCCGAGGTCATTCGCGCCATTAGGAGTAGGTGGCCAATTTGGCAGCGGTGGGACTTGAATGTTGTGGGGGAAGGGTGGAGAGAAACCCGGAGTCGGCATTAGCCTACTCTCGAAAGGCGCCTAAGGATACACAGTTTACCATCCCACCTGACGGACAGAATTCCGCACTTGGAATGCCCTCAACATAGCACTAAAGAAAAGTCCAGAATACCAATGAAATAATTATGCCACCGATGAGATTCAAACCCGGTCCCTCGGAGTGGAAATGCATCACACTAACCACCGGAGCGAGCCGAACCTCGCCATTTATTCAATACCTTTATGTCGTATATTACCAGCGAGAGTCTACCGGTTTAGAGTAGGTCTTATTGGTACTACACACTGCTGTACTACCAAGACTTAACATACATGACACAAGATCTCCTTTCATCCCATATTAAATATTACAGCAACTCCTTATTTAACTCCGCATACTTTCTCTCTACCTTAATTCCATCAAAAATGCCCATTCTTTCTCCCCCTCTACTTCGCCCGCCCTTCTATTATATTTGGGACGCCTAAAAACAACTATTTTTTTAACAGAATGCCAAAGCTGTGCTCAGCGATCGCTCCAAAGTGGTCAAACACCAACTCCATTCCGCCGTTTCGGATTGATGCCTACAACGAACGACCCACGCATCCCCGAAGAGCTAAAAATAAAATAATCCCCGCGTCGAAAACGGCAACTCATGATGCATTCAGAGGCACGTACATTCGCGACGAGAGTCGAATACACAAAACCCCTAACCCACCGTCGCCTCCCATGCTCGGTAAATGCTAAATCCTTGGGTCACGCCGTTTACGGGAGCACGTGGCCGGATCGTGGAAGACGGATTTCCGCCGCGACGCCCATCGCGCGCGCGGGAAGTCGCCGTGACCATCCCCGCGTCACGTCGAATCCTCCTCCCCCGTTGTCGATAGATAATCCGGTTTCACGCTCCTTTCCCTCCCGTCCCAGACCATCTTTTTATCCCTCCTCCTCCCCTACCCACTCCCCCATCTCTTATCGCCCACAGTCGCTTTGAAGTGCAAGCGGAAGAGTAAAGACGCTTGGGGAGAAGGTTGCGTGAAATCATCGACTCGTGTGCATGAGCGGCTGCATAAACTCATTACCGAACCGTTTGGAGTCTGCACGCCGCAGGGATGAATACGGTCCGCGGCACTCTTATGTTTGTTTTTCAACGCCGTCGTATGCGCAAAACCTTGTCTTGGAGGATAGCGAGGATGATAGCGGGGAATAAAGGCTTTCGAGATGAGGGCATGGAAAAGGAGGGAGAAAATAAGTCCTGTAGAGAAGAATGCGTACCTAAATACATGTGCACCTTCTAAACCTGCACATCTTTCCCTTTCGCGGGGGGGGGGGGGGGGGGAGGCAAAGTCAAAGCCTCATTTAACTTGATTTTAGGAACCCGGAACCTTCTATTACTAATTTCTTGCGTGCTTTTTTTCTCCTGAGCATATCTTTCGAATCCGTCCAATTTAGAGCATAAGACAAACAAGGAAAGCCAAAAAAATAATAATACCCAAAATTGAATGCCCGTCTCTACCGTCTTCACTAAGATACCACAGTTTGGAAAATTGGCCCTCCTATTATGAATGAAATTCTAAATTACGATTTTAATATGTAAAAAAGCATTGAAAGTATTTAAACCATTGGACGGTTTTACGATTTCTTACCTAAGAGTTGATCTTCCTTGTCGCACTGCCTCACTGAACTACAACGGATTCTATAAGAAGCACATTGTACCTATTTTTTAGTAAACTTAAATAAAATAAGCCTTTATCATTAAATACATTTAAAGTTAATGATTAGATAATCTTTTTCAGTATTTTTAGCAACCATATACGAATATGAATGTATTCGGCACTTGAGACAGCTCGTGCAGTTCATTATAGGAAAATGATGTTAGAAGATTGATTTTTCAGAAAGTAATTGATAGCTTCCTAGCTACAGATACCAAAATAAAATATGTACTTAAGAATAATTAAGCTACCACCACCAGTCAAACGACCCGGAAATTGGTTTGACAGGCGGGGAAGGACTCCTCATATTTCTTCAAGGATAAGGCAAGCTGCTGGAAATGGGAGAAAACTACTCAAAACGGGAGAGCGGTCCCTTCCCTTCTTCTGGTTTCAGCTGGTTGTTTCCTGGTTCAAATCGTAACAGTGTTCAAACCCGATCACCCCTTCCCCCAAGCAAAGGCTCCTCCCCTGAGCCTACTGCGACGCTACCTTAAAGCCTTATATTAAAAAATATTAACTTAATAATAACCACTGCAATGGATTGGTGATGTTGTGAGTATAGAAACGAGTCGAATCACCGAACCGAAGATACAAGAGACTAGTGTGAATGGTTTGAGAGGATGGGGCGGGACGAGAAGTAATGTACGAATGTGGTTGTAGGCACTGTCGAGACTCGGAATATTACGTCATGCACGTAAGAGCTTGTATGACAATATATGAATGTGAAAGGGTGGAAAGAAGCATTTAAGGACGGGATTTCATCGTTAAAATTAGGTTTTCTTGACGATGTCTGCCCCGAACGAGAAAACGTTCAAGGTATTCATAAAGGTAAGTACAAAATAATGCTTGGACAAAAATTTCGGCCCTTACTATCGATATTCAATTGAATCTGTGCTGAGGAAGAAACATATCCGCGAATATTACATTGCTAACATTTCACCTATGTGCATTTCGTTTTTTGAAAGAATATAAGGAAAAAAACAGAGGACTCCGTTATGATTATTTAAGCTCATGTTTCATTAAAAAAAGATTGAGCAATAAGTTAAACACCAACCTTCGACTTCCTCAAGTTCATCGTTTTGTGTGTTGTTTCAAGGTATTTCATTATGCCATTGTATTTACCAGGGTAAGCCCAATATTTTGAGATTACCAAAGATCGTTTGGATTTACGTAACGGACATTCAAATAGAATGCAGATAAAAGAAATACATCATATTGCATAAAGTGCGCATCGCATGCACATTGGCGACTGACCCTTAATGCATTGAAACGAAGAAAAACATTGATGAGTGGCGGAGGGAGGGAGTGCGGGGAGGAGAGAGCCTTCTGAGACTCGAGCGACCCTTCGCATCCGCGCTGCGAGGTGAAGCGTGAAATGATGCGACTGCGGCCGAGAGGCGGTGAAAGCCTTTCTCCGCGCTGGGTGGTCCCTTCGCCGCCGCGCGGAAGCGGGCCTGGGCTACCGCTCGCGGGCGGCCGCGGCGCCAGAGGGCTGATGACGAAGCGCGAGTCGCCGGGACTACTAAGGGTCGGAAAGACCACAAAACAAGAAGAAATTCCCAATCAGTGGACGCCGCGCACACTCAACTGTACAAAACAACGATTTCAAAACAAGCTTCCGATAGTCTTCCCCCGGTGTCCGAGTGAATTTGAAAAATCTCGTGGCTCTTGGCAACATTTTTTGCAACTGAGCAAATCATTTAAATTTATTTAGAATATGACGAGACCTGGCAACCATGATGCTTTCCCCGGGTTAACTTGGCCGCATATTCATCTGATGGGTATTTCTTTAAACGCAGTGATTTGTGCGAGGGAAATAAGTTTTATTGAGTCGTTAATGTTTTGAAGCGAATATGAATTCAAATGCAAGTAAATAAGGTTTCCGGTGCTCCTACTCACTGTAAGCTGTTATCTTTTTGTTTGGGATTCGGGTGAAAAGTTATTTCCGCGCCATACTTATCTCTGATAGCTATTCAACTGTCCTTAAAAATTTTAATCCAACATTTCTACGAGCAGACACTTTCTTTTTTTTTAAGCACAAATTCATTTTATTTTTTTATCGAAGAAAAACGAGATGTGACCATTGACTAGGAAGCTCGATTCTCGTATTGAATAATGGGAAAGTAGAACCATAGATACCTTTTGAAAACTATAAAATTTTCAGTTGTAATTTATTACAGAAATAAACAACTTTTTGTTAGCTGCTGTATAAAAAATTACCATATTTACAAAACTATTACAGATTACCTAAGGACAACGCTCTTCTTTACCGGGGGAGGGGGGGGGGATCCTGGCTATTTTTTTCGCGAATTATTGCTATCGCCAACCTGATTTTTATCCGATTCATTTTTTTTCAAACCATGCGATCAAACTCCAATGACTGGCGATATCGCTGAAAACAACGTTATGCTGGGTTCCATGGCTAACATTTGAAGGGGGTGATAGCATTTTGGGTATCCATTGGATTGATAAGGATAACATGCCATGATTCATGACCGCTTCCCAGTGCATCAGAGGTCAAGTGGCATCATTTGCTCCTTTTATGCACACTGCTAAAACATTCTCATTTTTATTATTTACTTTAATATAGATAAGAAAATAACCCGATATCAATTCATTCGAAACTTTAATTAATTTTTATTTATAACAATGCGGAAGCTTGATCGTTGATGCAGAGAATGGAGAGATTTCAGATGTGGAGAAGGATGAAAAAGTTTAAATACGCGTATAGGAAACCGAGCGTATAAGTGAGCGAGGAGCGAAATTTATGGAAAGAAATTCAAATAAAGTATGAAATTTGAATTCAGGGTGTTTTGATCAGAGACTTTGAATTTGATATTGAAGAATCTGATTTAGTGGTAGAATTTTGCTAGGTAGGGAATGAATAAGAATGAAGAGGCAACACGTATGCGGAATAAAAGAGACCAGTGCGGGGTTTCACGTTGTATTGTGTTAGGCTATGTTTATAATTATCGCGGTAGTCAGTCGGTGTGTCCATCCAATTAACTAATAAAATACCTGTAGTAATAAATCTACTAGCTCTATTTGATGATTTACCCTGAAAACGTGATAAATTCTGCAAAATAGAATTTTCAATGATTTAACAAAATATTTTTAAGAATCCTCCGAGAGAAAGAAGTGATAAAAAAGTAGAACCCGTGGTTTGGAGTGGGAAGAGCATACCTGCAAGAGACCAGCCAGAGAAGGAAAACATATTAACCGAGTGAATGGAATTTACCCTCGCATGCACGAAAACCAGAAGCTGGAGCGGGTGATTTGGGACAAATCCATGCGAATTCCACATTCTGAAACCAACTAGGGCCCAAATCCTTGTGAATTCCATGTTGGGAAACCAACTAGGGCTCGCCTGGCCGCGCCTGAAGAGGATTGGGTGCCGCGGTGACGAGATTTTCGGCGAGCGCGTTGACCATCGGTTCTCCCTCTCGCGCGAAAGGGAATGCGCCCTGACAACGAATAATGGATATTCAAATTTACCCATTGTGTCCAACCGAACTCGTTAAATTCATCAGGTGACATTTGGCGCGGGGTGATTTTTAATGACCCACAACGTAGGATTGATGTGGTTTTTATCCGAGAGTTTTATATGACTGGGCGAGAATCTCCTCCGACCATTCAGTACGGCGGCGTTGGTTCCTCTCAAGAGTCACGGCGCCATTTATATCTACTGCCAGACCGGAGCCTTGAAAGCCCTCTCGGGGTCGTGATCGCGAAAAGAATATTTATACCGACCGTCGCAACAACGCCGGGTGACGGAAATGGAGACCAAGTATTAATTACGTCACGCGAGGAAATCATTAAATTGATAAGCACGTTAAGGCAGAGCGGCTCGATTATTAATCACTTGGCGAACCGATGTGCAAATTATACACTCCGAAATATTGGGTGTCCACCGCTGAAAAGGTCTAACCCCATAAAACAACCCAAGGATAAATTACGTCCCGAAAATAATTGATGAAAGAGAGAAATGAAGATATTATTTTCCTTACCGAGGGCGATTTAAAGACGTACCAAGGGGTCGGGAAAACATTCCGAAGAATTTATGACCTATAGAGCGGAAATGAGTATAAAAAATATAACGCTTCCAAACCCAAAATTAACTGCGGCCCCCGATTCGAAAGGATGAAGGGCGTGGACTTTCCAGGCAGTTTTCTCAAAAAGAGTCAAAACAATGATTGAAAAATAAGGGAGCATAATGTGAATTTACACATGTGCAGGTATTTGTAAATATGGACACTTCATCAACGTTTTCCAAAGCATTCAACTCCTTCTTTGATTAAGCATGTTTGCTTGTTACCCATAGTGATTCTTGCGCAAACAGCTTCTTTGAGTACGAATGCACTTTAGTAAAATATTTTTGAAAAATGCCATCAATACTTAAACGTCAACGAGTTTCTGTAAAAATTATTTTTCCCTCGTATGTGTTCCCATTTCTTTTTTCAGACCCTTACCTTATATACCCTACTCTGAAGTTCTTCGTAAGGTTTTTTGCCGCGATCCATCACAGTTTTTGTTGCAAGTCTTGGTAAACAATCTTTTTGTAAGCTGCTCTTCGTAATTGAAAACATCAATTGAATGATATATAAGTACAAGCGGTAAACTTGGAAAATTGTACCTTCTCCAAGATTTCATCTAATTAAATAAATTCATATTTACAGTAATAACCTTAACGTTTTTCACGAGTACTGAGAAGACTAGAATAAAAAAATTATTATTCTAGATAAATTGACTGATATATTAATGAGAAAATATTTTTGCAAGAACTTTTCCAACATTAAGTGAATTGGGCATTTATTGCCGCCACAGTTGGGCCAGGAAGGATTGGAGAAAATCGTGTAGTAATTTTTTAATTCAAAATATTTATCCATGAAGATATTGTTATTTAATAGAGATCGCAAAAAAAAGAAAAAATAAATGGAATATTTTTATCAACTTCAACTTACAGAAAAACAATGGAATACTTACATTGATTGCATACACTTAACTGCGTTATGAACATGTGATGCGCTCCAAGGTTAAGAATTTTTATCCGCAAAAATATAGATTGTACAGTCAACTTAGGAGCGCCGCACAGTTAATAAAAATTGGCTTAAGAATTAAATGGGGTAAAGTTATCAATTCAAATAAATATAAAATAACTACTTACATGAAATTAAATTAGAAGTTTTGCCATTCAGGTAATACATAAATTTGAACAATAGCTGGATGAATTTTAATTCGAAATATATTTTTGATGTAATTCTCGAATAAACTATGGAGTACGTATTTATTAATCAATAGTTATTTATTGATGAATAAATATTATTGATACATACTGATGGCCTTTAGCAAGATTTAAGTGAATGAAAAGATTCCTTCGAGCGATTGCATGAATGAAATACGGAAAGAAAAGTATAGCTAATTTTAATTTCAATATTATGTATCCAGCTGTGCTACTTACAATATTAATTTTTATTATTCTTATATTAAATCTCCGGAGCAATCTAGAAAGAATAAGTTTCATTCTGGAAGTATGTTAATTACTTAGATGAAATATTTGGGTAGGTAAAATTTCCTAGTATACCCCATTAAGATACTTCATTTAATTTATTTGTTTCAGTTTTGAAGAGCAACTTACAAAAAGATCATTTTTCAAAAACTTCTAAAAATGCTAACTGGGTTTGTCATTGAGTATTCCAAAGAACTTGACCGTAAGGTGTATTGTCTAAAAAATGGAATGGAAACATTTTGGGAAAAAATTATTTTTTATAATTACTCGTTAACGTTTGAGTAGTGACGGTGTTTTTTTTTAATTTTTAACCAATAGGCAATGATTCTGTGCTTGCGGATGAAAAATTTTGGGAAGCATGCAAACATGCTTACTCAAAGAAGCAGTTTTATGCTTTAGCATATGATACTTTGAGGAAAACATTGTTGCTTCCAAATTTACAAATACCTGCACATATGTATTCATGCATGGATTAGTTCCACAAAGTCAAGGCTGAAACTTCAACGTTTATAAGAATGAATATTGACTTTTACTTTATTGCTATCCCGGAATTCATTACGCTGCGACAAAATTATTTGGAGGTAGTCACGACTAGATGCAGTCGACTGGAAGGCGTTAATTTCATTGATAATTAAAGTATATTCTTTAATCAATATCGTCGTGTTCATTTGATCTTCTTCAGCATGCTTGTTCATTGGTGTCGATTGGCTGATTATTGTTTAAAAGCAATTAACACATGCAATTAAGCTGGAAGTATGCAGTATACAAAATATAGCCCCGCACACCATAAACAAATTTGGATATATTCTAAGTTTTAACGCCCTACTTGCAACAACTACAAAAGATAAATAAAAACTACACAGAAATACCAAGGAAACAAGTCAATCAATAATGACCACACACGACGAAACTTGGCAATCGATCGAGAATCTAATGATATGCTGAATCAATCAACAGTGGATGAATAAATAATACGAGAAATGAAATACAATAATAATGAATACATACAGGAGCGAACAGTTTGATCACCATCTGTCAAAAAGTTATGTAAATTTTACAAAGGAACAATTTTACTTACGACATTAGGGCAGAAGAAACGCAAGCGCACCAAAGCATACAATTTGCAACTGCCATTCGAAAGATTCACTTGATGCTGTGTACCTTCATGGAAAACGTTAGAAAATATTCCAAGCTCTCCAGAATATGTGCATTGTTTTACCTTGAGATAAAGCGTTATTTGTTTGCTACTCTGGTTGCAAAATAGTACTGCGGAAATATCTTTAAAAATATCCCCTTTAAATATTTTCTGCCGTCAATATTTTAATATTACAGGTAAATAAATCCAATTTTGGCACGAAGCTGATGACAGTATACATTTGAAGTGTAATGCTAATTTTTAACTGGAACGTTAAACCCTAAGTACAAGCAACAAAATTAAAATTGGTCCAAATGTTAATCATAGGAAGAGTTAATCAGTTAAGATGTGGTAAGATTAGCAAAACAAAAGCACTTCCAAGGACGAAAACATCATTTGGTCAAATAGTGAGAGTAAATCCTTAGTTAAGCCTATTAATCCTTCAAAGGCACCAAATTCATGGCCGCAGTATTGATCATCTTCCCGCCCCGTCCTAGATCACCTTCTTCATTGAGATGAATTCATTAGGAGCGGATAAAAAAAAGAATCCTGGAAGCGATAGAGATATTGTATTAAAGAAAAAACATGAAATTTAAATTAATTGACCGAATAACTAATTAATGAATCCTTCAATGTGAGGCAGACATGAGCGAAGTCGAAAGAAGACACTGACATTGCAAAGTTAGAACTAATTGAGTGACAGTAATGGAGGGATGGCTTGCCGCTTTACCGAGGGAGACCAAGAATACATGAAGAATGAATCAAGAGATGAAAATAATGAACGACGTCTTTACAGGAGACCATGAAAGAATGAAGCGATTGGCAGGGACAATAGATTAGGGGGATGCTACAAACTAATCTTGGGATTGTCAAGTGGGCGATGAGATATAGTAAAGTAAGAGGAAGGTCAAAATATTACTGAACAGGAATGCTAAACCAAATTGCTGCGCAACATATCAAGATGACGGCCACGAAAGGGAAATCGAGGACTAAACATATGTTTATGGAAGAGGAATACACTTCTCAGGACTTCGGCTTACAACGCAGATAATTTAATTACGTCAAAATGTAAAAATACCATTGGCTTTGGATTCAACAGTAAATCACACTCACCAAAATATACACATTTAACCAGGCAGCAACCTGTCACAGATGAATCACACACCGACTCCCACATCTCAAAAACCTCCTATCTATTGTATCTTCCTCTTGTATTGGCGTTTGTAAATATAGCCAGGAATATTATTTTACAAGTATTGTTTGCATGTATTGGTAATTGCATAGATTGTAAGTGCGAATGTTGTATATATTGTGTTATAGTTGTTTATTAACTTGGCAACTAATGTATTGTGCTTCTGTATGTTAGTCCTAAGATACTATATGTATTATTTTTACCGCTATTTATGCACAATTTGTGAAATTTATCTGTAAGCTTAATATTGTGAATGTGTGACAAGGGGTTAGGTGGTAGAAAAGACTCCATAGTCTCAATATCGCCCTAAAATAAAGACGACTGTCTACCTATACATCTATCTACACCTATCATCCTGCTTCGATGACCGTGTTTCTGCGCCGTACGTAACCACGCTCCACAACAAGCTTTTTCTTAAATCCTTACTCAAAGTTCTCATTATCAATTCCTTCGTCCTTGTGGAAGCTTCTTTGCCTAATGCAACTCTTATACTACTATGACCATTTTGGTCCATAACAAACTACAAAACTGTGTGTGGAAATTTCCTGTACCACCAACACCAAAAAATATTCCGGAGTGGTGATTCCTACTGAGACATATGTGATCATGTTATTTCTATGCATTCAAGGAGTGGTGTATCAATATGTTGTACCTGCACAAAAAACCTTAAATAGGAGTAGACAATAGGAATGAGCTGAAAATTCAACAAGGCCACATTTCAAAGCAAGGACTGTTGCACCACAATAGTTCAGGATAGCATATTGACAATGTATTTTTCCTGAATATTCCGTAAAAATGAATGTAAAATTTGCTCTCCATCCTTCTTGTAGCATAGTTTATACCTAAGCATTTTCCTGATATGCAATGTGAAGACACCTTTTTGGATAACGTTTTCTATCATCAAAAGCAGACAAACAACATTTCTCAACTTGCCGCTGATGAGCAATAGTGGAATCAAATCAATGAAATGCATACCTTGTAAACGTAATGCGTTACGCTAAAAATTTACAATAAAACATACAATTAAATTTTTGCCGAATAAATAATTCGAATAAACAATTTATGATCACACTTTCCTGGACAGTCCACGTACTATGAATCCTACGAACCAAAAAGAAGAGATTTGAAGGATAGGCCAAAAATACAGCGGGGAGGATGATTTCCTCTCTTTATCCAATCAATCAGCTCGAGGCCAAAACAATGCAAGAAATAACAGAGTAATCCTGCTTTTGACTCCTTTCAAATACCTATCAAACAGAGTGCTGACGTTCACATACCGACCGAGAGTTGATAATCAAAAGGAAAGTGCTCCTGTGTCCGGTTGGC
Organism: Hetaerina americana; assembly: GCF_022747635.1. NCBI lineage: Eukaryota > Metazoa > Arthropoda > Insecta > Odonata > Calopterygidae > Hetaerina > Hetaerina americana. The sequence goes on from NW_027286069.1 coordinate 35,541,419, forward strand.
CGCCCTCAGCCTAGCCAGTCAGATGCGGACATTAGCCGAAGGGGGCCGATGACGCGTTCATTTTGTAAAACGCGAGAATCGGAACCACAAAGGCAAAGGTGTCCGCGGGGTACGTGTATACTGTATAATGGGGCCCACCTTGTGCAAGCTGTAGACTAAGGAAAAACATTCCCGTCATGGGAACTCACCCAAGGAAAGTTTTATTTGAAATAAATGTCAGTCCGTGTACCAATCTAGTCAGCACCATGGACTTTTCCTCCTAATGAGACGTAATAAACAAGCGCTCGTCGATGTTTTATCCTCATTATGATTGATTTCACTGACCAATAGAGCATTGGTGGCTAACCTACGAACCGCGTCCCTTATACCCAACCCGGAAAGTCCTTCACTCAATGCGATATTTTAAGTCGAAAAGATTGATTGACGCAGGGCCAAAAATAGTGAAAGGCATGAAAAATTGATTAAAATTCATATTTGATTCCCTCACGAGAGAGAAAGGAAACATTGTCGATCAAAGTCATTCCGTTCTCGATCTGACGTACCGACTCTTTTGAAGCACTAATGGAGTCCGCAAAAAAAAATAAGGGTTGGAGACCAGAAAACAGGCAGAAATAATTTTGTATTAGCGGTCAAAAGGACAAATAAGATTCCTCTAGTGTCACATCGACCTGTTCCCGGCAGAGCTTCTCCAGATACTTCGATCCGGTCACGTGGTACTATTTCCTCTTCTCTTCCTGCTTCGCAAATCCACCTCTTTAACTTCTCGGCACAAAAACACACAAAACTCGACTTTATATTCTTCCTTCGAACCACTCCATTCAGCCTCTCGTAATCAACCGACCACCCAAGCGCACATAAACGCCCCAGGGGTATTCCCGCGTAATCAAAGTAAAACCTAGGAACACCGTTAAGCAAAACTCAAACCTGGGAACAAGCGGGTTCATCAAAAAACTTCGTTTCATAGAGCAAAAATCTGAGTCTTCGTTAAAATGCTCAATGTAATACTCCTCGTAAATAATCAGAGTGTGTTTAACATTTTTCTCTACGGTTTATTCAGACCTATATCGAGGAATTACTACGTTAATAACTTGCACTGAATATGATTATTTTGATTTCACGTAATTTTCCATGAAAACTGTAATATTATGAGTTTGTTTTCGTCAAAACAAGAAAAATCATGATGAGAACTGTGGGGGATTAAATTAAATTTACGAGTTGAGAGAAAAATTAATTAACGTTGTGAGTTATACGAGTTGTTATCGCAACACTGTTAATAAGCTTCTTATAACATAAGGTAATAAGTAATGAACTTCAACGTTCAGCTATTTACGTATCTCTGAACTGTTTGTTTCAATTGAAAGCAGATGATTTCAAGCACTCTACTTGTACGTTAGCATTAAAAACGATAAATATTAAATAACTGAAAATGCCTGTTGCATTTCTTCAAGTACTTCCTATAATTACGTCGGAATTGTCCCTCGCCATGTGACCGTAGGACAGGAGAATCATTTACGAACATCTGCACAAACACCAAGCGATCCACCAAAAATGTGCGTGGCAAGGGGTGAAAGCACCAGGAGGAAAAAAATGTGTAAGGGATGTGGGACTCTCTGACCGAGGAACAACCAAATTAAAACCAAGAGTGTCGCCCATTTGCCCCTACAATCAGGTTCTTAACTGTTGTCTTGAAATCGCAGATTGCGTACAAAGATACTATTTGTCTTCTCTTTTCCTCTTTCCTCTTAACTTCTTTCTTTCCTTCTCTTCTCCACATTTGAGACTACTCATCTTCTCTTATCTCTATGAGCTAAATTGCCGGTATATTTTGCGATCTCAATGGATCTTCATGCTTTGGTTTACGAATAGTAAGCTCTCCGTTGTCGGTGATAACAGTCTGTACTTTAATAAAAGCCTTAAGTTTCGCTTGCCTTCTTCTTGGCAGCAGAAATTTTCATTCTGTTCTTCCAAATTCCCGGTCGCATTGAATTCCTTGTCGTAAAGCGCTTTCTTTCTCAAGATCCTGTGGATCTTAATTATACAATACTCAATTTCTTAATTGGCACTCTCTCAGATGGACTCAAATTGCTTGCACAAAAGACTTCCCTTTTCTGTGTGCTAATCTGTAGCCTACAACTAATATAATGTAAGAAACTTAGGCCGTTGACGCATTTAAGGAAGAGCAGGACCTTTACTCACATCATTCTCCCGCTACATCACTATCTGATCAGGTAATAGCTAATTTAAAACCTTAGAGATTACAAATCTGATAAAAACTGAAATTAAGAATGCAAAAAATCTTTTTTTTGAGATATGAAGACACAAAAGAGTGCCACCTATATGCACCTCCACTCGTTCATTTGATCAGAACTAGGGGTTTGCCATTGTTGGCAGCCATTACAGTGACGATTGAAAAGGTGGATACTTGACCTTAAGCGTTATTTAACACGAGCCTAGATGGCACATTGTAGATAAGAAACTCCGCTCCGTCTACATCTGAGATTAATAGGTGGAGAGGATGGATTATGGACGATTTAAGAGAAACGAACCGCGTTTAGGCTAGATTCCACGAAGTTAGAATAGTACGTACACGTAGTTGATGCATTACGTTTGAACCACGGTATTTGAGTTGCCTGATGATTCAGATGTGGGCGGAAATCCATGTGAATACTCCTTACCCTTTGACAGACACTATTATGGAGACAAAAGTTAGTGATGTAGGTTGGGTGAGAGTTAGATAAGGGAAACATTCCATCAGAGGGCGTGAATATTCACGGGAAGGACCGAGGTGACGCAATTTGTACGGACACGGTGGTTGGAGTACGGTACTGTTTGAGCTGACGTGGAGTGGGAGCGATGTTATAGGGACTTCCAAGAAACAAAGTCGACGCTTCTCTCAAGCAACTTGCAAGGGCGAGCGGAGAACAGTGGGAGGTGGGAGTGGGAGGAGGAATGCGTCAAAAAGACGGGGAAAAATGCAATGGTGTGAGTGTTCTGTCAACTATGCCTCGCAGGTTGAGGGACCGAATGAAAAATCCGAGGTGGCATTTGATTAATCACTCGTAAGTCGACTTTCATTTTCCCAGAAGATCGTAAAGGGTATTTCGCGGTTTTCTGTATCTATGAGACATGACGTGCATAGATTTATGTTAATTATTAAGTCACCTCTTGGACTGGGAATATTTCCTAGATCTGTTTCCTGAGATGGATCCCAAATTCTGGGAGCCAATTGGTTTAAAGAAGTAAACGATTAGGCATACATAGTTCATTCACTTTTTCATTCCTATATCAATGAATAATTCACTTTATTCCCACATCACAACTATCTACAGTATATATTCTTGAAAAAAGAACACTAATAAAATAAAAGAAATTCAAGCGGGGACGAAAATATTCAAGTTGACCAAAAATGAGAACGATCGGAACGCCTGAGAGAAAAACAATGAACAAAGATAAGCCTGGAAAAGTGGCGTTAGCAGAGGGTCACCCTCCCAAAGGTTCGCTGCTTTGGGTGTATGCCTTCTTCCTAAAGAGGAATTCCAGTCACCGTCCGACAGATCATCCGATAGCCATAGCCAATTCGCACTGGGTGTAGTTTGCAAGTGCAATTACCTTAAAAAAAGTTTTGCGAAAATAATATAAACATTCATGACGGGAGGAACGAGGTTACATAAAAAGAAAATGAAGTTCCCCAAGAAATTCCTTCGCGGAAACCCACAAATGCCGACGGCGACGCCCATGATTAAATAAACATTCAAATAAGGCTCTCTCGGGTAAATTGACCCCCATTAAATTCATCATAGGCCTACTTCTAGTTACGCTACTGACCTCGAAGTTTCATATTTATAAAATAAGATGGATATCTTTCCTTAATATTGATTCGTAAAAAAAACCCCGCTCCGGGTGTATTAAATTATACTTATCAAGCTGCATATTACTTCAGAGTACACCTTAAGCGGTTTTCTTTATGCACCTAAGTTTTTTCTTCAAAATTTTAAAGCCCACTGTTATGTTAAAATCCGTGTAGAATACACATATGACCGTGTGTGAGGAAGGCAGCGCAGTTTCATTTTACTTCTGCATTAGATAGGTGAGGTCTGTAGTCTAGTCTATGTTTCGTTTAAATTAAAGAAAACGTTAAATGTTCCGAGAAAATTACGATTTTTTTGGACATGAATATGACAGAACTATGGTAACTTATAATGACCATTGTGTATTTACCTAGATCATAATTAGGAAAATAAATATCAGTATTAAATAAATCACAAATAGTTATGAAAATACGACATAGTTGACCAAAGTTAGGAGTTATATGCAATAAGGTAGAAGAGATTGACTTTGGCACGTTAAGTGAGGGAATTGGATGATAGGAAACTATTAAAACATGTTACATGATGGCTCATTGTGGGCACAGACTTTCGTGTATTTCTTGGGGGTGTATAAAATATGCCATGACATTTAACTCTAGCTCTGTGCTCGCTCATTTTGCAGTGAGTGACCAATTCCAGGGAGTTAGCAGCAGCTAGATGAAATGAGAAAGAGAATGAGAAAAAATAAAACGAGCTTCAAAAAAAATCAAGGGAAATACGCCTGGGATCTGGCGATGACAGAATGGCGAGATCGGAGATTTCGTTCCTCTTTTTTTATCCTTTTAATGGGGAAAAAGGACGCAGTTAGCTCGTCTTTTGTTACGCGGGCGGATCGGAGCAGAACGAGTTTAGTGCCACCCCCCTTTCCCCATGAATAGACATCAAGCCCGACAAAAGCGCTTAATTAGCCGCGCGAATACCCGGCTAAAGCGTTATCCTCCACCGGAATGAAAAAGAATATCTGCGTTGTAAGTGGCCTGTGACCCAAATCCGCGCGAAAATAATTCGTCACTGTCGCGAGGAACGTTTATGACGCGTGAATTCAAATAGTAATTGCCTTGTGAAGTCGCCGGAAGCTTTCATTTATTTCCATTCGAGTGCAGAGCGCACATGGGGACGGAGCGGGACCTTTTTTTCTCTAGCGTTTTAATTGCTCGCGTGAATTAAAAAAAACTCATGCGGAAGGTCATTGTGATTCAAGACACGCCGACTGCTGGTGCGCGAATATTTCAGTGCCCACGGATCAATTGGATTTGCACTCATCGCGGCCTTCATTCATTTGAAGGCCCAATTTGAAACAAGGCAGAACGAGGTTATGCGATTAATAATATTTCCAGGAATAAGAGGCAAACACGTGTACACACCTTTTGTGTGAAGTGTGCCCACCTACATTACAAATTTTAATCTGTTTTTGTTGGGAAGCAGGTTTATTCTCGACACGCGAAATATTTTATACTTTCTGACATTTGATCATTAACGGGGACTAAAAAGTGATCCAGGATTAAAGCACAATTAGATTGAGCTTCGAGGTGTGGTGGATCCACTGTAAACTATTTCCTCTATGCTATTTTTGGCCGTTGCCAATTTATGTAGTTCCTACCATATTGACCTTAGTGTTTATTTTCATTAGAAATGAAACCCTGTAATTTATTTCATCATTGTTGGAAACTACAAGAGACAATAAAAGTTTCCAGAATATACATTTTTTATTAAACATTCTTCTCTTATAATGCATCTTCACTTTTGTTAAATGAAGATGATTCGCCTCTTTCTTTTTTAAAATTCATGAACACATGTCACAGGGGAAGATACGCAATATAATAAAATGAGTTTTTGAAGAATGATCTGGTACTTTCCCGGCGAATAATGTTTTCCAAGATTACTCGGGTCTCCCACCGGGTCCACGTTCGTAGGTTTGCCGACGTTTCGATGGCCGAGTCGTCCATCGTCTTCAGGGCATATTTTCATCGTCTTCAGGGCATATTTTCATCGTCTTCGTCTGCCCTGAAGACGATGGACGACTCGGCCATCGAAACGTCGGCAAACCTACGAACGTGGACCCGGTGGGAGACCCGAGTAATCTTGGAAAAAATGAGTTTTTGCAAGCCCCATCCTGGAGGTGGCAAATCTTTTTACGATGCATCCCGATCCCTACACTTGAGGTGCTTTGTGGAGAGCACTTTAGATGAGTACGCCATTCGTCGGATGGGGTGTTAAGCTGCGGACCCCCTGGCGCCTTTCGTTTAAGAGTAGGCTAATGGCAACGCCGGGATTACCACCTCCCTTCCTCCTTTCCCATCCATCCCTAACGGCGCAAATGACCTCAGCTATCGGTCACCTACCCTAAATCTACTGCTACTACTTTTGCAAGCACCACTTATCCCTAGGATACGAGTCTTATTCGGACCTACACATATCAGAGACCTAACTTGTTAAATACCCCAAATGATATATTTTACTGTTTCAGACTTCACTTCGTGGAAGTGTTTCATATCCATACTTAAAAGACTTTGTACTTTTCCACTTTAAAATCTGTGGAAAAGTGAAGTCTTTTTAGTATGGATACCATAAATCATTCACAACTGTGAAGAAAATCACATTTTTCTATCGCATAATTAAACTCATCACCACTACAGCGTATCTAGCAGATATTGTTTACCATAGATTAATGAAAATTTCAAATTAAATTATATTTTCCCTCCTATCCTGACCGCATGAGTCAGTCCTACCCTTGGTTAAAGAATTTAGCTCTCATGCAGCAGAAGTTACTTCAGGTGTCCCCTAGTGAAGTGTTATAGGACTCCTTTTATTCATTCTTTACATTAATGAAATCAACTCCGAAGTCAATAGTGAGATACGTCTATGCAATGGTCTACAGAGATATCCGTAATCCTGAGGATAAAGTAATTTAAGCAGATGACGTAAATGCTATACAACGTTAGTGTGACATTAGGCAGTATCGAGTACTCACGAATTTTTGGAATAGGAGTAGTTGTCTCTCGAACGCCTACTGTATCAGGAATACCGGAACAGAATATATTTAATTAAGAGTACACTATTAAATACTTGGGCCTTACCCTCATTCACTACCTCTCCTGGGTGAAACATACGGGGAATATGGGGACTGACTAGAAGAAAATAGGATTTATTGGAGGGGAATTTGGGAAATGTGGCAGTAGATTAAAGAGCAATGTTGTCTTTCGCTAGTTAGGCCTCATTAAAAATATGCTGCAAGTACAGGTATATGGGATCCCCATAAAGTTGGATTGAATGCCGAATTAGATCGCGTGCAGCCTAGAGCAGGGAGATTTGTAAAACGTTGTAATGGGTTAGAGGCATTGCATCAAGATTATTAGGGATATATGTCGGGAATCATTCATGGAGCGAAAGATAAATTACAGAATAAATCTCTAGCATGAATTGAAAGGTCTCTTTAGCGATTGTGGTGCAAACGTATTATTAGCTCTATCGTACTACGGTAGGCGATATCATGCGTCACTAAAATTTGGAGAGATTAAGGTTATAAAAGATTTAACATGTCATTTTCTCTACAAACGATAAGGGAGGAGATCGGAATAGTGCGGTGGCCAACGCACTGGCCTTCTACCCAGAGGGCCCGGGTTACAATCCCAGCGGCGGGAAATATTTTTCATTAGGTATCCCGATCCCTACTTGAGTTGCTTTGTGGAGGGCACTTTGAATGAGTACGCCGACCGTCGGATGGGACGTTATGCTGCGGACCCCTTGGCGCCTTTCGTAAAGAGTAGGCTAATGCCGACGCCGGGTTTCTCTCCACCCTTCCTCCTTTACTCTCGGTCGCCTCCCCTAAAAATACTACTACAATAAGGTGTTAGAAGAGCTACAGCTTCTATAGCATCATACTAACCACCGCATATATTCATGTAGTCATAAAATCAAAGGGATATTGCTTAAATTAAAAACCAATAAAGATGAACCTGCAAATGCCTACATCAATTGACGAGGAAATACACCTTAGTTTTTACAGTTCACATAACGAGTTTTTTTATTTTATCAATTTAATTTAATTTAATTTTAATTTAAGGCAATGCAATACCGTATCACTTTGATTTAAGTTAAGATATATTCCTTTATTATGCATTCCAATACGTTTAATTACTTTTTGAGGCTCCAGCACATTTTGTATTCAATTGGTGAACTTTCAAATATACAATTAATCTTCATCTCCATTGGTATTATGACAATTTAAATCAAATGAACTGGTACCTACTTGTAATTTTTCTAACCAAAATTTACAATTAATTTTTTTCAAGAGATGATTGTCACTATCTGATTAAAACTGTCTTCTATCATTACCTGACAGTCATGGTCGATAATTTATGGATTTCGGCGTGAAACATTACGTAGCAAGAGCTAATTTTAGCGTGAACATCCACAAAACATTGTCTGAAATGAGGTTTTACTTAAGATTTTCTTTAGAAGCTTGAAAGAAAGCTTTTGAAAGTGGGTCGCCACTTACCGCTTTAATTTTGGACCAACGGAGACCTTTTCTGAGCTCCATTCCCCCCCGCTACACTGGTGACCTCCCCAGGGACGGATGCGGCGTACTCAGGCAACTGTCCCCCCCCTCCACAACCTCTGTTCACCTTCCCTGTCTCGGTGGCTCGTTCAATCGAAACCCTATTAAAGAGAGCGGTGGATCTGCGTTTGTGTGAGCCGAGATGAGATCCAATTCCCTTCCGCGGTACGAGATCACAGACAAATCCAAGCCCCCACACCCCACCTCCCCCGCCCCCACCCAGTGCCGCCGCCGAGGGGATCGAAGCCACTCTGCCGGGGAGGCCGTGCCGGGTGTCGCGCGGCGCGAAAGCAACTACAAAGGCGGCGGCGGCAGAGTGCGCGCCCACACCGCTCGCTCATCGGACACAACACGCGCGGGAACGAGCCGAGTGGGGAGACGACGGGCCAGAGTCACCATCCCCCACGTCGGCGCTTTTGTGTCCGAGAGAGGTCTCCCGTTCGCTTGCGGTCGCGGGCGGGACGAGGACTCCGGGCGATTTCACTCGCAGGGCGAGGGCGATGGGACGGGCGGAGGAAACGGGGATTGGAGGTGAGAGAGAGGGAGGGAGGATGATGATGATGATGATGGCGGAGGGATTTGAACCCACCGCTCCTTCCGACAGCGTGGATGCCGGGGAGAGGAGGGAGAGCGAGGGTGGTGGAAGGTTGGGAGGGCGTTCGCGTGCAGCGAAAGGGTGGGAAAATTCGACGACCGCAGACGCATTCTTTTATCTTCAGATGGTGTGTGTGTGTGTGCATGTTGAATGCGGGGGCGGCCGGGGCGAAGGGGAAGATCGGGAGCGATGGGGGATGCGGAGTACGGGATCGCGAAGACTGAATCGGATGAGTGGATAAAATCGCCGCAGAGTAATTTGTGCCGGGAGGAGGCGCGGCATGGGAGTCCGGTGAGGGATAACCATCGTCTCCATCGTGAGTCACAGATAAGTGTCACGCGTCGTACAATGCGTTCAGCCCTCTGGAATTTTTTTGACGAAACCGTGAGCCAGTGGATTCCATAATTCCACTTTTTTTCACATTCGGCACGCAAGAGAAATGAACCACTGCAACAATGAACCAAACGGAGTGACGCGGGATGAAAGGGGGGAAGACACAACCACTTAAAATTGAGAAATTTTATGGAACATTCACTTATTTGCTCTGAAGTACAAATGGCTGGCAACAAAGGTGTAAAGAGAACTGTTAATAACAAACTATGTCCTTTCTTCCGCGAAATATATAGCGGTGATTGGAGAACTTAACCACGGACAGAATTTCTACCTGCTATATGATTATATAATGTACAAGTTAGTGGTGTTTTAAGGGGAGTTGGGTGACATGTCTCAATGTTGATTATCTCTACAACAATGATACATTTGTACCTTGGAATCATTCCACCCCATTTAAATTACCCAACTCATTCAAATACTATGCACAATTCCTCGGCTTGCGTAGCATGAAAAACAGAATTAGAAACCAATATGTAATTATTCTCTCTGCTTTATCCATTTTATTCCGACGGTCTCACAGTAATATTCATCTGTTCATGATATTCAACATTTATAACTTTAAATAATACTGGCTTAATATATTTTACTTAGTAATACCATTTTTATATACTGCTACATTTAAAATAAAATTAATTAAATCCTTGGGGTATATATAAATTGAGTTATTTTAACCGATGGATAAAATCTTACCAGCATTTCTCGTGCTTAAGTACTTATAGGTGTGAATGGGAGCATCAGTTCGTATATGTCCAGGAATACAAATTTCCGTTCAATAAGAATAGAGAATAATTTTGCGCAAGTACCCGACTTCTCTCGGAAAAACAAATTACTTTGAGTTTTGCAGGTTGAAGCATATATGTTATTAACATCCTCGATACATAGCCGGAATTAAATCTAAATACCGTACCGTTGTCCTTGCTTATACAAAAGAAATGATTAGAAATGGATGATAAAGATAGGATAAATAAACTCCTTTTTCCGACAGAATTTTAACATTTGATTTAAATTCATAAAAAATTCTCCCTCTAAGATATTCAGTACTCAAATTAGCTATGTAGTTTCAGCTTTTGCCAAGAAATTTACACTTTGCAGGTTTTCTGGTGTTGTTGACGAACCACAACATAATAATAAATAACCATGACTATTATGAATTTTAATATGGACGTGCATTAATATTCCCTCGCATGGGTAACAATCGTGACCCGGCTGAAGGGCTTGCGTGATCTCATAATCCCCGACACTGCACTTGAGAGAACAATGACGGCTGCTCTTTGTTGGGTCTCACATCCCAGCCAAATTGAAGAAGCCAACTTGAAGCCAGGCGGAAGTTAGTCCAAGTTAGCATTTCTACCTTGGTGAGGATGTTTAAAAAGTTTCCGCCTCCACCAGGACACACACAAATGTGTCGCAATATTAACACCATTCAAGAAAGTAGTGAGCAGAAAAACTCTTCAAAAATGATACGTCAATTCATTCAAAATATTTAGTTGAGGTGTATTTAAAAACTTGTCTTTTTACTCCCTTTGGAGATATTGAACGCAGCCAAGCTCAAAGATGTAAACCAGACCATCCACGAAGGAAATAGAGAACCTTCACCCTATTTTCTCCATGAAATTGTATTCGGAAAGGAACAATGAGCGGTATTATTCACTTTCAGCCGTGGGATTCAGGCCGATTGGTGTCGTGCTCAGCAACTCGCAAGGTTAAACTTCCACGGTCGTCATCAGATGAAACTCTTGCAAGGACTACGGAGAATGATTATGATTATTAATTTTAACGCTACAGAGGGATAATTATTATTAATAAACATAACAACAGATCCAAAACTCAAGTATAGGCTCAAGCACACGTGAAGGTCAGTCGTCATGAGGTGGAAAGATTAGGCAATGCATATTAACAAGTGGAGAAAATAGCTTTGGACATGAGATAAAATTAATAATAGGAAGAGATTGGAGCACACGGTGGGTGAATAGAGAAATTAAAGTTCAATAAGGATTAAGATTTATGAACAAGATCGAAACGAGGTGAAATATAAACAGACTCGTTTAGTAGATATAGAGAAATTTATCAAGACAAACTTGCCGGTTTAAACATTATTACAGCCGTTATCATAAATTGAAAATGTCGAGAGACCCGGAAAAGCACTAGCCTCAGTTATCATGAGTGCTGGACTCACATCAAACATTGGAAGAGCTTGTCGGGGATGGATTTGGATACAGATGATAATTTAGTTATGATGCCATGTACATTACAATTCAAATACATAAAATGGGAAGGGAGCTTGAATAAGAGGAAAACAATAGGGTTTAATTAAGTAAAAAGGAAAAATAAAAGGAGATATTTTATGAAATTCTTAATGTGGATAGGAAGGATGGCAAGGTCAGAATAAAGTAGTAAGCGTCTTTAAAAAACAGATATATGATACGGAAATGAAATATTCATTGAAATTATTAAAAAGGAAAATTTCCAAAATTCCGACGACCAAATATTTCATTCGAGACTATTGGAGAGATGGAGGAAGTAGGGGATGAAACAAGACGAGTGACGAGTGGAAGGAAAAACAGCAGTGTAAGCCAATGCTATGGTACTGATGCATTTCAAAAACCAGGAAAAGTGGATATATCACGCAATAAGTTAAAAGAATTATTTAGATATAAGCAGTAAAAATGGAAATAGGGAAACAATCAGTAAAAAACCTGTAAACCACTTCCACTGACGATGGAAATAATGTGGAAAAATTTTTACGCTTAAGATTATCAGATTAATCAGTTAAACTAGAGAAAAATAACTTTATATGATGAAAAACAGTAGCTTATTGATACATGTTGAAGAGAATGAATTTATATTCTTAGAAATGAACGTGAAACAGGCAAATTCATCAGATAGTATCCTCGGATATACTCATACGATTAGGGAATAATGTAGGCATAGAAGTACTTCTGACTACGATTTGGATTTGTAAAAAAGGTGCTGAGCAAGGGTCAATTAAAACCCCATTCCTAAAAGCAGGTATTTCAGCAGATTGTGCGGGCGAGAGAATATGATTTATTTCAATAATAGCACTAGGGATTAATAATTAAATGCTGAAAAATATCCTGAACGACTAATAGGGTGACGTATGGTTTAGGCTTAGGAAAGAAGGTTGGGGAGGGCATGACTTCGATGCAGTACAATTTAAAGTGGAATGAGCACAAAAGACTTCGGTTTCGACTGTGCCTCAATCAAGCTCACACAAGGCAAGATGCATCTACCAGATGATCTTAACCCTGGGCTCGGGCAAGATTCAGACATTAGAAAAAAACGTCTGGGACGACCACTTGAATACGAACTCTCGAACGCCACGATATTCACAGCTCATCTTTGATTCATACTCAGGGGGTTGATTTCCAGCAACTCATCTTCCGGCATATGCGCCACAGACTCAAGGAGAAAAAATCGTGCCCCTCCCATCCACCTTCTAACCCCGCTAACAAGATGCCACTCCGATACGCATTCGCCGGCACCCACTTAGAAATCATTCCGGGAGCTGATGTGCTCCCCCTCGAGGTATATATAATTTTTTGTGCGGCCCGCGTTCAGCTCTCCGTTCCCGCCGCGACACATTGCAAGCGGTGGGGGCTCGGTCCCGTCCCACTCTCGTATTTCAGGATCCCATTCCCTCCTCTCCCTCCCGCCCCAATTTCGTGCAGTCTGAGAAGACAGAATTGAGGGATAGGTGGTTCGATTTCGGAGGAAAAAATTAAACGATGCGGAGGAAATTACGTAGGGTAACAAAAAGACGGTTGCGAGTGTTGAGGTGGGGTCCTCCTCCCCCATATTGAGCATAAAGGAACCCGTGAGGTGAGTGTATCACCTACATATACATGCAGCGTTTACATTCACAAAAAAAACTTACGGGCACAGAAAAGGAACAAGAAAAAGAAAAGTGATTTGTTTTTTCTATTTTCCGTGTTCCTCTTACGTATGCTTTCTTTCTCATTTCACGAGTGTTTACACTTATATACTACGGTGTAATGTGTGGGTATGCATAATTATATATATATAAATATATAATATATATATATATATATAAAGACGACAGCCGTGCTGTCGAAACGTAAAATAACAAATTGTGAGTGTCCTTTCTTTGTGTCTCTATATTCTAAAAATCTACATCTGTGTTTTTATATATTTGTGTGTCGCCGATGAGCGTTCCATTTCGAAGATATTTTATATAATTATATATATATATAATTATATATATATATAATTATATATATATAATTATATATATATATAATTATATATATATATAATTATATATATATATATATATATATATATATATATATATATATATTATATATATATATATATATATATATAAACTCATATTACGTCGCAGCGTAGTACATAATGCATGTACGTACATATCCGTCCCAATCCCCGGCCGAAGTTTAAACGCGACCGGGGGCTCTTCATCTGAAATTCAAAGGGCGGCGCGCGTTGGCACCCAAATCCCCACCTCCCAAAACCTTCGGGGGACGAATCGCTCCTCCCTCACGACCTTAGTCGAAATGAACTGACCCCGGTATTACGTTCGTCGGGACGAGCGATCCTTATTACCCTCGACACCACTCCCTTCGGATGAGGTGAGGGGAAAAAAGCAAGGAAGCAAACCCACGAAGCGCTCGCTTCCTTCCTGCTGCCTTCTTCAAGGACGGACAAAAAGGAAGAGATCGAGAGGACGGGAGAATAACGATGAGGGGTGGAATAGAGGCAGAGGAGGGGTGCGGGGACCGGGAACCCCTCTCCCGGGGGGCGGCGGAGGTCTACGGTGGCAACCTTCCCCAGATGCTCCACCACATGACCCTTTTCTCCTCGATCCTTGCCAAAGGCTCAGCCCCTAGCCCTTGGCGAACGTTTTCGAGAAATTGTGTTTCCTCGTAGAACCAATATCCTTCAGTATTTGTTCCTAGAAGAATTGCAAATGAGGCCAAAGACATAACCAAGTAAAACTCAGCAGTAATCATCGGCAAAAAAAACATTGGAATCCCCTATGGATCGATCAGGTAATGTTTTGCATTACGTGTCCTGAATCACTCGTTGAATTTATTACATGCTGGATGGTATCAATCAGAAAACTATTTATGGTTTTGAAAACAAGTCCTTTCAGAAATATAAAATTTGCATAAGCTATAATACAGAGACATATTAATGGTGATAAGAAATGACCATAATTCACCATTATTATAATAATTATATATCCTGCTTTAAATGTTTATGCTAAATACGAGTATGGAAACCACTGATAAATAATATTATATTTTGCATATAAAATGCTATACCTATTATATTAAAGTACGTCTAAAATATTTTCTCGAACTACATCCATTAGATTCAAGTGCGTAGGTTTTTTATCAGAATTTCATTAGAAAACATTTTTGGAAACTAATATGATCAAGGCTTTCTTTTCACATTGTCAATATAACGTCACCATTAATATGATATACATACAATTTACAAAAATATGTTTTGCCATTTATTTACTGAGGTAACAATTTTTTGGATGTTCTTACGATGCCAAATATTATTCGGGCTCGGGTTTCGGAAAATTAACTTCAATCTTATCTTCACCCGATTTTCTCCTCTAAATTCCGCTGCCGACGAAAAGAAGGTATACCAATGAAATTAATCCTAATTCACACGGTATCGAAAATTTTATGCTGAGTAAAGTACCAACAGGATTTTGAAATCGAGTCCAGTATCTGATGCTTACTCTGTTATCAGAGTTCACAATGAGCTTGATTTGATCACTAACAAACAAGCGGAAAGACTCCAGGAGCAACTTGAAATTATTTTTTCGCATTAGCATACAGGAACTTGAACATGAAGGCAGGTGCTGGAACAAACGGTAGATATCTTTTTTCCATACTTTTAAAACGGGAAAATTAATAAAGTTGAGCAAAATGATGTGACGAAGATCATTCTAATTTATGCCAGAAGTACCGTCGGGAAGATTATAAAATGGAATTAACTCATAGGAAGTAAAATTGTTCACCGAGGTTGACGAGCAAATAACCTTTTCTTAAACATTGGAGTGTGAGATGACGGCGTGCTTCTTCTTATGAATGGAAAATCAGGTGCTTATAATTGAATTATTCCATATGGTAGCACCAACGAAAAAAATACGTATTTCAAGATCACTAAGGCGTTGAAACTAAAAAGGGTCTATCTCTGGCACAGAATATGCTGAAAAAAAAACACAGCAGTTGGGTACTCCATGCCATTTGGCGCGAGATGCAGAATGGAAGCATTGCCCAAAGGCGAGCAAGACACGGCGTAAACAGGTCACTAAAACCTGGCGTACCACGGAAATATAAGTGACGTAAACCCCGAGTTTAAACAAGGGGATGTCGGTGGGAGGAAAATTTCCGAGACGCGGAACTCAATGGTTCTCGCCAACGGGTGAATTGTGCGGGAGGACTTCTATTATATTTCCTTTGGTGGAGGGAGAAAAACAGAAGGGCTCAAAGGAAAGTGAAAAATTCAACGATAAAAAAGAAATGCACGGCGAATCCTTCTCCCCCTCCACAGACCTCCAGCGGCGGCGGACCTAAGCCTTCGTGCGCGGCTCCAGTTCTCTGCCTCCCCCCTCGCGTTACTTATTTACGGCCCCGGTCTCTTTGTTTCCCTTTCTCTCCGCAAAACGTTTTGGAGCCTTCTCCCCGACTTCTGGCTTCTATTCACCCTCTACCCTCCCTTCTCCCTCCGAACCTCTCCCCTGACCTTCCCGTTTCACTCCGAAAAGTCTTCCTTAAGACTACGGTCGAAGTGTATGCCTATTCTGAAGGGAAGCACTCTTTGCAAATTCGTTTAACTGTTCGCCAGAAACAGGCTATTACAATGCATGCACATTATGCCAAAATACCTTGTTAAAATCCCAGATTCCAGTAAATTTTGATGCTGATATTTAACGACAGGAAAGGGGCCGATGATTCGTAGTATGTAATGAATAAAACCATTAACATAGTAATCAGCCCTGAGGTCGGTTTGTGAGTGACGGTATAGTTCACCCACTACTAAGCACGATGGCGTGTTAAATTCACACATTATGGTAGGGGGGCCAGTTCCTCTCCCTGTGCCGGTTATGGTTCCCCAGGAATATCTGGTGCCCGAAAAATCACACAGCTTGGGTGAAGCGGAGTACTTTATTAACATTTTCACTTGAGGGGTAAATTCATACAGAAATAGTAATTGCTTGAAGAATGCCGCGGGGAATCTTTATCGTAAATCTTTTGATAAAGAGCTTTTGGGAAACTCACGACGACCAAAACTCATTTTTGAAGAATTGAGTTATTTCTGCAAAATTGAATAAAAAATTGTCCTACTAAATTATTTCCTTCCTTGCCATGCCATTCTTTTATGCCTCCCAACTGTGTGCCTATTATTTTTCACTTGTTGCCCATCTGATATTCTGCCTTAATCTACATTCTTAGCACTACGGTATTTCTCATCATATTCTTTATACACTCATTTATGTCTTCCTCGAATTTCCCCGAAAAAATTTCTTAGCTTCTTAAAAACTTACCAGCATTCCGGGAGCCGCCTTCCTTAAGGCGTACGAGGCGTGGGAAACTCGCTGGCGGTGTTGTGTGGACGCACAAGGGCGCTACTTCGAATACTTTTTAGTGGATGTATCAATTCTGGCATCACATTTTTTTTAATAGACTCAGTCCTACTACTTTTGGGATAGACATAGAATCGATTCTCCGGAATATTATTGTAGATCATTGTATTGTGCATTTAATGATTGGTACTTGGGAATCCATACTACCAAATTGCAGGAAATGGTCTAAAATTTTCATTTAAAATTCAAATCAGGTAGCTGTTTCGGGCAATATCTGAACAACAGCACCTGTGCAATAGACATGAACAACTGTAACTTTTATGCTCCGGTTTGTTTGTTCTGACGTAATCTACAAAACGAAAGTTCGTCAGAGCACGCATCTATTTCAACCGGGGACGTATCTCCCGGAACGTGCCTCTCCTCGAAGACGGAGCCCAAATAAGGAGTGCGGTGATGCAGTCAGTTGGGATTGCCGCGGTCGTGGGGGAAGGGGGAGCCGCCTCCGAAGAATCCTTTCTTCCCCTCCCTCGTCCAGTCCCCCTCCCTGCGCACCCTCCGCTCGCAAATGCATTTCCTTCGTCGTCTCCGTCTGACTAGT
Source organism: Hetaerina americana (assembly GCF_022747635.1). Classification (NCBI taxonomy): domain Eukaryota; kingdom Metazoa; phylum Arthropoda; class Insecta; order Odonata; family Calopterygidae; genus Hetaerina; species Hetaerina americana. Next base: position 35,559,038 of record NW_027286069.1, read on the forward strand.
GCACCCCCGTGAATAAATATACCAAAGCTCCCCGGGGGAGGGGTCCTTGGCAGCGTTCCCGGTTAATTGGAAGAGACAATCGCGGGTGTGCCCCCCCTCTGAGTCTCCGCTCGCCTGCCTCGGACCCGGATGGAACCGAGGAATTTCCGAACATGGGAATGTTTTATTTCTCGTCCCTCAGTCGTCCTAATCAGCAACCACAGGCGGCCCCGTAACGCTCGGCAGTCAAAGGAGCGGCTATCCTCTTTCCGCCGTACTACTGCCCTTAGGGATTCGAAACAAAAATCGTAAATCATTAATTGTAAATTCACATTCCGGGAGGGTTGGAAAATGAGATTAGTATGCGGAAACGTAACTTCGTGATTGTTTGATTCGAAAGGAAACAGGTATGCTGCGTGAAAGGGTGTTACTGAAAGTAGAGGAAGTAGTAAATTGAATTATTGATCATGCGAAAATGGACGGAGATGCTGACACTCAAGTGCCAAACCGAGTACATCCTCCAAAGCATTTTTCAGTAGACTTGTCTACAATTCAGGGTCACAAACCTGTAATGTTTATCTAAAAATAAACTACTCTGAACAAACTAGTGCCTGAAAATAAATGCTTGGTTCACACACGAGGCGGAATAATTATTGGGTCGAGCAGTAAACGCCTCAGTCACTGGGATAAGGAAGTTTCTTTTAGACTTCAGTCTTTTTACTGGCTAAAATTTCAGTTAATCCTTACGGGCTGATTTATATTAAATGCTAAGGTTATTTGATTTTATGTGCGGAAGTGGATATATTGGGGAATATTATATAATAGACTTTTGGGGAATTGGAATTTGTGGGATGATATTTTTGTTTAAGTTTGTAGCGTTAGTAAAAAGTAAATTATAATACCTCGAGTCATAACCGTCTACTCTTCCTATATAAATAATAGGTGAACGGGAAAATAATTTGAAAAAATCGATGAGAAAATCTTCCCACAGTAAAGACAATGATGAATCTCTCCCTCCCTCCGATGGAAAGATTGGGAGTGAAATTGGTCAGGTCACACGATGCCCCCTGTATGCCCCCGAAACACGACACCGCCTTCACTCCAAACAAGACGATCGACGATTGGCCGCAACGCGATCGACGAGAACCGTGAAATGACAACAGCCACACGAAGCCTCGGCATCATCGGCTGTAAACATTTCCTCGGCGAGGGCCCTTAGGGGAGGGAAGCGTACGCGGCGAACTTCTTTCTCAAGCCTCAACTTTAACGCCGGCGCAAACTCTGGTTAAATAAATAAAGGGAGGATTTAAAGGAGAGAGTCACACACTCGTCCTTGTGTTCCCTCCCCGAACACACACAAACACACACACACACACCCACGGTCAACCTCGTGACGCTTCGATCGAAGCACCCTCCTGATGGAGATTCTCTCGAGGTGGGACCAGAATCGAAATAAATCAAAAAGGGTTCCTCCTCCTTTCTCCGCATCGTGTGCGCTCACTGGGCACCGCATGCGATGGAGTCGACGACCGGTGAGCGGTGAGGTTGGAGCCGATTCAAAAGTTTGTATAGGAGAAAAAAAGAGGAGACGGGGTCTTGAGTGTCCACTGCTGTAATCGACATCCATCCGCATTACCCCATCTCACCAAGCTCTCTCTCTTTCTCTCCCTCCCTCTTCACCGTCCCATCCCAGAGCACTGAGACTCCATCACTCCCCTTAGTCCTCCCGGCACCCCCGCCGAAGGGAAGAGAGTTGAAATGAAATACCAAGGAGTCGGGATGTGAGATCGTAGTTTCGGTGTTTGTGGGGGTTTGTTTGAATGCCGCACGCCAAATCGAGCACCCCCGTACCTTGGGAAGAAAGGCCTAAAAATCCATAAAAATGCGGTTGCCGCCGGTGGGGTTCACGTCGGATTACTTCGAGGGGGTTTCGGTCACTCCACCTCTGGAACATGACGAGCCCCGAAGCGACGCATCGATGAGCCGAAGAAGTGGGTAAGTCGTAAAAGTCCACGAGTTTTATTTCCCATCCACGCATTTCTCCCGCTCCTGGGGATCTGGAAAATATTTACTTATATTCCCAAACCTTCACTTCCGATTTTGGGCGTACAATGACCGCCTTAATATTTGACTCCATCCCCACGTGACGCCAGTTTATTTATTTTCAACCCTAAAAATTTAGATACGAGGTAGAAGATGTTGATTTTTATACGGTTTTTCCCAATATTTCCTTAAATCGTTCCACTGAATGAAATATGTTTTGCATTTTACAAAGCTCGTTTTCTGCTTTATGTGGATATTTCATTTCTACTTAATATAATTCTGCACGAGTTTCGCTAGGAAAACTTGTTAACACCCAGAAATAATTTTGGGAATAAATAGAATTTAAATGTTCCATGCATTTTATATTTTAGTCGTCCTATCTCCACGGTTGTGGAGAACTGGTTCTCAATTAGATCTTTAGAGATTGAGGAGACTTCGACCATTACAAAAGGTAGTTATCGCGGTTAAAATTTAAATATCATAATTGGAATACTAAATACTTTAGTGTGGAGTGTAGTACGGTGAAGTTTCAAAACCCGATCTTTAAGGCAACAGCACAGGGCAAGATGAGATGTGGATATCTAGAAGAGTGGGGACAATTAAGTTGAACAAAGAGGAAACCAATGACGAATTTTAAACATGGTGAAATTAGAGGAAGTTGCTAGGTATTTTAAAGATGACAGGGAACTATGGTTGGAGAATATATATAATAGTAGTAGGTGTTCAAGAAGGGAGAACTTTGAGTAAGCAGATGGAGGAAGGAAGAGAATTGACTTTTTGGACAGTATGAAGGCATCTCTTAAGTGCACCAAATATGAAACACTGAAGGGGGAAATTAAATTGGGATACAAGAGAAAGTCCACGCAATACACCATGCTTAATAGTGATCTAGGACCGTCCAAAACCTATATTTCATAAACAGATTAACAAAACGATGAATAAATGAATTTGAAAACAATTCGAGAAGCTCATGTGATTGGCTATTGAAGCTTCATTGGCAAAGCGAAACACGGCGCCTACCGCCTCTCTCCCGAAGACGCTTCATGAGAGAGATTTTTCCCTCCTTCACCTCTCCACCCGCATTTGCATTGCAGAGGGTTGCATCCCCTTTCACACGCGGAAGAACCGAGGCGCCGAACGGCACCTGAGAGAATTCCTACCTGCGGGACCCGCTTTCGACGGATGAAATATTCACCGATCCTTGCCTCTCCGGCGAGAGACGTACCGACCCGTTACGACCCCTTAAAACCCTCCCGTCCGCCTTAGCATCGCTTGTTCGCCTCTCGGGACTCCCTTCACCTCCCTCTCGTCTTCAACCCCTTCCGCGCACATCTGCCGCGACCCCGCCTCCCCCGTCGTTCCTCCCCATTCTATCCCGAGCACCTCCGAGGCACCCGGCGAGTTGGACGAGACCAAGGGGATCCTCCGACGAGCGACAAATAAAAAAAAAGAGATGGAAGAGGTCTCTCCCCCCTGTGCCCCTCAAGGCGAAGGAAGCCAGCGAGGAACGCGGGTGGCCCCGCCACGCTCCGCCTTTCCGGTAGGATCCCTGTTGCGGTAGGTCACAACAATCAATTGCATCCCCATCGAATTAATTGGGACCGGAAACTGCATCTTATTGAGACGGATAAACAGATGCAAGGCCGCCGTACCACCCACAGGTATATGAATATGATTACGGACGACTCGGAGCCCACATCTGAGTCGAACGTCTAATTGGCCGACCTTAAGCAGGTTGCACCAAATATTTATTTATGCAAGGAGATTCGAGGAACACATCACAATGGATTGAAATAACGATAAAATTCTGATCTGTTACTGTTCGTTTAATGCCGGTCAGTTAACTTTCCGAAATAACGACGCTGAATACAGAACGAATCGATTCGGGAAAATTGATTCACAATATCAAAAGCGTTGCGATAAGTTATGGAGTTCTTCCTGAAATGCCGCTAGTGATGAGTACATCCTTACTCATATTGTGATAGTAATTTATACTCGACACTTGGTCCCTGAACAATATTTATTCTCAACTGTATAAAATTGGGAAATTAAATATAAAACAAACTTAAAGAGCACCGATAATGCATGCATGTGCGTGATAAAGTTTGTACGAACACTCATGAAATTAATTATTTTTAATATTTTCATTTTACTCTCTTCATCAATTTGATAACTGTAAATATTTTTAATGACTGTGGCCTTTGGCGTTTACATACTAATGTAATGTCACCATCATCACGGGTTATTAATTCGAGGGTTGCTTTGTAGCAGCTCTCCAAACTATTCTATACCCATGACAAACGCTTCATGTTCCCATAGCCACTCCCATCGACATTTTCCATTATCTGAGCATTGTATTTCACCCATGATCTTCCTCTGTGATCCTTTCTGTACATGTTTATCGGGAGATTTTATTTTTAGATTACCTTAATATTTACAGGAATAGTCCTTCAATACAACCCTAATATATTTTTACGTAACATATATATATATATATATATATATACACACACACACACACACTCACGAGCCTATCCCTTTTCCTTATATCTATTTCCATGTGAATGAAATATATATATATATATATATATATATATATATATATATATATATATATATATATATATATATACACACACACACACACACACACACACTCACGAGCCTATCCCTTTTCCTTATATCTATTTCCATGTGAATGAAATATGTATATATATATATATATGTGTATAAACGTTCTGTCAATTTGGATTATTGAATCACTCGAATAAATAAAAGAAATCAATACATACTTTTCGATCATACAGTTTTTATCGAGCGGTGCGGGCTCTACATTCTTGAGAGGTGTAGCCGTCCTAGTCACCATTCGAGATACTTAAATTATCTCATCGGTCATTTCTCTCTTATTACGCTCGGGAAATATGATGTATACTTCGTGTGATCGAACAGTGAATTTACCCAGAAAATTTCAGGATATTACCTAAAAAATGGTGAGGACAATAAGGGGGACAATACAAATACTGAATCACACCAACGACTTTCATATTGTAAGACGCATACAAATTAACTCATTTTTGGAAAAGGGTAATTCACAATTTTTAAAGATTGAAAACAAAATTAAAGCCGCTTTGGCCATAGCGTCTTAAGACACAAATATCTACGAAAAGAAGACAATGACTTCTGACCTGAAGACAGTCGTAGAATCGTTTCCGATTCTTTATCTTCTTTACGCGGCTTTAATAGTTTAATTGTACCCTTTCTTGAGGTAATTTCTAAAAATCAATCGCCGTAACTACGCTGACTGTGATTTTTTGCGTTCAGACAATATTCACGGGATCGATTCGATAAAAATGGACCATTTATGAGTCAATTCCTGTTTGCCTGGGGATTCACATCAGTTTTCGAAAGCCGATATAGAACTTCGACTTCGAATATAGGACTTCGAATCCGGTTTTAAGGATGGAAAGGGAAAGAGAGATGAGGATTATGTCCTAGGAGCTGGGGGCGTTGGGAAGGGGTTCGGGGCGCACGGGTGGCCGGGTTATGGCCCCGCGCTCCCCTCCTCGAATCCTCCATCGGCCGGGGCATCTGGGCGTCGGGGTACTGGAGGCGGGGAGAGGATACCGGAGTGGGTCGGCGGGTCCCGCGAGTGGGAAGGAAGGAGCTCCGGGGATCACACCTCTCACCTCCTCGGGAGAGGAGGAGGGTGGATGCGAAGGCAGGAGGACATAATTCACGTGGCCTCCTGTGTAGGAACCACAGAAGAGTGTGTTATCCCATGTTGATTCACGGGGGAAGCGGAGAAATGCATTTCCGTTTCTCCTCGCTCCCTCGACGAGAGCCGACATAAAAGCCTTCCCTCTTTTTTTCGGTGAGAGTTGGGGAGAGGGCACAACCACTCGCGTACACCGGTCGTAATTCTTAAATTTATGGGGAGGGCCGCTGACGCTTCAATAGGAGCGATGCCGTGCGTGGCGCGGGTGTGACTCATAGGATCTGTGGAGTGTGGGGATGGGAAAGAAGGGATGAAGGGAAGAAAAGGATTTTTTTCATCTTGTATCAGTTTAGCGAGTGTATCAAGGAATGGACGACAAATACGCTGCGCACGATAACATCTTTAGGCTTTTTTTTGAAATGCATAAGAAAATATGAGGGAAACAAAGATACGCATCACAACAAATATGTGACGACCACCACAGGCACCTCCCAAGCATTTTTAGTACCAGCCTTGTAAGCCGTTAAAATAAATCCATCGGAACAGTTTCCCCATAGAGCTTGAAACTCCGATGAAAACACTCAAATTTTATTTCCTCTCGCTCGCTCACTTTGAGCATCGGAGAGTAAAGCGATACCATTTAGCGCAGCCTTAGGGAGATCCATTTTGGGAAATTTAAAATATTTTTTCACCCCATAATTATGGCAGACGATGCTTCAAAGGCGCCAAACAATTCTCTGACTAAATCACGAGAAATATTCTTCGTTGCAAAAACCATTTAACAGGAATTTTGGGGAATTGACGAATGCAATTCACGTGATTACACGAAATAAAATATTCCTTCGACACTGTCATTAAAATTTACTTTACGCATTTCAGTGGAGGATTTTGGAGAAACAGTTCGCTGGAAAAAAAGCCCTTCGCTAGAAGAAGAGAATTGAGGAGAGGTACTCAAAAGTACTCGTGAAGACCTAAAAAAGACAAAGTAGTAAATATTTTAATATGGATATTCTGCATGGGCCTGACCATTGTGGTAGGAGAATGAGTGTAGATTGAAATTATCGAAGATGAGTATAAGGAGAAGTTTGGAGAAAACAAGAGGGACAGAGATAGTCTAACGTCTAATGTGCCGGGAGAGGAGAGGAAGTGCGCAGGTGAAATCTGAGGAATACAGGTATGGCGGGTGGAGGAAATATTAAGAGATGATGGAGTACATAATGTTGCAAAAGAAGCAAAATGTTAGGCAATTTAAGCTTTAATTAATAGTGTATTTTGCCCGGGCGGATAAGAGGAAGGAAGGGAATAGGATTTATGGATGATATTAAGTCAGGTAAAAGATACGAACCCCTGAGGAGATAAATACAGTTTGGACAAACGCGAGACATTTAACACAGAATCTAATACATAATTATAGACGTGCAAAAACTACTACCTTGATCAAAAAGTTCCCGGAATAACCACCGTGTGCCGCTCCCATCGTTCCGATTTGAGTTCTGTTTTTTTTGTTAAATTGGTACATCTGTTGTTGATATTCCCTTTAAATCTTAGTGTCATAACTTGACATTTGCAAAAGTTACGTAGCCAAGAGTACATCTATCTCTGTGTGTGTTGGCGATTTTTTACAATTTCAGAAATGGATTTAAATTTGCAACAACGAACTTGTATTAAATTTTGCGTAAAAAACGGATTTAGTGGCGCACGGACGTTGGAAATGTTGGAAAAGTGTTTCGGCAACGATTCTCTAAAAAAACGGTCGTTTACCAGTGGCACGAGCGGTTCAGAAGTGGTCGTGAGTCAATCGAAGATGATGAACGCAGTGGCAGACCATCGACATCGAAAGTCGGTGAAAAAATTGATAAAGTAAAAGAAATGTTGGTCAATAACCGCAAATTAACCATCAGAGAAATAGCGGAGGACTTGAACATTGCCTATGGATCCGCCCAAGACATTGTGGTTAATGATTTGGGTTTCCGTCGTGTAGCAGCAAAGTTGGTTCCAAAAGACCTCAATTTCATGCAAAAAAGAGACCGTGTTGACGTCGCAAAAGACATGATTTGCGAGGCTGAATCCGATCCCACAGTCATCAAAAGGATCATTACTGGAGACGAGACGTGGGTTTATGAGTACGACACGCAATCCAGACATCAGGCAAGTGAATGGCGTTCACCAAATGAGCCGAGACCAAAAAAACCACGTCGTTTTCAGTCAAAAAAGAAGGCAATGCTGACGGTTTTCATGGATTACAACGGTGTAGTGCATCATGAATTTTTGCCAGAAGGCCAGACAGTAAACAAAGAGTATTATTTGGGCGTTATGAGACGTTTGCGTGAAGCAATTCGCCGAAAGAGACCAGAAATGTGGGCAGAAAACTCGTGGATTTTGCACCATGATAACGCACCGTCGCACAGTGCTATCATTATTCGTAATTTTTTGACGAAAAATGCAACAAATACCATCCAACACCCACCGAAAGAGACCAGAAATTGGGCAGAAAACTCGTGGATTTTGCACCATGATAACGCACCGTCGCACAGTGCTATCATTATTCGTAATTTTTTGACGAAAAATGCAACAAATACCATCCAACACCCACCGAATTCACCTGATTTGGCTCCCTGTGACTTCTTTCTGTTCAATCGAGTTAAAAAACCATTACGGGGAACGCGTTTTAGCAGCCGAGAGGAAGTAATGGAAAAATCGCAGGAAGCACTGATGGACATACCGAAAACCGAATATAAAAAATGTTTCGAGGATTGGATCAAGCGCTGGCATAAGTGTGTTGCAGTCGATGGGGATTACTTTGAAGGGGACAATATAGATTTAGATGAATAAACTTGTATTTTTAATTTTCTGAATAAATTCCGGGAAATTTTTGATCAAGGTAGTATAAACAGATTGCCCACGTTTAGGACTCTACTTTTTAATCTTTCTTTTTTTGCAATACAATTATGGAAACGAAAGGAAGTATGAATGATTCCAAGTTTACTAGCTTAAAAAAATGTTAACTAAAATGAAAGGATCATGAATTACGCATCTTCGTAATTTGTCAAGCAAAATACTAATACAAATATTATGTTTAGATTGAGAAAGGGAATAGAAACTCGTGATGTCTAGCAAAAATGAGGTCACTAAAGGAAAGAATGATTGAGTATAACCAGAATGTATTTGTAAACCTCATGGATTTTGAGAAGGTGCTCCACAGAGTAAACTGGGCACAACAAATGAAAATTTTGCAAAAGATGATAGGCAGTACTATGCACGGATCTAAGGCAGGGATGTCTATTACGGTTTATTTTAATTTTCTACAGAGGGACTTTTAAGGAAGACGGAAAGGCGATGGAAGTAGGTGGGGAGCTTTTAAAATCAGTTTGATTTGCATATTAAAAAGCGTTAGCCAGTCAGCCGAAGTGTTACAACCATTACTTAGCACATTGCAGAATCTGTGAGATATTTATTGGATGGCATTTAACCCCAAGAAAACGACGGTAATCAAATTTTCAAGATAGAAAAAGTAAACATTAAACTTGAGAGGCAAAGAATAGAGGGGATAATTCGTCTAATTGTGAAGAGTAGGAAGAGCAGAGTGAAACACACAAAAAAGGAATTGTGCTACGTAAAGAAGCGTTTGCAAAAAGGCGGGAGTTATTGACAGGCACACAAAGCAAAGATGTAAAGAAAGTAATTGTGAATACTTTAACATGGAGCACAGTTTTGTATAGTTAAAAAAACTTGGTTATTGAGTAAGAAGAAAAAGCGTAGATCGGAGGCTTTTCAAATGTGGATTTGGAGAAGAAAGGTAAATATAAAATGGACAGGGAAGAAAACAAACATTGAAGCTCTAGGGATGCTAGGGGAAGAGAATCGGTTGCCGAGTGCAATTTGAAGACGGCGCGGAAAGGAGATGGAAAAGAACCTGAGAAGTAATGGGATGCTGAATAAGTTAATAGTGAGCAGAATGCCGTGAAATCGAGGTTAAGGGAAGACAAAAGTAGATATTTTGGATGAAGTTAAGGGATGTAATGTGTCTTCAGAGCTAAAGAATGGTATACACGTGTTGTAATATGCAGCGTACCGTGAAAGGATAATTTTGTCTGATAAGTCGGGCTCAGGATTACAGTAGCTGTAGGGTTAGGGTCCATCAAAAACCTACTACAAGCTGGTAGACTACTCTTAATAGTAATAATATGCTGATAAATATACCATGCTAAATATGAAATCCATAATGCATCAATAATAAGAATCCATTGAAAATTGCTTATGCTGGCAGTAAACATTGACACAATAAATGAGAAATATCACGAAAAAAATAAATAAAAATTGGGCACTAATGAGTTTCCAGGATACCCACCTAATATGATTCATTAAAAGTACATATATTTTGTGAAGAATTCGAAAATCAGGTCATCACATTGTAAATCCATGAAATCATAGGCAGATGTGGTCACAGAAAAATTGCAAAAGAGATTAACTATGTTGTCTCTAGTTACTTTGACCTATGACTCGGAAGATGAAAGGGAAATTTAATTGACTCTTAATTTATATTATCTCAACAAGCATATAAAGGCATGCAATCACGCCTCCTGCTGACGGAGTCAAATTAATCGAATGTGAAGGGGATCGAGATGGTGCGGGGGCTAACGTACTGGCTTCCCACCCTGAGGGCGCGGGTTCAAATCCCGGCGGTGTTGAATATTTTTCAGAGGTATCTCGATCCCTACTTGAGGTGCTTTGTGGAGGGCACTTTGAGTGAGTACGCCGTCCGTCGGATGGGACGTTAAACTGCGGACCCCTTGGCGCCTTTCGTAAAGAGTAGGCTAATGCCGACGCCGGGTTTCTCTCCACCCTTCATCCTTTCCTGTCCATCCCCTATGGCGCAAATGACCTTAGCTGTCGGTCGCCTCCCCTTAAAACTACTACTACTACTCGAATGTGAACCTGTTCCTCGCCGGACATGGGGGCGGGACGCGGGCTGTTTTCCGTTCCTCCGCCACCGAGGGCTCCCGGGGAATAAAATGATGAAGAGGAAAGCCACCCACAGGCCTCGGTGAAGAAATCCCCTCGGACGCCTTCCCCAACTAATTAGGCATTGTTCCGAAATGAATTCCTTTCGCGCCTCACCGCCCGGAACGAGGGAGCAGCGGCAGCGTCGGTCGATCTGCCGGAGATGACAATCGCCGAGAAAGAGCTCCGAGAGCTCCTTCCTCACGCGTCCCACCACGCGCTGAATAAATTCCCCTCGTCTAGTTTATGGAGCTCGATCTCGGGAATGCACCAGTTCGAAACCCCGTCGATTACACGTACATCTCTTGACGCCCTTCCGACAACCAAAACGAATCCTATGGAAACCCAGTACATAAAAGTCTAGAACTGATAATTGGTCATCCGGGAAACTTAACATCACCAGTAAAAGAGCGGTATCCCATTTGATGAATGAAGGCTTAGGAAAGATAACCCAATAGTGTAACAGCTGTTTTATTGACCCCGGTCACAAAAACGCTGAGGACTTCCTACTGCTTCATCTCTAGCCATATTAGCTCGATTACAGGGAGGCAATCAATCCCACTTCAAAACAATTTTCGAGGGGCGTACCTAATATATACATAAGAGGCGTATCTGGAAGACCTTTCAATATTTGAGAAAAATAGTCTATCCAGAACAATTAGGTCATAGTCCCCTTCGAAGTACTCTCTATATGACCTCAAACACTTATCCCAGCGTCTCTTACAATTTTCAAAACAATCGGCAAAGTCCTTTATCGGAATGGTCATCACCTGCTTCTTAGCATTCTCCTTTATCTCGTCAACCGAGTGTTGAGAAGTCTGGGATTTGGTTTCAGGGTCGTAGTCGTAGAGCCATGACTCATCTTCAGTTGTGACCTTTGTCAGAAAACCTGGGCCATCTATTGCGGCTTGGAACAAGTTCCCTACAACTGCAGCGCTTGATTCTGACGCTGACGAGAAAAAAGAGAATTCGACGAGGCAGTTGATCCTTCGACCCTTATTTCCAGTAAATCACTCCCGTCACAATTCCATCGATTTTCTCCTTTAGTTTCCACTTGTCGCCATCCATTTCCTCAGTCTCAATGTAGATTCCCATGGATTCGTGGCTTCTACCTGGGGCCATCTGTGATCCAGAGTTCCCTCTCCATCCTTTCATTCTCCCGTATGCTCCCTCCCCTGCCGTACCTGATTAATTGTCCGTCCACTTGATTTGGGTCATTAGCCCCCACCACCATCCTTTGAAGGACTTCAATCATCTTTGATCCAATTACCTAAATATTGATTGGAAATAACATTGTGATATTATGTGCGAAGCGACGGGTGGAACGAGGTAGTGTTAAGCCGCGTTCCGATGTGCAATTCCAGAACCGATATCAATTCAGCAAGCAACCTGAGGTGCAACCATCGGGAATCGCCCATAGGATAACGAGGGTTAACGAGGGACATCGAAAATACTGTCCATAAAGTAATAGTAAACGTCATTTACTAATACCATGTGCGTAGATATGAGATGAGGGGAATGCACATCGGTTCCTTAATATTTACTTTCGGTTTTGATATTTTTTTCAGTGTTTCGATTTTAAAAATGTGGAAAAGATTCCGATCACCAATGCATATCGAAAGTAGATGTCCCAATTAAAAAATCCCATTGTTTCATAGACTGAAGGGATATTCTGATTGTCGCTGGAAGTCGTCACAAGTAATGATGACAAATGCAAGCCAACCTACGGCTCCCCTATCCCGTGACCATGATTCTTCGTCGAGAAAACTGTTCAGTATAATAACCCCGAGCCCAGAGCAAGTGAGAAAGATTGAGGGAGAGTAAGGGAGTGATGGAGAAATGGAGAGAATTGTGGGAGAGTAAGGGAGCGATGGAGAAATGGAGAGAGTTCCTCCGAACGACTTCAACTTTTACACACCTGCCAATGAAGGGGGAATATTTCTTCCCGGCCGGTGAAGTCAGCCCTCCACTCGCATTTGTTCACGCCGCCACGAAAGAGATTCATTGCTCCGGATCCCTCGTCTCAACTTTCCTCGCCCCCCCCCCCCTGCACTGCACTAAAAAGGGAGAAGCGCGCGCGTCTATCTGTCCGAGAGTGTACCTACTCATTCGTTGGAAGCTTGGCGAAGGGGGAACGGGGCGGAGAATATTCGGTAGGCGGAGTGGAGTTGAAGCAGAGGGACGGAGAGTGCATGCGGGGACGGCGGTAGATGATCCCTTGGACCTCGGATGTCGATGGACTGGGCGGGACGGACGGCGATGAGAAATGGCCGACCCCACCGAGGGAGACGATCCCTCGCTCCCTAGGCCGAACCGGTATGGGACGGGCGCCCATAACAACGGCACGGAAGTGGACTTGACGCCTACCCACCGCCACAGGGGCGAGGAGGTATCTCACCGCGAGGGCAACTCACCATGGATCGCGTAAAATCACCCGTCGTAGCACAAGGCCTTGAGGCCGGGGATCGTGAACGCGATCGGACGAGTGTGAGAATGATCCGCTCGCGATGACCTGGCCGACCCTCGGTGGCCTATTGGGCAGGTGGGTCTCTGATGACAGAGGAAGTGATAGTCGGGGGGAGACATGCGGAATTACGATTTGGAGAGGAGAAAGAGTATCCGGGGAGGCGAGGCAGGCCGTTTTCCTCCCATTCGATCACAAGTAAAAGAGAGGTGTTATTTTGTTTTAGTTAGACCTCATTTGGAGTATGCCGCAAGTGTTTGGGATCCTTTGGAAACAATTTGGCAAAAAGAGTTAGATAAAGTCCAGAAAAAATTCAACATATTCGTGAAAAATTATTATAATGAGAAGACGAGTGTGACTTGACTAACATATATTTTGGGGGAATTAGGCTGGGAGCCACTTGAGATGCGAACAAGCAAGACATACTTTTAGAAAGGTTCAGGACGAACTAGTTTAACAATGACACATTGGAATTATTTTGACCCCACACTACTAGGGTAGAACGGACCATAGAGATAAGATAAGGGAGCTAGATTCCAGTAAATAAAGATAAAAATACTCATTCTTTCCCCGGACAATCAGAAGTCATAATGGTAAGAAACCAAAGTCACAATAGAAATATTAAAGGCAATTAATTTGCAAGTCAGGATAAGATTAAACGTTGCGTAGGCATAAGGTATATTCAGGTGTTCATTCATTCATTCAATATATTCATTCAATTCATATATATATATTATTTATATATATATATATATATATATATATATATATATATATATATATATATGTGTGTGTGTGTGTGTGTGTATATATATATGTGTGTGTATTATATATATATATATACATATGCATGTGTGTGAGTTGTAAAGGTATGAATTCATACGATTTTGTGTGTGTCATTTGGCATGAATTTGCATACGGTTTCATTCTTAATTACGGGTGGTGGCCTAGTGCCCCCCCTATACGCCCTTGCGTCGGCTTGCGCGGTACTATGTAGATGTAGATTAAGTAAGTTGCGTATATCTCTTATAACTCTCAAACGTACCTCCTCTCCTGCACTCATTTACCTTTTTCCTCACCGGCCACGCAAACGCCAACGGACTATATACAGGCCGAATGATTTCTTAGTATACTAATCTGATTCCCGTAGTTTTCCTGAAATGCCATATTTTATCCAAATTTCCCTCCAAATTTGCAATTTAATGACAGCTCTGAAGATGACAAAAATCTTCAACCTTATTAAATAAACCGGAAACATATTGCGTTTACAATAAGTTTTTCTCAATATTAGTCTAATACTTCAATTTCATCCATGAAAAATATTTTTAAAAAGTTTCCCAAAAACCAAGGCTTAGAAAATAGAACCTAAATTAAGCATAACTTCAATCACGCCTTTTTCGTTCACGATTTTTATCAGATATATCGCCGCAGTCGGTCATACACATTATTACACGGTGCATTACTATTTTGATTTTTGCCAAATTTGCCAGCGAAATTTCCTTAGCATAAGCTCCAGTTGCTTTCAAATCCCAAAAAAATTTTCTCAGCAATAAATCCCGAACAGAATACCGCATTTCGTACTTTGTCCAAAATTAGGCCTTTTTTCCGATTTTTCCCGAGTTTTTGAAGAAATTGAATGCCCCGTCTTTTTTCCCCGATTTTTCTGAATGTGTGTTACCATTTAATTAACGTAGAGCAAGCAGCTGACAATTACACCGTACTGGCTAGAAGTTGGTCGATTATTTGTGCGCACCCACGCTTTATGCCCTGGACTGGAAAAAACTGACGGCCCAGGCGGCTGGCTGCGTGGGAACCGCTCGTATTTCCACATGTCACTGCAACCAATTGCGCTGAGTGCAAAAAATACCCTTTTCTCAGTTAATCACTCTGCCACTTTACCACCACGATCCGAGGCCCTTTTCTGAAAACTTCATGTCAATTGACACGTATCTGTCTCGTAATTTATACATTTGGGGTCTACTGATTGTTTTAAATATCAAGACCACTGTTTACTTGCCAACATTAGACAGTAAGTAAATTTGAAAGTTTGGTGATACATATAGTCCTGTTTTTATATGAATTTCAGTTTGATTTGTACCTTTGAGAAATGAGCTCATAGACGCTAATGGGCTGGATAGATAATGTTGACCCAGTGAGTAGCAGGGTAAATTTTGGCAGTGCAATCATTCCATCATCTACCTCTTACCAGTAGAACCCACATTCATCGAGGTGATGGAGATGAAAGTGAAATATTTCGAGCATATCAACCACGTTCATCAATTCTTATGGCTTTACTGCCCACAAGGAGATGATTCGAAGGAAATACATATAGATATACTACTACTAGAGCACCTTCTCTTCGAGCAGTCTTACGTCCTAATTATTATTTTATACTTAATTGATAAGTATCGCCTTATCCAAATCGATTGCGTGGGCACGTCCGAATCTCAGTCTTGCAGAGCTGTACTTCAACCAACAGAAAATGTACAGAGAATATTCACGATTCCATTGCAACGATCGCTGCGAGCCATGAAAAGGTAATGAAAATTGGGCAATTGAACAAAAAATTTAATAATTTCAAATTTGAACATTTGAATTTTAAAATAAATCATTTATTACCTATGTTAAATCCCACTTTTGAAAAACGATACAATTAACGTGTCGAATGAAAATGAAAAACCAAGTTACCCAGTCACAATTTAATGCCAACACACATTGTAGAACACAAAATTTAATATAGAATTTAAAACTTTTGGGGGTTCCCATATTCCCATGAACCAATGAAAGACGCACATCCAGGGGGTCACGGGGGGTTGGCCCAGACCGCCTGGGTATGGCATAACACATGTTGTTGCGAGGTTGCTTGCGGCTCGCTCGCACGCGGAGGGAACGCGAAAGTGCCTTTGGGGTGGGATGATGAGGTGAGGGTGCGGAGTAGGCTGGAGAGTGATTGAGAGGGGTGAGACGGGGTGCCAAGTCCGGGGGGGGGGAGCGGGAGGGGCGGACGCCGTGAAAAATGTTCCCAATGCCGACTCCCTCGTCCCGGCTGAGTGGCTCCGCTTGATTTTTTTCCATCCCCTTCAGGCGCCTGACTCACCTGCAGCGTCTTTGGCGCCCCGGTCACGCGGGTCAGTGTTTCCTGATCACTTTGTTGGGGCGCTCGTTTCCTTTCTTGGGCCCAAGGACGCTGGTTTCGGGAGAGCTGCTGTAGTTTTATTGCCGCCCATCGAAGAATCCGTGACCATCGAAGGAGATAGATGAATGGAGGTGAAGAAGCAGGAAGACGCATCACGGTCAAGTTTAAGTCACGTTTTTAGCACTTAACACGGGTCAATTTTAGCGTTCAGGACGACAGTAAATTCAACCAAAAACGCTCGCCGCTAGGGTGTCTCGAGGGGAATGATTTCAAAACACCCCGCGCCACAAAACATATCTAAGTACTTCAGCAGTTATAATATTCCGACCACTAAGGTAAGAAACGCATCTCCTTTGGATTGGTCCTTCAAATTTGATTCTATAGACATTAATATTTCTGCTAAATTAGATAAAAATTGATGCATTAATACCATCAAATCACCACCACATTCTTAATAGCATAACCTACTCACAATGAAATGGCAATTTTTCAATTACATCCTTACTAGTTTTGTTCGAAAGAGTTGAGGCAGGTATCAAATCGCAAAGTTATGGTAATAGATTTAAATAAGAATATTGCAGACCCACGAGAGATTAAAACAGCCAGAGAGACCGGCGGAACATCACATGAAGGAAGAGTGGAAATAATCAAGCCGTGGGGGAAAAGAATGCACAGAATTAAATGTATTTCATTATACTCGAATGTATGTCATGAAGATTAACTCATAATTAAATGTTGTAGTTAAAATACAAAACATCCGCTCACAATGCTTACTAATAAGTATTAGTAATGATGTTTGGTGTTTCAAGGTCCATCGGTTTGAGGGAGAAAAAACCTTACTAAGAATAATTGTAATTTCCCCTCTATTCTCTCCTTCATGGAAAACTCAAATATTTTCATATGCTATGATTGATTTGGTCATTTAAGGTGAGAGTACAAATTAGACAAAGCCGAATTCTAATGAATATCTTTGTAAAACGGAGCTTCATTAACCTTCAATTTTCACTGAAAACGGGATAAGTTTACTCGGTCTTACCCAAACCATTTTGTGTGCTTTTCCGGAACGTACTGATAGTAAAACGCAGTATGCCCTGCCTGATTCCGTATAGTATAATATTCTATTTACTTCGCGACGTAATACATTTAAATATTTATATTTCCACTCTTTGAACATGAATAATCATCTCGAAATTCCAAGAGAAGGATAAAATACTTTAGGTGCCTTTCGCGCAGAAGCACTCTCGCTCATGAAGAGTGACGGGTACGGCTCAACAAAATGCGTGCGGTCCATAAACGCACCGTCTCTACGGTTCATGGCGATCCCGGAATACGTGCCCCAAATGGGATTTGACACCCGTCGGTGAGCGGGGGGGGGGTTTGGGGGAGGCGAGAAGGGGGCCGAAAAGAGGGCGGGGGAAGGGGAGCTCGGTGGGGAGTGGGAGGGTCGGTAGGAGACATGAGGGGGCGAGGTTGGAGGGGGGCAAGAGCGGGTCTTCCATCAGCCGTGCCCTAGCCATAGGCGCCGCTGAGGCGTCCGGATGAAGAAAAAATGTGTAACTCGTTTTTCTCCCTCCTCCTCATACGTTATCGCTCCCTCAAAATCTCGGCGAGCGCGAAGGTTTATTTTTTGTTGCTAATAAATTCGAGTGAGAGTCATCTCCTCCGACTCACCCCCTCCCCGCCGACCACCACCGCAACTTCCGACCCCAAAAGATGGAGTGGTAGAGAGTGGAGGAGAAAAGATCGGGAGAGAGTGAAGGAGAAAAAGGGAGGGAGGGATGGAGAGACTGGGAAAGCGAGAAATGGCGGGGGTGAAAGAGAAAGACAGAGAGATCCCAACCACGCGATAAAGTGTCGTTGTACTCTTTAAAAAGGCGCGGTTGACATAATGAAGTGTCCTTTTTTTTCCTCCTTCCCTCCCCCTCGGCTTACGGACGGTCTCTCCGTTAATTTCTTCCACCCCACCACCACCCCTCCCCGACTCCACCCTCGAACCTAATCCCCCCTCCTCGCGGGTGGAACTTATGCAAATCTCGAGGGCCGAATTTATAAAGCTCGGTCGTCGGGCGCTCGGGGGATTTTCTCGACGGCGAAGCGGTCGACTGGCGGAGGACTGCCGCTCCGGGAGGAGGGGCCGTGGACCCAGAGTCGATGGCGTGCGCCAGTGTTTAAAGAGTCGCACGCGGTTTTCGGGTGGCGATTAATGCGAGAACCCCTCGCGACGGTCCCACCCGATTGCGTGGGATGAAGTCGAGGATGTTCCGAGGCGGAAATACCGATTGCCCGTGCGTCGGCGACCGATAATAAACACCGCCGGAATGACGTGTTCGAGGAGCGTGTCGAGAATAGTGATTACGGGCGTGCAATGGGTATTGATTTATCGAAAGGTTAGAGACTTTTTCACCCGGCATGCGTCTGTACCTACTATTCTTGAAAGGGATGCGTTAAAATCGCGGATGTAAAAGATGACGCACAGAGCCTCGACATGAAAAATAAATATTTAATGCAGGCCCAAATTTGTCAAGATTTTTTATGTAAGTTAGGAAAATAAACACTAAAAAAAATTATGCGGCTAGCAGGAGTATGACACCGCTATATTACCCACGGACGTTTTGGGCGTAGAACCTTCATTTTAGAAAGCCTAGACATTCTATTCAACGCCCGAATTTCTAAGTCATGTAAAATGTAAATAAACCCCTTTACTTAGCGGTAAAATCGGAGTTATCCCTGTATAAAACATCGCATTCTCAACGAAAAAGTCAAATCAAATTGACTCAATTAGTAATATTCATTGAAAAATGAAATTTGTGATTGAGCGCAATGCAAATGCAATAAATGGATAACATATTTTCGCAAATAAAAAATAACCAACACGAAATTGTACGTCGCTGTAATTGTACGTAAGGGGATAAATAATCTGTGCCCCAAAACAATCCTATGGCGTTATTTAAGTATAGTATTATCTGTTTTGATGAACGAATGCACAGAAATCCATCATCATCCTAAGTTATCAGTTGCCTTTTAGCATGCCTCCAATCAGTCCTGATTTCAATCTCTTTATCCCCCCAATGGTTCTTTAATCTGACACCTTCAAGTACTCCGTTCTTGAATTCAATCCTTTTTCTTCGCCAGTGGTTTGCCCCCTTATTATGGTTCATTCCATTAGGGTCTTCAACTAACCATTGTGCCTCGGAATATGTGCGATTAGTTTTTCTCCTTCTCTTGTCAGCGTCTTCCTTAGACCTCTCACCAACTCCTTGAAGGACTTCATCATTAATCACTCTGTCGGCTCGTTTTAATTTCATCATTCTTCGGTAGCACCATACTTTCAGCTCTTCTAATTTTCTCTGACTCAGAAATATTTATCTTATTCATTTTTTTGCTCAGCCCTCGGTGGATTAATATCCGACCCGGTAGTGGTCACGAGATCACCGTCGGGAGACTACCTCGATCAAGTTCCTACTTAAGAGATGAGAAAATCGGACTCTACTGCACATGATGTACGTATAGAGGGGCTTTTTCGATAAACGACTTCCAATTAAAGTTTGTTTTGCTCCACCTGTATAAAAAATGATTCCAAAAGAGAAGTGCGAGCTTACTAAGAATATATTTATAAGAATACTATATTTAAAACAGCCAAACAATTTAGGAGAAATGCACCTTGAACGAAAATATTAGAATTTTCCACTATTTAGAAGAACTTTATAGGTTAGTAATATTCGTATGAAGACACAAACTCGCTCTCTTTATGGTGGCATTATAACAAAAAAAATATCCCTCCAGGCCCTTTTTACGGCACGTTTTTTTCTCTGTCCTCCCTGATTCTGGACGCACAACTTGGCCTTGTAATCTTACCTAGTGTTGCATGGACAAGGGAATATTCACCGTGTTCTCCTGCAAACTGTTGGCGTGAAATGCATGGTGAAAGCGGGCGAATATTTATTTCGTATTTAAACAAAAAGGGAACTCAAACAGACCTACAATAGAAATTTGTTTCGAGAGCAAACCTTTTTTAAAAAGACTCCCCTTGAATTCCCATTATTAAAATATACCTATTTCATGTCTCGCCTCTCAGTGCGGTGGGAGAAACGGAAACCAGAAGGGGGACGAGACAGAAAAGGTATGCGAAACACGAGGTGTGCGCGAGAAAAGAAATAGAGCGAGAAGAATGAAAGGGATTTACCGTTGTGCCCTTTGCTACTAAGGTCAAAACGAAGGCCAACATAGTCTTCTTAATCAGAAATGACCAACTCCCCTCACTTTAACTTTCCCATGGTAGAGTACACTCCTTGGAGTCTCCTTGCTGTTAGCTGGGAGTAACGTCATGGATTTGAATGACGACACCCAATAATGGGTAATTTTAGAATCGTAGTTCGTCCCGAATTCTCTCTGTTTTTGTCATAGAAGGAGAAACATGAAGTGGTCAAAAATTTTCCTCTGGGCATTATGAACGTAGGATGATATGAAGAGTGCGGTATTTCGAAAGTCCTGTGAGAGAGAAAAGGTTGAAAGAGAGTGGAGGAGACCCATGACGTTTGAAAACGCAAGAGAAAAAATCCAGTTTGACGTCACTGTCAACCTAATTTAGAGATCGAACAGAGTTGCGAGGGGGGGAAGAGAAGTTTACCGTTTTGCACAACCGAATAGCAGCGGCATTCACATTGAGCCGGCCGACCCTTATCTTAACGTTCCACTGCGCTCTTCGACGGAGGCATTCTTGCTCGATGCACCACTCGTTGACCATCGATCCACTATCGATTAGCTCCATCGGGTGCTTTAGCGCGGCGCATGGGATCCGTGCACCCGTGTTCGCCGTGGGCCTACACGACAAGACCCCTCCGCCGATTAAAAGAAAAAAACAAAATTACATAGAAATGTAGGATCATTTTTTTTTAATTTTCAAAAATCTCCCTAGGAATGAGTGAAAACTTTTGTGAGAGGCGGCGCGCGGACCGGAAATTAGAAAATCAAAATTTCAACCGGGACCCACGAAGGTGGAGCATTTTCAATCTCTTCGTTTCTGGCCCCTTGCATATTTTCTGAGGAAATTGCTTTTACGCGGGCGAAATTTAATTGGCGCAGTTAAATCCGCCGACGGAGCTATGGGAGGGGAAAAAAGACAAGGTCAATGACGCGATAATTCATCCCTAAAATATATAGCCACCAAGACTGCTCGAGAGTTAGATGACTACTGCTGAGCAACATTCGAGATCCACGTCAACGATTTAGGAAGGAGAGTTTCATTTCGAGGCACACCGCCAGATTTTTCACGAATCTCAACCGGAGCCCTATCGTACAAATGTTGATCGCGTGATTACATATCATTGGTATGTTATGATTCACGATGGTGGGATTCATCCGAGGTGCAACACGAAACTATTAAGGGGGATACCGGATCGCAGTGCCATAGGAAATTTCACAAGAGTCGTCGTTCAGTTCACCCTCGCATTAGACCACCGATTCGTTAAATTCTGATTGGAGTTTAAACTAAACCTTAATTTATGTCGACGTAAGAGATTGAATTTACAATTAAGAGTAACTATATAAAATTTTGATGTAATATTCACCATTCAGGGTGTAATTTTAAAGAAACTCTGATTTCAAAAGCATAAGGCATGCCTTAACAAGCTGGAAAATGTATGATTTAGCATATTATGAGGGTGAGATAGCGAGACTCTCCGTAAAAAAAATTTCTCATATATTAATCATTGTATGCCTCCCAAGTGAACGTTTGACGACAAAGAAAATTTCTTACTAGACATTTTTAGCTCAGTCGTAGTCAAATGACGTTTGACAGATCAGTCTGGTTGCAAAAGAACAGTCCTTTAATTATGTGCTGCTATTTCCGTCCTATTTTACGCTTATTCTAAAACATTTTGTGGATCCGTAAGATTCGAACCGGCTCCTCCTCCCCTTTCACGTAATTACGTTGCGTCCATAATATCATGAGCCACCTTTTTCTAACAGAAAGGAGAAGAATCGCCTTTAAGTTTGACGAAAGCGTTTTTCACAATCTTTATATTCCTTTCAATCATGTATTTCTACTGAAAAATTCACCACATTAAAACAGTTCTTTTTCTATACTTTAATTGCGTTTGAAAAAAAGATTGAAACAAAACAAATATGTAGGACTCCCTTTTATAGGTTGAAATATGCTTGAAATATTCTGAAATGGCATTTTATTTTGTGTCAAAATTCGCAACGTGTTCTTTGGTGACCAAGGATTATTAAAATTGTTTTTCTGTAACGTCTGAGATATGCAATAATAAATCATCTTACGTAAGATTCCTTCTGAAATCTCCTCCCGAGAGAACATTTAATGAAATTGTATACCCCGCCATAGTTCACGGGAATCCTTACGTAGGACCTCATGAGAGAACAAAATCGAAACGCAAAGTAAAAATATCATCGCTTACGGGGCACACAAACATTTTTCATAAAGTAAGTTATCCTATGAGATGGAAGGCCATGAGAAGTAATTGGGAACCGGCTTCACGTAATTATTATTGCTAGGTGAGAATTTAGCTACGGAAAAGTAACGGGTAGGGAATCTAAAGAGAAGGCCAGGGCTAAGATTAGAGTAAACGAAAGGAGGCATTAGAGCCTATAATTTACCGTCCATTTTGAGAGACAGCTTTGAAAAAATGGGAAGCGCTATTAACAAGGTACCCAAGTTGAGAGCCAGGATTACCGATACGTGACAGGGACGTGAGTCAAGATGTAAAGAAAATATTAGTGAAAACGGACGCGTGGCGTAGCATGATTCATTCATGAATGGCTATGAATTCTAGTCTTTCAGGAAAAAAGGTCGACCTAGATTTTAGGTTTTCGTGCGCGGGTTTCGAGGAGGTATGAGGAAAACGAATTGGATAGAGTGAAGCCGATGAAGCACGTGTTAATGTCGTCGGGAATACAACACGGTGCTGGGAAAAATTCTTAGACGATGCGAGAAGTGGATAGGAGAGATATTGAATGATAATCAATTGTGCACTGAAGAGCACGGCAATAGGAAAAAAGTTGGGTAGGCAGGGATTAGGAAGGAAGGGATGAGAAATTTTTGAAAGTTCAAAAGAAAATGCAGCTTTAGACGAAGAAGGAAACAGTAAACAAAAAGAGATTTACTTTTTGTTAACATGCTTTAAAAGCCCGCTTGACAAATTTGATAGTTTCAGGATCCGTCCAATACTCGTACATTTATTTAATGTACGAGTTGTGCCAATGATTATGATACAAACGATGATGATACCGCCATCGCTACCCGAAATCTAAGACCCCAGTGTGCGCTCAAAGCATTTCACTGTGTCGAATCTTAATTTCTGGCTTTTACCCTCATTGCTGTGGTGCACTCATCACCCTCCAATTTGGCATACCTTGCGTCGCACCTCGATATAACTACAGGCCTCACAATTCATGGAGAGTGAATGAACTTAACGGTTCGACAGTTATGAAGCGATCCAGTTTAAATAATAACATAGACAATTTACTTCCGCAAGACAAAATGTGACACTGAAAGAATGTTGGGGTGATTATATCGTGCCTTCGAAACTTTAGACTCATGACCGAAGACCTACCATCAATAAGCTAACGGTCACTTAAATTTTCACCCCGTCTTAGTGAGGGTGATATATATTTTGGATTTGCCAATGCGAAAAAAAACATCGAGCGGTTTACATAAAATTGAGAAAAAGCAGTTAAGTGGATACCTACTAGCCAAACTCGTTTCGGTGTCACAAAATGTTGTTCATTGTGAAATTTATGTAACAATACTCCTCAGATTCAGTTTTTGTGCCATATCAGTCCCCTTTTCAAATGAACGATTGACAATTAGAAATAACTCCAACGGCGAATATCTTCCCATGGGGATGTAAATAAGAATTGGCTACATCTTTTCACCGTTCCTTCCCTTAGACGGGGAGAAATACGTGGCACTCCAAACCGTGTGGCCACGAGAAACACGATTTCCTTTCCCTCCACAAATACGGTACTGGGGCGAGCCCATCCCCTCCCAACTCCGAGGGCGCTCGCGGGGTCGAAACCGGTCGCGTGCGCCTATAATTTTCATAAAGTGCCGATGAGCCCCTTTCGCCCCCTTCATCCCCATCCCTCCCACCACCCTTCCCCCCGGCATGAAAAAAGAGAATTCGATTTCTTTATCCGCCCGCAAAATAAAAAAAAAGATCGGGGAGCAGCACCCTCTCTCGAGCACGAAGACGAAAATTACGAAGCGCCGGGAACGCAAAGAAAACTCAAGGCGGGACGCGGAAACAAGATTACGGGAGGAGGTTGAGGTGGAGAGACGCCCTCTCTCTTTTTATTTTGCGCCCATGCACCCATCCATCCTCCCCCCCGTGGATATTGGTGGAATTTGCATGGGGCAAACGGCCCAAGTCGGTCGTATCGGCCGTTAGCACTAATGCGATCGACCGAGCGGCGGCCCCGAACGCCGTCTCCCACCCTCGCTCTCTCCAGGCCTCTATCACCACCGCCTCGCCCCATATCGCGAGGGAGATGCCTCCGCACGCTCGTGCCATTGGAGCGTGACCTCACGTCGACATTTAGAGAGGAGGGAGAAGAGAGAGAGGGAAAGGGACATTCAAATGCATCATACTCCTCCCCCAAACCCCGATCACGCCCGCCTCGTAAAACTTAATCCACCCCACGACCCACGGGGATATTCCCTTAGGGAGATCTAGCGGATGGATAGATAACTCATTAACTTAATTTTTAGGGAGGTGGGAGTATATGTCTCTGCTACCTTATGCTGAATTCAAACCAAATGAAACCCAGATATCTTGGTAAAACTAAATAATAACACCACGGAAATGTATAAGGTCCAATTTTCCTATACTCTTGGATGACATTTTATGGATGTGGCAGCATGGCGGTCTAAAAATTTGGCATATCAACAGTGAAGAAAGTTTCACCAAACGAGCGTCTGGGTAGTATTCCGATGTTAAAGTTGTAGGAGGGAGTAACTTCACATTATATTCGATGTTTTCAGGCTTAACTTTGTGGAAAATCCATCATAACTGAAGTAAAGAACACACTGCATCTTCCCGCCCATTGTGACGTGGAAATTTGGAAATTGGTGGAAAGATGCTTTGTTTTTCAACTTCATATTATTCAGATTTCACACAACCTTGCGCTGGTAGAGATTTACAAGGAAATGTAAGTATATAATAGCATGCATATTACACAGTAAAGTATCTTGCATTGGAGCTCATGCACTAATTTTTACTATCACATGTTCATCAACTATCTTAGAATTCATATACCAACATATGCAAGATATCTGAGCATGGAAAAATAAGCATGTCAACAGCACTTGCAATAACCGAGTTCAGCCGTCCCGGTTCTTTGAACCCGTATACAAAATTTGAGCAGTTTTTTCAGTTCATATCCTCATTTTATACAGTTTTCCTTGAGCTGGACTTATTAAAAACGTCTTGTGTGGGCTCAGGTAAGAGAAAAATGAATATTTAAATTGCGCGCTCTTTATTAAAAACAGTTCTGAAACAAAAAAATTCCGAGGGTAGGGGAGTATGGGACAGCGAAGCAAGCAAACTAACACCTTACCGAGTCAGTCCGTTGAGCATTCCTCCCTCACACCTTCCAGGGCTCAAGGGCGGCTTCGCTCCCTTCCCCGTCCCCTGCCGCCCTCTGCACCGCACAAACATTCCCCTCTCGCACTCCAATCATCCCGTCCAAGCCCCCGCCATCCCCCTATCCACCGGGGTTCGCGCCTCGTGCCCATGCATACATCCGCCCGCGCGCGATGCCGGTCATGCTTACAGGATAGGAAAACCCCTCCCTCCCTCAACACACCCATCCAAAACAACATTCTCCCTTTCGCCCTCTCCATCCCATCCCCTTTCTCTCTCTCTCTCTCTCTCTCTCTACAGGTCCATTGTGCTGGAATCCCGGGCGGAGATGTTCCAAAGGGAGGGGGTGAGGAGACAGATAGCATCTCTCTCCCGCATGGAGGCTACCTGCAGAGTGGGAGGGAGGAGTGTTATGTTCGTGCTTGGATGTGTTAAGGGGAGTGGGGGGGGGATGGTGGGTCGACGTCCCGCGCCGATCGGGGCGCTACAGACTGCGCACCCCATCCAGCTCCTGGAACGAGGAGCCAGCCCAATCCACGTACTGCTGTTTCGTGCCAGCTGAAAGGGCCGATGTCTCTCGGGAGAGAGTCGCCGATGTGGTCATAAATAATCTAAGAAATGCTGGTACTTATCTCTTCGCAAATTGATTGGTCGAAATGAACAACACACTGATTCTTTATGTCGGATGAAAATGTAGGAGAATGCAGATGCTTGAATGAAATCAAATTGATTCATAGTTTATAAAAATATGCCTCCCATCCTTTAATTGCCCAGGAGATTAAAGGAGCATTCCCCTGCTTTAATGGCAATGATGACTTCTGTGATTTATCATTGGTTATTTCCTGTAATTCTTTCCTATCCATGCCAACTAAGATAGTCAAAGTTTTTCAAAAAAGTAGTCGAGCCGTTTTAATTTTTTAAATTTCTTGATATCCGAACCACAAGAATTATATTTATTATGTACATTTAATATTTCATAACTTATATTACATATAGGATATATATGGGATATATATTACCTATAGGATAGCTCATACGATGGCGATAAAAGGTTAAAACTGGTGACGCAATGTGTAATACACCAAATAACTTTGGAGGATTTTTTAAATACCCTCTGTTGAAATTAAATCGCATTATCGAAGCTATCAAATTCCTCTCCGAAAGTAAAACATAAAAATGAATCAGAAAACGGTTGGTTGGCCGACAGGAAATATGGTATTTATATGCAGATAGTAACTTTTGTCCGGTGAATGAAACACTGGCCACTTATATCCGTATTCCCCAATGAAAGGCAATTTTCCTTGTTTTTCTCGGAACTTTCTGCCTTCCCGCAAGCTGAACAAGAGCAAGATAATGAGAATACAATAACCGGCGGCCCGAGGGAGTCGCGGATCAAAATTTCCTCAGGCATGATCGACCAGATAAGGTCCACGAGCCACGGGGGAAAAAAGCCGACTAGAGTTCTGGAAGTGGTTCTCACCTGCGCAAAACTAACATCGAAAATCACGTCTGCTCTCCTCCCCCATGGTGCCGACTACATAAGATTTGGTCCTCTTGGAAAGTAAGTGACAAAGGTCTATTTCTATAACAACTTGTATAAATTCCGTCGGAGGGACTGAGAGCAATATTCACCGAGATCATCCGAGCGTATGCTCAGGCTTAAGTCTCACACTGTTGTGAATTTGAGTCGGGAAGAACTTGAGAAATGGAATTTTTAGGTTAATCACCTCTATTTTTTGTCTAATATACTTTAGGTACGGTTTTATGGCAAAACAAAATGAAGGATTAAGGGAAATTTCTGATCTAATTGGGATACCCTTTTCTTTCTCTATAAGTTATCACAGTATTGAATTAGCTGAAGCAACAAAATACCTGGTGATGAAAATGTGTAATCTTAGAAGAAATATAATATTTTTTCTTTTTTGAATACAGTTTGTACTCATCCTATTCCTTTCATTATTTATGATTTAGCTGTTATAGTTATTTAATACGTTCAATAATACAAGCCTAGGCTACGTCTCACGAAGCAATATGTTTTTATTTTTTTAATTATTTATTTCCGTACCCTGCAAGCCACCTCTAGGTGGTGTAGTAGGGGGTAAATACACAACAGAATAATTTTTACCCAAACATGACCCTAACGCGGTCAAAAAATGTACCCATGATCCCTTTCCGTTCGTGAAAAAATGACATCTTAAATCTATCTGTTCTACACCTAATCTCTCCTACCGTACTACGATGGGGGTAAGAACACATTTTAAAAATCCCTGCTAAAGAGAACTCCTTCAAAGTTATGTAAGAGCTTCAACCTGTAATTAAACCTTCGCTCCGTGAGTGATTCGCAAACTAGATGCTCTTATATTTTGGATACGCTACCAATACCTTTCTTATAACAACGTTTTACAAATCCAGCTCCTCTACGTTGCA
The DNA here is from genome assembly GCF_022747635.1 of Hetaerina americana. Classification (NCBI taxonomy): domain Eukaryota; kingdom Metazoa; phylum Arthropoda; class Insecta; order Odonata; family Calopterygidae; genus Hetaerina; species Hetaerina americana. Next base: position 35,587,405 of record NW_027286069.1, read on the forward strand.
CGCGATTCAATTCGAAAATTAATCCAACTTCGTGTTGATCTCATATGCTCGAAGCATATTCGTATTCTAAATGAGGCCTAACCAGCTGATGATCATATTTCTCTTTGACCTTTTCATCACATTTACCCAGTACTCTTCTAATAAATCATAATTTTTTGTTAGCTTGCTCACATATTCTCACATGCGTTTCACACATGAGAGATCGTGAGTGAGAGTAACGCATAGGTATTCAATCAAGTCTACAAATTCCATGTGAAGGTGGGTAATATATTTATGGAAAAGTTGCAATAATATAGGCACCAGTTCTTATTCGCTCTAGTATTTACTTGAAGATTTATTTCTATTGAAAAGGGATTAATTACTTATCATAGAGTATTTAGATCGGCCGGTGCACTGGAACCTGCATATGCCGAAATTGCCAAATACATTTTAAAACATTCATGGCATATTATTTAACCATGTTTTCGGTATCAAAATATTTCCGGGGTTATGACTTAAAAAATTAGGGAAATAATTTACTGCACGCGACCATGAGGGCAGGCAAAGTATATTCCAAAGTCCAAATAAAACCCGAAGTGTTTAACAACTCACAAAGTCCGAGTTCCAGTGCCTCAGCGTGCAAATAGTTGCGCATAAGAATTCCAAAACTTTGCAGTAAAACGTCCTGTTTTGTTTTTATTTCACTAGCGTGGAAAACCGTCGAAACGCTGCCTTAGCATGCGGCCCACGGGCAGTCTACTCGGGCGAGGGGGGGGGGAAGAAGCGGAGGAAGGAGGGGAGTGGTAGGGAGGGGATGGAATTCACTACCTCTCCTGGCTTCCCTTTCATAATTCATGGGATCCCCTCCTCCCCCTTTTGAGCCCGCGATCCTTTCCGTATCGCCTTCCGCACATACGCATACATACACACCGAGGGGAGTACGTGGGGAATGAATATTTTCACATTATTTTTTGGCATTCGCACTCAACGCACTCTCTCTCTCTCTCGCGTCAAAAGTCCCACGATGCCCGAGCGGATAAATTTCGGTCGGGAGGGAGAGAGAAGAAAGATTAGGGATGAGGATGAGGGGTGTCCTCTCTCACGAAGAACGCCGAATCGAATTCGATAATCAGCGGTTATCCACCCGACCCTTTATCGCCTCCAGAGCTATCTTCTGCGCGGACAATTCGACTCGCGAGCAACACCCGCAGTGTATGCGAGGGGGGAGGAAGCCGGAGTGGTGTCGTGGGGGCGGCGCAAGATGAGGGATGGGTGCGAACGGGCACAAATGCGGGGGAGGAGTGCATCATGCCCGGCGTCGTCTGGGTGCTGGTATAGATTGCCTCTCCAGCGTGCGTGTGTGAACAGAATTTCGAGATGGGCTCTCTAAGTTACGTGGTTCGGGGTAAAATAAACAATTCCGTGTGCCCATAGAGTCCATAGGCTGAACTTGGTGTGCAAACATGTAATTATGGGTGAAAATCCATTTCTTCTAGCTTCTTCTGACACCAATTATGGTTTAGTTTTTGTTGGATAGAATCCCGAGTCGCGAAAAGGCGTTGAAAACACTTTGAAAGCCATACCTGCATTACATTTTTTTCAGTCGAAGTAATTTAGTCCGAAGTTTTATGAGAAGTTTCAACTGCTAACCGAAGACGAACGAGTGCATAGTTTATTTAGCGTCTTCTGATTTCGCCTGCGGAAATTATGCAAAGGAAACCCATCGGTGCACCGGGCACTTTACGTAGCGACGTGGACGACCTGGTCTATTTCGCTTTTCTCAAGACTCTCCACAGCTAAGGATAATGCTAGTGTTTGGTTAATGAAGATCTCTCAAGAGGAGAATTGAAAAATGACCCCCTAAAACAGTCTCTCGAGGGATATTTTTAAAAGGTACGATCAAGAATTTTTTATTCGTATCTGTGGAAATATTTACTCCATTTATATTGTCACCTAAATGTGTAATGTACTTTAATATATGGCGTGAGTTTCATTGACTTGACTTCAGTATTGCGTTCAGCGGTAGCCGATATAAGTTCAAACATGCACAGTTCCCCCCCTACTCCTGGTTCTGATGAAATACATCTACGTGCTTTCCACGAAGGTGTACTATATACCAATTCACCAACGAGATGATTATAGTTTGATTGTTTATACGCTTGGTAAATTTATTAAAGGGGATTTAGTAAAGGGGAACAGAAATATGTTGGAATAACATATTTTCGGGATCATTCCGCAAATTACACAAATACCGAATGTTTAACCCATGATGACGTTTCCTTTTGCATGCTCGATTTTGGTAAAAAATCAAAAATTATCGAAGGTTAAAAATATTATAACCATACCATGGTAGTATCACAATCATAACAAGAAGTAAAATACTATTGAACGGTTTTTACACATAAAAACAACAATCTTTGGGATACGCATGGTACAAAAGTAAAAATGAAGTCATTTCCATCCAAACCATTGTTTAATTTTTGAATGGTGAAGGAGACCCTTTGGAAGCATCGTTAAAAATAAATCGTAACTAATGAATATTAAGTTAAAATGGCCCCTCAACTTAGAAACGTGTTCTCGGGGCATACTTTTTCCCTAAAAGTATGCCGTCGAAGTGCTCACTCGATATTTTCTACAAATACGGAAATGGAGGAGAACTGTTATGAACATCAATGTGCCGATAGTGAATCTCTGAGCTCCCGTGGCAACTTAACGGACGCCCGACACGAACGAGAGAGCCACTCAATCAAATGCGAGCAAAGAGGTGTGACCGGACGAGAGAAAGAATTGGAATAGCCGGCGAGAAGGAAAACCGGGAGCCAAATGGAGACTTACATCCATACCTTTGCTCGCGATGGGATCACCCCGCCGGGGCCAACCCCGGGGGGCAAAAGGAGTGGTCGTGTACCGGTCGTCGGGCGGGAACCATAAACCATAAAATACCGGAATGTATGCTAAAAATATGTTAATGATACGGCCCCGAATTCTTCAAATCGTCCAGAAGAAACATCGGTCCGCAGAAGCATTGACGAGTCCCGTGACTTCGGAGAGTTATTATACCTACACGGAGCGGAGGAAGCTTGAACGACTCGGAGAGAGACAAATGATTTAACCGCGACACCCGTGGCCGAATTGGCATGCGTGTGGGTGTGAAGTCGTGTGGGCCGTCTCTTGGCGTGGTTCAAAATTTTTACGGCATCCTTTTGTTGCTCGGCCAAAATAAACGACGAAAAGGAATGAACAAAACTTTCCAAAAATTGGCAGAGCGGAGTGCAACGTTTAGAATCCCTCTGCTCTTAATTGATGAATAAATACATCTCTCTCGGATGAAAAGTATTTTTCATCTCCTCGAGAGAGCTTAAATAGAATGTGTGGCATAACAGGGAGGCTTCATTAATAAAAATTAATTCTCTGCCATTAAGTTTTTCCTTTCAAGAATGATTTAAGAATCCGGAAATAGCCTCTTTTATGTGTGCTTTTCTGCTCGTTACTGTTCTATATTAAAAGCTGGAGCATGAACAACTCGAGATAAATATTTTTATTTCCGGAAATACCGAGCGTTTTAAAACCCATGAAGTAAGATCAGAGAGTCACTAAAGGCTTCAAAAGATCAGCTAGTCCACATATCAATGCTAATTTTTTAAATAAAAAGTTTAACAAAATAATTTTCACGGTTAATAATAATAAAGTTATTCGATAAATGTAGAAAATTGTAATGCCTGATGGTTAAAAAAACGAAAAAATACCCTGCTAGCTATTCGAAAATCGATTGTATCGCTGGGGTATTGTTTTGTAAGAAGGCGTCCAGCGATCAACACACCTGCGTATTGGTAGATTCCGCTTTTGATACACTTCTTTTCTCTTGTTCCCGGAAACTTCATCACCAAGTAAAAACGTACGATTTTGAGCTCCGATTGACTAGATTTTAGCTTCTTATCGTAGGGAATAATTAAAACTTTCACTAGAATTTCATTTTCAGAATTACGCCAAGTCATTTAGTGGCTACGGAGACGTTTATCGAAAAAATATTGAATATCCTACGAAGAAAAGAAAAGTTGTGTGTTGAATCAAGCCTAAGGATTACTCCAGTTCGATTTGTTTTCTCTATACTACTGCCATTGTGTCCTCCTACGGCAGGCGTCATCGCAACGTGGTGCCACTCAACTTGGAGCATAGGGATTGAATGGGATGCCCGGTGAAAATTGAAAAGGCGGACATTAGGGGGGTGCGTGGTGGCCAGCGCACCTCGCTCTCACTGATGCGAGTGCCACCCAGCCTCCCTCTCCACACCACGCCTGCGTGCGCTCACTAAAGGCCTTCCCAACTATTTTCGGAAACAATGGGAGATAAGAGAATCCCCGCTGAAGCAAACAAACGAACTTGCATACAAACAAAAGAAGCGGGGCACTTACACACGGACCCAAATCATAAATCTCTCCTCCTCTCGCACACGCACGCACCTCGGCAAAGCAATCCCAATCCTTCGTTCTCGAGTTTTGCTCTAGAAACAAATATCCCGTTCACATTCCCCTCTGGACATAACGTATCGACCGAAAGAACCTGAGGGAACTGCGCAACTTCTTCCGGCCATTAAAAATTTAAAACAAATTCATTTTTGTTATCGAGAGTATTGTACGACGCAAAGATTGCAATTACTTTACTGAGGGAAGAAATCATACCAAGAAACTAATCCTATCACCTATATCTCTTTCTTCGATCTAGAGAGTACAAAAATAAGACGAGCCAACGAAATCGAAGCATGTAGAAGTTTGTGGCCTCTGAACAAAAACAGTGATGAAGTCAATGCATGCATTTCACGGCAGAAGCCGATCTGAGGCTGTTCGATGAGGAAAGTATTAGTTTAAAAATATTATTTTTTCATTAATCATCACACGGTTCATAAAAATACCCAAAAAGATAGCAATCTAAAAAATAATCACACGCCGATTATTAACGAAATTATTTTCTTTAAAATCATACACTAAGCAAGAAAAGGGACGCGAGCTATCTCACTCTTCGAAAATACCTTGTATCCATCTCTCCGGAACAGAATGAACACCAATGCGATCATAAATCATATCAAACGCATGCCAGTGAACCGAAAATGATTCTGAATTTCCAACGACGAACCCATTTGAGCAGGGGGCATAACACGCTTACCTCCATAACCACCCCCGTGAGCACCAGCACCATTGCCGCCGTCCGCGACGTCATCCTGCACGGTCCCCCTGGCGCCACCTCGGGATGGACTGAAAAGGGAGTCGAACTCGCTGCCGTGCAACTCCCTCTCTTCCCCTTAGTGCAGCGGTCCCGCTCGACCGACGATCAAAAGGGCGAGCGTCCTAACCCTCCGGCGAGAGCAGAAGGACAGGGAGCAGATACGGGGGTTTATAGGCAAGAGTCCAGCGAAAACTCTCGCGGGCACGTCGCCGGCGTCGGCCGCGGTCGGTATCGGCAGTCGGCCTCGAATCTTCCTCTTTCTCTCCCGCGGTCCGTTCTCGATCTCCCGGCGTCCGGGGGACGAATGCGCCAGGACGATGCGGCGGAGGACGACAAGTGGTGCAGGGGGTGGAGGTACACCGTGGGGGGGATGAGGGAAGGAGGGACACGAGAGAGGGAACAGTTGAATTGGGGTGGGGCACGGACGAGGGAGGGGAGGGCGTGTTCGGGAAGGGGGGTCAAACTCGGGAGGGAAACAGATGAAAAGGAGATGGAATGGGGCAGGGGCGGCCTGGCGTGCGGGAGGGGGGCGACGGCGGAGGGAGGAGGGAGTGTGGGAGAGTAGAGTGAGCGAGCAACAGGTGCCTCCGTTCTACCGTTGTGTTCCGCAACGATAGCGATGCAAGCGGGGACTGACAAACTTCGTGTCGGTGTGGATCGACTTCTTTCCTCCCCCTCACTCTCTCCCACTCCTCCTCCCCCTCCACACGTCTCCTCACGCCCGCCCTCCCTCCCTCGATACAACCTCGTAGCGCGACGTACGAACACGGATTGGGGCGGTGCCGGCCACACATCTTCGACGTCGAAGGTGTTAGGAGGGGGTGAGTGGATGGGGTGAGAAGCGAGGAAGGAGCTTTAGAAGGGTGGGATGGAGTCCAATTATTTCGACGCGGTTGAGGACAATTATTTTGGATGCGCCGAGGAGATAGGTTACGGTACACAGGAGAGGTTTTGAACGGCATTCCGAGAATATTCGGGTCTCATAGAGAGTGGTCAGATACCGCATTGAATTTCCATCTATTCACAATCGAAACTTGTCTTCATGGGAGATCGCCGAATTATGGCAGTAACCTAAGTACAGTTTTATGAAACTATCATGTCTTTGACGATTAAGCGCGTTATGCCCTGCATCGAACTACTCAACCCGATCGGTTTCAATAGCAAGCTAAGCCTTACGGAGTGCGTATTGGCAAAACCAGGATAGAAAAGTTCCCTTAGCTGGGCCGCTATTCTGTTCCCCATGAAGTTCTAGCACCCAGAAGATTATGAATATTCAAGCGGTGTTCCCGAAGGAACACCAGGGATATGAAATCGGGAAGCTCCAGTGAATAGCTTACTTCCGGTTGAAGAATCTTGCGGGGGTTTGAGGGTAATGTCCCCTTCTTCTCTCAAAGACGCCTTTCGTGATACCATTTATCCTTTATCCGGTTCCAAAAAATTGACTAGCATAACAAAACACCCAAAAATTAACAAAACTGATTTTGACGAAACTGGTACATAAAAATTGTTAGTGGTTTCAGTTTCCTCTTTTTCTTCCGCTCAACATTGTGGTCAGAGAACCGTTTTTCGTCACCGTAAAATGCATTGGATAAAGTTACCAAAAACTAACCGTAAATGGCTTTTTAAGCCCAAAGAATTGCGAATATTTGTCAAATTTTTCATTGGTAAGTTATAATTTCTGCCTAAAATCCGTTCCGTAATGTGGATGGATAAGCAGAAATTACACTCATCTGACTTCAGAGTAGTGGCTAACATACAAGTGAAATCTACTTGCCAAACCCAAGAATGGAGCACAGATTTTAGGCGCTACAATCACTCGCTCTTGTCACCACAGAAGTTATATTCCATTGCCAATGATTACTCCTTTCCATAGGGATTCATTTGCTAAAAGCTTAAATAGCAAACGAAGGTAATAAGATCTCAAGTATTTTTAAGGATCAACAAGGTAACCAGTATTGTGATTAAACAAATTTAGCTAGATTTTTCCATACTATTTTTTCCAATGACAAATTTAGTTATGGCCAATGATAATAAATTAATAGAGCATGTTGTATTATATATAGCAAAGGCATGGGATTGAACATGAGGTCGAAGAATACAAACAAATGTGCTGGATGAATTAGTTGTAATTTATCATTACAAAACTGCATCTTCAACTTTAGAGAAACGTTGTCCAATATCGGAAATTGAATAGTTACGTAACTCATGTCTGAATTATTTAAAATGACTATGCCTCCCTCGTATAGTCATTCTTGATAACTAACCACTCCTCGATCACTATTGTGATTGACGACACTATAAAACACCATTGAGGTGGCCTTTGCAGGGAAATGAGTAATTTTTTGCATGACATTAAGATTTATTCCATCATATATCTCCGTCGTTAAGGATCCATAATGGTGTTTTGATTATAAATTCCTGTTTTGAATACAAGGTGCTCATCTAATAGATAATTTTTCAAGTTAACCAGAGAGATGTTGCAAGGAAATTTGTGACTTAGCCAAAGGACGGCGGAAGATTCCCCGAGGGAAGGCCTGCCACGCTTTAAATTGAAGAAATATAAGATATTAAAAAAAGTGAGACTTTTTTGCTGTGATTGGATAGTAATTCACCCATGATCATGACGTGCTTACAACATTGAGATATGAGTAAGAAATGGAAATTACTATGGTCGGCAGCACTCAGCAAAAACATGGTAGCGCGTCATGGGGATGAGATATGTTGACGTTTCAAAATGCAATTATAGAAAAATTTCCTCGAAAATTATTTTAGATAGCTAATGACCGCTATGCATCTCTTCAGCAGCAGTTCGCACCATGCTAGTGTGCACTTTTATCGATTTCCAGCACCGTGTTTCAAAAAACGCCGTGGGGCATCTTCACTTGCGTGAGAGGCGGATCTCCTTAGAGAAAATCTCCACGCTTACCTACGTCAGGGCCATTAAATGAATCTGTGCATCGAACGTAATGGTTGTAATTACATGAGGTCGATTAAATTCGTTACTTTCTCCTGGTGAACACTTAATAAGTAAGCACTCGCCGTAAAAAGGTATTTATATCGCATTTGGATAAAAATGAGAGAAAAACGAAGGCAATGAAGCTCTCTAGACGAGGAAGGCTAAGATAAGCATAAAAGCTAAGGGACATAAGATGGAGCAGGTACAGCAAGTTCACCTTAGAAGTGTTTTGGATGAAAGTGGACGAACTGGTAAGGACATAAAGGATTACATTAGGTGAAGAAGCTTGAATAAATAGGAAGGAATTAATTACAACAGCATTGCATATGGGTATAAAGAAAAGATTAGTGAAAATCTTGATATGAAGAGTAGTTTCTACCCTGCGGAAATTTAGGCGTGAAAGAAGAGGATGAGTGTAGAGGGGAAGATTTTAAGTACTGGGCACGAAGAATGGAAAAATATATATGGATGAAAAGGAAAATAGAGGAGGAAGTACCAAGTACGGTAAAGGAAGAACGAGGTTTGTTGGGAGACATTCAAAGGAGACGGGAGCTACTCGTATAGATGTATAGCAATTTGATTGGCGATGGAATGTCGAAGAGAGCGATCGAGGGGAGAATGTTAGGCAGGGGAGGTGGGAGGAGGACAAGAATGAGGATAAGGATTTGGAAAGGAATGAGTAGTAGTAGTTTTGATGGGAGGCGACCGACAGCTAAGGTCATTTGCGCCATAGGGGAAGGACAGGAAAGGATGAAGGGTGGAGAGAAACCCGGCGTCGGCATTAGCCTACTCTTTACGAAAGGCGCCAAGGGGTCCGCGGCTTAACGTCCCATCCGACGGACGGCGTACTCACTCAAAGTGCCCTCCACAAAGCACCTCAAGTAGGGATCGAGATACCTCTGAAAAATATTCAACACCGCCGGGATTTGAACCCACGCCCTCAGGGTGGGAAGCCAGTACGTTAGCCCCCGCACCATCTCGATCCCCGGAAAGGAATGAAGGGAAGCAGAAAATAAACTTAAGTAATCGAAGAAAGCGTAACTTTGGTGTAGGGTTTGATATTTTGTCATGTTCGGTGCGGCATATAAATGTACCCGTAGCAGCAGTTAGCCAGCGTGTCCATCAAAATACTACAATAAACGGTGGAATACAATTAATAATAAAAATATACCTAATGCCGATCAAAACATCACGAAATCGGGCATGATGGAAGCGAAAAATAATTGTTGGAATGCAGAAAAACATTATTATAGATGTTTGAAGTTATGGGTAAAAACATTGATAGTCTGTTTTTGTGGAAACTGACTAAATAATTAATGCATAAAATAGATTATGACGTAAGAGACATATCTCGTTTAAATAAAATTGTAATAGCTCATGTACCTACTTATGAATTTAAAAAGATTATTACCGCTGCTAGTAGGTGGGTTCATTAGTTAGGACGATAGAAATAAGAAAAATATTATATCTCAAATCAAAGGGCCCTATTACTTGATTTTAATTTTGAGAAAAAAAACAGCTTATAAATATTCTCAAGTCATGAAATGTAAATGCTATCACATTCGAATACGTTACTCCAAGTTATTTCTCCGTTTCGCATTATGATTTTTACCTATGTGCAAAAAGGTTTTCAACATCTACAGAAATGAAGCTTGTCAAATCATTGTTTTCGATTGATTGCCGTCCCAATAACGAAAAATTACATTTGGAGCGAATTCATCATATATCCTATGACAACAATAGAAATGTTTGTGTTAAAGTGAAAGCTCACGGGTATATATACTAATATATATTTGAATCCTCTGTCATTCTTTCATTTTACCAAATTGACTGAGATTATCAAATATAATACATTTTTGAAGTTGATTTGGAGATTAAAATTATATGATAGTATACAAAAGCGCTTTTTATTTAATACCTTTTTTTTAAATAAAAAATAAACGGAATAGACTTCCGTCCCGCGTACTCACAAGTAGGTTTGACATTATGTTTAAAGATGTATTTAATTAATTAATCCACTCATAAGTAATGACTCCAGTTTTCATAATTAATAAACAAAATATGCAATTAAAACATCAATCAGAAAATAAATTTTTAGTTGCCTAGTTTTATCCCGTCGTGAAAATACTCCAAGATATATTTGTATGAATAAAACTAGTCTGAGCAAGTAAGGGAAAATGATAGTTAAATGCAAATCGTGTAAGAATTTCTGAGAAAAGGACGGACATTCACCCGATAAAAGTGATTTCCGGAAGGAACAAGAGCAAAAGAACTAATATGGTAAAGAGAAAGTATATTTTGGATTATTGATCTGTGAATTAACATTCGAACTAAGATTAGTTCTAATAATCAATAGAAATAGGCGTTGAACTGCATAGGATTGCAAAATCATCTTGAATCTTCACTGTGAAAACAATGCTGGACATTGAACGTTTAGATAAACGAAAGTAATTTAATATTGAAATAAAATAGTATGTATTTGTTAGCTTACTTGCTCGTAAGCATGAGCATGGAATCTTGGGGGGGGGGGGGGGAGGGGGGAGGCAACGTTCCCCAAATAAAGCTTGTCTCTATGATGATTTCCCTCAATTTCACAAAAAAACTATAAAACATTATATTTGGAAACAAAATGTGTTAATGGTTTTCTTAAACAAATCTTACTTTGACAATGTTAACATTTTTTAAGTCGTTGCGTATGGAGTATCTATTGCCAATACAGATGAAAATAAAACTAAAAACGGAATCGGTTAAAAATATATGCAGTATGAGGTACAATAATTCGTCCTCAAATTTTCTCCGAAATCCACGCCCTTACCTTTTTTACAATGATAACACCAAGTAAGACGAACCAATATTTCTCTCAACCACAAGTTGAGAGAAGCGGACTCGGATTCAATTACAGTGAGTAGACACTTTAATGATATACTCTCTCATACCACTACCAGATTAGATAGAGCGCTAATATTGCGAGAACCAAAGCCACCCCGCACCTCTTTCAAACATTGCACGAACAACCTATTCAGCCTGGATTGCGAGAGGATAACGACACAACCCTCGTATAATGGACCGAGGGGAGATGTGGGCTGATAAGAAGGAAATGCATAATGTGACTGGGGTTGGGATTTAATTGTGCCATCCAAGGAGAAAAGACGTGGAATGGGTGGAGCTAAAGGAGGAAAAGGAAATATCCGCAAGGCGAAGAAGACAGGAGAGAGAGAGAGAAAGGGAGGGAGTGATGGGGGAGGGAGATAAAGCGGGGACGAGGTACAGGCACAAGCGGCCGTCACTTTATCGGCCTTCATGCGGAGCGAGGATTTCACTACCGAGTTTCTATCGCTATCTAGCCAGCACTCCGTGATTCTATCCATCGACGCCCAGAGCGGCGGCATTCCTGCCCCGCGACCTTTGCGTCCGAGGAGAAGCCCCGTATCCGATGCGATGGGCACTTAGCGGCGAGGAGAAGGACGACGACCGGGGGAAGAGATAGCGCGGGGTAGCAATGGATCTGGGAGCGGCCAATGGCTGCGGGACTAAATAAAAAAATGTGAGATTCATTGATCTATTGATTGATTTTAATGCCTTTTATGAGACGAGGCGAGATGGATCCTATTTAGTGGCTCTCCTCCTGCATAGCGCAGCATCATAAGTAATCACGGAGTGTAAAACGAGCGTGCCACGCTTCAGGAACGCTTGTGGACGGCAGGATAAAGGAGCAAATAGGGACAAATGTGATTTGGAGCCCATCGGAAGCCGATGAACATTTTGTCTTGGAGCTCAAGCTTGAAATGCAAAGACTTTAAAACCAAATACTACTCTGGAAACGTGAAGGAATCTGAATGGTGAGCATTCAGATGCATACTGATGAGATATCAAAAATATTGACATTTTTGGGAAAACAAATAAGGACCACTTGGTACTGATCTCTATACGAAAAACAAGCACCAAAGAGGTTAGGCACACCATGGGACATAATGAATTTTCCTTGCATACAAGAGAATAATTAGAGAGAGTCCCAGAATGAAAGCAAAAGGCCAAATATTGAGGTCAAATCAAGAGGGATGCACGGGTTAAGGGCTAGCTATCAGAGCGTGAGCGACATTGTAGAGGAGAGAACTGAGGGCTGCAACCAATCTTCTGGTTAAAATACTGACAGCGATGGTTAACCTAATCGATAAAGTTATGAGTGCTAAAGTGAGAACAGATATGCTTGCCATAGTCAATAAACGTATAACATCATTCACTCATTAACTACCATTAATGTTTAATTTGTGGAATACGTAACGCTATGTGCTAATTATGCGTTCCTCCTAAAAATTCACTTAACAGAAATAAAATGATATATTTTTTGGAATTATAAATCGATAGATATAAAATCGACAAAAATGCACGCAGCTATGTATTTAAATATGACAACAAGGCGAATTTAAAACACAGAAAACAATTTAATTAATGAGTAATTACTCCATCATCGTGGGAATATTGGCTTTTACAAGAAGGAACCGTCAATCTCACGAATCATACTATGCGATTCACTCTTTCAGTCTCCAAATTCTTCATCTTTTCGTGGAATGTTAAATTTAAAAGACCAAGGAACATAACGTGCTCCCTGTTCGTTATTAATAAAATTTTTGACAAAAAATGGCATTAGCCTTAAATTATACAGAAAAAGAAACCTAGCTAAGCCGCTGTTATAGTGAAGGTTGTGATAAACGGAAAGAGGAAGTGCGTAAAATAAACAAAATGAGACAGATTTGAAAATTGAGTGAACAAACAGCAACTCAGTACATGAAATCACATTTTTAAGGAGTGTGAGTAATACGGTACATCTTGTTGAAAAGAAATAGCTATTATTTTTGTATACTCGAGTATTTTATTCCATTCTCGATCATGATACCCTTCCTACCTTTCTTATTCATTGAGAAAATATCACGGCAGTTGGAGTGAAAAAATGGATTAAATGCCAACTGAATAGAACTTAAGAACATCTATAATTAAAAGTAAGAAAAACACAGCAAAATGTATTCATTCCACCTCACTGTAAGGTGTGATGGCATTGAAAAAGTTACCCTCAACGATAACAGTTGCTTAGTTCCCTACCGGGACCACCGGCGCGCAAAGCATCCAAACATCTGTCAACGGTGAGTCGATAGGACGACGACAGCGTGGCATTTCGCTTAATCAGGATTTTGCGAAACATGCCACGCCGGCGTGAAGACCGCCATCGGTACGTCTTCCTGCCGTTGAAATCGCCTCTTTGTCCCAACCCTCGTTCTACCCTGGACGTGTCTACA